>NC_137792.1:77426746-78026746 GCF_963383645.1 Muscardinus avellanarius
GCAGGGGCACAGAGCTGAGTGAGTCCCACATCCAGGTGGAGGGTGAAAAGGGGAGTCAGAAGTCTCTAGCTATTCCAGCTGATGGTGGCAAGAGTGATGGCTAGCAATGCAGACACCAAGGGGGTGGGGCACAGGGCCCTGGCAGACAGGGGCTCTGTGTGCTGTTGCAGCCACTCAAACTCCTCTTGTAGCTGGCGCCGCTGCAGCTCTGGGCCCACCTTCTCTCTGATGGTTTGGTAGTAGCGATTTAGGTACTGGAGCTGCAGAAGGAAGAAGGTTTGGGTCGAGCTGCCAAAAGGTGAGGTCCTGGTGCCATCCCATCCCCTGCTATGGCACTCCAGCTGTTCATATTGGCCCAGGGACCCAACCACTACTAGGTCTCAGCTGTTCTCTGGGGCTTTCCATAGGCAGCTCCCTGTGGCATCCTCGTGATATCACTTGGTCCCCCTAGTGGGGTCTAGTGATGTTCATTGGGAGTGAGATGTGAGATTTCAAGGG
The DNA here is from genome assembly GCF_963383645.1 of Muscardinus avellanarius. Classification (NCBI taxonomy): domain Eukaryota; kingdom Metazoa; phylum Chordata; class Mammalia; order Rodentia; family Gliridae; genus Muscardinus; species Muscardinus avellanarius. The sequence goes on from NC_137792.1 coordinate 77,427,245, forward strand.
CCACAAGTGAGAGTAAGCAGGTCTGGTATCCCCCATTTTACAAAAGAGGAGGTTGAGGCCCAGAGAGGGGAAGGGATTGTTAATAGTTCCAGGCTTGTAGTGGCAGAGCTCAGAGGCCCAGTCTCAGACTCCCCAGTAGTTTCCTATGTGTAATGGGTAGATGGTCTGACTAGAAAATTATAGAAGCTTTGGGGTCTTTGGTAAGCTGGGGAGGTATGCTCTAGTGTAGGCCTAGATGGTTACCAGTGTGGACCCTCTTAGGGGGAAGCCAGGATCAGGGCAGTAGAGGCAAGAGGCCCAGGGTGGGGGAGAAAACCAAAGGGCAAGCATTGCTGAAGTACTCACCTGCTCGGGGGACAGTAGGCTGACATCAATGAGGTTCCGGTCATAGGGCACTAAAGACACCACTTCAAAGGTCAGGTAGGACCCTGGGTACTGAGAGCCGGCAGGGAAGGTGAGAAAAAAATGTAAGTGAGGGAGGAGGAGGAGCTAGGCTGGAGGAAAGAAAGGAGCACTGTAGCCAGAAGCAGTGGGCACAGGGACCCTTGTCAACCATGGATACCCAGGCTAGACCCAAGCCTTCCAGAGTCTTTTCCCTTGGCCACTTAACACCCTATCTTAGTGCTCCCTGTTTGATTCCTGAAATTTGATTAAATTCTGTGCTTTTCAAAGTGTGGACATCAACAGCACCTGAGAAACATGTTAAATACATAGATTCTAGGGTCCACCTCCCAGATCTACGAAAGGTGGAGTCTTGAGGGCAGGGCTCAGGAGCCTCCATTTAAATAATCCTAAAAACAGAATGGGAGAAAATTTTTGCCAACTACTCCTCTGGCAGAGAACTAATATCTAGAATATACAGAGAACTCACAAAACTCACTGCTAACAAATTACTCAATTAAAAAATGGGCAAGTGAACTAAATAGACACTTCATAAAGGAAGAAATTTAAATAGCCAATGAATGTGTGAAAAATTCAACATCATTAGTAATCAGAGAGATCTAAATAAAAAAAATACCCTGAGTTTTCACTTAACTCCAATTAGAATGATGATCATTCAAAAGACAACAACAAATGTTGGCAAGGATGTGGATAAGTGGAAACTCCATTACATTGTTGGTAGGATTGCAAATTAGTGTAACCACTTTTAAAAATAGTATGGTGGATCCTTATAATTATGGGAATAAACCTACCATATGATCTAGCAATATCACTTTTCAGTATCTATCCAAAAATGGCCACCAAACTACCAAATTAATGTATGTGTATCTATGTTCATATCCACACAATTACCAATTGTTAAACTACAGAACCAGCCAAGCTGTCTGTCAACGCATGAGTAGATTACAAAACTATGGGACATGTATACAATGGAATTTTTTTTTACTCAGCCATCAAGAAGAACAAAATTGTCATTTTCAGGGAAATGGGTGGAACTGGAGAACATTATGCTAAGTGAGATTAGTCAGTCACAAAAAGTAAAAAGTTGGATGCTCTCCCTAATATGTGGAAGCTAGAGAGAAAATGAGTCATAGCAAGAACTTTAGATGAAGAAGGAGAAACCATAGATGAGCAAATAAGGTGACCTAACTGAGGGGGATGGGAGGAGGGAAGGAGGAAATTCCCTAATGTGCATGATGTACATTCAAAAACATATCACAGTCAATCACTAAGCCAAACATGAGAAGGAAGGAGGGGGAGGGAATGGGGTGGGAGTTGGGTAAGGGATAAATGAGTGATGTGTGCATGTATGCCTCTACCATATTATATCCCATTAAGATGTGTGACTACAATGCACCAATACAAAATAAAAAATAATCCTAAAATATGCCTGTAATTCCAGTATTTGGGATAATGAGACAGAAAGTTCACAGGTTCAAGGTCTGACTCAGCAATGTAGTAAGACCCTCAGCAACTTAGAAACTGTTTCAAAATAAAAATTAAAATAGGGCCAAGGGTGTAGCTCAGAGGTAGAAAGCCCCTGGGCTCAATCCCCAGTCCTAGTACCACCAAAAAAATTAAAATAATTTATTTGAGTTTTCCATCTATCTGCTTATGTATCTACTTATTCATATATCTCTCTATAGAGACAAGTAAAAAAGAAAGAGAGAATAAAACCATAATTTCCATCTTTCAGAGAGGCCTTGCATGGGTGCTTAGAAAACTTAAACTACACAAAGATAGCACAGTAAAAATGGAAAGTCTTTTCCTTGAATACATTTTACACATACATACATACATACATACAAAATGAATCCTTCCTACTGAACATACTTCTCTGTACCTTCCTCTCTTCATTACTTAATAGTATACCCAGGAGAATGTTCTGTATAACACAAGATTTATCTCATTCTTTTAAAGGACAGCATAAGATGCACCATGATTTATTTAAGCAGTCATAGATTTTTAAGCTGTTTCTAATTTTTTTCTATTACCATCAATGCTACAAATCAATATCACTGTATTCATTTTGTGTTACTAGAGATTGAACCCAGGGCCACTCTACCTCTAAATCACACTCTCACACCAACTTTATATTTATTTGGAAACAAGGTCTCATTAAGTTGTTGAGAAATTCACAAAGTTGCTGAGGCTGGCTGTGAACCTGAAATCCTCCTTTCTCAGCCTCCCAAGTACTGGGATGAATAAACATCTTTATGAACTTTGGGGACTAGATCTGGAAGGTACATATTTGGTGGAAGTATCTCCAAAACAAATGGTGCAGGGATTTCAATAGATAATGTTAAACTGCCCTCCAGAAAGTTTGTACCAATTTGAACTTCTACTATCAGTGCATGAGAATGCCCTTTTCACTGCATACTCACCAACACTGGGTATCATCAAAGCCTCTGATTTTTGCCAATCTGATTGGTGAAATAATCAGACTGTATATTGCCAGCAGCAACAGCAAGTTCACCGCGCCCCGCGACAGCTCCTGATCAACACGCACAATAACTGTGAGTGAAATTGTGGCCCCTAAAGGAGAAATACCTGTACTGCATGCCCAGGGACTTTGATAATCTCCCTGGGTCTGAGATTTTGCAATCCAACCCAGTGAAGGAGTAGTGGTGGCAGAGATTACCACAGACTCGAGATACAGAGCACCCTAAGAGAAGTTGTAGTGATCCAGGGAAGGCACAAACTTCTGAAATCATGGTAAAGAGAAACAACAATAGAGCAATGAATGTCTACAACCCCATATTATCAGAACCTGATAACACAGAAATTCAGAGATCTCCAGAAGATCAAATCAGGAATATAACTGTCAAAATAATACAGGACCTTCGAAAATAATTTAGAGGGAGTCTAAAAGACATAAAGGATGCAATCATTGAGGTAAAGGCCTCAATTCAAAGTATAAACAATTGATTAGACCACATGGAGAATAGAATCTCACTTCTAGAAGAGGATCACTCCAGAAACGAATGCATAATTTATAACAGAAAAAAAATCAGACAGCAGGAATCTGACATTGAAGAAATATGGGCCCATTTTAAGAGAGCTAACCTAAGAATAATTGGAATAGAGGAGGGAAAAGAAAGTGAAACCAAAGGGATCAACAATCTCTTCAAGGAAGTAATAGCAGAAAATTTTCCAAACATAGAGCAAGTGGTTGATACACAGGTCCAGGAAACTTATAGAACTCCCTTTAGACAGGATCGGAGAAGAGGATCCCCACGCCACATAATTGTCAAAATGACCAATGTGGAAGCCAAGCAGAGAATCTTAAAGGCAACAAAAACAAAAGGCCAAGTGACATTCAGAGGCAAACCAATTAGAATCACTCCAGACTTTCCAAACGAAGTCATGAAAGCCAGAAGGGCTTGGAGTAACATATTCCAAACTCTGAAAGAAAACAACTTCCAGCCAAAAATTTCCTACCCAGCAGAACTATCTATCAAATTAGATGGGGAAATAAGAAGCTTCCATGACAAACAGAAACTGAAGGAATTTGTCTTCAAAACCAGCACTAGAGAAAATACTCAAAGAGATTAACTACAAAGAAGAAATAGGTAATACATGCCAGAACCAAAGAAACAAGATTTTCCATCCAGCAGACAACTAAGCAAAGAAGAATATATTCATGTGTTTATTGGTTAAAATCTTTGGAGATTCATTATTTATTTTATTCTTTAACCTATTTCTAAATTGTATTGTTTGCTTTTTTTTTTTTTTTTTTTGCGGGTCTGGGGATGGAACCCAGGGGCATTCCACCTCCGAGCTACACCTCCTGCCCTACTTTTTATTCTTTATTTTGAAACCGGGTCTCACTGAGTTGCAGAGGGCCTCACTAAGTAGCTGAGGCTGTCCACGAACCGCGATCCTCCAGGTCTCAGCCTCCCGAATGCTGGGATTACAAGCGTGCACCACCACGCCCGGCTATTGTTTGCTTTTATTGTTGCTAATTTTTAGGATTTCTATTTTGAATATTAATATACCTTCAGATATAGCATTTGGAAATATTTTACCCCATTCTATCAGTAACTTTTAACTCTGTTTACATTGTCTTTGGATGTACAATTTTTTTTATTTTTTAGGAAGTTTGTTTAGGAAGTTTGTTGCCTGTGCCTTTGAAATCATATCCAAGAAATCACTGCCAATTTCAGTGTTGTGAAGTGTTATGACCCAGGTTTTCTTCTAAAGTTTATAGTCTTAAGATTTACATCTAGTTCTTTTATTCATTTTGAGTTAATATTTGTACATGGTGTTAGGTAAGGGTCCAACTTTATTCTTTTTCATGTAATTATTATTTTTCAACAATATTTAGTGAAAGGATCATTATTTCCTTCACCAAATGTTCTTGGAAATGTTTTCAAAAATAACTTGACCATATATGGAAGAATTTATTTCTAGGCTTTTTATTTTACTCCACTGGTTTATATATCTGCCTTTATAGCAGTACTACACTGTTTCAATTAATGTAGCTTTATAAGGTTTGAAATCAGAAAATGTACATCTTCTAGCTTTGTTCTTTTTCGAGATTGTTTTGGGTATTTAGAGTTCATATTTCATGTTAGGATAGATTTTTTTCTGGAAAAAAATATATGATAGTTTCACCTTAAAAAAAAAAGAAAAAAAATATCCTCTGGTAAGAAAGAAAGCAAAAAGAAATATTGAAATGTTACCTCTAAGTGATCAAAAGTTTGATATCAGACAAATGAATCTGTTATGTGAGATTATCATTGTTAATTTTGGATAAATTGCTATAATATTAGATGTCAACCACTAAGCCAAGCATGGGAAGGAGGGGGGGGGAAGGAGGGAATGGTGTGGGGTAGGGGCTAACTGGGCGATGTGTGCATGTATATCTACACAAGTTTTTTTTTTATCCCATTATGATGTATGAATACAGTGCACCAATAAAAAATAAAAAGAAAAAAAAGAAAAAAAGAAAAAATATTTTGCACTAAAAAAACCATTATTGTACAGAGTATTTTCTTTGTAATTTTTTAACATTGTGAATTGGGAATTTAGAAAATACTGATTCATTGAGTTATTACAGATATTCCAAATGTTGAATATTTCATTGTATATTAAAATCATTTGTTAAAGTCACTGATTTCACCCAAAAAAGGAAATAATCAGACTGTAATTCCAATTTTTTTATTCCCTTTTTAAATTTGTGGTACTGGGGATTGAACCCAAGGGCATTCTACCTCCAAGTCATACCCCTAGATCAATTTATTTTTTATCTGAAAACTGGGTCTTGCTATTTCTTTTTTGCAGTATTGGGGATGGAACCCAGGGGCATTCTGCCTCTGAGCTACACCCCCAGCCCTATTTTTTATTCTTTATTTTGAAACAGGGTCTTATAGAGTTGCAAAGAGTCTCACTAAGTAGCTGAGGCTGGCTGTGAATCTGTAATCTTCCTCTTTCAGCCTCCCAAATACTGAGATTACAGACCTGTGCTACCATGCCTGGCTTGATTTGTATTCCATTAAAGATGGAGTTAAGCATCCTTTCACATATGTATGGACCATTTTGTTGATTTCAGTGATTTGTCTCTTCATGCCCTTTGCCCATTTTTTCCTTTTTTGCCTACTTGTATCTTATTGAATTGTAAAAGCTCAAAGTAAAATTTAGAAAATTCACATTTTCTTTGTCACCTGTGCTATATTTGTCACAGAGCCTTGAATCCTTGAACCCATTTATTTTCTTTTGTATGTGTGGTACTGGGATTGAACTCAGGGCCCAGGACATACTAAGTGAGTGCTCTACTCCCAGCTACACACTACACTCTACTGAGCTACATCCCCAGCTCATAAACTGTATCCACTTTGTCACAGATCTTATGATTTTGCTTATGGTATTGTTTTCATATAGACATGTTCTATTTAATCTAGTCAGAGTCATCAATAGTTTCCTTCCTGATTCCTGGGTCTTATATAGAAAGACCTCTTTTCATTCTGGAATTATAAATGAATTCATATAGGTTTTCTTCTAGATATTTTATGGTTTCATTGTTCACTTTAAACTTTGGTCCATCTGGGATTTCATTTTGACATAACAGTGATATTATTCAGTTTAACCCCCTAGTGATTAGCCATTAGTTCCCCTGCCCATTTATTGAATAATTTCTCTTTCTTACTATTTTGAAATATCAGCTTTATTGGAAACTAAATTCCATGTCATTTATGGGAATTAGAGGGCTTATTCATGGACCAATCCTATTCCATTGTTCTCACTGTCTATTTCATCTCCAGGGTCATTCTGTTTTAGTTTGTGTTAAAAATGTGATAGAGCGCCAGGCATAGTGTTACATATCTGTAATCCCAGCACTTGGGAGGCTGAGATAGGAGGATTGCAGATTCAAGGACAGCCTCAGCAAGTAGTGAGACTCTTATCAACTTAGAGAGACCCTGTTTCAAAAAAAAAAAAAAAGAACGGGGATGTAGCTTGCAGGTAGAATACCTCTGGGTTCAAGCCTCAGTACCATAAATAAAATAAATTCGAATCTAATAGGGATAGTTTCCTTTATTCCTCTTCTTTTTAAATAATTTTTCTAGATACTTGTCTTTGAATTTTTATTTTTACAAATAAACTCTACTATCATTTTGCAAGGTTGCAAAAATGTCCAGTTAACATTAAAATTTGGGTTGTCTTGAATTTATGGATTAATTTGGGGAGAAATGACATATTTTCATAATATGGAAGCTTCTTTCCAGATAGCATCATTTACTTAAATCTTTTTTATGTCCTTTAGCAGAGAGTTTATCCATGTAAGTATTTTAAAGTTTATATCTAGGTATTTCATCTTGCTGGTTGCTATACTATTAATTTTTTATTTCTAAGAAGCTCCTCTGGTGATTGTTATGTGCACTGAGAACCAATAATTTATTTATTTATTTATTTATTTATTTATTTATTTATTTAAATTTGTGGTGCTGAGGATTGAACCCAGGGGCATTCTACTCCTGAGCTACCCACCCCAGCCAAGTTTTTTTATTCTTTATTTTGAAACAGAATCTCACTAAGTTGTGGAGGGCCTCACTAAGTAGCTGAGGCTGGTCATAAACCTGGATCTTCCTGTCTCAGCCTCCCAAATACTGGGATTACAAGCGTGCACTCGGCTAGAACTAATGATTTAGGGCAGAGATGATTTTCTTGGCCTCAAGTGGAGCCTGGTATTGGCATTTAATTTGTATTTAAAAATTTTAGGTAGTGGGGATAGAACCCAGGGGCATTCTACCTCTAAGCTATACACCCAGTCCTATTTTTTATACTTTATTTTGAAACAGGGTCTCACTGAGTTGCAAAGGACCTCACTAAGTAGCTGAGGCTGTCCGCGAACCACAATCCTCTTGTCTCAGCCACCCAAATACTGACTGGGATTACAGTCATGTGCTACGATTGCTGGCTAGGATCTGGCATTAAAAAAAAGAATGCTTTCTAGATTATTCTATTGTCGAGTGTGAAAAGCTAATTCATAGAATTCCTATGATACTAAGAAATATTCCAAATAAATTTATATGAGCACATTAAATGACCTCCCCTTTGGCCTCCCTCACCCCCTACTATGTTCCCCAAAGTCACTGCCACCTCAGTGACACTTTACCTTGGTCTCTGCTTCTACTACGAGGGCCACATCTTCAATACGAATCCCAAATTCTCCATCCTTGTAGTAACCTGGCTCTGGTAGATACAAAGATGCTAATGGCATTAAGCAGCATGCGGAGGCCAAACCCCGTTTTCCTTTACCAATTTCCAAGTGGCTGAGGTAACTGGCTGTTGGCTCTTGGGGACCCACAACTTGTGAGAAGCTTATTAGCTGAGCAGAAGTAACATGTCAGGCCTCAGATCCCCTCCAGGCAAAAATGATTCACCCTTCCTCCCTGTTAGCTCAGGAGGGAAGACTGAGGAGCCTACTTGGTGCCTGGGGGTACTCACATCTCCCTGTGTGCCCTGTTACTCCAGCATTTGATTGGTAAATCCACTGTCTGGATGTACAGGTGAAAAAAAAACTCCCAAGGATAAAAAGAGGGTATATCCAGGTGTGGTGGTGCACGCCTGTAATCCCCGCGCTTGGGAGGCTGAGACAGGAGATCACACAGGTTCGAAGCCAGCCTCAGCTATTTAGTGAGGCTCTCAGTAACTTAGTGAGACCCTGTTTCCAAATAAAATATAAAAATGGGTCTGGAAGTATAGCCTGGAAATAGAAAGGTCCTGGATTCTACCCTCAGTACCACCAAAAATTTTTTAATAAAATAAAAAAGAGGGTATGGCTGAGGGGTTGAAGGGTGGGATGAGCCATTTGGGGCTGGGTGTAGGCATGTGTGTGGGGAGGTGAGGGGGTATGGTGGTGTGGTGAGTCTGTGCCTGTGCCAAGCATGCTCCTTGAAGGAAAGTATACTGGCCACTTCAGTCCCTGGCCTGGCCTGTTGTGGAATGGGGTAGTGTGCTGGAGAGGCCTGAGAGCCATACCGATGGAAGTGAACATGCCCTTGTTCATGGCGATGTTGTTAGACTGGAATCCCACTGGCCCTGGAAAGAAAGACACAGGCATGGTGTCAGCTCTCCTGTCCTTACCAGTTTGGAGTTGGGCAAGTTTTGGGAAGAGCAAGTAACTGGAAGTTCTTGGGCATCTGTAGCAGTACTTGTCCACTACATCATTACCTGGAGCTGGCACACAAGTCAGAATGGTTCTGGCTTCTATTTCTCCAGGTCCTATGCCAGCTAGCCACTAGGCCTGGGTCCTCTGGTGCCCTCCTGGAAGCCAAGTAGGCCATGGAATTGGCCACCTGCCAGTTTTCTTCATTTACCTTTGGAATATCACCTCCCACCAGCTGGGTGACCTTGGGGGGTCTCATGGCATCTCTATGGGTCTTGGCAATTCCCATATCTGTGAAATGCTTTCTTTCATAGAGGAATGTCATGCTAGGAAAGAACCTGAGGCAGGGGCTCCGGAGATACCTACATTCATGCACACATAGGAAGTTGCCAAGGCCGTGGCCTGTCCCATGACCATAATTGAGCCCAACTTCCCACAAGGCTTTGCGGGCAAAGGCATCCACTACTCGCCCTGGAAGGAAAAATAGATCACCCTGGGTCACTTGGCTAGACTCCAGATTTTCCACTTTGCCTCTTCCCATTCAACTACCAGGTAGCACCTGAGAAGATGGGCTTTTGAGAAGCAGGAAAGCATGCAATGACACAGTGATGTTACATTGGGATGGATGAAGTCAGTGGCATCCTGGCTAGGCCAATCCTCAATATGTCTAGCATACTGTATATCATATCCATTACATATCTATCACAATTGCTTCCTACCCATCAAGGCTTAGCATTGACACCTACTTCATTTAGGAACCTTCCCATGACTGCCACAGTCCATCTCTCTCACCTCTGAGCAACAACATTGGATTAGAAGGCAGAAGACCTGGTTTGAGGCCTGGCTCTTCCACTAACCCTCTATATGACCTTGGGTGAGTCCCTTTTTCTTTCTAGGCTAGATTGTCTAATTTCTACAAGAGATGGGATAATAATATCCTCTTTGCCCCACTAGCCTCCCAGCGTGGAAGTCTGAGTCCAGTGATATCAGGGCCTGAGGCCCTGGGTCCAGCCTGGTCTCCAAAACCTACCTGATGTAGAAGCAGGAAAGATGAGTCTGGACAGATCAATGTTTCCCATCAACACACGAGTATATGCCTCCTGATAGGGAGAGGAAGAGGCAATGGAGAGGACTCCAAGAGGAGCCAGAGAGTTTCCAGCTGCTTGCCTGGGAGCATGTGGGTGCAAAAGCCCAAACCTGTGTGTTCAGCAGGGGTGGAGTGGAGTGGGGGTGGGGAGACACACTTTCCTTAGTGGTCACCCAGGTTCTAGATGACCAAAGGAGACTGAGGGAGATGTTATCAAAGCTGGGGCTCTGACTATGTTGTTCCCTTTAGCTGATGCCCAGGGGTTATTATAATGTGCTGAGGCTGTGCTCAGAGAGGGTGGTGACAATAAAGACTTTCTCAGGCAGACTTTCTGGGCTGGAACCCTGGCTTGGCTACTCACTAACTAACTCTAAGAGCTTGGGACAATGGCTTTCATCTCTCTGTGTCTTGGTTCCATTATTTGTAATGGGAAAAGAGGACCTAGCTCCTAAGTTTGTTGGGAAGAAAATGTGGACCAAAAGAGTATAACGTAGTGAGTAAATGCTTCAGTGAATACTAGTACCCTTATTAATGTGTTTGTAGTCACCCTTTAGTTTTCTTACAGTCTCAAGCTTATGTTGGGGCCTGAGCATTTGACTAGTAAGACTTCCTCAGTCAGAAGAGAAGAAATCACATACTCCCATTAGCTTGTCATCTTGCATAGTATTCAACTTGCTAAGTTGTGAGCTCTTGGAGGTCTGGACAGAATCCTCTCTCCTCTCCTCTCCTCTCCTCTCCTCTCCTCTCCTCTCCTCTCCTCTCCTCTCCTCTCCTCTCCCCTCTCTCCTCTTTCCTCTCTCCTCTCTGCTGTTAGCACAATGTATGACTCACACTGGGCTTGCTGCATGCTCCACCCACAAAAGCCCTGAGAACACAGAGATACATCCCAGTCTCTGCCCCAGCTGAGCAGCCCTCATTGTCTCCTAAACTCTTCTGCCTCTTTTTGCTTGTGCTGTTTTCCTCCACTTGGAATGTCTTTCTTCCTCTTTTCTGCTGAGCACAGGGCCAGACACACAGACAGTATTAGAAAAGCATTTGTGTATTGATGTGTTGAAATGGGATAAGGATAAGCTTGGGCAGAGGCCTTGTTGGTGGCATGAAATCTTTCTGGTGGAGCAGCAGGGAGCACTTGGTTTTTTGGCACTGAGGCATGTGAACTTGGACAAACTACTTAAACTTTCCAGACCTCAGTTTTAGCCTCTCAAATGCAAGGGCTGTTGGTGTGGTCATTGCTTGGAAGCCCTTGGAAGGAGATTGGGTGGGGGAACCTTGGGCCTGGGCACTTACCTTTTGGAAGGCAGAGGGGGTACCCCAGTGGACTGTTCTGGTGATATCTGTGGTCCCGTCCCTGTGGAGAAGGGAAAACCAACATGTCCAGCTCCAGTGACTGCTTGGGATAGAATCTGGGGCTCTGTACTTCCTGTATGCTCAAGAGACAGGACTAGAATAGGGCCAGCAAAATCACACCTTCAGCATCCATGCATGAGGGCTGCTCTCATGCCCTCAATTTAAGTCACTGCATTCTCTGACAGTATCTCTTCCCCCATACATTCTTCTCCATGTTACCCATATTGGCCAGTCTGTGGCTCTAGGTTTCCTTGGGTCAGGCTGGCTCTAAAAGCAAGGTTTCCTCTAGGCTTCCTGGGAGGTAGCAAGGGCTTGTCTCTTTTTTATAGATAAGGTGACTCTCACATTTTAATGTTTTCCATTTTTTACTTTTTTTTGTAGTGCTGGGGATTAAGCTATACCCCTCAGCCCAATTTTTTATTCTTTATTTTGAAACAGGGTATCACTAAGTTGTGGAGGACCTCACTAAGTAGCTGAGGCTGGCTGCAAACCTGGAGTCAGCCTCCCAAGTACTGGGATTACAACTATGTGCTGCCACACCTGGTGAATATTTTCCATTTATAGGACACTTTTGCAGCTACCTGGGAAGGCTGGCAGAGCTGGTCTCTGTCTCCATTTCACAGATGAGATTACTGAAGCTGTTAGGCCAGGTTGGGCAAGAACTGACTCTCTACATGGTTCTCTATACCATGATCACGGCTGGGTCTGGCCCACTGATAATCTCAAGCCAGAAGATCTAACTCCCAACCATCAGCTTCAGTGGTTCCTTTGGGATGGTCCTGGGCTCCCCCTTAGGAAGGAGGAGAGAAGAAGTGGCCCTAGGGCCTTGTGTACTCTCCTTGGGAGTAGGTCATGGGGCGTGGTGAACTTCTTCCGAAAGAGAGAAGAGGAAGTGAGGTGACCATTTCTCCAGCCTCACCCTTCTTTGAGCACACCCCAGTCTAACGACACCCCCACAAACTCACTTCCTCCTTTTATATTGCCTATGTCAGGCACACACAGCATCACACCCACACTGAGAAAAGGCTGCTAAGCTGGGGCCTGCCACAATGGCTCCTGAGCGCTGAGCTAAGGAGGAGGAGCCTCTGTCATTCCCACATTTACCATTTCTATAGGAGAGAGGCAGGCAAACCATTTGAAACTATTCCTCACTTTTCCCATGTTTCAGCATACTCCTTCCTTTGCCTCCCCACCAAGCTTCCCACAGTTCGTTTGCTTCCTGTGCAAGAAGGGAAAATCTCTGAGGCCAGGCCAGTTCAGATCAGCTCTGGTGCAAATAGCTGGGCACAAATTGAAAGGAATAGGGATAGCAGGCATGCACTGATGTTATGTCTGAGTGCTCAGGTTGTACAAGGAAGACACATTTAAAGGGTTGCTTTTCTCACATGCTCCCACCTCCATCCTGGCATGGTCATCCCACCTGTGCCATAGGGCAGGGGAGACTTGGGAGTATATAAGTGCCAGCGGTATGTGTACCATGTCCAAGGCCTACACAAGTAAGTGAGAATATGGGCACACAAGCCTGCATATCTAGGTAAGGCTGCGCAATAATGTGCACACTTAAAAAAAGGTCACTTGAACAAGAAGAGTCTTTCTAATTCTTGCAGGAGTGCTGCAGGAGCACCCCATTATTCTGGTCTCTGTGTGGTTCCCACTGTGCAGAGACTCCTGAGTGTGCAAAATGAGAAGGGTTCCGTTCATTCCAGATCTCTCCTTTCTCTGATGGGGAGCCATAGCCCAGGAAGGGAAAGCTTTGGCAGATTTTGCTGCCCAAGATCTTTGAGCTGGGGCAGCTGAGTGGAGTTGAGTGGGAGCTACATACCAGTATTGTCCCCCAGAATCCAGCAGGTACATCTCATCTGAGGACAGCTTGTGGTTCTGTTCCTTGGTGGGGCTGAGAAAAAGAGAGAATGATGAGAGGGGATCAGCCTAGCCCTGTGATGGCAGTGGGGGTCTTGAGCTAAAGCAGAGAGCTGCCCCTACTCTAGATGCTGGGCTTACTGCTCTGGGGGAAGTCATGCTCTCCCAAAGGACACTCGAAGAGAGTACTTGCTGTCTGCTGCTGCTGTCTGCTGCACACTTCTGCTTATCCTGTACTTGGCCAAGAAAGCCCTTGATCCCAGGGAAGGGAGGTAGTAAAGAGCACAAAATGTGGGAGCTGGGAAAGCCTTAGTCACCATCATGGTTGTTTCAGCCTGAGTGAACAGGCTTTTCTCCATGAGTGCTCATGAACTTTAAAAATTAGCTAACATATCGCTAGGTGTGGTGGTGCATACCTATAATCCCAGTATATGGAAGGTTGAGTCAGAAAGGTCTCAAATGGGAGGCCAACTTCAGCAACTTAGTGAGACCCTGTTTCAAAATAAAAAAATAAAAGGGGGCTGGAGGTAAAACTTGGAGATAGAATGCCCCTGGATTTAATCCCCAGTAACACACACACAGACACACAGACACAGACACACACAGACACACAGATACACACACACATCTAACAAATAACTCACAGGAAACCAAGGAAATCTTCTAACAGTCAGGTCTTTCAAAAATTTTTTTTTGATTTGTTACTGGGAATTTAACTCAAGGGTATTCTACTTCCAAGCTATATCTCCAGCCCTACTTTATTTTTATATTGAAACAGTGTCTCCCTATTTGATGAGAGTCTCACTACTTGCTGAGGCTGTCCTTGAACCTGAAATTCTCCTGTCTCAGCCTTCCAAGTACTGGGATTTTAGGTATGTACCACCATGCCCAGCTAGACCTTTCAGTTTAAAAGAGAGTCCCAACCCCAAATTGAGTTTCTCCCAATTCCCCCCTTAGTGCTGAGAGCCTCAAACCTTAAATGTGAACTCAGGGCCCAGAATGTTTCCTCCCCTACCCCAGTTACTCTGCACCTACAACAAGACCTCCTATAGAGAACTCTGGAAAATTATTTCTTCTACAATACCTGTAGTGGGCCAGAGCAGCATTGAGGCCACTAGCAGAGATGGTTTCGAAACTTGGTCCGGAGGAAAAGTCTTCTTCTCTGGATAGTGTGAGGCAAGGCATGGTCATTGAATGGGTTCAGTCACTAGGCTGTGCCCCAGATATCTTACCAGGTCAAAAGAAGGCCACAATGGCCTCTGTCTCAGCCATACTCCATCCGGCTCTACCAGTCTCACTTGCTGGTTTATGTTCCCAAGCCCTAACAATCAGAGAAGGCCTAGCTGTAGACCCCCAATTATTCCCCCTCTATCTACATTTTGAAGATGAGAGTGAAGAAAGTTGGTCCTATGTATCTGAAAACTCTCCCAACCCTGGATCAGCGTGTCACATTTCAAACCTACCATAAGCAGCTGGTCTGGGCCCACCTTTATTTTGGAAATTCTTTTTTAAATTTTTCTCTTCTTTTTTTGTTTTGGGTATTTTAATGCAATACAAACTTTTCAGAATACAGAAATGTGTAGAAAATGGCAGAGACATTTCTACCTTTGGTAACTTTAGTATTTTTTCTAAATCTTGTTGATTAGCACTGGTTTAGAAGAAATGGTTTCAAAATTTATGACTTTATGATATTTATCTAGCCATCTTTTATAGAATACCATACATTTTATTTATTTATTTGTGGTACTGGGAATTGAACCCAGGCGCATTCTACTTCTGAGCCACACCCCCAGACCATTTTATTTTTTATCTTGACACAGGGTCTTACTAAGTTGCTAAGGGTCTTGCTAAATTGATGAGGCTAACCTCAAAATACAATTGTCCTGGCTTAGTGTCCCAAATACTAAGATTAAAGGTGTTAGCCACCATGCCAGGCTAAATATTTTACTATTTATTTATTTATTTATTTTTGGTGGTACTGGGGATGAAACCCAAGGGAGAGGGAGAAGAAAAAGAAAAGGGAGAGAGAGGGAGAGGGAGAGGGGGAGGAGGAGGGAGGGAGGGAGGGAGAGAGAGAGAGAGAGAGAGAGAGAGAGAGAGAGAGAGAGAGAGAGAGAGGCAGGCCAGGGGCCTTCTACCTCTTGGATACTTAAGGGGCCCAGAGTCAAACTGGCCTGAGCCAGCTTCCCCAGGAGAGTAAGCATGTCTAAAGCAGACTCTAGGGGGTGCTATTGGGTTGTCCCACTTTTAGCAGGTCTGGGCAGTATCATCCAACATCCCTTGCCCAGCTCTCAGACCACCCAAGAGCCTGTCCCTTCTACTTCCAAAAACTAGGAGGATCTTCCTCCCTGTTCCCCAAGTAAGGAGATTAATTATCCCTCCCTGCCCCCTCACCCATACTTTACCCTCGGAACTTGTCCACCATCTCTGCCCCTGAGAACTCATCCACTGTGCCCGTGGGCACATTCTTCTCCAGCCAGACCAAGTACCGGATCACAGCCACAGCATCCCGTACCTGGAGTGGGAGAAACAGAGGAGAAGTTTGAGGTATGATCTCTGTGGCAGTCACTGGCTCCCTAACAAAGATCAAGATTGGAAGGCCATCTGGGAATTGGAGCTTTAAAAACATGAGGGTCTGACTGGCTATTTAATATCAAAGGATTCTCCTTAATGTTTATATCTGATCATAGGATGCTCATGTTTTCAAAACTGTTCTTATCTTTAGAGATACTGATTGAAGTGTTGTCAGCAGAAATGATATAATATCTGGGGTTTGCTTTAAAATAATCCATCAGCAGGAAGTGGGACTGTGGGACAGGAGGTCATGAATGTGGGCTTGTAGATAAAGCAAGATTGGCCATAGGTTGATAATTGTTGAAGTCGGGTGATAGGAACATGGGAGATGGTTATGCTATTTTTTCTACTGTAAAGGATGTCCAAGCTTTTCCCAAACCCCCCAAAATTTAAATGAAGTGGCTTATACTAATTTTAACATGATTATTCTAAAAAAGTGTGGTATCATATTGCCAGGGTGAAGAAATCATTGCAGCTAACAAGTATTTAACACTTAAAATCTGCCAAGAATTGCTCAAAGCAAAAATATATATATATATAATACATACATATATAGACACATACGTAAAAATCTTCACAATAATTGTATGCTGTGCAATTACTGTGTGTGTGTGTGTGTGTGTGTGTGTGTGTGTGTGTGTGTGTGGTACTGGGGATTAAACTCTGGGATATTCTACCTCTGAGCTACAATCCCTGCCTTATTTTATTTTTTAGTTTGAAATGAGGTCTTGCTAAGTTGCTAAGGGCCTTGCTAAATTGCGGAGGCTGGCTATGGACTTTCAATCCTCCTGTCTCAGTCTTCCAAGTACTGGGACTACAGATGTGTACCCTCATGCCCAGCTAAGATTACAATTTTGATCCTTATTTTATTGCTATGAGAAGTGAAATGACTTGCCTAATGTCACTCACATAGGAAGTGCTGGGAGCTTGAGTTGGAACCCAAACACCCTGCCTCCCAGGCCTGCCAATCTAAACCCCTTCACTATACTGGGAGTGAGAGAGCAAAGGGCAGGTGTGT
Source organism: Muscardinus avellanarius (assembly GCF_963383645.1). Lineage (NCBI taxonomy): Eukaryota > Metazoa > Chordata > Mammalia > Rodentia > Gliridae > Muscardinus > Muscardinus avellanarius. Next base: position 77,444,180 of record NC_137792.1, read on the forward strand.
GCCCAGAAGTTTGGTGTCCCCTCCATTTCAGTAAAGATCTTCAGTCTCTTCTGGAAAGCTTTCTAACCCATCAGACTGGGAGTTACCAAAGGGTACATCTGCATGTACAGGAACTTACATGGCTGGCTTTGAGGAGGGCCTGCTCCTTGGAGTTCTTTACTGCCTTGGTTACCATCACAGGGGAGTAGGTGTCTTCCACGAGTTTGTCCTATTGGGAACAGGGAGGAAGAGGAGGGCTGGGAGCACCCTCTAGGGCACAGTAATATTTTCAAAGGACTGGCAGGAAGTCATAGCTGAGGAGAGACTTGCTCTCCTTCAGGTGTCTTTGGGTTCACAGGTCTTTTCTAGTCTTCCATATCCATCTTAGTTCTTCCCCCTGGAAGACTTCCTTGATTAGCACTGCCCTGTCTGGAAGCTCACTCCCAACAAGACTCTGGAATGGCTCAGGTGATGGGTTGTTTGTTTTGTTTTGTTTTGTTTTGGTCCTGGGGATTGAACCTAGGGGTATTTTACCTTTGAGGTACACCTCCAACCCTTTTTATTTTAAAATAGAGTTTCACTAAGTTGCTGAGGCTGGCTTTAAACCTGCAATCCTCCCCTCTCAGCCTCTCAAGTACTGGGATTACAGGTGTGTACTCAGCTGGCAATGGGCTGTATCTGTCATAGTAGCTACCATTTACTGAGTGCCTACTGTGTGTCAGCCACTGGGCTTCACATGTAATATTTCTTTTAGACCTCAGAGCAACTCCTGTGAGGTCGGTACTCTTGTTTTATAGTTGAGGCCTTGTTCAAGATCACTGTATAACCAGTTAGAAACAGAGATGGAATTCAGCATCAGGTTTGCCTGAGTCTTAGCCTCTTATAGACCAGGATATCCTCTCTCTAGCTTCCTCATTGTCTCTGTGGACAGACATCCCTGCTTCTTCCTTTTTTGTCTCTTCTTAGGGAAGCCTGGAAGGAAACACACTGTACATTTGTTGACTGACCAGCTGACTAATAGCAGAGGGGCTCTGACACCACTTTAAGTTGAAACTTTTCAGGGCTGGAGTGAGGAGGGTTTGAAGCCTGGCATGGGCTGGGGCCTGGCACACTCACCTTGGGTATCACTTCATAGAGCCCATACATGGTATAGCTGGTCCCAAGCCAGATCTTCACGTCTCCTAAGGTGTAGGTGTGGACACTGTCACGGACTTGGCTGTAATCCTCCAGTTGCACACATAAGAGGCCTGTGCAGTTGGAGTTCAGGTACTGCAGGGTCTCGGGGCTAAAGCGACTTTTGTTTACAAACAATCTGAGTGGAGAAAGAAGACCAGAAGGGTCCTGTGTCTGCTAATACCAATGCAAAGGACCAGAGTCACACATAGTCCCATTTTTCCTACAGGTAAGAGGGAGCAGGTACAGGGAGCAAACATTTGGGATTCATTGGGAGCAGAGGTCAAGGGGTCATGCAAAGCCAGTAGGAGGTTTTCTAGCGGGTCCTATGGAAGTAGTTGCCAATGTTATGGGCAACCCAAGGGCTGTATATTGGGGTAAGGTCAGTGGTAGAGCAGTGTGAGGGTGAAAGTTGGAGGAAGAACATTCCAGGAAGCCAAGGAAAAGTCGTACCTGATAGAAGACTCCGTGAGTAGTGTGTAGGAATAAAAGAAGGGATTATAAGGGATGTCACTGCTGCGAAGGTTGAAGAGCCCTGGGAAAAGAATTGACGGGAATCATTTGAAGCTTATATACCTGGAGACAAGCATTTCTGACACCTTTATGCCACCACTGATGTTGGCCTCCAGATATTGCTACTGTACACTCGAATCATCTGGCTCTGAATGGTTCTCAGGATTTTTAATGTTTTTTTGAGGTGGGAGGGTTTTTAGAGATGTTGATCTCAAAGATATAAATCTTCCCATGAAAAAGACAGTCATCCAAAAGGCAGCATGCAGTTTCAGTGGGTCCCTAGAATGTCTGAAGTTCAGCTACAAAGATTAGGCAAGAAGCCCTGAGCCATGTGTGGACAGACTAGGGTTACTCTAGTGTCAAAGCCAGGGCTGTGAGTGCCCTGGACTAGTGGCCAGGCTGGTGGGAGATTGCTTGCTGGTCTTTTTCCCTTAAGATGACAGATGCACTCTGCTGCTGTAGTCTGCCCACTCCTCTGGTGGCCTGTGGGTGGCCCCAGCTTGCTTGGGCTCCCCTATTTTCCTTATTCTGCAGGCATGAGCTGCTGTTCCTTTCCTCTCTTAGGTTCCACAGGCCATGACCATGTAGCTGGTAGTAGCTGGTGGACACCTGATTATTTGTTGAAGAGCTCCATGCTGCAAGGGGCCAGGAGGTTTGGTAGGGAGACCCTGGTGCCCACCCATGTTCATAAATCTGCACTTACAGGCCGTCTCATCAAGTGCTGACAGAAGGATAGCCGTTGGGTTCTTGCTATTATTCTGCATCTGGCTTCGGATATCAGTTACTTTCTCCTGCCAAGTGCTCCCTAGAAGCAAAGTAGCCCAAAGACAAAGTCAACAGCATACCTTGTCTTTGGCATTTGGTTCCTTAGGATAATAATTTTTCATTTTTTTATAAAGCAGTAGAACCCTTTCTACAAACTAACTCTTAATTGTGTGGTCACTAATGACATAGGCTCTGGACCCAGAATGAACTCAAATCCTGGCTTTGCCATTACTAGCTGGGAGACCTTGAGCAAATTACTTAACCCCTCTGTGTCTCGTTTTTTGTGCATCTGTAAAATGGGTATACATTATAATTTTAATATATGCCTTAATAGGCTATGAGGCTCTGATGAATTCATATTTTAAAGCATGTAAAAATGGGTCTTGGCATAGAACAAGTAGTGTAGCTTTCTGAGGATAAATAAGCATATAGAAAGAGATCAGGAGAACTGCCCAGGTGAAGGGCAGAGGGAAAGGGCTTGTAGCCATGTTCAGCTCTCCCCTGTGGTAATCTCAGTACTTAATAAACCAAGGATTTGGGGACTAAGCACTTTGTGTACATTGTTTTAATTCTTAGTTGCTCCAGTTCACAGATAAGGAAGCTGAGATTTCAGAGAGGTAAAGCAACGTGTCTAGGCTTTTATCACTGCAAGAATGGAGTTGGGATTTGAACCCAAGTCTATGGAGTGCGTGGCTGACTTGCTAACATTGTCACTCTCTAAACCTGTCCTTAAACTCTGTGTCACAGTGCTGTTAATTCTAGAATGCTTGTAAATGCATTATAGAGCTTTCTTTTTCATCTTCTATCGCTGCCCCCTGCAAGGTGGCCCCTAGATAGGAGGGATAATTTTTTTTGGCAGAAGGTCATAAGCATTAAAGATCCTACTCAGATCCAGATATGAACATTAAAAGTAACTTAATGTCATTTAAAAAAACATACGCCGGGTGTGATGGCGCACGCTTGTAATCCTTGTGCTTGGGAGGTGGAGACAGGAGGATCATGCAGGTTTGAAGCCAGCCGCACTGGCTTAGGAGACCCTGTTTCCAAATAAAAATATAAAAAATAGGTGTCTGGGAGTGTAGCCTGGAGGTAGAAGGGTTTCCAGGAACCCCAGTACCACCAAAATAAATAAATAAATAAATAAATAAATAAATAAATAATAAAAAAACATTATACAGAGCTGCTTGTGGTGGCACATACTAGTAGTAATCCCAGTACTTGGGAGGCTGAGACAGGAGGATCACAGGTTCAGCACTTAATGAGACTCTCATTAACCTAGGGAGACTTTGTTTCAAAATAAAAATAAAATAGGGCTGGGGGCAAAGCTCAGAAGTAGAATGCCCCTGTGTTAGATCCCCAGTGACACACACACACACACACACACACATACACACACAATCTCATACCCAAAGGTTTGGTTTTCCTTGGATGATTTTACCTATTTTTATAACTCTGTGTGTATGTGTGCATGTGTGTGTATGTGTGCTTGCATATGTGTGTGTGTGTGTGTGTGTGTGTGTGTGTGTGTATGTGTGTATGTGTGTCTCACTGGGAATTAAACCCAGGGGCATTCTATCTCTGAGCTGCACCTTTAGCCCTATTTTATTTTATTTTTTATTTTGAGACAGGGTCTCACTAAGTTGCTGAAAGTCTTTCTTTGTTGCTGAGACTGTCCTTGAAACTCCAACGATCCTCCTGTCTCAACCTCCCATGTAGTAGGATTATAGGTGTGTATCACCATGTCCAGCTATGATATACTTTTTATGTTTATTTGATTGTGGTAAAATAGGCATAACATTAATCATTTTAACCCTTTTAAAGTACACAATTCAGTTGGTTTTAAGTTCCTTCACAATGTTGTGTAACCTTTGCCACTCATTCTAAAACATTTTCATCATACCTAAAGGAAAATTACTGATCTATTTTTAGTCTCTATGGATTTGCCAATTCTGGGTGTTTTATATAAATGAAATAGCACAATATGTGGCCTTTTCTTACTGGCTTCTTTCAGTTAAAATTATGTTGTCAAGATTTGTGGATGTGAGACATTTCTGAGAAAACAAATGAAACCAAATTGAAATGGCCCGATGTACACAGCTATCTTTGAATAGCTAGCTTTTCACATCAAGCCCTTTGCCCTACCCCTCTACTCTATAAAACCTGCAAGCGAGCCAGGCATGGTGGCACACACTTTTAATCTCAGTACTTGAGAGGCTGAGAAAGGAGAAATGCAGGTTCATAGCCAGCCTTAGCTACTTAGTGAGGCCCTTTGAAACTTAGTGAGACCTTGTTTCAATAGAAAGAATAAAAAATAGGGCTGGGGGTATAGCTCAGAGGTAGAATACCCCTGGGTTCAATCCCTAGTACTGCAAACCAAAACCAAAACCAAACCAAAACAAAACCTGTAAGTGGCTAGAGAGAAAAATCTCTCTTGTCTAAGCTTCTTGAAGCTTCCAGGCCCAGTTCTGGCTCTAGATGGCTTTTCCTTGAAGACTAGCAGCCTGAGGGACTGCCGCTCCTCCCTTGCTTGTGGGCAGTGACAAAATCCATGTAAATTCTGTATCAACCACTGGGAGACTTTTCCTTTTATCCCTACCTCTTCCTAATACAGCTTCCATCTTCTTTATCTGAACAAGATAAGCCTTGTTTATGATCAAACAGCCTTGTATAGCAAGTTTCTTGAATGGATTACAAAACTGTGGAATATGTACACAAGAGAATTTTACTCAGCCATTAAAAAAAACTCAATTACATCACTTTCAGGGAAATGGATGGAACTGGAGGACATTATGCTAAGTGAGATAAGTCAGTCACAAAAAATAAGAAATCAGATGCTTTCCCTAATATGTGAGAGTTAGGGAGAAATGGGTCATAGGAGGAACTCTAGATGAAGAAGGAAATCCTATAGAGGAGCAAACAAGGCAACTTAAAGGAGGAGAAAGGAGGGGGGAAGAGGAAAATCTATAAAACACACAATGTACTTAAACATATCAAAGTCAACCACTAAGCCGAGCAAGGGAAGGATGGACGGGGAGGGAATGGGGTGGGAATTGGGTAGGGGTTAAATCAGTCATGTGTACAAGTATGTACACACAAGTTTTTTACCCCAATATGATGTTTGAATATAATGCACCAATAAAAAATAAAAAAAGAAAGAAAAAAATATGTGAAAGCTAAGAAGAAATGGGTCATAGGAGGAACTCTATATGAAAAAGGAAATCCTATAGAGGAGCAAACAAGACAACCTAAATGAGGGGATGGGAGGGGGGAAGAAGGAAAATCTCTAAAACACACAATGTACTTAAACATATTGAAGTTAACCACTAAGCCGAGCAAGGGAAGGAGGGATGGGGAGGCAATGGGGTGGGAACTGGGTAGTGGTTAAATCGGTGATGTGTACATGTATGTACACACAAGTTTTTTACCCCAATATGATGTATGAATATAATGCACCAATAAAAATTTTAAAAACTGTGTCAGGGTGCAGAAAAAATGATATTGCAAATTTCTTTGGAAGAGATAAAGAAAATGGGATACAATTTCCACTCATTTCTTCACAGCCAATATTTTAAAATTTCCCTTCTGCTGTTTTAACTCTTTTCAAAACCAGAATTATAGACAGACCTGTGTGTGGAAAGGGGCCTCTCAGATTGCTCATGTGACCAGGAATCCAAATAAATCCATTGGCTTGTTCAGAATTCTCAGGGAGGTATGAGTGATCGGTGGCCAAGAAACTGATTCATAATCAATAGCCTACTCTTGGTTGGCATTTTAGTTATTACACACACGAATCACAAAGCATACTGATATTTTATGATATATTTAAATGGTGTCAGTGAGGTCCGCATTATGGATATGGAGATTTTCCTCAGTCAGTTAACTTTCCTTTGTATTCCTGTGTTCCATGGAACCCAGGGGCATTCTACCTCTGAGCTATACCCCCAGCCCTATTTTATATTTTATTTGAAAACCTAAACTCTAATCTTTCACAGACTGACCCTGAATTTGGTTATTTACTTTCTCTGGGGAGGGAATGGGGTGGGAATTGGGTAGGGGTTAAATCAGTGATGTGTACAGGTATGTACACACACGTTTTTTACCCTAATATGATGTATGAATATAATGCACCAATAAAAAATTTTAAAAATCTAAATTCCTCATCAAAGGTGGGCCAGAATAAATTTTATTCCATCCAGTTTCCTCTCCCAGACAATCAACTCCTATCATGTGTTTTGTCTCTTTATAGGGTTTTGCCCATCTTTCTTTAACTCTCCTGTTTGTTCCTTTCTGCTTTCTCTTACTTCAAATACTCATGTGTGTGTGTGGGGTGAGTGGGTGGGTACTAGGGATGGAACCCAGGGACATTCTACCTCTGAGCTACATCACTAGCCCTATTTTATATTTTATTTAAAACAGGGTCTTGCTGAGTCGCTGAGGCTGGTCTCGAAACTACCATCTCCCTGTCTTGGCCTTCCGAGTACTGGGATTACAAGCATGTACCACGATGCCCAGCAAAATTCTTACACTCTTTCCAGCATTTTTCTATGAAGACCTTTGGAATAAAACCCTCTGTGTGTGTGTGTGGGGGGGTAACATGAAAAGCTACATTTTAATCAAGCATCCCAGGCAATGTGGGTATACACTAAGGTTTGTGAACCATTGCTTTGGTACCTCCAATGGTGACTTTTTTTTTTTTTTTTGGTGGTACTGGGGTTTGAACCCAGGGGCATTTTACCTCCAAGTTATACCCCCCAGCCCTATTTTTAATTCTTTATTTTGAAACAGGGCCTCACTAAGTTGCAAAGGGCCTCATTAAGTAGTTGAGGCTGGCTGTGAACCTGCAATCCTCCTGTATCAGCCTCCCAAGTACTGGGATTACAAACATGCACCACCAAGCCCGGCTTCCATGGTGACTTTTTCAGTCAAATAAACACCAGTGGGGAACCACATTAGAGGGGACCGCTGTTGGTACAAGTTGGGAAAGAGAGCAGGTTTACTAAGTCACCTGTGAATGCATCCTGCAGGGCATAAATGGGTTCACTAGGCACAGGGGGCCTCTCTGACCCCCATACCAGGTCCACAAGGTTGGTTGTAATGGATACCAGTTGTCTTTTGGAGTTTTGGAGGGCCAGGTCATAATTCTTCCAGGAGTCTGGAGAGATAAGAAGGAGTCACTTACCATTTGCTCCTCAGGAAAAACTGACTCCTGCCAAATTAGTCCTGTTTCCCATTACCTTTCCCCACCCCGTTCTACTGTAAGCCGAGCTTGCTCCAGCAGTCTGGCCCTTCTTGGAATGGATGCCCATGCTGGGGTGCATCTTTCCTCCTTTTCTTTCTGCTTTTGGAGCCTAACTGTCCTGAGCTCATCTTGATGCTGTTCACTGTCAGTTGGCCAATTTTGTCTTTTTAAGTGCTGGTTGCTAGGGGTAGTCCCTCTTTGGGGTATCAACCATTTTTGCCAGAATTCAATGCCACTGTTATTCTAAGGAATGGTGACATTTACATCATTAGATAGTGTGGCAAAGCAGTTTGGAAGTAGGAGCTTTTCAATGCATATCCATGATAATTCTACCTTCAAGGGCATGGGATGGCCATCTGCTTAGGCCCTGGAGCTCCAAGAGCCGAATTCCCAGACACCTTGTTTTGCTGAAAGGCCTTCTCAACTTCTTTTACCTTTCTGAGTTTTTAAAAATTATTATTTATTTATTTATTTTTAGTACTGAGGATTGAACCCAGGGGCATTCTACCTCCAAGCTACACTCCAGGCCCGATTATTTTATTCTTTATTTTGAAACAGGATCTCACTAGTTGCAAAAGGCCTCACTAAGTAGCTGAGGCTGGCTGTGAACCTGCGATCCTCCTGTCTCAGCCTCTCAAGTACTGGGATTACAAGTGTGTGCCACCACGCCCGGCTCTCTATCTTGGCCTTTTACTTTTTTTTTTTTTGGTGGTACTGGAGGTGGAACCTGGAGGCTTTCTACCTCCGGGCTATACTCCCAGACTTATTTTTAATATTTTATTTGGAAACAGGGTCTCACTAAATTGCTGAGAGCCTCACTAAGTAGCTGAGGCTGGCTTCAAACCTGTGTGATTCTCCTGTCTCAGCCTCCCAAGTGCGGGGATTACATGCATGAGCCACCACGACTGGATTTCTTGGCCTTTTATTATTATTTATTTATTATTTTTTTGGTGGTACTGGGGGTGGAAACCAGAGGCCTTCTACCTCTGGACTAACTCCCAGATCTATTTTTTTATATTTTATTTGGAAACAGGGTCTCACTAAGTTGCTGAGAGCCTTGCCAAGTAGCTGAGGCTGGCTTCAAACCTGTGCGATCCTCCTGTCTCAGCCTCCCAAATGCGGGGATTACAAGCGTGCGTGCGCCACCACGCCCGGCTGTCTTGGCCTTTTAAATTGTGGGATTATAGGCCCGTACCATGATTTATCCATTAGATTTTAATAATTCCCTGATAATAACTCTTCTAGACTGGCTTTCTAAACTCATGACTTAAAAAAAATCTTTGAGCCGGGCGTGGTGGCACACGCTTGTAATCCCTGCTCTTGGGAGGCGGAGACAGGAGGATCATACAGGTTCGAAGCCAGCCGCGTTGGCTTAAGAGACCCTGTTTCCAAATAAAAATATAAAAAATAGGTCTGGGAGTGTAGCCCGGAGGTAGAAGGGCTTCCAGGAACCCCAGTACCACAAAAAAAAATCTTTGTATTCATCATTTTAACATTTAAATTGCACAATCCATGAATATATCTTTGTTGCAAAATAATCTGCAACACAACTTCAAAACACTTTATTTTTATTGTCACGTTGTCCAAGAGGTCTTCTCTCTTTCTCTCTTGTGCTGGAGATTGAACCCAGGGCCTTATACATGTTACACTGATATTTTACCACTGAGTTACAGCCCCAGCTCCATAAGATAAGTTTCTTTACCTCCCAGGAAAGCTGAGCCACCCTGTTGGTATGGAAAGATCCAAAGACTGAGGGAAGAACATACCAACAGAGAAGAGGAAGGGGTCCACACCCACGAGCCCTCCAGCAGGAACCTCTGCAAGGAGCCAGGTGACAACAGAAGTAGTGCCAACTGAAAGACAGGAAAAAATGCAGAGGTTACCTCCAGGGCCAGCTTCAGACCCTGTAGCCAGGCTTCTGTTTCTGTTGATCCTACCATGTACATCCTTGATATCATCCTTGATATCAGGTCAGGAATGGCTTCAGATCTCTTAAGCCTCTCATAATGCCCAAGCATGGCCTTGTCAGCACCCCTTCACCTATACGTTCCAAACCCTAGTCTGGATTCCAGGGCTGGTGGTTGAGTTCACGTGGGCCTTCTACCTTCCTTATGAAGTTCCCAGTTGCAATCCATTTGCCGCTCAGCCTGAGTCCAGTAGCGACTGTCGGTCCAGAGAGCTGCTTTCCCCATGGTCACCACTGCAATACCTGGGGCAGAGCAGAGAAATGGAGAGGCGAGGGTGAATGTGAAGGTGAGCGTGTGGCTTTAGTGGGCTGGTCTCCAATAGAGTGCTGGTCCTGAGGATGTCCCGAGGGCCCTCTAGAAAGAGTTTGTCTACTTCAAGCCAGGTGTGGTTTGCACATTTGTCATCCCAGTACTTGGGAGGCTGAAACATGAGGATCACAGGTTTGTGGTTAGCCTCAGCAACTAGCAACTTAGTGAGGTCCTATTTCAAAATAAAAGAATAAAATAAGGCTGGGGGTGTGGCTCAGAGGATAAATACCCCTGGGTTCCATTCTAGTACCACATACAAAAAGAGTTTGTCTCCTCCATTCGAAGGGAACCTTGGAGGAGGAAACTTAAGGACCTCTTTTTATTTCTTTATTTTGTTTTTTTGCACTTCTGGGGATGGACCACAGGGCCTCATGTATGCTAAGCAAGTACTCTACCACTGAGCTACACCTCAGTCCTGTTGAGGACCTCTTGAGAGAGCTAATAGGACTTTTAGCAAGCAAGGGAGTGGGATCTGCTTTTTCCAGTGCTACATGCAGGTGTTTTCAGGATAGATGAGACTCAGTGTCAAGACTTGGTGCCTGATAGGGTCACTAAGCCAGAGACTTAGTTGAGGATTGGTGGGGAAGATAAATCCAGCGACTTTGGCAAAGAGAATAAGGGTCCATGATGGATGAGGCAGGGCAGTGTGAAGGTTAGCAAGGAATGTTTGAGATCTGCAAAATAAGCTTAGATTTCATTTAAGGGGCCAGGATCAGGGTGGAAGCCCTGTTGGAGACTGTACTGAAAAAAAAGAAAGAAAGAAAGAAAGAAATTGAGATGCCATTAAGGACCGCTGTGTGTATTTGGCCTTACGGAGTGATGTCCAAAAAGAAACTAAAAAAGTTAAACTTTATCTCCAAGTGAGCCATCATGTGAAGGGAAATGTGGGTCCCTAGTGGCTAGATATGGAAGTAGTAACTATCTTAGAAATGCAGTCCAGGGAGTGCTGGGCTGGGCCTGGCTGCAGCAGAGGCAGTGAGCAGGGGAAGGAAGTCAGGAGGGTCATCTGCCTTCTTTCTGTATTGAAATGTAGACTGTGGCACCAGGTGTGGTGGTGCATGCCTGTAATCCCAGTGCTTGGGAGACTGAGGCAGGGTGATTGCAGATTCAAGGCTACCTTCAGCCAGTAGTGAAACTCTCATCGACTTCCTGAAACTCTGTTTCAAAATAAATATGAAAGAGGGCTGGGGGTGTAGCTTGGAGGTAGAATGCTCCTGGGTTCAATTCCTAGTACCACAAATACACACAAAAGAAGAAATGTGGCTCATGGGCTATAAGAGGTATGTTCTGGGGAACTTGCTGGTTTCAGGGTGGTAGAGGAGAGACAGAGAAAGAGTAGAGAGGGATTCTGGATATTAGGTCACGGGGTTCTGGTTGCTGAGGAATCAGCTACAACAAGTCCTCTTCTGTATACCAATAGTTACAATGAGGGCATATAATGAATGACTGTCACCTGCAGACCCCGTGAAGCCTGTGATCCATGCACGCCTCTCATCATGTCTGCCAATGTATTCGCTCTGGGAAATCAACAACACCATCATTAGTTTTTTTTTTTTTTTATGGAGTCAGACCCACATAGAAAGCCCCCAACCACATCCCAGTTTTTTCTGTCTGGTCACCTCCAACCAGTTGTACAAGGGTAAGCATACTGGGCGCTTCTTTCAGGAAGTCTTCTGTAGCCCATTCCTTTTATCTTCCCTTACTTTGAATGATTGTTTCTCTCAGAGACTCAACCCCACTGGTCCAGCCCTGGATTCAGGGTTACACTGTATTATTTTGTAAAGGAGTTTGCCACACTGATCAGAATGACAATTCTGCAAAGGCTAAAGTCATGCCTTTTGGTTCTCCCTTCCAGATGTCCCCCCTCCCCAGTCTAGCACAATACACTGAATATATCATGAATAATTTCTGCATAGACTTTACAGATTATTTTCCAGTAAGACCTGTGGTTTAACCAAACACTGGTCAAACATATTTTTAAAAAATTGTTTGAGTTGGTATGGTTGTGCATGCCTATAATTCCAGTACCTGGGAGGCTGAGACAGGAGAATCACAGGTTCAAGGCTAGCCTCAGCAACTTACTGAAACCCTCAGAGACTTAGTGAGACCCTGCTTCAAAATAAAAAATAAAAAGGGCTAGGGGTGTAGGCCATAGGCACATTGGTAGAATACTCCTGGATTTTTTTTTGTGGTACTGGGGTTCCTGGAAACCCTTCTAACTCTGGGCTACACTCCCAGACCTATTTTTTATACTTTTTTTTTAATTTGGAAACAGGGTTTCTTAAGACAGCGCAGCTGGCTTCGAACCTGCGCCATCCTCCTGTCTCTGCCTCCCAAGCACAGGGATTACAAGTGTGCGCCACCAGGCCCAGAGGATACTCCTGGATTTAATCCCCAGTACAAAATGGGATATAGTTCAATGATAGAGTACTTGCCTAGCATGTGTAAGACCTGAGTTCCATCCCTAGTACCACAAAAAACTGTACTGAATATGTAGACATTTTTCTTGTTATTATTCCCTTAAAATGCAGTATAACAACCATTTACTGATCATTTACATTGTATTAGGTATTATAAGTTATCTAGAGATGAGATGATTTAAAGTATATGATGCTGTATGTAGTGGTACATGCCTGTAAGGGAAGCTGAGCCAGGAGGATTTCAGGATTGAGGACAGCTTCAGAATTTTAATGAGATACTGTTTCAAGATAAAATTAAAATAAAATAGGGCTGGGGGTATAGTTTAGAGATAAGATGCCTCTAGGTTCAATCCTCAGTACCATGCACAGACAAAATGTTTATGAAAAGATGTGCATATATTATGAAGAAATATTATGCCAGTTTATATAATGGACTTGAACATCCATTCATTGTGGTACCTGTGGGGTTCCTGGAAACAATCCTTCTGGGTACCAAGGGGTGACTATATTTTGGTCTCCATAAAACTTGGAGACTGATCTTATTATTCTCATTTTTGATAAAGAGCAAACTGAGGCTCAAAGAGGTTCAGACATTTACCCAAGTTTCTTAGCCCTCCCCAGCAGGTGGTAACACGAATTGTTTTCTGTGTGTATGTGTGTAGTACTAGGGATTGGGCCCAGAGGCATTCTACTTCTGAGCTATATCCCCAGCCCTATTTTAGTTTTTATTTTGAAGCATGATCTCACTAAGTTTTCTGAGTGTCTCGTTAAATTGCAGAGGCTGGCCTTGAACCTATAATCTTCCTGTATCAGCCTCCCAAGTACTGGGATTATAAGTGTGTGCCACCATGCCTGGCTAAAATATTCATAAAATTATTTTTGTTTGTCTTGTAGCTTTTCTTGCAGTGCTGGGGAGGTGAACGTAGGGTTTTTGCATAGCAGGCAAATGCTCTACAATGGAGCCACATCTCTAGCTCCTGGAAAACAAATTCATTGGCACTGAATGCCTTCTCTTCCAGCTGGGTTGGTGTTGAGAAGGTGAATGGGGTAGAGGTGGAGGCAGTGGTGGGAAAGGGTAGGGTGAGTGGGAAGGGTTGCTACTTTGGGGAAAGCAGTTCTTGCTCAGACCATCTTGTTTCCTGTTGGTCCTTCCACACACTTGCATAGTCCAGCACTCTGGATTATCTCAATGATTTATTCAATATGTTCTGGAGAGCCTGGCCTGGAAGGGAGCTTAGAGTTCTTCCAGTCCAATTCCCAGCTTCCTTTCTAACCATCTAGGGCAGAGATGCCCTAAATATTCCTTCTGGATCTGCCACCTGGGAATTGATCAAAATAGATTCTTGAGTTGTCTTATAGTTTTATTCCTTTTTTTCCTTTTTAAAAAATATTTTCTTTTCTTTTGGTACTGGGGATTGAACCCAGGGGTGTTCTTCTGAGTTACATCCCCAGCTCCATTTTATTATTTTTATTGTGAAACCGGTCTCACTAGGTTGCTGAGGGTCTCATTGCAAGCACTTGCAATCCCACTGTCTCAGCCTCCCAAGTACTGGGATTATAGGCATGCAACACGATGCTCAGTTTATAGTTTCATTTCTTGATGTCAAGGAAATTTGGTTATGCCTTCCTTCCTATGTCATGAAATATGTTGTTTTAGGCGCTCTAAAACTACTGCGTGTAGCCTTTCTACTTCCACTCTTTTGCCTGTTAAATCTCTGCCTTCATCTTCTGAGTCATAACCTCCTGTCTGTGGCCTATGCTCACGGGCTGACCCAGGGTGGCAGAGAGGGCAGAGGAGAGGAATGCTTCCTTACCATGTGGGCATCCGTATCTGGGATGATGTAGGCAGAGAGATTCCAAGCCTGGATCTGCTGGCGGAGGGCTGTCAGCTGCACTGTGGTATTGACCACAGTAACTGGAAGGTGCTAACAAATGACACAAAATGACACAAGAATCCAAACATACACAGACACAGGTATGCGTTGCTTAGAGAAAATGATGACTGGTATCTCCCCTCCCTAGCCTTCAGAGGAACCACTTGCCTCTCCTGAGGCTGGGCTTGGGGTTGCTTAGGCTGGCCTGGCCTGGGGAGGGGTGGGGTGGCAGCTGATATTATTGGTTAGTATAGATTAAGATTCATGGGCAGAGCTGAAGGTGTTGTAGAACTTGGAGAAGGGTCTCTTGTGACAGTAACGGGACCAAAGTCTGGGGTAAAGGTGTGAGTGAGGACTGCAGGGGTCTGAACTTCAGCACACAGCCTGGCCACATGGATAGTCTTTCTTTGGATACCTTGGGGCAGGGTTGCCAGATTTAACAAATAAAAATACAGAATGCTCACCCAGTTACATTTGACTTTCCATTCAACAAGGAGTAGGGTTCTAAGTATGTTCCATGCACTATCTGAAGCATACTTATGCTACAATATTTGTTACCTGACACTGAAATGTCTTTTTTTTCTGTACTGGGGATGGAACTTAGGGACATTGTACCTCTGAGCTATACCGCCAGCCCTAGTTTTTATTCTTTATTTTGAAACAGGATGTCATTAAGCTGCAGAGGGCCTCACTAAGTAGCCACACCTGGCTTCAAACCTGTGATCCTCCTGTCTCAGCCTCTCAAGTACTGGGATTATAACTGTGCACCACCACGCCTGTCTTGACACTGAAATGTAACTCGGTGTCCTGTGTTTTATCTGGCAACTCTACCTTGGTGGTCTTTTCAAGTTGTCACCCACTGGTCCTAAATGGCAGAGGAAAGTAAATATGTACCCACAGCAGTTTGACACATTGCTCAAAGATACTCTCCAATCTAGACATTTCTTTAGAGGTAGTTTTATCTGTCAAAGGAAAACCATGATTTTCATTTTGTTTTCTTTTTTCTTTTTTTCCTTTTTTGTGGTACTGGGGATGGGACCCAGGGGAATTCTAACTTGACCAACACTCCCAGCCCTGTTTTTTATTCTTTATTTTGAAACAGGGTCTTACTGAGTTGCAAAGGGCATCACTAAGTAGCTGAGGCTGGCTGTGAATCACTATCCTCCTGTCTCCACCTTCCAAATGTTGGGATTAGAAGCGTGATGCCTGGCCGGGCGTGGTGGCGCACGCTTGTAATCCCCGCGCTTGGGAGGCAGAGACAGGAGGATCGCGCAGGTTCGAAGCCAGCCGCGTGCGCTGGCTTAGGAGACCCTGTTTCCAAATAAAAAAAAATGTAAAAATAGGTCTGGGAGTGTAGCCCAAAGGTAGAAGGGCTTCCGGGAACCCCAGTACCACCAAAAAAAAAAAAAAAAAAAAAAAAGAAGCTCGTTTTGTTTTCTGTTCAACAATATTATCTTTTTGTTTCAATATAAAAGTGATGTGACTTGCTCACCCATAAACCTAACCCCTCAGTGGTCCTGTGAAGTTGACATTGCATACAGATGTGCTGTTTATTCTGTGGCTTAGGATACCACACATGCATACTTGTCTACCTCTTCACACCTATGGCCCACCCTGACCTGGAGAAGACCTTTGGCCCCACCCTTGTTGTGGAAAGAATCACTCTAGTGTACAGCAAGGGAAGCTGATCATCTGGCTCCGTTGCCTCTAATCTACTGGACCCTTTCCTGGTCTTCACACTCTGGGTCTCACTCTCTTGCCCTTCCATGAGCTTTATTAGCTCCCTAACTCCTTTCTCCATTCTGTGTTTTTCTTTTCACTATTCTTCTGGAATGTGTTTTCTTCCCTCCCATCATCAGCCTAGCCTCCAAAGTCAGCTAGATATCTCCCTGCCTTCCTTCCACACATGCCTCCGCCTAACCCCTGGGAGTTTTGGAGGCTCTGGTCAGGACGGAAGTAGAGAAAATACACAGTGAGAAAGAGTGGGAGGGTGGAAGGGGCATTGATGGCTGGTGGAGGGGCACATTAGACACCTCAGGTTAATAAGAAACAGTGTCCCCAGATTCTGGATACCAGAGAGAGAGTTCTGCAACTGAGCCATGTGGGATGGCCCTGAGTGGTTGGAGCCAAGGCCTCACCGGAGGGTTGGCTGAGCAGTTTCTCAGATCCTGTCTTCCAAGGTTCACATGCTTTGGGTGGCTGGAGGCACAAGCTAGAAACCGAGAGAAAGATTCAGGATTATTTTGGGACCACAGAGCTCCCAGAGAGGGGAGGGACATTCTCCCTCAGCTCCTTTCCTGGCCCCACAGGAAACATACCATGCTAGCCAACTTACTTGAGGATAAAAATAATCATCTTTCATGGGAAATCAAACTGAATTGGATGGTACCTTGGTTTACAATCAGAGAAACTTGCCACTTTTAGATAGGTTTTAGTGATCAGTACATCATTTTTTTTCTAATCTGAGTCTTTTTAGGGTCTAGTGAAATGGAAAAATTGTGTGTAAATTAAATTTTGTAAATTATATATTGTAATAAAAATTTCTTTCAAATGCTTTAGAGGCTCTCACTAAATAATCACCCCCACCTTTGTTTTAGCCTTCTGTAAGTGTATATATATATATATTATATATATATATTATATATATATACTTACATGTATATATTACACACACATATATTTGTGTGTGTGCGTGTGTATAAAATTTCCTTAAACTCAAGGCATATTTGTACCATTTCTTACAATCCACATCTTTGCTTATCATTCCAAGCTCATTTTAAATATGTACTACAGCAATCCCCATCCAATACTGTTGCCTAGTGGGGGAAGGTGGAGTAACATTTAAAGAGCTCCTACTATGTGCCAGTACCAAACTCAGCAATTAATCAGTTGCCCAGTCAAATGCTGCATAGCAAACTTATGGTCAACAAAATATATGACAGTGGTCTCATATGATTATAGTGTCTAATCACAGCATAACCATCTTAGTTTTTACAAGTACACTGTATGATATTTTCACAGTGACAAAATTACCTAATGATATATTTTTCTTCCTTGAGTTTATGAGACTAAGACCTTCAGACAGAGCATTCATGCTGTTAGACCCCAACCACTCTCCTTCCATCTGTAGTTCAACCCACTCAGAAGGTAAATTGTACTGTCTCCTCATACTCAGGCTTCCAGAACACTTTAGGAAAACTTCCTCTAAAAGGCAGGGGTGGAAGAAAAGACTATGGAAGGTCACTGGACTTTCAGGGCAGGAAGGAACTGTAATCCAGCACTCTTTCAGAGGCCCAGAGCTTTAGAGGATTTTGCACAGTGCCTGGCAAACAGTAGGCACTTTGGCAACATTAGCCCAATGAATAGTAAATCACTTTCCTACAGCCATATCACATTTGTTAAGAAACCTGCAATTCTGCTGGGCGTGTTGGCATACACTTGTAATCCCCGCGCTTGGATCACACAGGTTCAAAGCCAGCCTCTCTGGCTTAAGAGACCCTGTTTCCAAATAAAAATATAAAATAGGTTTGGGAGTGTATCCCGGAGGTAGAAGGGTTTCCAGGAACCCCAGTACCACAAAACAAGAAACCCACAATTCTATCTCATTGGATGAGACAACCTATAGGTATTATTGTCCACCTTTTACAGAGGAGGAAGCCAAGGCCCAGGTAAGTTTTGTTTTACCACACTGGTTAAAAAGGTGGTTAAAAGGGGATTTAAACCTTGGGCATCTGAATACAAAAAGGGGTGGGTCTGGGTCTGGGGGTGTAGCTCAGTGGTAGAGTGATCCTCTAGTATGGGTCAGGCCCCTGGTTCACTTCTCAGCACCACCAAGAAAAAGGGGGGATGTCCTTTCTGTTCTCCTACTCTTCCAGCCATGAAATGTAGACCTGAGAAGGAAGGTTGTCACAGAAAGGACAGAGTATATGAAACCTAGTTTTAAATTTGGGTTCTGATCCAAATTCGGTGTGACCCTAGGAGAGTGACCCAGTATTCACTGAGTTAACATTTCTACTGTGTTCCAGGCACTGGGCTAAGGCCTCTCAAGCTCTAGGCCTCTGAAAGAAGGCTGGACTGTAGTCCTTTCCTATCCTAAATGTCCAGTTATCTCCCATAGTATTTTCCTCCACCCTTGCCTTTTAGAGGGAAATTTCTCTTAGAGAGTCACAGTGGCCTGAGTATGGAGAGACACTATAGTTTACCTTCTGAGTGGGTTGAGCTACAGATGGAAGGAGGGTGACTGAGATCTGCCTGATTGTCTTGGTCTTATAAATTCAAGAGGTGGGGGAAGAGATGAGATCCATACTGCTGATTTAATAAAATGAACACTCATTTCTGTAGGATGAGATCTCTAGCAAAAGGTTGGTGCTAAAATGCTAACATAAGAAGCAGGACCCAGTCAACCCATGTTCTGGAAACCAGGATCTCCTATTCTCTGAGCCCCAGGATTCTCGCTCCCAAGAGAAGGTTCTGCAGCAGAATCACTGTGCAGAGGGGAGGTGTTCAGGAGTTGGATTCTGAATTAATGAGTAGGGTCCTTCTGACAGTGAAGGATAGGGAGGCCTCCAGGGCTGGAGGAGGCATGGAACTGGGCATCTAGTTGAAGACAAACAGTTGAGACAGGGTAGGGGTTACAAGGACTCTACTTAACCAAACTTTAACCAAACTTCACTTCCCCTTCCTTCCTTCCTTCCTTCCTTCCTTTCTTTCTTTCTTTCTTTCTTCCTTCCTTCCTTCCTTCCTCCTACTGGAGATAGAACCCAGGGCCATGAGCATGCTAGGCAAGCACTTTACTACTGAGCTACACCCCTAACCCTTGAGCCCTTTTCCTTAAAAGTTCTCAGCCTTGGCCTTTGGTGTCTACTCTTTCCTTGACAGGTCTACATTTCCCTGTTTTGGCAAGAATAGTAGCCAATTCCATTTAGAGAGAAACCCCACCCTTCATATCTGATAACCCTCAATATATGATCAAATTCCTCATCCTCCTCTTGCTATCTGATCACCTTGGCCTGCCTTTAGCAAGAATTCTGTTAAGTCAGTTTAGCAAGACTCTCCCTACTCTCAATGATTTCTCTTAATAACTTCTATGCATGGATTCCCTCCCTCTGTTCATGGCTATCAGTCCTCAGTGATCTTTGCTATCTCTAGCCTCCAGCCATCTGGTCCCTGCTGCAAGGTCTCTATTGCAATAGTCTTGAATAAAGTCTTCCTTATGATCCTGAGTGCCACATAATTTTGCCATTAACAAGGGTAAATGGAAATGTCAAACCAAATTAGATCCAAGTCACCAGTCTTCAAGACTGGCCCTGAAGGGGCCTAATCCTCAAGCCAGAGAGGGTAACAAAAGAAAAAGAGACAACCTGTGCCCCAACCATCACTCCAACTCTTTCTGATCCCAAAGGGGAAAGACCAATACTACTTTGCATGAGAAGCCTGGATTCACATACCATAGAAGAGGAGGAGCCAGGAGCAGCAGCCCCAGTGGGCCCAGGCCATGGGGTCTCCAGATGCCGACGCTCCGTGGATGGAGGGACTAGGGAGATAGGGCAAGGTTGCTCCTTTGGCCTCTTCTTCAGGCCTTTCCTGGGCAGGAACAGACAGGGTTGGGGCCTGGCAGTGGGAAGGAGATGCCTGGCTGCTGGACAGATGGATGGATGGTGAGTTCCTCTGTTCTTTTATTTCAGAAGGTTCAGGGAGCCAGGGCAGGCTGAGGTTCCTCTGCCTGCCCGAAGCAACCCGTGCCGACTACTCACAGCTGGAGTAGGGTATGAGCCTGCCTGGGGCAGAGTCCAAAGATCTTTGAGACTGAGCAGCAACAGCTGATTCCAATCAGTCTGCTTCTCCCAGCCCCCTCTTCAGTAACCCTGCCCCCACCACTTCCGACTTCTGTTCTCTTCCCTCCAGCAAGCTGGTTCCCATTAACTCCCTCACATTGGTCTCTGGCTACAGTCCTGTTTATGCTTTGGGACACTCCTCCTCCAAGTTAGCCTGTCTCAGAAAAAGCCAATCTCTCTCTCTCTCTCTCTCTCTCTCTCTCTCTCTCTCTCTCTCTCTCTCTCTCTCTCTCTCTCTCTCCATAGTTCCAGGAAGCTCCATTGTACCCCTTGGGGAGATGAGTTGCAGCTGAAGAGTTACTCTGGAGCTAGTGTGAGATTCCCCAGGAGAGTCCACCCTGAGAAGGTGTTGCTGGCCCTTCCCTTGGAGTCCTGGGAGTCCTATTGGGAAAGCACGTACTAACTCTGTAAAGTCCAAGCTGCTCAGGGCCATCTACAGCTGAGAGGAAGTGGAAGACCAAAAGCACTATGATTTGGAGGGATCAGGGGGTGTTGCCAAAGAGAAAGTCTGGGGCTCTGGAAAGATGAATTTGCTTAACTGCAAATGCTCTTTCTGACATCATTTTTGAATAGGGAGTTGGTTATCCCAAAGTGTGGATCACTCCTAAGGGGCCTGACTCCTGTAAGGGAACCAGAACACCTAAGGACAACCTCATCCTTGCACTGGCCATGGCAGAGAGCAACACGTGGCACCACTGTGGAGGCAGAACTCTAGACCTAGAGACAAATGCTTCCAAGAGATGGCAGGGCTGGTGGAGGAGTGCTCGGCTGACTGGGAGGTCAAATGCATACTGCCAGTTCCTTTTAATTTTATTTTCAGTGTATTGACCCTTGGCTTATATCTATAAAAGTTTAAGGCAGCTTTCAATGATCTATTCCAGAATGATAAAGCAGGACATTTTGTATCAGGAAAGGGGACCTTCATTAGATTCTATAACAGGGTAGAGTCAGAATGAATGAGGAAGCTCCAGGAACACCTTTAGGAATAAAAGCAGAGGCAGAAGCTCTTGTCCTCGGAGGACAGAACAGGAACAAGAACTCTGACAACAGCTCTGTGTCATTCTGTGACTATTGAAACTCTTGTTGTCCATTCCCTGTTCCCTCTCTCCCTCTCCTTCCAGGATTGCTGATGAAATTATTCCCAGAGGCCAGAGGACCAAGGGAATGTCCTTCAAAAGCTCCTGCCTCCTCCATGCTCTGTGTTACCATCCTGAAGGTTGTGCAAGTGGAGCTGATGGGATTGCAGAGGAGGAAACCCGAAGACAGCCTTCAAGTACAAGCACAGTCCTGCCTTTGCATCAGTGAGACCACGTGAACATTGATGTGGGAGTCAGCATGCTTGGGTTTCTGTCTCAGCTCTGTCACTGACCATCTGTGTGGTCTTGGGCAGTGGCTTCACCTCTTCAAGCCTTCAGTTGCTTTGCTTATGAAATGGGATCATGATAATCCTCACTTCTTATGGATGTGATGAGAATTAAATGAGATGAGGTTAATGCTTGAGAAGCTCCTAAAACATGCCTGGCAGAGGGTAAAGAGCAAATGCTATATGTCTTTGTGGGTTTTTTTGGTGTCTGTGTACATGTGTGGTGCTGGGGATTGAATCCAGGGATATTCTACCTTCATGTGACACCACCAATCCTCTTTTTATTTTTTTTTTTATAACAGGGTCTTGATAGATTGCTGAAGAGTTTTGCTAAGTTGCTGAGGCTGGTCTCAAACCTGTGATCTTCCTGTCTCTATCTCCCAAGTAGTAGAATTACAGGCATGCACCACCACACCTGGCTGCTATATGTCTTTTTAATGCAAATATATAACCAGAACCAGTGTCATTTGTACCTTGTTCTTTCTGTTCTTGGCATCCAACAGTGCTGAAATGGCAGTTACTTTTACAGCAAGATCAGCTCCCCAGGGGGCCTCAAGAGCAAACAAATGGCATAGGCATCCCTCCCCCATCTCCTGGACTCTGCCCAGGGATAGTCTGTGCACAGTACTTAGCCTGCCAACTCTGTCCCCCAGGTCCTTGCCTTGGCCCTGGTGGTGATAATGACCTCACCTGCCTTCCACCCAGCCCCTCCCTTATCTCCAAACCACTATCTTTACTCCCATCAATTTGGGGACTTGAACCCAAGTTGGCAATGGGCCTGAAGTGGAAAGAAATGATTCAGGATCATTTAGGGAAGGTGAATGGCCAAGGGTATCAGAGTTGCTTGGAAGACCGAATGAGTCACTGCAGTTCCACTGCTGCCTACATAGGCAGTGAAACTCTACTTGTTTCTCTTTGGTCTAAGACTAGTTGAAAGGCCAAATTCTGAAATTGGAAAAGTTGTTTGCCATGATATCTTCTTTCTGTGTTTTTTTTTTTACACCCTCAGTCCCTCAATGGACCCAAGGCTTATCACTCCAATTTCCAACCTGGGTCTGACTTCTCTGTACACTGACACCTGCTCAATCCTAGCACAAAAGCGGCTGAGACAGAAGGATAACAATTTTGAGGCCAGCCTCAGCAATTTAGCAAGTCTCTCTCAGCAACTTAGTAAGACCCTGCTTCCAAATATAAAGTAGAATAGGGCTGGAGTATGTATCTTAGTGGTAGAATGCTACTGGGTTCAATCCTTAACATCTCCCCAAAGAAAAGAATGCATCATCCTGACTTGTGTGTTCTCCCACTAGATGACAAGAGATAGGTGTCTTTAGCCATAGCCCAGTTCACAGAAACAACCTGTTTTTTTTTTTTTTTTTTTTTTTTGCGGGTCTTGGGATGGAACCCAGAAGTATTCTACCTCTGAGTTACACCCCCAGCCCTATTTTTTATTCTTTATTTTGAAACAGAGTCTCACTGAGTTGCAGAGGGCCTCACTAAGTAGCTGAGTCTGGCTGCGAACCCGGATCCTTCTGTCTCAGTCTCCTGAATGCTGGGATTACAAGTGTGCACCATCATGCCTGGCTCACAGCAACAATCTGTTTGATGTGTGTAAATGAGAAAATGAATGTAAAGTGACCAGCATGCAAGAACTCTGGCACCAGGCTACAAGCAGCTGTGCTGTGGAAAGCTCTGGGAGGAGGGCCAGGACAATGGTGACCCAATATGAAATTGAGCACTGTGACCCCTCACCCCCTCCAGGATACTGAAGATGGAACCATGAAAGGACATTTGAAGTCTTTCAGTTCTATAGGCAAGAAAAGGCTTTTTAGATAGGTCAGGTCAAACTGTTCCTCAGAGGCTGGCAGATTGAAGATTCTTGGCCTTTTGGGCACAACATGTGGCCATTGCTTCCAACTCCCTTTGCATCTTTCCATCAGGTTTTTCAACCATTCTAGGAAGAATGGCTGGCAGAAGGGGAGAAAGGCTTGGAGAACAGTGGCTATGAACTTGCTTCTTGGCAGAGCCAGGACTGAAACTCAGGTCTGGGTGACTTTAAAGCCTGTTTTCCTTCCACTGGACTGTATTTTCACTTGATCTGAAGTTCTGCAATGGCTCCTACTGCCCTCAGGATAGAATTCAATCTCTGAAGCCCATTGTTAAAGCCTTCCTCCCTGATATATCCCATTAACTATTTCTTCTTGTCCACAGTCTCTTCATCCATTGAATTCAAGTTTAGAAGTTTTCTTGCCCACCATGTCCTTACCACTTCTAATTCATCCTTCTATTCTGGGCTTCCTAGAACATTTTGCTTGAGAATCTACTTTAAAAGCCTTACATTAGCTCCTTTGTTTTCTTGACTTTCCCTTCAAGGCTGCCCATCCTTGAAGACAGGAGCTTGTTCTTATAAATCTTGGGATCCACCAGTACATTCAGGACATAGCTCAGAAACAAGTGGGACAAATTTGTTGAGCTGACACTAAACTCCAGCAATGTGTGGTCCAGCCTCTACATCCTTCTCCTGAAACAAATGTCTTGGGATGGGATAATTTTTTCCAGCCCCAGAAGGCTGCTGTGGTACTGTTGGGTGCCTCTTTTCTCTCTCTATCTCTCTGTCTCTGACTCTCTCTCTCTCTCCCCCTGTAGAGTGATCAGAGGGGATCAGGCTAGAGTTATGTGGCCTATGACCTCCCTACCCAGACAGCCGGGCATCAGGGAAGAAGGTTCATCCACTCAGGGTGAGTGAGGCTGGCTGTGCATTTGCTGTGGCTAGTGAGTCCAGTAGGCAGCTCACTTCCAGCAGCTGCTAGGTGCCCATGGCTCCTCCTTCTCCCTCTCCTTCATTTCTTCCTCCTCCCTCTCCTCATACTCTTCCTCTTGCTGCTCCTTCTCCTTATGGAATTAGGTGGTGATTATGGTCCAGGAGCTTCATTAGAGAGGCTAAGTGATCCAGGCTTGAGTTTGTGTGGGCCCATTAGACTGGATCACTTCCATGACCACAGATGAAGGCAGATCCTAAGCCACAACTGTGTGCTTTGAGTTTCTCCCTCAGGGGCTTTGTGCTGCATGAAGACACATGTCTAGAGTACCACCAGGACTTGCTGAGGTTCCAGTGAATTCCACTCAGATCTCTATTTGGTTGTCTTTGGGCACTGTCCCAATCATCTGTTTTCTCCAGTAGCTTGATCTCTACTTCTTAGCCATCTTGTGTCCCTTTCTCTACCATCTCCACTATAGTAAAGGTACCCTTATTTCTGTCCTTCTTCTCATGTCTGCTCTAATATATTTGAATTTTTTTCTTTCTACCTGGAATACCATCTGTTCCTCTCTTGGCCCTCTTCCTCTCAGGCTTACTTCAAGTGTCACTTGTTCTGGAAGCTTTTCCCGGCCTCTTGTCATTCCCCTTACTAACTTTCTCCCAGTTCTAGTCATCTGCCTCCACATTTTATCCCAGTCACAGAGAAAATCATGACACCAAGCTGATGGCTACCTTTTTCCTGTGTGTCTACCATTATCTTGGGTGACATCAAGGTTCCTGTCAATGACCCAACTAACATTTGAGTTTTTCAAGTTTAAAGCTCCTCAATTGAAAGTGCTTTCTTTTCTCTTCCTCCTTAGCCTCCCACATCCAAAGCAGAATCTGGGGCCTTGTCATTTCCTGGGATTGCTGTCCTCTGACACACTGAATCCCTCCTCCCATTCCCCACACACCCTCCCATCCTCTGGCAATGGACTTTTCTCCCTCCGTCTTATTACATCTAGTTTTCCACTTTACTCTCCTATCTTTCTTTTCTTTATCTTTGATCTGCATCTCCATTTATCAGCATCCCTTGGTCTCATTTCCCTCTTTATTTGATCCAAACTACATTACCCATCACTCCAACCTACTAACACACATTTATTATTATTTTTTATTTTTTTGTGGTACTGTGGATTGAACCAAGAAACAACAACTGATCTATACCCCAACCCTATTTTACTTTTTATTTTGAAACAAGGTCTCTCTGAGTTGCTAAGAGAGATAGCTAGCAGTTTTGCTACCTTTAGATAGTTTACAGTTTTGATAGACTCAAAACTGCAAACCTCCTGTCTTCCAAGTACTGGGATTGCAGGTGTGTGCCACCATACTCAGCCTAACATACGTTTAACTCTCCTGTTTATACATCCTTCTACTATAACCATCCTATCAATCTCCACCCACAAGAAAAACATGATCCCACCCCATGGCCTTTATAAATGCCATTCCTAGGAATACTTTTTCTCCAGAGATTAAGACGACTCCTTCATTTTAGACTTCTGTTTAAGTGCCACCTCTGCAGAGAAAACTTGATTGATCACATTGTTTAAACAGTGCTTCTGTCACTCTTTAGCCTCTATTTGGTTTAATTTCTTTCCATAGCATTTACCTGCCATTTTATTATGTATCTATTTGTTTAATTTTGTCCACTACCATATCCCACTGACTAGAAGACTGCACGAGAGTAGGCATTCACAAGTATCTGTTGAATGAGTGAGTGAACCAGATTAGTGCATCTTTTTCTCCATGGGAGAATACATCCCAACTCTGTGGATTGGAATCACACCAAATTCAGTGTCCAACCTTGGCAGGTCTCTTGATGCTCCTTGGCAATCTTTTTACTTGTCCCTGCTGGGCTTCATTTCCCATTGATCACATGGATGTTTCCAGAACTTTACTCTTGTCTTCAAAAGCCTTCTCTGCTTGTGCCCTATGACTGATGGACATTTGAGTTGTTCCTGACTGCATTATTACAAAAAATGTAATAATCTCTCTTGCTTCCACATATATGAGAAAACATATGATTAGCTCTTTAATTTCTATATACAATGTTTTTTTCTTTTAAATTTTTTATTGGTGAATTCTATTCAAACATCATATTTGGGTAAAAAACTTGTGTGTACAAACATGTACTCATCGCTGATTTAACCCCTACCCAATTCCCACTCCATTCCCTCCCCGTCCCTCCCTCCCTTGCTTGGCTTAGTGACTGACTTCAATATGTTTAAGTACATTGTGCATTTTATAGATTTTCCTCTTTCCCCCTCCTTTCTCCTCCTTTAGGTTGTCTTGTTTTCTCCTCTATAGGATTTCCTCTTTCAAGAGTTCTTCCTATGACCCATTTCTCCCTAACTCTCACATATTAGGGAAAGCATCTGATTTCTTCTTTTTTGTGACTGACTAATCTCACTTAGCATAATGTCCTCCAGTTCCATCCATTTCCCTGAAAATGATGTAATTGAATTTTTTTTTTTGATGGCTGAGTAAAATTCCATTGTGTACATATCCCACAGTTTTGTAATCCATTCATCTGTTGATGGACATCTTGGCTGGTTCCATAGTTTGGCTATGGTGAATTGTGCACCTATGAACATAGATACACATGCATTAGTTTGGTAGTTCGGTTTCCTAGATACCCAGAAGTAGTATTGCTGGATCAAATGGTAGATTTGTTCCCATTCTTCTGAGGATTCTCCATACTGTTTTCCAAAGTGGTTGCACTAATTTGCAATCCCACTAACAATGTCTTAAACTTCCCACTTCTCCACATCCTCGCCAGCATCTGCTGTTGTTTGTGTTTTGAAAGATTGCAATTCTAGTTGGAGTTAGGTGAAATCTCAGGGTACTTTTGATTTGCATCTCTCTGATTGCCATGATATTGAGCATTTTTCATGCATTTATTGGCCATTTAAATTTCTTCTTTTGGAAAATGTCTAGTTCATTTGCCCATTTTGTTATTGGATGCTTTGTTTTCTTAGTGTTGAGTTTCTTGAGTTCTCTGTATATTCTAGATATTAGTCCTCTATCGGTGGTATAGGTGGCAAAAATCTTCTCCCATTCTGTTGGCTCTCGATTGAGGTTCTTGATAGTTTCCTTTGCTGAACAGAAGCTCCTCAGTTTTATGCAATCCCATGTATTGATTCTCCTTTTAATTTGTTGTGCCTTTGGGGTCTTGTTGAGGAAATGTTTGTCTGTACCTATGTGTTGTAGTGTTGGACCTATGCCTTCTTCAAGGAGCTTCAAGGTCTCTGGTTTAATTTCCAAGTTTTTGATCCATCTTGAGTTGACTTTTGTACAGGGTGAAAAAGTGGGATTAATATCCAATTTTCTGCATATGGTTAACCAGTTTTGCCAATACCATTTGTTGAAGAGGCTATCTTTTTTCCAGTGTAAGTTTTTGGCCCCTTTGTCAAAAATCAATTGGCTGAAAGTGTGTGGACTTGTTTTTGGGTCTTCTATTCTGCTCCATTGGTCTATATATCTGTTCTTTTGCCAGTACCATGCTGTTTTTATTACAATGACTTTGTAGTATAGTTTAAAGTCAGGTATTGTGATTCCTCCTGCGTGGTTTTTGTTGCTGAGAAGTACATTGGCTATTCTGGGCTTTTTGTTATTGCAGATAAATTTAAGGACTGATTTTTCTATGTCTGTGAGGAATGACCTTGGTAGTTTAGTGGGCATTGCATTAAATCTGTAGATCACTTTTGGGAGGATGGCCATTTTAATGATATTTATTCTGCCAATCCATGAACATGGAAGGTCTTTCCATCCTCTAAGATCTTCTTCAGTTTCTTTTTTCAGTCTTTTATAATTTTCTTTGTAGAGATCTTTTACCTCCTTGGTCAAGTTTATTCCTAGGTATTTTATTTTCTTGTGGGAGATCCTGAGTGGAAGTGTTTTCTGAATTTCTTTTTCAGTGGATTTATGGTTGGTGTACAGAAAAGCTTCTGATTTTTTAAGATTGATCTTGTATCCAGATACTTTGCTGAATTTGTTGATCAGTTTTATAAGCCTTTTGGTTGAGTTTGTTGGGTTTTCTAAATATAATATCATGTCATCTGCAAATAGTGAAAGTTTGAGTTCTTCTTTTCCTATTTGTACTCCTTTGATTTCCTTTTCTTGCCTTATTGGTCTGGCTAGAGTCGCTAGTACTATATTGAAGAGAAGTGGTGACAGTGGACATCCTTGTCTCGTTCCAGTTTTTAGGGGGAATTCTTGAAGTTTTTCCCCATTTAATATGATGTTGGCTGTGGGCTTATTGTAGATTGCCTTAATAATGTTGAGATATGTTCCTTCTATTCCAATTCTCTGCAGTGTTTTTTTTATCATAAATGGATGTTGAATTTTATCAAATGCTTTTTTAGCATCTATTGAGATGATCATGTGATTTTTGTCTTTGATTCTGTTTATATGATGAATTACATGGATTGATTTTTGTATATTGAAGCAGCCTTGCATTCCTGGGATGAACCCTACCTGGTCATGGTGTATGATTTTGTTGATGTGGTTTTGAGTGCATGTTGCTAGTATTTTGTTGAATTGTTTTGCATCCAAGTTCATCAGAGATATAGGCCTGTAGTTTTCTTTCCTTGAACTGTCTTTATTTGGTTTGGGTATTAGTGTGATGCTGGCTTCATAGAATGTATTTGGGAGAGTCCCGGTTTTTTCTATTTCCCGAAATAATTTGAGTAGTATTGGAGTTAGCTCTTCTATAAAGGTTTTATAGAATTCACTTGGGAAACCATCTGATCCTGGGCTTTTCTTTGATGGTAAGCTCTTTATTGCTGTTTCAATCTCTTTGATTGTTATTGGTTGGTTTAAGGTTCTATATCTTCTTGACTCAGTTTAGGAAGGTTGTATTTATCTAGGAAGTTGTCGATTTCATCCATATTTTCCATTTTGTTGGAGTATAGTTTTTCAAAGTAGTTTCTGATAATCCTCTGGATTTCTATGCTGTCAGTAGTAATGTCTCCTTTTTCATCCCTTATCTTCATAATTTGGGTTGATTCTCTCTTTTTTTTAGTTAGGTTGGCTAGTGGTTTATCAATCTTGTTAATTTTTTTCAAGAAACCAACTTTTGGTTTTTTAAATTTTCTGTATTGTTTTTTATTTTCTACTTCATTAATTTCTGCTCTAATTTTAATAATTTCCCGTCTTCTGCTGGCTTTGGGGTTCAATTGTTCCTGCTTTTTAAGGGCTTTGAGGTGTGTTGTTAGGCTATTTATTTGACGATTTTCTGTTTTTCTTATGTGAGCACTCAGTGCTATAAATTTTCCTCTTAATACTGCCTTCAAAGTGTCCCAGAGGTTTTGATATGTTGTATCTTTATTTTATTTGTTTCTAGAAATTTCTTGATTTCACCTCTTACATCTTCTATGACCCATTCTTCATTCAGAAGTGTGGTGTTCAGTCTCCACATGTTTATGTTGTTTCTCTGGGTCTTCTTATAGTTTATTTCTAGTTTCATTCCATATGTTCTAAAATGACACAGGAAAGTATGTAACATTTTTTAAATTTGCTAGTGCTCATTTTGTGTCCCAGGATGTGATCTATTTTGGAGAAGGTTCCGTGAGCAGCTGAGAAAAATGTAAACTCCGCTGTAGTTGGGTGAAATATTCTATATGTGTCCAACAGGTCCCGGTTCAGTGTGATTAATTGGTTAATGGTGTTCTTTAGTTCTGAGGTAACTTTACTGACCCTTTGTCTGGAAGATCGGTCTAGTATTGTGAGAGGTGTGTTGAAGTCTCTCAGTATTATTGTGTTGGGATTTATGTGTGACTTCATGTCACAAAGAGTTTGATTTATGAAAGTACCTGCTCCTATGTTTGGGGCATAGATGTTGATTATTGTTATTTCCTCTTGCTGGACTATTCCTTTTACCAGTAAAATGTGACCTTCTTTGTCTCTTCTAATAAGTTTGGGTTTGAAGTCTAACTTGTCTGATATCATAGTTGCTACTCCTGCTTGTCTTCAAGTACCATTATCATGGATTACCTTGATCCAGCCGTTTACCTTGAGTTTGTTCCTATCTTTACTTGTAAGGTGTGTTTCTTGTAAGCCGCAGATGGATGGATCCTGGCTTTTAATGCATTTTGCCACTTTATGTCTTTTTATTGGGGAGTTGAGGCCGTTTACATTCATTGTGATTATAGAGAGATAAATTTTAATTCCCAACATATTGAGATCTTATTTCTGTTTGAGATACTGTTTATTCTTCTTTGCTTAGTTGTTGGTGGATGGAAATTCTTGTTTCTTAGGTTCTGGCGTGTATTACCCATTTCCTCTTTGCAGTTAATCTCCTAGAGTATTTTCTCTAGCGCTGGTTTTGAAGACATAAATTCCTTCATTTCCTGTTTGTCATGGAAGCTTCTTATTTCCCCATCTAATTTGATGGATAATTTTGCTCGGTAGGAAATTTTTGGCTGGAAGTTGTTTTCTTTCAGAGTTTGGAATATGTTACTCCATGCCCTTCTGGCTTTCATGACTTGGTTTGGGAAGTCTGGAGTGATTCTAATTGGTTTGCCTCTGAATGTCACTTGGCCCTTTGTTTTTGTTGCCTTTAAGATTCTCTGCTTGGCTTCCACATTGGTCATTTTGACAATTATGTGGCGTGGGGATCCTCTTCTCCGATGCTGTCTAAAGGGAGTTCTATAAGTTTCCTGGACCTGCGTATCAACCTCTTGCTCTATGTCTGGAAAATTTTCTGCTATTACTTCCTTGAAGAGATTGTTGATCCCTTTGTTTTCACCTTCTTTTCCCTCCTCTATTCCAATTATTCTTAGGTTAGCTCTCTTAAAATGGGCCCATATTTCTTCAATGTCAGATTCCTGCTGTCTGATTTTTTTTCTAAATTAGAAGCTATGCGTTCATTTTTGGAGTGATCATCTTTTAGGAGCGAGATTCTATTCTCCATGTGGTCTAATCTGTTGTTTATACTTTGAATTGAGGCCTTTATTTCAATGATTGCATCCTTTATCTCTTTTTGACTCTCTCTGAATTTTTTTCGAAAGTCCTCTATTATTTCTACAGTTATTTCCCTGATTTTATCTTCTAGAGATCTCTGGATTTCTGTGTTATCAGATTCTGATGCTGTGGGGTTGTGGGCATTCACTGCTCCATTGTTATTTCTCTTTCTCATGATTTTTGAAGTTTGTGCCTTCTCTGGGTTCTTCCCTGGGTCACTACTAGTTCACTTAAGATGCTCTGGATCTTGAGTCTGTGGTATCTCAGTCACCACTACTCCTTTACTGGGTTGTATTCCAAAGTGTCAGACCTAGGGAGTCAATTGAGGCTGCTTAGACCATGGGGGGTGCCAAGTTGGGCGTTCTCCAGCAGGGAGTTGTGACTATGGTGTGATATCTCTGCCACCACCACTCCCCCACTGGGTTGCACTGCTAAAATCTCCGACCCAGGTAGATTATCTGTGCAAGTCCGTGGGAGTGCAGTACTGGGATGTCTCCCCTAGGGGCCGCAATTTGACTCACGGTTGTTGAATGCGCTGATGGAGCTGTAGTGAACTTGGTGGATTCGCAGCTGCCACTGTTGCCAATATGGCACCACTACCACGCCCTCGGCCGTGATGCTGGCATATTTCTTCTCTGGTTTTGAGCTCCGCTCTGAGTCCCTGGCAGGTGTGCTCTGCCTGGCTTTTGGGAGCTTTAGATGTTCCCTGCACCAAAAAAACTGCTGACTGCCGCCCAGCTGTTCAGCACCTGCTCACCTCGGCTCACTGTCCACCCCTCCTCTCTGGAGCCTGGTGGCTGGTTGAGTACGTTGGTCTTTAGCCATTCAGTGAACTTGCCGCTGCTGCCGGCAGTAAGGTGCTGCTATCGCGTCATTGGCCATGAGGTTGGAGTAGTTCTCTGGTTTTGAGCTCT
Source organism: Muscardinus avellanarius (assembly GCF_963383645.1). NCBI lineage: Eukaryota > Metazoa > Chordata > Mammalia > Rodentia > Gliridae > Muscardinus > Muscardinus avellanarius. The sequence goes on from NC_137792.1 coordinate 77,476,287, forward strand.
GCTGAGTCCCTGTGGGGTGTGCTGATTCCAGCCCTTGGGAGCTTTAGATGCTCCTTGCGCCGAAAAAACTGCTGACTGCCGCCCGGCTGTTCAGCAGCTGCTCACCTCGGTTCGCTGTCCACCCCTCCTTTCTGGCGCCTGGTGGCTGGTTGAGTGCGTTGGTCTAGAGCCGTCCAGTGAACTCGCCGCTGCCACCAGCAGTAAGGTGCTGCTGCTGCATCCTAGGCCGCAAGGCCAGCGTACCTCTGGATTTGAGCTCCTTTCTGGAGCCTGGTACTACTAGGGAAGATGTAGCCCGCGCCCCTCCGCACCGTGGCTCCGGCCGCTCCGGCTGCTCCGCACCGCAGCTCTGGCCACTCCGGCCGCTCTGGCCGCTTCGCGCCGCGGTTTTGGCTGCTCTGCGCTGCGGCTCTGGCCGCTCTGGCGCTCCTGACGCTTCGCGCTGTGGCTCTGGCTGCTCCACACTGTGGCGGCTGCGGCACTTCGGGCTGGTTTCTTTCTGGTGTCTCGTTTTTCCAGCCCTCTTTTTCTCTGTCCCTTGTATTTACAGTTTTTATTTCTTTGCTGGTGGTGTTTTCTGGCTCTGAAAGGTGCTGGTTTTGTGGTAATAGAGATCGATTGTTAGCGGGACTTGTAAGTGCCACTTTTCTCCATCGCCATCTTCCTGGAAGTCCCTACAATGTTTTATAGTCTCAGTGCGATGGCAGTCTGTAGACATATAGAAGGAATACTCTAGGATCCATATCTAGTAGAACAGTATACATTTTTATTTTAATATGTTCTGAAAATTTCCCTCCAAGAAAAGCTGTAGCTGTTTACACTTTTAATAATACAGTATGAAAATATCTGTTTCTACAACATCAACAATGGATATCATTAATGTTCGAACATTCTATCAATTTGATGAGTGAAGTTTGTTTTTTTTGCCTTTTCACTTGTGTTTACTGCATCACTAGTTTAGGTTAAGTATGCTTTTATGTGTTCTTTTTTGTTGCTTGTTTTGTTTTTGTTTTTGAAATGAAGTTTTTTTTTTTAACATGCCTAGGCTGGCCTTGAACTTATGATTCTCCTGCTTCAGCCTCCTGAGTAGCTGGGGTTACTGGTGTGCACCTGGCCTGAGTAATTTTTTTAAATGTTTAATTTGCTTTTTTATTTTCTGTCTTTGAGTACCGGTTTCTTTCCTTGGCCCACTTTCGTATTAGGTTGTTTATTTAGGTTGTTTATTTTTTCTTATTGATTAAAAAAGTAGATCATTATATATTTTGTATATTCCTCCTTGATCTATTCAATATGTTACGAACATGTATATACCACAAATATTTTTCTTTTTTAACTCTGATTTTAATTTTAGACACATTTTTTACTTATTCAAAAGTCTATTAAGATACTCTTATAATTTCTTGGATTTGTGCCTCACTTCGAAAGGAAACATTATTTCATATTTTCTTTTTTGTGTGGTGCTTGAGAGTTCAACCTATGGCCTCACACATATTAAGCAAGCACTATATCACTGAGTCACTCCCCCAGGCCATCCTATATTTTCTTATAGAGTTTTAGATTTTTTGTAAGTGTTATGTGTGTTTAGCTTATTAATTCATCTAGCTGTTTATGTTTATATATGATAAGAGGTACAGATTCAATAATATTATAGCCCCCCTCACTTTGAGAAATAATTGTTCCCAAACCATATACTGACTAACGTATTGTTTCCTCTTTGATTTTCAATGCCTTATTTAAAGTGTATTGTAATCTCATATACCCACGGGACTGTTGAATTCCCAGTTTTGTTCCATTGATCTTGGTTGCTATGCCAATGGTCCACTGTTTGGTTTTTGTTTTTCTTTTTCTTTTGCAATACTAGGGATGGAATCCAGGGGCATTCTACCTCTGAGCTGCACCCTCAGCCCTATTTTTATTTTTTATTTTGAAACAGGGTCTCACTGAGTTGCAAAGGGCCTCACTAAGTAGCTGAGGATATCTGCAAAACACGATCCTCTGGTTCCAGCCTCCCAAATGGTGGGATTACGAGTGTGTGCCACCACACCCCACTGGCCCACTGTTTTAATCACTATAAATTGTGTTCCAGTAGTGCAAGTCTTCCTTATCACATTTTCTTTGCCATGATACATATTTATTCTCTAGATAATCTCAAGATCAGATCATTAAATCTTAGAAAAAATCCTATTATGATTGGAATTGAGATGGCTTTAGTTATTTGGGTTGATCTGGGGAGAATGTCTATCTTTGTAAAACTGAGGGTTTTTAAAAAATCCTGGGCCATACTAGGTCTTTTCATTGATTTGGGTGTTTAATTCCCTTTTGTGAAGCTTTTAATCCTCACCCTCACCCTCATCTTCTCTGGTCTGCTTTTAGCCCTACCCACTCAACTAAAGATGATCTTTCTGGAGTCACCAATGGCCTTTGTGATGCTCTTTGGCTGGTATGTATGGTGGAGGGGGCTGTGTCCACTCCCCTTGAAAGTAGAGAGCTTTTTATGACTATTTCTACCAATAGCAGATGGGTAAAGTGATTTTCCCATCTATTTAGGTCTTCTTTGTTTCTTTTCTTATTGGTGCATTATATTTATACCCAATAGTGGGATTCATTGTTATTTATTTATACATGCATACAAAATAGTAAATTTCATTCCCCATTGCCTCCTCTATATCTTTCCTCTCCCTGCCTCCTGGTCTCCTTCCTTTATTATACTGGTCTCCCTTATTTTTTAAAGAGATCTTCCTTCCTTTCCTTTTTTCTTTCTTGCTTCCAAATATATGAGAAAACATATAATTAGGTCTTCTTTAACTTCTATATACAATGTTTTGTAGTTTTCAGTATGTAAGTTTTTAGCTGACTTGGTTAAATTTATTGGTAGGTATTTTATTGTTCTGCATGTTATTGTAAGTAGAACTGTTTTCTTAATTCCTTTCTGGGTTTCTTATTGCTGGTGGACATAAACATGTGTTTTAGTCAGTTGGGTCCCGGGCTAGCCTTGAACCTGTGATCCTTCTGTATCAGCTTCAAAAGTAGTAGGATTACAACAATGTCTCACTGTGCTCAGCTCTAGCAGCTTACTTTCCTTGCTGGAGACAACAGCCCCAAACTCATGGCCCACACCATCTGTGGCTTGGCTATGTCAAGTCTGAATAAGAAAGAGTGCATTTGTGATGATTAGGGGATAGTAGAGATATTGCAAAAGACATCTACAATGCATTACTGGGATCAGAATAGTAACTAGGGCCTGGAAGAACTGATAGATCTTAGCAGTTGATGTTATAGGCCCAATTGGAGCTAGTATTTCTGGAGCCAGACAGCAGAGGGCAGCAGAGGTTGATGGGATTGTAGTTCTCTGGGCTGGCGTGGGGAAGAGAAACTAAAGGAAGATTTTGGGTTCCTAATTCCAAGTGGAGGGGGTTGGCTAGGAGAGCTATCCTGAGGATTTCAGTGCTCCTGGGATCTTACTCCTTTAAGGCCTTGAATTAAGCAGGTTTAGGAAGTAGGGTGTCTTGAAAGTAGAGGAGAGGGCTAGAATTATGGGTAGAGGCTGAGTTGGGATGTTTACTAAAGACAGTAAGAAAAATGTATCGATCCCAGTTTTATGTTTATTTGTGCCTTCTTACTTTTCTAGGAGACAAAAGTCCTTCTAGGGCAGAGTTATAAGTTGGGACCCCAGAGGGTGGCAATGCTTTAATGTATGATAAATGATGACTTTATAGTACAGGTAGGGACCACATCCCTAAGATATGGATTTAAAAGTCTCAGGATCACCAGGAAACTAAGGCTCAGATAGACAAAGTGGCCTGCCTATATGATCATATAGTTAGGAACAGGAGAGAAAGTTAACATGTACTGAGACCTTACAGGTGTTGCATTCTGGTATTACATTACTTGCATCACCTCACTTAATCCTCAAAATAACCTCATGAAGTAGAATCAGATGTTATATTATCACTTTTATAGATGAAGAAGGTGAAGCTCAGAAAGGCTAAGTCATTTTCCTTAGTCCACACAGCTAGTCACTGTTATATTTAGGACATAAGCCCAGGAAACCTGAATATAGGGCCTGAGCTCATAACCACCACACTTAGGCCAAGGGTTAAGATTCTAGACTCACAAATCAAGGCTTTTAATATTACTCTACACTGTCTTCAATGAGAATCTAATTTTAGTAAATCAAATCCTAGTCTCAAATTAAGTAAAATAGGAAGGCAATTTGCTACTTCAAATGGATCCTCAATCCTTTTGTGAGGTAAATACCAATACTTTTCTTCTTCTTTCACCTAATTTACCTGCTTTGTGATGTTCCTACATTGTGTGAACTGCTCGGGGGATGTATGGTTGGGATGCTTTCTACAAAGAATCAACACTGGTATGTGTTAGATGACTTCTTTACTAGCCAGCTCTGGCTGTCTCTTGACTGCCTTCCTTAACCAGAATGTCGGTGTAGGTCCAAGGATAGAGGAACTTAAAGTGATGAGATTCTTTTGGACAATCCTCTATTTTGCTTTCTGGGTACTATCACTTATTGATAAGAAATCACTCTTTTTTTTTTCGGTACTGGGGATGGAACCTAGGGACATTCTACCTACGAGCTACACCCCCAGCCCTATTTTTTAATTTTTTTAATTTTTGAAATGGCCTCACTAAGTAGTAACTGAGGTTGTCATCGAACTGCAATCCTCCTTTATCAGTCTCTCAAATGCTGGGATTACAAGTGTATGTCATCATACCCAGCTCACAACCACTCTTATTCCTATTCAGTGTCTATTTGTGTGTAGACATTCATCCATCTATTCACCCACCCATCCATTCATCCCTACAACACTTGCTGAATGCCTACTATGTGCCTAACATTATGCTACATTCTGGGAGGCACAGTGATGAACCAGGTGTGCATGGTCCTTGCCCACATGTAATTTTAAATCTAGAAGGAATGTATATAGAATTCTTCCACTTTGGGTGTCCCTACCTAGAAATGGGAGTTAGTGATCTTCTCCATCTCCATTGCCTTATCTTAAACCTTCACCATTAATTTCTTCCTTGAATTACTGCAGCTGGTCTGCCAGTCTCTGCTTCTTCCTCCTAGCCCTGACTCCAGCCTGCACATAGCAGACAGGAGCAGACAGACATCGCCTTTGAAAATATTCCTTTTAACATGTCACATCCTTCCCCTGCTCAACCTGCTCAAAATCCTTCAATGACTCCCATTTCCTGTCAAATGGGGTCCAAATTTTTCACCATCTGGTCATATTCAAGTAACTCCATGAGCTTATTCTGCCTTCTCCTCCCTTCTGTGCACCTATTTTCTACTTGTCCCTGTGATCCAGTAGAGGAGCTCTACTTATTGTCCCCATACACTGTTAGTGCATTCCTCACATTTAGTTCTCTCCCTCAACTCCTACCTGGAAATCAGAAGCTTGAGCTGCAGTGCTACCTCCTTTCTCTGATTCCCTTCTCTGTGATCCTGGTCCCAAGGGCTGGCTGGTATGAGGGTCAAATTAGACATTCTTATGGAAAAATTCTTTGTATTGTATAATTGGAGGTTGTCTTTATATTTTTCCTCATAACTACCATTTGTAGAGCATGTATTCCTTTTTTTGGTACTGGAGATGGAACATGGGAGTTCAACCTCTAAGATACACTCCCAGGACTTTTGATTTTTTATTTTGAAAAGGGTCTTGCTAACTTGCTGAGGCTGGCCTCAAGCCTAAGATCCTCTTGTCTAATCTTCCCAAGTACTAAAATTACAGGTGTGCACCACTGCACTCAGTGAGTATGTGTTCTTTGCCAGACAGTGAGACTCAGTGGTTTATAGACATCCTCTCACTGAATCATCCTATCTCTATGAAATGGATCATATATGTTAGGCCTATCATTCAGATAAGAAGGAAGACTATTATAACTGAGGTATCTGACCCAACATCACACTTACACAGAGGCCAATCTGTAAAACCTATGCATTCAGGGGGTAGTCCATTGGACTGACATGGTTTGAATTCCATCTCTGTCTCTTTAGCAACCTGTAATACCACTCTAGGTGGCATTTATGCTCTTTAACACTTAATTTTTAAAAACTATCCTGATTCTTTTTTCTGTTTTGTTATTGTTTTGTTGTTGTTGAAAACTACCTTAAAGTATTTGTTAAATGAGATGAGGGTAATTAAATAATAAAATATACTCCTTCTATCTCATAGTGCCCAGGAAATCAGGGGACACTGGTGCTGGATGAGCATCATCAACCCTGTGCTCTTCAAGGCCTTGAGGAAAAGGCAATACAAATTAGAAGCCAAAGGTCAGTACCTTTTGTGAAATAAGAACCCAGATCCTGTGCCAGGTCTTCTAACAAAATGCCAAACTATGGCATGGGCTTGGTTTCCTTTTCTGTTTTTTTAAGGAGCCATCAGGTGGTAAAGAATGATTCATGCTTTACTCTTCTTGTTTATTTCCTTTCCTCGACCTTCAGATTTTTTTCCTCTTAATGTTTGTTCCAGGTTTTGACAAAGCACTGAGGTACTTGACTTGCATTGGTAGATTTTTTCCTAATATCTTCTTAGGGAAAAAATTTAAAGGAAGTGACAGTATTCCAAAACCATCTTTTATTCCATAGTGGGTGGATTGTGCCTGCTATTTTTAAGGCCGCTCTCCAATTGTTTCCTTTTACAGTAAAATTGCATTAGAAGACACCCATGAGCACTAAATGGGATTGGCACACCATCAGCAAATAAAGAGACTGAATAAATAGACTGTGAGCACTGGCTTTTCAAATTTCAAGGCAACAGACTTCATCATTCCTTGGGCAGGACCATTTACATACAAATTATGGATGCTGGGGATTCTAGTAATTTCATGAAGGCAAGTCTCCTAAGACCTCAGTTAGGCTACCATTTGTTAACCTACTTGGAGTTCCTGTGAATCATTCAAAGCAATAAAGCTTCATTTCTTTTAAGTAACCTACAATCCAGACAGTTCACTAATTTGAAAGGCTACATCCAATTAGTTTGAGTAAGTAAGGCTGGACTGAATTCAACAGCAATTTATTGATTTTTATTGATTTTTTTCATCACACAAGTCACTTTTCCTAGGCAAGAATTCTTTTTTAATAGCCTCTGCATTTCAAGAACACTGGAAAAGTGGGCTCGTTCTCCTTCAGAAACATGGATGGGTATCCATTCACCTGTCTTTGAATTGGAACCTTAGTAATCAGGGTCCTTTTGCTTCGATACAGCCATATGCATACATCCACATCTTGTAGTCCTGTCCTGTGTGGGTAAAAACATGGGCTGAAGTTCAGGGTCAGTATATGGCTGGGATGTGTGTGATGCCGGTCAATTTGCTTTATCTCTCTCTTTTTTGAGCTCCCTCATTCTGCAATTATATACTCTGTTTGTGAACAGGATGAAGGACAGCCAGTTACCAGGGTTAACTCTGTGAACAAGGTTAAGGAACCTTTTGGGCTAGAGATAGGACTCAGCTAAAGGCCAGGATTGGAGTCTGTGGATGAATAACTAAGCAAAGGGGCCTTCCTTTTCTAATCCTGACTGCCTGCTTGTGGGTAACCCTATACTCTACCTTACTAAGCTTGAGGCACAAGGCATTAGCAGCAACTAGAGGACACTGGAATTATGGGCAAAAACCCTTGAGAAGATGGGGAAGACACCAAATCACTTATATTTCCTGCCCATCACTTCACTTTTGTATAGAAGGCAAGAAACAGTCCAACATGATAGCATACATCAGTAACTCTAGCTACTTAGGAGCCTGAAGCTGGCTTGGGTAATTTATCAAGACCTTGTCTCAAAATAAAACATAAAAAAGTGTAGAGATGTAGTTCAGTGATAGAGTGCTTGCCTAGAATATGTAAGGTCCTGGTTTTAATCCCCAGTACCACAGGAAAAACAAAGATGGCAAGAGGGAGAGGATCACTCTCACAGCCACTGGTATAGCAAGAAATTATCAGATTTCAAATAAATATTTGAAACAGGTGCCTTTCTTTGCTGTGATTTTCTCAGTGATTCTGGCTCTGGGGTGCTTCTGGGGTAGGCAAGTTGTGTATTCTCTGGTTCTACTAAGGATGCGGAGGAAAGGAGTTGGGCTGGGCCACTTTGGCCATGCTTGAGTTATGAAATGACAATAGAATTCCTTCTTCAAATTGTAGGGAAGTGAGTTTCTTTGATCTCCAGGGAGGACTTATAATTACCCAGTTTTGAAAAGCCTAGGGAATGTATAACTGAGAACTGCCTTTCATTTGGGACAGGAAGAGACAGACACAGAGGGCAAGACTGATAAGTGAAAGGGCATGAAGCACCATTTCCCCCTGCAGGATGCTGGAGTTGGGCTGGAGAAGATGCAGCAGGAGGAGGTGGTGTTGGGGGACTCCATCTTATCTGACTAAATGATCACAACTGCCCTGTGAGCTCATTACTAACATCATCCTTACTTTATAGATCAGGACACCAAGGTATAGAGAGATGCAGAGGTCATATGGCTAGTGAGCTTCTGAGCTTTCATTTGAATTTCAGGGCTTCTAGGAGTTATGGTTATTGGGATCAAGTCCATCTGGAACAGGAGAGAGATAGCGAGAAGAGGTGGAGGGAGTTAAAGTAACATGGCACCTCAAGTACTCCAAGGTGGCCTCAATGTCAAGGGTAACACAGTGTAATGGTTAGGAGTATACACTAGGAATCCAACAGTCTAACCTAACAGTCTAGTTCAACAGTTTGGATTCAAATCCTGATCTACCACTTCTGGCTGTGTGACCTTGAGCAAATTTCTTGTCCTCTCTATACCTCAGCTTCTTCATCTGATAAATGGGATATGAGGATAATAATAATACCCACTTTATGGGGTTGCTGTGAGGATTGAATGACTCAATATTGGAGAGTGTTAAGACAGTGCCCGACATCCACTGAAGATGAATCTCTGAATCTCACATTTAACGAAGTGCACAAGTGTGGAGTATGTGGTTGGCCGGCAGCTTTTCGAGCCTCAGTTCTTCCCTACAACCTACTTATGGTTGGCATGAGACTTGAAGGAAACACTATCTGAAGAGAAGAGCATGTGGTACTAGATTCTAGACAGCTGTTTTGCATTATTACATCAGCCTCTTACAACTAACCTGAAGACACAGTCTGTATTCTTCCACTGGCCTAGGATCTGCGAGTTCAAACATTGCATCAAATGAATGAGTCAGTCAGTGGCAAGGGATCAAAAAATCCTATTGCTCTGCAAGAGATTCTGCCTTTAATGTAAGTGACCTTCAATTCACCTGGCAGACAGTGAGATGGGAAAGGGCTATGGCCTCAGATACCACTGGGCCCAGATCTAGAGCCGCCAGTATCTAAGTCCTGCGAGGTGGTGGTACCAATGAGTAAGAACTGATTCTTCAGAACCAGACCTGCCAGGGTTCAAATATCAGCTCTATCATGTATTGTGTTACTTTGGGCAAGTCAATTCTCCTCTCTGCCTCAGTTTCCTCTTCTAGAAAGTAGGAATAATATTCATATCTTCCTTGCAGGAGTGTTATAGGGATTAACTATGTGGATAAACATAGAGAGTTAAGAGCAGTGCCTGGTACATGGTATAATATTTGTTGATTTCTTTCCAGAGAAACCAGGGAGATGAATAAGAAATAAAGTAAGGCTGTGGCCAGCGATCCTCTTCACATTCTCTCCTTCCCCATTGGCTGGAAGATGCTCCTCTCCAAATGGGAAATTGAAGCTAAAATAGCACAATAAATGAAAGGAAGTGCTCCAGAAGCAGATGTACTCCCACTTGCAGCACTGAGGAATGTGCTGACTATTCAGGAACAGGACTTTGGCAGTCATTTAACACAATCATGAAGCAAAGGGAAATGATCAAGTTTGTCACCAGGGCCAGTGCCAATTTGTTTAAGAAAGTGGCGGGCCTGAAAAGGAAATAAGGGGCCCTGCATATTCTTGGAGCTAGTTTACAAAACCTCCCAGGCAGGATTCACCTGGTGAGACCCACCCTCCACATGCCCTTCTAGAATTCCTAAGAGCAGCCTTGACAATGATGGGGGGCTGGTAGCTCAGGTGATGTTGGTAAATTCGAGGCTCATGCTTCCTTCATTTTATTTCACAAATTTTGTCGAGTGCCCACTCTGTGGCAGGCACTGGGTCAGGAGCCATGAGAGATCCTGGGAAGAATGACCCAGTTAAGGTCCTTGCCCAGGAAAAACTCACGGAAGTAGGAGCTTTGCTTCCTCTCAGGAAAACAGCTGAGAAGCACTGAGGGGTCATGGAAAAACAACTACTTTCTTCTCAGGATATTTATGTGAAAAAAAAAAAGAATGTCTGGATGTCTGGAAAAAAATAAAGCTGAACATGAAATAACCTCTAATGGTGGGATTAGCGGGGGTGTCATTTCCTGGGGGGTGAATGACAGACTATAAAGTCATTATAGGAAAGTTTCCTGGCTTCATCAATCCCTTGCTCAGAATCTGTACACCTAAGAGCTTTATAAAGTGAGCATTTACCATTATTCTTGTCCAGTTTTTACTGAGTGCCTACTACATGCTTTGCACAATGTCAAGTGCTATCCCATGCTTTAATATCATTGAAAATCTATCTGAGGTGGATTTCATATAAATATTTAATGGCTGGGTATGTAGAAAGGCCTAGTTATCATTTATAAACCAGTGATTTTCAACGTGTGGTTCCTGGACCAGCAATAACAGCATCATCTTGGAATGCATTATGAATGCAAATTATACAACTATGTGTTACAACAGCCCTCCAGGTGCTGTTAATGTATGCTCAACTTCGAGGAACACTGTTCTAGCCCAGTGATCTTTAAAAGAAACTCTGGGCTTCAATGGAAGTTCTGGGGAGACCTCTGAGAACAGAGAGGAGATGAGATGAACTCTGTTTTCATCTGCCTTGCACGTTGTGATGCCGCATCAGATTTTGTTTAAAAAACCACATTCCTAGCCAGGTGAGGTGGCACACGCTTGTTATCACAGTACTTGGGAGGCCAAGACAGGAGGATCACAGGTTCGAAGTCAGCCTCAAATACTTAGTGAGGTACTCCACAACTTAGTGTTTCAAAATAAAGAATAAAAAATAGGACTGGGGGTTTAACTTGGAGGTAGAATGCCCCTGGGTTCAATCCCCAGTAACTCAAAACAAAACAAAACAAAAACAAAAAACAAACAACCCATGTTCCAAATATAAAAGGTTTAAAAACCATGACTTTAGTCTAACCAACTACTTTATATACTCTATCAAGCCTCGTCATTTGTACAGAATACTGAGGCCCAGCTGGGCGTGGTGGCACATGCTTGTAATCCCCGTGCTTGGGAGGCAGAGACAGGAGGATAGCGCAGGTTCGAAGCCAGGCTTGCTGGCTTAAGAGACCCTGTTTCCAAATAAAAATATAAAAAAATAGGTCTGGGAGTGTAGACCCGAGATAGAAGGGTTTCCAGGAACCCCAGTACCACCAAAAAAAAAAAAAAAAGTACTGAGGCCCAGAGATGGGAAGGCCCTGGAAAACAGAGATAAAAGTAACACCCAGACCCCCTAAATTCCAGTGTTTTGAGACATTTTAGGCTGCCCCTGAGAGAGGAAACAGGAAGACAAAAATTTGAGCTGTCTTTTATTAAGATCCTGGGACTGTATGTTTCTCTTTCTAGTCATGCCTGGAAAGGTAAAGAAAGCCCTTCTGGTCCCTCTCTCCTCTTGTGGCCCAGGGCTGGTAGCTCCAGAGCAATATCCCAGCCAGCCTCATTCTTCTCCCAGCATTCATCTCAAGGTGGAACCTCATAAACTGTCTGCCTGACTTCCAGTCTCTCCCTCCATTCCTCAGCCAGGCCTCTCAGACCCATCTAGTGTCTGAGGCTCAGCCTGTCTGCATTTCCCTGGCCTCTATTCCATGCCCATCCCTAATCCAGGCAATTCTCTGTCAATACTTTCAATCTATGAACTGGAGTCACTGTGAGCCTCAGTCTATGAACTGGAGTCACTGTGAGCCTCTCCTGAGGGGTCACTGCATTCTGTACACTCTCTCTCCCTCCCCAGCCTTCAGTACTGCTAGGCCTATTGCCTCAGTAGGATGCTCAGAGTCTGGGAGGTGAGCAGTTTAGATAATGGGGTTTCAGTTTTTTTCCTTTGCTCCTGGTTTAGCCAAGACACGTATATTCAGCTTTGGACTCCCCACTGCTGCCTATGCCCTTCTGGATATCAGGCATTGCCTTTGACTTCCATCTGGAGTCTCTGCCAGCCTCCAATGGGAATCTTCTCCAGGGCCAGAGAACTTACTCCAGTTACATTCATAGTAAGAGATAATGCTGTGTTTCCTGTAGGTAATAAAGATACCACTAAGGCTGGATCAGGAGTCTCAAGCTGCCTAGCCTATGTGAAAAAAGTTAAGACAACTATGATATGGTATGTGAGTCAGCTGCTTGGCTCATTCCTGTGTGTGTGTATGTGTGTGTGTGTGTGTGTGTGTGTGTGTGTATGTGTCTCTCTGTGTGTGGTGGGGGGTAGATTCTGGGAGACTAAGATACTAAAAATAAATTGATAAAGCAACCACTGAAAGACTAACATTTGCAGGCCACATCAGTTTATGCTTCCACATCTTGCAAAAGAGCATTTGAAAGCCTAGCCAGGGTCAACTCTGTTCTACTTCTTACCCTCTGTGGATGGGCTTATAGCAGAAATTTCACAGCTAATGTGAGCTGGTAGCATGAAGAAGACAGAAAAAGGGCTCTGGAGTCAGATGGACAAACAGACAACTGTGAGCAAGGGACTTACCTCCTTTATTTCAGGTTCTTCAGCTCTAAAAAGGGAATGGTAATAATAGGCTGAACCATATGGAAATACTATTTTTTTGTATTTGAGATAGAACTTAGGGTCAGTCTACTTCTCAGCATTCTACTTCTGAGACCTTTTTCATTTTGAAACAGGGTCTTGCTAAATTGCTGAGGGTCCTTCTAAATAGCTGAGACTGACCTAAAATCTGCAATCCTCTTGTCTCAACCTTCCAAGTACTGGGATGACAGGTGTATACCACTATGCCCAGCTGAAAATACTTTTTTGTAGGTCAAAACATTGAATATGCTAGGGTTTCATGCCTAGCGCCACAAAACTGTGCCTATGATGTAGCCAGACACTCTGCTAGGTGCTGGGTTGTCCCAGAATCCCAGAATGGGTCCCACATAGACATAAGACCTAGTTCATGTTCTTACTCTTCAAGGCACTCTTTGAGGCTCTAGAAACCCAACCCCATGATTGGGGTCCACCAGATGTCCCAAGGAACCCCAGGATTCTCATTTATGGGATAAACTATGAAACTCATGGTTAGGACCCAGTTCCAAGAGGTCAGCATGGCAAGTGGATGGCTCTACTAGCTACATTATATTTTTGACAGAAGTGAACACAATTGGGTCATCAAAATAGTACCAATGTGGCTGATTTTGGATTTTTGATGATTTAAATAGTGTGCGTAGACAGCAGGTTCACAACATGTATTTTCCAAGGCTCTGAGCACCCTAGGACTGGTCCTGTATGTAAAAATGCTGCTGCAATGGTGTTATACAATTTTTTGAGCCAGGTGCAGTGCTAACACCTGTAATCCCAGTATTTGAAAGATTGAAATAGGAGGATCACATGTTTGAGGCCATCCTCAGCAACTGAGTGAAGCTCTCAGAAACTAAGACTGTTTCAAAATAAAAAATTAAAAGGGCTGCTATTGTAGATCAAAGGTAGAATGCCCTGAGTTCAATCCCCAGTAAACCTCCCCAGATTTATTTATTTATTTATTTATTTTTATATCAACTTTATTTTTTTTATTGGTGCACTGTATTCATACATCATAGTGGGATACAAACTTTTGTAGACATACATGCACACTTTTCCCAGTCAGCCCCCACCCAATCCCCACCCCATTCTCTCCCTATCCCTCCCTCCCATGCATGGCTTAGTAGTTGACATCTAGTATTATGGCAATTTATCTAAAATTAAAAACGATAATCTCACATAACAGTTTCATTTGTCTGATACCAAGCTTTTGATGACTTAAAGATAACATTTCAATATTTCTTTTTGCTTTCTTTCTTACCAGAGAATATTTTTTTCTATTTTTTAGGTGAAACTATCATATATTTATATATTTATTTTTCAGAAAAAAATCTATCCTAATATGGAATATGGACTCTAGGTACCCAAAAAGATCTTGAAAAAGAACAAAGCTAGAAGATATATATTTTCTGATTTCAAACCATATAAAGCTACAATAATTGAAACAGTATAGTACTATTCTAAAGGCAGATATATAAACCATTGGAGTTAAATAAAAGCCTAGAGCTAAATTCTTCCCTATATTGTCAAGGTTTTTTTTGACAAGGTTTGCACGAACATTTGGTGGTGGAAATATTAATCTTTTAACTAAATATTGTTAAAAATAATAATTACATGAAAAAGAATAAAATTGGACCCTTACCTAATCCCATATACAAATATTAACTCAAAATAGATAATAGACCTAAATATAAATCTTAAGACTATAAACTTTTAGGAGAAAATCTGGGTCATTAAACCTCACAACATTGAAATTGGCAGTGATTTCTTGGTTATGATTTCCATGGCACAGGCAACAGAAGAGTATACAAACTCCCTAAAAAAAATATTGTATATCCAAAGACAATGTAAACAGAGTTAACAGTTACTAATAGAATGGGATAAAATATTTCCAAATGCTATATCTGAAGGTATATTAATATTCCAACTAGAAATCTTAAAAATTAACAACAATAAAGGCAAACAATACAATTTAGAGATAGGTAAAAGACTAACATAAATAATGAATCTCCACAGATAACCAATCTTAGTTGTCTGTTGGATGGAAACTCTTGTTTCTCTGGTTCTGGTGAGTGTTACCTATTTCTTCTTTGTAGTTAATCTCTTTGAGTATTTTCTCTAGTGCTGGTTTTGAAGACATAAATTCCTTCAGTTTCTGTTTGTCATGGAAGCTTCTTATTTCTCCATCTAATTTGATAGAAAGTTTTGCTGGGTAGGAAATTTTTGGCTGGAAGTTGTTTTCTTTCAGAATTGGGAATATGTTACTCCAAGCCCTTCTGGCTCTCATAACTTGGTTTGGGAAGTCTGGAGTGATTCTAATTGGTTTGCCTCTGAATGTCACTTGGCCCTTTGCTTTTGTTGCCTTTAAGATTCTCTGCTTGGCTTCCACATTGGTCATTTTGACAATTATGTGGCATGGGGATCCTCTTCTCCGATCCTGTCTAAAGGGAGTTCTATAAGTTTCCTGGACCTGCGTATCAACCTCTTGCTCTATGTCTGGAAAATTTTCTGCTATTACTTCCTTGAAGAGATTGTTGATACCTTTGGTTTCACTTTCTTTTCCCTCCTCTATTCCAATTATTCTTAGGTTAGCTCTCTTAAAATGGGCCCATATTTCTTCAATATCAGATTCCTGCTGTTGGATATTTTTTCCTAGATTAGAAACTATGCTTTCATTTTTGGATTGCTCATCTTCTAAGAGCGAGATTCTGTTCTCCATGTGGTCTAATCGGTTGTTTGTGCTTTGAATTGAGGCCTTTACTTCATTAATTGCATCCTTTATCTCTTTTTGGCTCTCTCTGAGTTCTTTTCGAAGCACCTCTATTATTTCTACAGTTATTTTCCTGATTTGATCTTCTAGAAATCTCTGATTTTCTGTTTTATCGGGTTCTGATGTTGTGGGGTTGTGGGCATTTATTGCTCCAGTATTATTCCTCTTTCCCATGATTTCAGAAGTTTGTGCCTTCTCTGGGTTCTTCCCTTGGGTCACTATGACTTCACTTAAGGTGCTCTGGATCTCGAGTCAGTAGTATCTCAGACCCCACTACTCCTTTACTGGGTTGTATCACAGAGTCTCCGACCCAGGGAGTCGATAGAGGCTGCTTTAGACTGTGGGGGGTGCCAGGTTGCACATTCTCCTATGGTGTGATATCTCTGCCACCGCCCCTCCCCCACTGGGTCAAGTCCCAGGGAGTAAGGTACTGGGATTTCTCCTCTGTGGCCCGCAATTTGACTCACTGTTCTTGAGTACGCAGATGTAGCTGTACTGGCCTCGCTGAATTCGGTGCTGCTGCCGCCGGTGGCAATATGGCGCCGCTGCTACGCCCTCGGCTATGGGGCTGGCATTTTTCTTCTTGGTTTTGATTTCCACTCTGAATCCCTGAGCGTGTGCTGAGCTCGGCCACTGGGAGCTTTAGATGCTCTCTGCGCGGAGAAATCCTGCCTTGCTCTTCCGCAGTGGCTCACCTCGGCTTGCTGTAGCCGTCCCGTGAATTTGCCGGTGCTGCCGGCAGTATGGCGCTGCTGCCGCGTCTGCCGCATCCTCGGGCCTGAGGCCGGTGTATCTCCTCTGTGGCTCTGTTCTCAGTCCACTTTCTCTCTGGAACCTGGTGATTTTTTGTTTCCCTGGTGATGGTGTTTTCTGGCTATGAAAGGCGCTGATTTTGTGGTAATGGAGATTTGTTGTTAGCGGGGCTCTTAAGCCCCCCTTTTCTCGGTCGCCATCTTCCCAGAAGTCTAGTTTATGTTTTTAATCTGGAAACAGGGTCTTGCTAAATTCCTGAGAGCCTCCTAATTTGATGAGGCTGGCTTCAAACCTGTAATCCTCATGTCTCAGATTCCCAAGTAGTGGAATTACAGGCATGCACTACCATACCCAGCTGATTTGCCCCAAATTCTACTCCTCAAGGACACAGCTCTTGGGTAAAGTGAGGTACACGGTCTGTCTGAATTCCTTTTTCTAATTAAAATGACTAGATAGTTGTATATGTTGAGGGAGAATTTCCTAAGACTTCTGCTTGAGGGAATTGGGAGACTTCTGAGTTGAGGGCAGAAGATTTGTCCTTAGTAGTATGGGAGCTATATGAGGCTGGGACTCCTTTAAGGTCCATGATCAGTCCCTCCCATGGACCTGGGCAAACAATGTAGTTAGGTAGAGGAAGTATAAATGTTTTAAGTTCCTCATCCTGACCCATGGGATCTTTGCCTCAAGCTCAGCTCAAATCCTCTGAGAAGCAGACGTCTGAATGGGATTAAATATATAGGAGGTCTATGGGCAGGAAGTCTGTGAAACATATAGGGATAGAAGCAGAAGAAGGTAGGGGGTGCCTTCAGACCATGGTATAGGATTGAGACCTGAGAATAAAGAGAGGCAAGGGAGAAGACATGGATCGGAAGAGTCTCAAGCCACAGCACAGTTCTGAGAAAATCTTAGCCAGATCGATGGGGGATTCTCAAATAATAATTTGTTTATTTGAGGAGTCCTATATTGGGCAAGAATGGACTGGAACTAGATCCCTACCAGATTTAGTCATTGGCTGGAAGCAGCCTTGGGGGTGAACATTAACATCATCCCAAAGTATAGGAGCAGCTGAGGTTCTCCATCAACTCCTCTCCACAGAAGATTTTCCCAAAGGGAGATTTGAGCAGCATATTTACATGTCCACCTCACTATTCCTGCACCTCCTTGGATACTCACTCATCTTGTTACCTTTTTTGGTCTGGCTTTTTGTTCTTAGGACAACTGTTTGTCCTCTTCCAGATGAACCCCAGGCCCATCGATCTTTCTGGACCTCCTCAGGCTCTACAGCATGGGCCTAATTCCTAGAGATCTGCCTTGCTAGATTATTACCTTGGAGTAGACAGGATTTGAAGACAGCCAGGGAGGGGCGGTGGGTTTTGATTCCCTCACTGGTCCATTGGTCAATGCAGGTGGTGGAGACATTGATAATGGCTCCAAGAAGAAGGGTGCTGTTGCTTGTGTTCCTGATCTGCTCCTACTCAGAGGTTGACCTGGAAACTATCACTTTTTCTCCTTGGCCTTCAAGGAAACACCAGTGTAATTTTTAAAAAATATGTATGGATGAATGACTTTCTATAAGTTCTCAACTGACCTGTGTTGCTTGTGGTGGGGAAAAGTGGGAAGGGCTGGGGGTGGGTAGCTGAGAACTGAGCAGGGCAAATGAAGCTGTCTCTAGTCAGGATCCTTGGAGAAAACATTTCCTCTGGAAGGATGGCCATGACACTGGCCTGGCTAGATGCTATTCCAGTCCAAGAATGAGCTCTTTCCTTAATCTTATGTCTCCAGAACCTAGCCTAAAGCCTGAGACACAGAAAATATATGATCGCTGATAATTGAATGAGTGCTTTCTCTTGGCTTCCTCCATAGTTCCCCTTTGCCCTCCACTAACATGACAGGTCCATGAAAGCTGGAACTTTGTTTTTTCACTGTGATTTCCTAGCTCAGAGTCTGGCAGATGACAGGCACTTAACTAATATTTGTTAGATGGATGAATAAAGCCCTGTTCACAGGAAAACAAAATGGTGGGAAGGGTGGACCCGGCTCATGAGAGTCCCAGGCTGATGGGGACACCCGGCTCCTTAGGCAACAGATGTGGAGCTAGGATTTACTGTGTGAAGTTGCTAGACATAAGGACCCATTTAAGAAAGCTGTGAAGAACATAGCTGGATGCAGCTGGTCAGAGAACGTCCTTGTGTTAGAGGGGACATTGAAATGATGGAGGTGACAAGACCCGGCAGCACATTTCCTTTTTGTTTATAGGGAACACATGTTCCGAAACAGAACTCTGGACACAAGGGACTAACTGTGAGAAAGTGGGGCTGGCCTGACTTCCTGGTCTCAGGCTGGAACTGCTCATGGTGAAGGACAACCCAGATAGAGGCCAGTCTCACTTGTGGGGTTTAAGCTAAATTCCCAGGCAGTAGATCTTACCATTGGGTCAGCCTCTTGCTGAAGGCTGGTGTAACTCATGTGCATGGAGGAAGGAGAAATACTTGCTTCTTCATGACTTCTTGGACCTAGGAGAGAGAGCAGGGGCCAAATCCCTGTACCCAGCTTGCCCTGGGTGCTTTAGAAGCTCATCCCTACCATGGCAATGGCCTCTCCATGCCTTTTAGCCTTAATCCAATACAAGATAACATCTTATCCTTTCATGGCATGCTGTGGAATCCTTTGGATTTCTAGCTGTTGTCACTGCCAGTTTAAGATAGCAAGAGTCATGGAACAGGTCCCAAGGGTCTGTCATTTCCTGGGGGAGAATATTATGTGAAATTTCAGATCCACTGAGTACTCATAATTGAGACAGAAGGCACCAATAAACTGGTGCTATTCCATGAGATGCTTTTAGGTCGTTTTTCCTTCAGTGGAGATGATTTTGGTCTGCATGTTTTGCATTTCATCTGAAGCAGGCATATTAGGTAGGGCTGGGGGCTCAGGCTAAAGCCAGGGTTAGGGTTCATTAATGGTCAGGCCCTGGATAGGGCTAGAATGAAGAAAAACAGTCTACACTGGGATGGATTCCACTGCAGTGGCCCCCCCTGGGCTATAATGATCCAAGTTAACCAGGTCAGACATTTAAATTGAGTTTGTTACTCATAAATGGCACATTAGGACTTGTTTTTATAAATCTTTGAGGTAAAAATTGAAGTTCAAAAATTTTGTTCTAAATAAAGGAATGGTGATCTCTTTTTGTGTAGGAGCTATGGATGCAGTAAGAAATTCATTCTGAACTAGCTAATAGTGTGGTTGTTCTTTGAGCAACTCAGACATGGCAGAGAACAGTTTGGAGGGGCCTGTTGTTTTCCAGCTGAGGAGAAGTTGGTCTGTATAGCCCCAAGGAGAGCAGGCTCTAAGGGAAAGGAGTGTGAAAGTACCTGTGCTGAGTGACCAGACAGAACAGTCATTGGTCTCCTCTTCCTTCTCCTCCCCTTCCTCTTGGCTGATTCTGTGTGTTAAGAACGATACTTATTGCTTCACATGCTTTATCTAATTTTGTTCTCAGGACAGCCTATGAAGAAAGCCCAATAGTCCATCTTTAAATGAGGCAACTGAGTCTGCAGAATGTTAGATAACAAGTCTAAAGGTTCAAAAGAGGGCCAGGAATCAGATCTGGGTCTGTCTAATTCTAGAAACTTTTTCTTTTTTTGTACTGAGATTGAACCCAGAGGCACTCTATCTTCAGGCTACAACCTCAGCCATATTTTATTTATTTATTTTGAAACAGTCTCAGGAAGTTTTTGAGGCTGCTCTTGAACCTGTGATCCTCTTTTCTTAACCTCCCAAGTACTGGGATTATAAGCATGTAACACCATGCCTGGCATCCAAAGACTTTATTGCTGCCATCTATTGCTGACTAGTTTTGCCTGAGGTTTAGATCTACTGTAGGGCTCCCCTGGGAAGAGGTGGGCACCAGAGATTTTGGTACCCTGACACCAAATTGTCCCAAGCATGACTAGCCAGAATATCTTTTTTCTGTCCAATGCACCTAAAATTCTGCTCCCGCTGGAACTACTCTGTCTTGCTAAGCACCGTTTTAATTTCTCCTGGCCTGCATAGGCACAAGCCTTCTACCCAGTTGATGGATTGTTTCTAAAGACTTACCGGCAAATGACTGGGCTGGGGCCACTCAGCTGAAGACCCTACCACACCCAAGACCTAGCCCACCCTTAGCCCTGTGGCTCTCCACAGCCTTCCCAACTCCTGATAACTGTGGGGAGAATTTGGCAGCACACACATGAGGTTAGCTGGCCTCTTTCCAGGCTGAATTTCACATGGTTATTTCATGACTATATTTCTAGCCTCCCAGGCTCTCTAGAAGGTCAATCTTTGTCTTAGCTGATTTGGAACAGTCTAGTTTTAGCTGATCTATGGATTTCATTAGTGTGCTGTTTACTGGCATCTTACAAAGTTTTAAATGAGGCTATTCCTGGAGATTACACCTGGAGTTGGTCCCCCGTGTTGGTCAGAATGTGATGTTACTGAAGCCTTGAAAGTGGAATGAGGCTGCATTGGGCCTAAAGATCCGAGCTGGGCCAGCCTAACTGAGGCTGAACTTAGACTGTTTCAAAACTGAGCCTGAGCCATGCCTGGTGCATGCTTGTAATCCTAGTACTTTGGAGGCTGAAAGGGGGGAATTGAAGGTTTGTGGCCAGCCTCAGCTACTTAGTGAGGTTCTCAGCAGCTTAGTGAGACTCTGTTTCAAAATAAAAAAATAAAAAATAGGGCAGAATTTTTACTTTTTGTGACTGACTAATCTCACTTAGCATAATGTTCTCAAATTCCATCCATTTCCCTGTAAATGAAATAATTTGATCTTCTTTATGGCTGAGTAAAATTCCATTGTGTACATATCCCACAGTTTTGTAATCCATTCATCTACTGATGGACGTATTGGCTGGTTCTATAATTTGCTGCCTGGAAAGAAAGGAAAAACGGCCCTGAATATAGCAGAAGGTGTATCTCTCTTAGTTTGAGAATAAATGTGTTCCTAAAATATGTATGAAAGAGGACTGCTGCATTAGATGAGCTGGGGAAAATCACTGGTTGAGGAAATCATTTTTGAAATGGATGACATAAAATAATTTACTCAATTTCATTTCTTAATGCATCTCTTGATTTTTTTTGTAGTACTGGGATTGAACCCAGGGGCATTCTACCTCTGAGCTACACAGCCTACTTTTTATGGCACAGTAGATTAAACCCAGGGGCATTGTACCTCTGAGATACACTCCCAGCCCTATTTTTTAGTCTTTTTATTTTTTTTTTGAAACGGGGTTGTGAAGGGCCTCAATAGGTAGCTAAGGCTGTCCATGAACCACGATCCTCCGGTCTCAGCCTCCTGAATGTCCCAGCCTACTTTTTATTATTTATTTTGGAATAGGGTCTCACAAAATTGTAGAAGACCTCACTAAGTAGCTGAGGCTGGCTGTGAACCTGCAATCTTCCTGTCTGAGCCTCTCAAGTCCTGGGATTATAAGTGTGCACTACCACATCCAGCTCCAAATTATTACTTAATGTGTGGTACTAGGGACTGAACCCAGGGACATTCTATTGGGATTACAAGTGTGTGCCACCACTACTACCTAGTTTCTCCTATGGCATCCAGAATCTGTTACTGGAACACTTGGCAAGAGAAACTGTCTCCAGGAGTCACAAGAGACCAGATCCAGCCACTCCCTGCCACAATTTAATCAGCAGAGAGGTGAATGAGATGAAGCAGGAAAGAATTTTGTTTCAATGTGGCCAAACCAGGAAGGAACACAGAGACCAAAATTCTAAGACCTGTCTTTGGGGTACTGACCATAGCTCTAAGATTATATAGGGGGAGAATTAGGGTGGAGAAAAGAGTCTGCATGGTCAAGCAATCTGGGA
Organism: Muscardinus avellanarius; assembly: GCF_963383645.1. Taxonomy (NCBI): domain Eukaryota; kingdom Metazoa; phylum Chordata; class Mammalia; order Rodentia; family Gliridae; genus Muscardinus; species Muscardinus avellanarius. Next base: position 77,498,490 of record NC_137792.1, read on the forward strand.
CAAATAGGTCTGGTTGATTGTCATCTCAGGTCTGGTTCTGTGGGGTTCTGTCCTGCTGGCTCCAAGGAAGTCACTATTGCATGAGGAGAGCAATTCTATTCCATCGTGAGGTGATAGCTTGCAGATTAATAGCCTCCCTTTTTCTGAGAACTTGAGATAAGCTGGAAAGGACAAAAGACTCAAAGAAAGAAATTGCCAGATAAGCCAAATGGAGTCAGGAGCTCCTGAGACAACTCTAGTGAATCAGATAGATAGACTGTATTTGAGTCCTACTTCTGCCACTTACTGAGTGGCCTTGAGCACACGACTTTGCTTTTCTGACCCTCAGTCTCCTTGGCTATAAAATGGGGACAATCCTAGCTGCTATCTTAAGTGGATGAAAGGTGACACTGAATGTCAAGAGCAGGGAAAGACTGAACTAAGTAAAGGTGTGAGAGAAGGCCTGGCTATACTCCCAGCCTGTTTTGCTTTTTTAAAATTTTGAAGCAGGTTTTCACTAAGTTGCTAAAGTTGGCTTTCAATCAGAGATCCTCCTGTTTCAGCTTCCCAAGTAGTAATATTATAGGCAGGACAATTCTGAAGAGTGTCTCCAAAGTTTCTCAGCTGGTCCCCCAACACGATGAAGCTCTGGTTGCCCCAATAGCAAGCTGTTCTTTCTTGCACTCTTTTCACTGGTCTCTCTCCCTTTTCTTGCTGTTCCTACTTTTGTGTATGCACTTCACTTGACCAGTAAACTATCTAAACCTAGGTCCTTGTCTACAGGTCTGCTCTGGGCACACACCCAAACAAAATGACTTTTTCTTTCTTTTATTGTTCACACAAGATCCATGTGTAGGGTAATAAGAGCATGAGAAAAAGCCATTACAAAAGAAATGTAATAACCCTGTCTGACATCAGTTTTCAAAGCTCTTTCTTTCACCTATATCCTCGGTATTCAAAGCAAGATCAGCAGCCAGGCCATAACCTGGGAGCTTGTGAGAAATGCAGACCCACCCCTGTCCAGGCTGGATCAGAATCTGCATTTGAAGGAGATCCTAGGTGCTTCCTAGGTGACACAGGCAATTGAGAAACCCTGCCTTACATTATCTTCCATGCTCTAAGGAAGTCCCATGAGAAACTTTACTCTTTGTAGTAAGTTGAATAGTGTTCCCCTACAATTCATGTCTATCCGGTACTGTGAAATATACCCTTGCTTGGACACAAGTTTTTTGCAGGTGTAATAAGTTAAGATGAAGTTTTACGTTAATTTGGGTAGGGCCCTAAATTCAATATTTTTCCAAGAAGAGGACACAGAGCTGGGTGTGTTGGCACATGCTTGTTATATCAGTACTTGGGAGGCTGAGACAGGAGGATTGCACAGGTTCAAAGCCAGCTTCAGCTACTTAGTGAGGCTCTCAGCAACTTAGTGAGACCCTGTTTCCAAATAAAATATAAAATAGGTCTGGGAGTATAGCCTGGAGGTAGAAAAGCTACTGGGTTCTACCCTCAGTACCACACACACAAAAAGAAGAGGACACAGAGACACATATATAAAGGCATATGACACGAGATTGGAGTTATGCTGCCACAAACCAAGGAATACCAGGAGTCACCAGGGGTTGAGAAAGGCATGAAAGTTCCTGTATTAGAACCTTTGGAAGGAATGTGGCCTTGCTCACACCTTGATTTTGGACTTTTGCCCTCCAAAATTGAGAGATATATTTCTGTTTTTTAAGCCGCCCATTTGGTGACACTTTCTTATGGCAGTCCCAGGAAACGAATAAGACTATTATTCTCAATTTTTCAGCTATTCATTACCTCTCCTTTTTTTGCTGCATAAGGGATTGAACCCAACAAGCATGTTAGGAAAGTGCTCTACCACTGAGCTACACCCCCAGCACATGGGCCATCACCCCATGATGGATGCCCAGCCTCAGGGGGTCCTTGTCAGCATTTCTAAAACCCCATCTTGGTCCACAGTGTTATCCAGGATTTGGAGATATGAAGAGGGACACATATCTCAGATGTGCAGATAACACAAGGTTAGGAGAGTTAATATGATGGCTGACTGTCCAGGGCCTCGGGAAGATTTGGACAGGTTAGAATAATGGCCCATCTAAATGACAGAAACCCACAGGTAGGAGAGTTAAGCTCAACACTTAGGTTTCTTTTTTTTTTTTTTTTTTTTTTTTGCGGGTCTGGGGATGGAACCCAGGGGCATTCGACCTCCAAGCTACATCCCCTGCCCTATTTTGTATTATTTTGAAACAGGGTCTCACTAAGTTATGAAGGGCCTCACTGAGTAGCTGAGGCTATCTGTGAACCGGGATCCTTGGGTCTCAGCCTCCCAAATGCTGGGATTAAAAGCATGCACCATCATGCCTGGCTAAAACTTAGGTTTCAAAAAGATGGTGGAAACAGAAATACTATGGAGAAAGATGGATTGATAGGTGTCTTTATGGAAAAAAAATTGTAGTAGGGAGATGGGTAGTTATATGGAAATACAGTCTTAAGCTGCATGAACAGAAATGGCATGTCCCCCATTGGCAGGGACAGCATTGTCAACTTATATTTTGGGCTGTTCATAACACCCCTGGGGACTGGGCCAAGGTAGGGGTAACACTTTTCAAAGAGGACATTGCAAATTGAGATTGTTTGAGGATGACCAGAATGGTGAGGATTCAGAAATAAAACGATAATAGCTACTGTTTATTGTGGTTCCATGTGCCAGATACTGGGCTAAGGGATAAGAGGAACATTGTCCCTGTCCTTGGGAAGGTAGATGATAAATGCCAAAGCATGGGGATTGAACACAGAGCGCAGAGGCATTCTACCTCTGAGATATACCCCAGTCCAATTTTATTTTTTTGTTTTGACAACAGTACAGGGTCTTGCTAAGTTGCCAAGGTCCTCACTAAGTTATTGAGGTTGTGGTTGCCATGAACCTGTGACCCTCTTGTCTCATCCTTCCCAAGTAGTGGGATTTATAAGTGTGTGCCATCATGCCTGATTTTGGATTGGGTCTTGAAACATCAGTTTGGCTGTGTTGTGAGGGGATACATTGACAATGGGTAAGAGTGAGGACAGGAAGAACAGTCCAGAAGGGCTTGCAGGCATTCTGTGTTAGTTTTCTATTGCCGCCGTAACAAATTGTCACAAATTTAGTGTCTTTTTTTTTTTGTCTGATACCAAGCTTTTGATGACTTAAAGATAACATTTCAATATTTCTTTTTGCTTTCTTTCTTACCAGAGAATATTTTTTTCTTTTTTTTAGGTGAAACTATCATATATTTATTTTTCAGAAAAAAATCTATCCTGATATGGAATATGGACTCTAGATACCCAAAACAATCTCGAAGCAAAAACAAAGCTAGAAGATGTATATTTTCTGATTTCAAACCATATAAAGCTACAATAATTGAAACAGTGTAGTACTGTTCTAAAGGCAGATATATAGACCATTGGAGTTAAATACAAGCCTAGAGCTAACTTCTTCCCTATATTGTCAAGTTATTTTTGACAAGGTTTCCACGAAGATTTGGTGGTGGAAATAATAATCTTTTAACTAAATATTGTTGAAAAATAATAATTACATGGAAAAGAATAAAATTGGACCCTTACCTAATCCCACATACAAGTATTAACTCAAACTAGATAAAAGACCTAAATATAAATCTTAAGACTATAAACTTTTAGGAGAAAATCTGGGTCATAAAACCTCACAACATTGAAATTGGCAGTGATTTCTTGGATATGATTTCAATGGCACAGGCAACAGAAGAATATACAAACTCCCTAAAAAATAAAAGAAAATATTGTATATCCAAAGACAATGTAAACAGAGTTAAAAGTTACTAATAGAATTGGATAAAATATTTCCAAATGCTATATCTGAAGGTATATTAATATTCCAACTAGAAATCCTAAAAATTAACAACAATAAAGGCAAACAATACAATTTAGAGATAGGTAAAAGACTAACATAAATAATGAATCTCCACAGATAACCAATCTTAGTTGTCTGTTGGATGGAAACTCTTGTTTCTCTGGTTCTGGTGAGTGTTACCTATTTCTTCTTTGTAGTTAATCTCTTTGAGTATTTTCTCTAGCACTGGTTTTGAAGACATAAATTCCTTCAGTTTCTGTTTGTCATGGAAGCTTCTTATTTCTCCATCTAATTTGATAGAAAGTTTTGCTGGATAGGAAATTTTTGGCTGGAAGTTGTTTTCTTTCAGAGTTTGGAATATGTTACTCCAAGCCCTTCTGGCTCTCATAACTTGGTTTGGGAAGTCTGGAGTGATTCTAATTGGTTTGCCTCTGAATGTCACTTGGCCCTTTCTTTTTGTTGCCTTTAAGATTCTCTGCTTGGCTTCCACATTGGTCATTTTGACAATTATATGGCGTGGGGATCCTCTTCTCCGATCCTGTCTAAAGGGAGTTCTATAAGTTTCCTGGATCTGTGTATCAACCTCTTGCTCTATATTTGGAAAATTTTCTGCTATTACTTCCTTGAAGAGATTGTTGATCCCTTTGGTATCACTTTCTTTTCCCTCCTCTATTCCAATTATTCTTAGGTTAGCTCTCTTAAGATGGGCCCATATTTCTTCAATGTCAGATTCCTGCTGTCGGATATCTTTTTCTAGATTAGAAACTATGCATTCATTTTTGGATTGCTCATCTTCTAAGAGCGAGATTCTGTTCTCCATGTGGTCTAGTCGGTTGTTTGTGCTTTGAATTGAGGCCTTTACTTCATTAATTGCATCCTTTATCTCTTTTTGGCTCTCTCTGAGTTCTTTTCGAAGCACCTCTATTATTTCTACAGTTATTTTCCTGATTTGATCTTCTAGAAATCTCTGATTTTCTGTTTTATCAGGTTCTGATGTTGTGGGGTTGTGCACATTCATTACTTCAGTGTTATTCCTCTTTCCCATGATTTCGGAGGTTTGTGCCTTCTCTGGGTTCTTCCCTTGGGTCACTATGGCTTCACTTAAGGTGCTCTGGATCTCGAGTCTGTATTATCTCAGACCCTACTACTCCTTTACTGGGTTGTATCACAGAGTCTCCGACCCAGGGAGTCGATAGAGGCTGCTTTAAACTATGGGGGGTGCCAGGTTGCACGCTCTCCTATGGTGTGATATCTCTGCCACCACCACTCCCTCACTGGGTCAAGTCCCAGGAGGCACAATACTGGGATTTCTCCTCTGTGGCCCGCAATTTGACTCACTGTTCTTGAGTACGCAGATGTAGCTGTACTGGACTCGGTGAATTCACTGCTGCTGCCGCCGCCGGTGGCAATATGGCGCCTCTGCCACGCCCTCGGCCATGAGGCTGGCGTATTTTTTCTTCTCTGGTTTTGATTTCCACTCTGAATCCCTGCAGCGTGTGCTGAGCTCAGCCACTGGGAGCTTTAAATGCTGTCTGCACCGAAAGATCCCGCCTGGCTGTTCCGCATCGGCTCACCTCGGCTTGCTGTAGCCGTCCGCTGAGTTCGCCGCTGCCGCCGGCAGTATGGCGCTGCTGCCGCGTCCTCGGGCGCGTGTGTCTCCTCTGTGGCCCTGAGCTCTGTTCTCAGTCCGCTTTCTCTCTGGAGCCTGGTGGTTTTTTTGTTTTTCTGGTGATGGTGTTTTCTGGCTATGAAAGGCGCTCTTTTTGTGGTAATGGAGATTGGTTGTTAGCGGGACTCTTAAGCCCCACTTTTCTCGGTCGCCATCTTCCCGGAAGTCTCAAAATTTAGTGTCTTAAAATAACATAAATATATTCTCTTACACTTCTGGAGGGAAGCAGTCCCTTCTAGACTGATGAGGCTAAAATCAGGGTGTCAGCAAGATTGTGTTCCTTCTGCAGGTTCTAGGGGAGAATCTGCTCCCCTTCCTCTTCCAACTTCTAGAAGCTGCCCAAACTCCTTAGCTCTCGATACCTTTCCATGTTTAAGCTGGCCATGGCCAACAGAGACTTTCTCATATTATATCACTCTTAATTGGACTCTCCTGCCTCTCTCCTTTATTTATAAAGACCTTTGTGGTTATAGAGGGCCTGTCTGAATAATCTAGGTTCACTCCCTAACTCGTCACACGTACCTGGAAACTGTTAAGAGTCCTGAGTCAGATTTCAAGCTGCCTGAATCCAGATCCAGTGATCTTAGCCACTACCTGGTTCTGCAACTTCCTGGCCATGTGAAAGGCTAGGGGATCTGACTTCCAGTGTGTAGTGGTCTGGTTGTCACTGTCATACTGGTGTAAGTTCTGAGTTACTCCATAAGGCAAAACCAAGTAAAGTTACAAGGAGGTTGCAGGCCTCAATGGCATATCTGTAATCTCAGTACTTGGGAGGTGGAGATAAGAGGGTAGCAGGTTTGACGCCAGCATGTAGTAATTTAGTGAAACCCTGTTTAAAAAAAATTAACACAGGGATGGGGGTGAAGCTTGGAGGTAGAGTGCCCCTGAGTGTTGTGTGTCATTTCCTATGAACAAAAAGGCACAAAAGCTTGTGAATGATTTACTTGCCTTAATAAATTAGAGCAGTTCTCCTACAACAGAACTGCTCTCATACATTTGTCCCCTGGTATGAGTTTTTATATTTTCTAAAGTCAGATGTATTAAGGCATAATTTACATACACTAACATTTGCAATTTTATGTGTACAAGTTCAATGAGGTTTAACAAATATATAGTCATGTAATCATGACCACATTGAAGACGTGAAACATTACCATGACTTTCAGCAGCTCAAACAGTTCTCTGGGCCCTCCCTTTATAAACTTTTTATTTCCAAATAACTATAGACTCAAAAGAAGTTGCAGACCAATACAAAGGAGCCTCATGTCCCCTTCCTACTGTTTTCCCCATTAAGAACATCCTATATAACTATAGTACCATATTAAAACCAAGCAAGTGACTTTGGCACACCACTACAAAGTAGACAGGAGATCTTATTCTGATTTGACAAGTTTTCCATGTTCTCATTTGTGGCTGCATATTCGTGTGCATGGTTCTATGCAACTTTATCATGTGTAGAGTTTTTCATAATCACCACCTACCAAGAGACTCTCATGTGTTGTCTCTTCATAATCATGCCACCCCTCCCTCCAGCCATCTCTAACCCTTAGCCACTATTAGTCTTTTCTGTGCCCTCTTCTGTGTGCTTTATTGTGAATGTACATGTTTTATTGAAGAGTAAATTAGTGGCTCCATAATTTGACTATTATGAGTTTGTGCTGCTATAAACATGGCTGTGCATATATATAGTATTCTGATTTTAATTCTTTTGGAAGGTTACCAAGTATTGGTATAGCTGGGTCATATGGGGGAGGGAAGTGAAGAGGGGAAAAAGGAGAGCTGATAAGAAAAAGGTTCAAATAATGCTATGTTCATATCACTACCAATCTCACTAATATTTCTGGGGAGGAATGGGCAGTTGTGTGAAATCCAGAAGAAATCACGCCACATGTTGTATGCATGTATTTCTATATCACTGAATTTCACTATGTGTAAGTGTAAGGCACCAATTAAAGTAAACAAAAGAAAAATGGCTTCATCATGTCAAAGAAAGGAAGACAGAAGGAAAGAATAAGAGAAACAAAGAACAAAGAAATTATATTGATGGACAAATTCATATTGAAAAAAATCCAAACTACTCAAATATTTATTTATTTATTTTGTAGTACTGGGGATGGAACCCAGGGACATTCTACCTCCGAGTGACACCCCTATCCCTGTTTTTTATTCTTTATTTGGAAACAGGGTCTTTTATTCTTTATTTTGAAACAGGGTCTCACTGAGTTGCAAAGGGCCTCACTAAGTAGCTGAGGCTGGCTTCGAACCTACGCATTCCTCCTGTCTCAGCCTCCCAAATACTGGGATTATGCGTGTGCCACCATGCCTGGTTTACCCAGGTATTTTGAAAGAACTACTTGAGACTTCTTTTCTCATTCCATGCCCTTTACTAAAGGTAAAGTTTGAATATCCTAAGGTAGAAGTTTGAATATCCTAAGCTTTTGTCTAGGCAGTTGCATATGTAAATATATCACACATAGATATATGGTAACTATAGAAATATATAGCTCTTTAAAATATATTGTATCACACATTGTTCCACAGATTTTTTTCACTTAACAATATATTTTTCTGAACAAGAAGCTGATAAGTAGTTCAGGATATAGATATGTTAATTAGCCTGACTTAATTAATATGCAATTGTATATACATATAAGAAAACATCATATTATACTTTATAAATGCAATGATTGCTTGTCAATTAAAAATAAAATTAGAAAGCCGGGCGTGGTGGCGCACGCTTGTAATCCCCGCGCTTGGGAGGCAGAAACAGGATCGCGCAGGTTCGAAGCCAGCCCCGCGCGCTGACTTAGGAGACCCTGTTTCCAAATAAAAATGTAAAAATAGGTCTGGGAGTGTAGCCCGGAGGTAGAAGAGGTTTGAAGCCAGCCCCGCGCGCTGGCTTAGGATACCCTGTTTCCAAATAAAAATGTAAAAATAGGTCTGGGAGTGTAGCCCGGAGGGAGAAGGGCTTCCAGGAACCCCAGTACCACCAAAAAAAAAATAAATAAAATAAAAAAAATAAAATTAGAGGCTGGCAATAGATAATATTAAGAGCTGGAGGTAAAATTAGGGGCTGGAGATAGATAACATTCTATATCCACACATTTATGCCTAATGCATTTTATATTATATTATTTTATCTTATTTTATTTTATTGGTACTGGGGATTAAACCCAGGGACATTCTACCTCCAAGTTACACTCTCAATCTCCCCTTTTTACTTTCATTTTTGTGTGTGTGTGGTCCTGAGGATGGAATCCAGGGGCCTCTACCTCTGGTATACACCTCCGACCTATTTTATATTTTATTTGGAAACAGGGTCTCACTAAATTGCTGAGAGCCTCACTAAGTAGCTGAGGCTGGCTTTGAACCTGTGTGATCCTCCTGTCTCAGCCTTCCAAGTACTGGGATTACAAGCATGCGCCACCATGCCCAGATTCCCCTTTTTTCTTGAGACAGGGTTTCACTTAAGTTGCTGAGATTGGTCTCAGACATGTGATCCTCCTGTCTCAACCTCTCAAGTACTGGGATTATAGGCTAACAAATGCATTTAAAAAAAAACCCTCTGCGGATAGCTGGGTGTGGTGGCGCACGCTTGTAATCCCCATGCTTGGGAGGCGGAGACAGGAGGATCGCGCAGGTTCAAAGCCAGCTGCGCTGGCTTAAGAGACCCTGTTTCCAAATCAAAAAGTATAAAATAGGTCTGGGAGTGTAGCCCGGAGGTAGAAGGATTTCCAGAAACCCCAGTACCCACCAAAAACAAACAAACAAACAAACAAACAAACACCCTCTGAGTAGAATTGTATAATATGTCTGTTCTCTAACTTATTTAACTGATGTCCTGTTGGGATGTTAAGACTGGTTTTGGTTGTTCCCAGTTACAAACATGCTGTACTGCCAGCCTTACTGTGCACATCCAGATGGAGAGAAGCAAGGTGCTTTCTTTTTTTTTCTTTTTTCTTTTTTCTTTTTTTTTGGTTATACTGGAGGTGGTGGAACCCAGGGGCTTTTCTACCTCTGGGATATCCTCCTATCACTATTTTGTACTTTATTTGGAAACAGGGTCCTATTAAGTTGCTGAGAACTTCACTAAGTAGCTGATGCTGGCTTCGAACTTGTGCGATCCTTCTGTCAGCCTCCCAAGCGCAGAGATTACAAGTGTATACCACCATGCCCGGCGCAAGGTGCTTTCTAGAGTGAGGGATGGGGAAGAGGTTCCAGCTGCCAGACAGAGAAGTGCACCAACCCCTGCCATGCAGTAGGTTCCCCATGAAAACATCTTTCAGGACACATTTATGCTGGAGGCTGATAACTGATGGGCTTGTGGGCTTTGACAGTGACTTTGAGCTCTGAGGAGATGGCTCTACTAATTCCTGGGCCCACATTCTACCTCTGCTAGCTTTTGGGTCTCATGAGATGAAAGTGCAAAGGGAGCTCCCCATATTTGAAGAAAGAATGTATAGTTTCAATAATGGTTTGATTTAATGCTTCTCACCTCTAGAGAAACCACATGCCACCTGGACACAATAGATATGATGGGGCCAATAAATAATCGGGCTTCTCTTCAGCAGCAGAGGTGGTGATGAGTCTATTTTATTCGAAGGAAACAAAGAGCCAGAAAGGGTATATAATTCACCCAAGGCCACACAGCTAATTAGTAACCTAATAATGGACTTTCTAACTGGGAGGACAGGGTAAAATTGTTAATTCTATGTTTAACACTATGCTCAACCTCAGCTCCTGGCTAGGATTAACCCTTTGGCAACTGGAGAATGGCCTGTCTGCCTGACTCCTACCATATACATATAGGAAAAGCTTTTAGCCAATACCAGTTCCATAAACATTCACCCGTCAATGTCCCCAATATCCTGGAGCCTACACACCCACCAGAGAGGAAAGAAGTGGCGATTGAGAGAAGAAACAAATACAAAGAAACATTAGCATTTAAAAAACATTTTCTGATCTCAGAAAATTCTTCCCATCTCTCTTCTTATCCACTTATCATGGAGGTAGGAAGGGTAAACTCTAGTTCTATGTTGCAGAGGTAAGGAAACTGAGATCTGGTGAGAGACCCAGGGATTTGCCAAAGACTGTGCATGCTTCAAATTAGCCATACAGGGATTTTGGGTTCCTGGTTCCCAGCCAAAGGCTCTTGCCAGGACATTTTATCACCACCCCTCACCTGACTGTCAAGTCCCTGTGCTCATCCTTGTCTGCTCATGTGGCCCCCTTGGAAGAGACACTGTACTATGAATACAACTCTCTCCTAACACTCTGCCTTTGTTTTTATACTGAGGATGGAAGCCAAGGGTGTTCTAGGTCTGAGCTGTGAAGTCTGGGGAGGGTGACATTACAGATATGGTGACAGACCGAGAATCCAAACAGGAAAGTTTATTAAGCAACACAGGGATAGGGATGGTATAAGGGAAGCAGGAATGGGGTCTGAAGAAAACTTCAGCTTACCTGCTGTTGGGTGAGTGTAGCTTTTATAGGAGAATATCAGGACAAGGTCAAGTGACAGTTATGCAGGGAGAGGGAAGAGAGTAAGGAAAGGCAGATGCTGCTATGGAAACATTTGAAGGTTAGGGATCAGAAAAACATTCTGTAGTACATGAATGGGGTGGTCGTCAAGGCTGAGATGCTCTGTGGGCAGAACATTCCTACCAGGGTTGTGGTGGGGCATAGATGGGTCAAGAATGAGAGGGTGGGGGAAGGGGTCTGCATTGCATTTTCTTATATGAGTTATACCCCAGCCTTATTTATTTATTTATTTATTTATTTATTTATTTATTTTTGTGGTACTGAACCCAGGGACATTCTTTCTCTGAGCTATACCATAGCTGTTATTTTTTGAAACAGAATCTCACTGTGTTGGGGAGAGCCTCACTAAGTAGCTGGGGCTGGCTGCGGACCTGTGATCCTGTTGTCTCAGCCTCCCAAGTACTGGGATTACAAGCTTGTGCCACTATACCTGACTAGCTCTATTTATTTTGAAAGCGTCTCACTGAGTTATTGAGGGTCTAGGTAAATTGCTGAGGCTGGTCTTGAGCCTATGATCCTCATGTCTTGCTCTCCCAACTACTGGATTACAGGTGTGCACCAACCATGTCTAGCTGTCCTGCCTTTTATAGTCTGAAGCCATGTCAACCTATAGCTTTGTGATCCTGAAGGAAGGAGAAATGCAGGTTCGAGGTCAGCCTCAGCAACTTAGCAAGACTCTGTTTCAAGATTTAAACAAGGACTGGGTGTAACTCAGAGTTAGCTATTTATTAACCCCCCTGGGTTCAATCCCCAATTCTACCAAAAAGAAAGAAAGGAAGAAGGAAAGAAGGTAAAGAAAGAAAGAAGAAAAAAGCAGAACCTCAACCAGCATCTTAAGGCGCTGAAGATCCAATGCCAGCTGAACTACTAAGGTAAGAAAGCAGAAGGCTTTGCCAGGTGTGGTGGCACATACTTGTAATCCCAGTACTTGTGAGACTGAGACAGGAATCCTCCTGTCTCAAGACCAGCCTCAGCAGATACTTAGTGAGGCCCTCTGCAACTTAATGAGACCCTGTTTCAAAAAATAAAAAATAAAAAAATAGGTCTAGAGTGTAGCTTGGAGGTAGAATGCCCCTGAGTTTCATACAAAAGCAGAAGGCTTGTCAGAGGAATCATTCTGTGAGGGAACAGGGGTCCTGTCCCTGTGAGGGAAGCAAGATTGGTGCCACAGGGAGAATTTCCCCGTGATGGCTGTGACAGTATCTCCCATCCCACACATGCCCCAGTATAGAAAGGCTTTGAGGCTCCCCACTGAGATGTGGGTGGGTCCATGTTTCTGCTACCTGAAGCTGGGCAGGCTTGTAACTATGGGGAAAATGTTCTGAGGCGAGGTCGTTAGGAATAAAGCTTCCCCCGCCCCTCTCTGGAATCCTCATTCTTGAAGTGCTGGGCCACTCTGATTAGTTTGGCTGCCACCAAGCCACGAGGAAGCCCAAAATAACTCACATGAAGAGATCACCAGAAGTCTCAGAGACCACAGAAAGCACATGGTTCCTAGCCTGCCCCCAGAAGCTCCTGCACATTCTCCCTACCCCAGCCTGTCTTACCTCCAGGCGCCCTCTGAATGCTACCTCATGAGGGGCCCTGAACTTGTTCATCTCAGCCCTTCCCAAATTCCTGGTCCACAGAAACCATGAGAAGCACTATTATGATGGCTAATTTCTAACCACTAAGGTTTGTGATGATTTGTACACAGAAGGGGATAAACAAGGTTGGTGTGAGCAGAGCCAGCTGATCTGGAGGCTGGGGTCCTTGGGTCCAGTTCCTGCTGTGGGGGCTTGGGCAAGAAACTTCTCCCCTCTGCATTTCAATGTTACTTGTAACGCTTTTTAGTTAAAAAATTCCTTTGTAGTGTGAAGCCTCAGGGGAGTTTGAACTCTGTCTGGAAACAACGGGAACCAGGAGACAGAGGTGACCTGCTGAGAGAAGGTTCTAAAGATAAGAAGGTGAGGGTGAAGATAGGGCTGGAAAGTTTTTCTTCCTCTTTCTTAGGTAAGTAGAAGGTGAACACTGGGAGCCTCGCCTGACTGTATGGAGAGGGGTGAGCAACCACATCAGTCAGAGTCAGACAGACTCCTGATCAGACTCATCTAGAAGCTGCAAGGTACTGAAGAGGCCCTGGCTGTAGGATTCCTTCAGCCCACTCCCACCTCAGGTTTACCTATTCTCTTTGCCTGAAGGACCAGCTCCTTAAGCCACTACTCTGTTCTGTCTTTCCAATGGGATATCTTATCTTTCAAGGCTCTGAAGCAAACCCAAGGCCTAGGAGTTTGCTACTAGGATTAGACTCTAACCTGTGCCCAGTGCTCGGGTGGCAGGTGGTAGGTCTTGGGCCACTCATCACCAAAGCCAAGGTCCTGGGGAAGACAAAAGGCAAATGCTTTGAGTCTTCCTTTGGACTTTTTTTGGGGGTAGTAGAGATTGAATCCAGGGACATTCTACCTTTGAGCTACACTCCACCCCTATTTTATTTTGAGTTTGAAACAGGACCTCGCTAAGTTGCTGAGGGCCTCACTAAATTGTTGAAGGTGGTCTCATACCTGTGTACCTCCTGTTTCAGCCTCCTAAGTACTGAAATAACAGGAGTACACCATCATGCCCGGCTCTCCTTTGTATCTTTTATGGATATTCCCATCACATCTGGGCCTGGGCTCTATTCTAGAACCTTCTACTACACAAATTTTGGTCACATGACTCTCCCTGCTATGGGACTTCCAGGCTGCCCTTCATATGAGGGAGAGGTAGCCCCATCTCTGAGCTCCAGATGGTCTCCGAGGAAAACAATGGACATTATGGTGCCAGTGGGGATGGGGTAGGTTTGCTTTTTAGCAACAAAGGGAGCATTTGAACTGTCCTGGTTATTTATCTCTTCTCCTACATCAGTCCAGGCAGTGTAGGGATCTGGATTCCTTTGCCTGCAGCTGGTGGTTAGCACCTCCCCCAGTGTGAAGAGAGGCTGAGTTTTGCAGCCTAGACTGGAGGAGCTGGCTTATTCCACACCATCCCTTGACAAAGGCTCTTGAGCTGTTCAGAATTGCAAAAAGCTGAGAGGCCTCCGGCTTGAGGAGAAGGAAGTGCTGGGAAAGAGGGCTGTTTGAACAGGACTCTGCTGTCTGGCTCTCTGGCAGGGCTGAGTACTACCTTCTCTGAAGGAGGACAAGGGCACAGCTGGAGCCCATTTGCAGCCCCCTCCTCCCACATACCTGTGTATAACATGTATAAACCCAGAGTGAGAGCCAAACCAGGCTGCTCTGTCTTCTTCATGGCTTATCTCATTTAATACTTCACAACAACCCTATGAAGCAGGACTATTATTATCCTTATTTTAGAGATTAAATAATAATAATTTAAAACTCCCCCGAGGCACATAGAGGTTGAGTAAGCTAGTAAGTGGCTGAGTTAGGATCATGGACTCAGACTGTTTGGCTCAAGAGGGCAACACCTAACCACTAGGATTTATTGCCTCTTCCATGTAGCTGGGCTACATTGTTTCAACCACAAGGTCTCTTCAAGTCTTGCTTTCACTGGGCCCATCTTATGCTCTGGATATTATTACAGCTGCCAATTTCCTGAGTGCTTACTATGCACTTCACTTGGCTGATATGCTTCATTTAGTATAATCCTCATACTGACCTTATGGCAGAGGCAATGTTGTTCTCGCCATTACACAGGCGAGGAAACTGACATTCTGTGTGCTATACCTACCTGTGCCAGTAGATATCTCAAAGTAACATGCTTAAAATAACTAGGTGGTTTATTTATGAGTCTGTGGTTCTAGAAAGCAGTCTAATCTGGTGCTATATAGTCAGAAATATTGCAGGTTAGCCTGAGCAATGTAGCAAGGCTTTCAGCAACCAAGTAAGACCCTGTTTCAAAAATAAAAATAAAAATAAAAATAAAATAGGGCTGGGGGTGTGGCTCAGAGGTAAACTGCCATTGGGTTCAATCTCCAGTAAAACACACACACACACACACACACACACACACACACACACACACTCCTGAATTAGATGGGCATGGTGGTGCATACCTGTAATCTCAGTAGTTGGGAGGCTGAGGCAGGAGGCCAGCCTCAGCAACTTAGCAAGACCCTCTTTCAAAAAAAAAATCAAGAAGGGTTGGTAGTATAGCTCAGAGGTAGAACACCCCTGGGTTCAATTCCAGTATTAAAAGAAAAAAGAAGAGTCCTGATGAACTAATTTGACTCTTCTGCCATATAAAGATGCATTGAGAAGACTTCATCTATGAAGCAGGAAGTGAACCCTCACCAGACACAGAATCTGCTGGCATCTTGATCTCAGACTTCTCCTTCTTTAGACTGTAAGACTGTAAACAATAATTTTCTAAGCTGGGCATTGTGGCGCACACTTGTAATCCCAGCATTTGGGAAGCTAAGACAGGAAGATTACAGTTCGAGGCCAGCCTCAGCTACTTAGTGAGGC
This sequence comes from Muscardinus avellanarius, assembly GCF_963383645.1. NCBI lineage: Eukaryota > Metazoa > Chordata > Mammalia > Rodentia > Gliridae > Muscardinus > Muscardinus avellanarius. The sequence continues at coordinate 77,514,007 of NC_137792.1, forward strand.
CCTTTGCAACTCAGTGAGATCCTGTTTCAAAATAAAGAATCAAAAATAGGGCTGGGGGTGTATATCAGAGATAGAATGCCCATGAATTTAATCCCTAGTACTGAAATTTTTTTTTCTGTTGTTTATAAGTTACCCAGTCTAAGATATTTTTTGGAGTAGATCAAATGGACTCTGAAACCATCAGTTTCAGAGAACATGCATCATCTGAGAAACCCTGGACAACAGATTTTGGTTTAATAGCTGATTGGGACAATTATGGAGACATTTCCAGTCATGACTTCCTATCTGAAATATAGGAGAGAGAGAGGGAGAGAGAGAGAGAGAGAGAGAGAGAGAGAGAGAGAGAGAGAGAGAGAGAGGAAAATGGTGGAATTAGAGGTGACACTGCAGCGTGGCACCAGCCACTGCAAGAAAAGTGATTTTTGGAGGGACATCCCAAAAGAGATCAGAAAGTAGACTGCTCCTACTGCACATGCACAGGAATTCTTAACAACAACATACTCTAGGAGAGACGAAGAAGGTGGTGGCAGTGGCAGCCAGTATTCAGGAGAGGCAGATAGATCCAAATCCACCTTGTATTTTTAAAGAAATCTCCCCCAAAGTAGACTGTTTCTGTCCCACATGCTCAGGAACTATGGACAACATACTATGTAAGAAAAAGTTTCATAAAAATGGACCAAGATGGTGCTGGCAGCAGCGGCGGCGGTGGTGGCAGTGGCTAGTATTTGGGAAAGGAAGACAGATCCATTCCAATCCACCTTGAATTTTTTTAAATTTATTTATTTTTTTATTGGTGCACTGTATTCATACATCATAATGGGATTAAAAAATACTTTTGTAGACATACATGCACAAATCGCCCATTTAGCCCCTACCCGATCCCCACCCCATTCCCTCCCCATCCCTCCTTCCCATGCTTGGCTTAGTGGTTGACATCTAGTATTATAGCAATTTTTCCAAAATTAACAATGATAATCTCACATAACAGTTTCATTTGTCTGATACCAAGCTTTTGATGACTTAAAGATAACATTTCAATATTTCTTTTTGCTTTTGTTTTTACCAGAGAATATTTTTTCTTTTTTTTAGGTGAAACTATCATACATTTATTTATTTATTTTTCAGAAAAAATCTATCCTAATATGGAATATGGACTCTAGATACCCAAAACGATCTTGAAAAAGAACAAAGCTAGAAGATGTATATTTTCTGATTTCAAACCATATAAAGCTACAATAATTGAAACAGTGTAGTACTGTTCTAAAGACAGATATATAAACCATTGGAGTCAAATAAAAGCCTAGAGATAAATTCTTCCATATATTGTCAAGTTATTTTTGACAAGGTTTCCATGAACATTTGGTGGAGGAAGTAATAATTTTTTAACTAAATATTGTTGAAAAATAATAATTACATGAAAAAGAATAAAATTGGACCCTTACCTAACACTGTATACAAATATTAACTCAAAATAGATAAAAGACCTAAATATAAATCTTAAGACTATAAACTTTTAGGAAAAAATCTGGGTCATAAAAACTCACAACATTGAAATTGGCAGTGATTTCTTGGATATGATTTCCATGGCATAGGCAATGAAAGGATAAACAAACTCCCTAAAAAATTAAAAAATATTGTATATCCAAAAACAATGTAAACAGAGTTAAAAGTTACTGATAGAATGGGATAAAATATTTCCAAATGCTATATCTGAAGGTATATTAATATTCCAACTAGAAATCCTAAAAATTAGCAACAATAAAGGAAACAATACAATTTGGAGATAGGTAAAAGACTAACATAAATAATGAATCTCTACAGATAACCAATCTTAGTTGTCTGTTGGATGGAAAATCTTGTTTCTCTGGTTCTGATGTGTGCTACCTATTTCTTCTTTGTAGTTAATCTCTGAGTATTTTCTCTAGCGCGTGTTTTTAAGACATAAATTCCTTCAGTTTCTGTTTGTCATGGAAGCTTCTTATTTCTCCATCTAATTTGATAGAAAGTTTTGCTGGGTAGGAAATTTTTGGCTGGAAGTTGTTTTCTTTCAGAGTTTGGAATTCATCTTACTCCAAGCCCTTCTGGCTCTTGTGACTTGGTTTGGGAAGTCTGGAGTGATTCTAATTGGTTTGCCTCTGAATGTCACTTGGCCCTTTGTTTTTGTTGCCTTTAAGATTCTCTCCTTGGCTTCCACATTGGTCATTTTGACAATTATGTGGCATGGGGATCCTCTTCTCCGATCCTGTCTAAAGGGAGTTCTATAAGTTTCCTGGACCTGTGTATCAACCTCTTGCTCTATGTTTGGAAAATTTTCTGCTATTACTTCCTTGAAGAGATTGTTGATCCCTTTGGTATCACCTTCTTTTCCCTCCTCTATTCCAATTATTCTTAGGTTAGCTCTCTTAAAATGGGCCCATATTTCTTCAATGTCAGATTCTTGCTGTTGGATTTTTTTTTTCTAAATTAGAAACTATGTGTTTTTTTTTTTTTTAATGGTCATCTTCTAAGAGCGAGATTCTATTTTCCATGTGTTCTAATCGGTTGTTTGAACTTTGAATTGAGGCCTTTACTTCATTAATTGCATCCTTTATCTCTTTTTGGCTCTCTCTGAATTCTTTTCGAAGCACCTCTATTATTTCTACAGTTATGTTCCTGATTTGATCTTCTAGAAATCTCTGATTTTCTGTTTTATCGGGTTCTGATGTTGTGGGGTTGTGGGCATTCATTGCTCCATTGTTATTTCTCTTTCCCATGATTTCGGAAGTTTGTGCCTTCTCTGGGTTCTTCCCTTGGGTCACTACGACTTCACTTAAGGTGCTCTGGATCTCGAGTCTGTGGTATCTCGGTCCCTATTACTCCTTTACTGGGTTGTATCACAGAGTCTCAGACCCTGGGAGTCAATCGAGGCTGCTTTAGATCTTGTGGGGGTGCCAGGTTGCACGTTCTCCTATGGTGTGATATCTCTGCCTCCGCCACTTCCCCACTGGATCAAGTCCCTGGGAGTACAGTACTGGAATATCTCCTCTGGGGCCCGCAATTTGACTCGTTGTTGAGTTCGCAGATAGAGCTGTAGTGGACTTGGTGAATTTGCTGCTGCTGTTGCTGCCGGTGGCAATATGGCGCCGCTGCCATGCCCTTGGCTGTGAGGCTGGGGTATTTCTTCTCTGTTTTTGAGCTCTGCTCTGAGTCCCTGCTGGGTGTGCCAAGCCCAGCCCTTGGGAGTTTTAGATGCTCCCTGTGCCAAGAAATCTGCCGAATTCCTCCTGGCTGATCCAAAGCAGCTCACCTTAGCTCGTTGTCCGCCGCTCCTCTCTGGAGCCTGGTGGGCTGTTGAGTACTTTGGTCTGGAGTCGTTTGGTGAACTCGCCTCTGCCACCGGCAGTAAGGTGCTGCTGCCACATCCTCGGGTGTGAGGCCGGCGTATCTCCTCTGTGGCTCTGAGCTCCATTCTGAGTCCCCCTCCTCTCTGGAGCCTGGTGCTGCAAGGGAAGGGAAGATGGTGCCCGATGCTTCACACCGCGGCTCTGGCTGCAGCTCTGCGGTCTGGTTTCTTTTTGGAGTCTTGTTTTTACAGCCCTTTTTTTTCTCTGTCCCTTGTAATTACAGTTTTTGTTTCTCTGCTGATGGTGTTTTCTGGCTATGAAAGGCCCTGATTTTGTGGTAATAGATATTGGTTGTTAGCGGGGCTTGTAAGCCCCACTTTTCTCCATCGCCATCTTCCCGGAAGTCCACCTTGAATTTTTGAAGAAATCTCCCTGAAATCAGAATGCTCCTGCCGCACCTGCTCAGGAATTCTGGACAACATACTATGTACGAAAAATGTCCGGGGCGAGTTGGAGGGAGCCCTGTCCACATGGCCAGGCAGGCTTGCTGTGCCAGGTGTCCAGGAAGATCAAGGCCTGGTCAGGAGCCTGCTGCAGGGCAAGGTCGGGACTGGAGACAGCGAGGCTAGTCCTGGAGCCTGCAGTGGTGAGGCTGGGACCAGGACTTGCTCTACAGCAAAGGTACAGTAGGTCCCTGCAACCAGGACCTGCGGCCAGGAAGTACTAGAAGCTGCCACTGCTTCACCTCATCTTTCAGCAGATTCCCAGATTCAAGTGACCTCTATTTAAAAAAATTGGTTATGAGTGGATCATCTTGTCAAAGTTACTCACCTTCAGGCTTTTAGGATTTCAGTAAGTGGGAATCAATGTGGAAATTAAAAGAAAGACTTCCAAGGAATATAGAAAATGTATTTGATTGGATGTGGAGAAATAGAAGCTCTAATACCTTACTGATGAGATTGCAAACTAATGCAACCACTTTGGTCTTAGGTTATTTTTTTAAAAGAATTACTTTTTTTTTTTTTTTTTGTCTTTTTTGGAACCGGTGATCAAACCCAGAGTGTTACACCGGCAAAGCAGGTGCTTTGCCACTGAGCTTCATACCAGCCCCTGCAACCATTTTTGAAAACCATATGGAAGATCATTAGAAGAAGGAAAATGAACTTACTATATGATCCAGCAATTCCACCTCTGGGTATCTACCAAAAAGAATGAAAACCAAAATACCAAACTAATGCATGAGCAACCATGTTTATAGCTGCACAGTTCACCATTGCTAAGCTGTGGAGCCAGCCAAGATGTCCGTCAATGGATGAGTGGATTTCAAAACTATGGGATGTGTAAACAATGGAATTTTGCCCAGCCATAAAGGAGAACAAAATTATGGCATTTACAGTTGAATGTCACAAAAAATAAGAAATCAGATGTTTCCCCTAATGTGCAAAAACTTGGGAAAAATTGGTAACAGGAGGAACTATAGATGAAGAAGGGATCCTATAGAGGAGCAAAGTGACCTATCTGAGAGGATAGGAGGGGGGAAGAGGTCAACTCTTTAAAGCACATCATGTACTTAAACATATCAAAGTCAATCAGGAAACCAAGCATGGGAAGAAGGGAGGGGGAGAGAAGGGGTTAGAGATTGGGTAGGGGGTTGATTGGGTGATGTGTGTATGTATATCTCCACAAGTTTTTTTTATCCTATTAAGATGTATGACTTCAATGCACCAATAAAAATTTATTAAAAATAATTTTCTAAGCTGGGCCTGGTGGCTCAAGCTTCTAGTCCCAGCATTTGGAAGGCTGAGACAGGAGAATTGCAGTTGGAGGCCAGCCTCAGCTATTTAGTGAGGCCCTTTGCAACTCAGCGAGACTTTGCTTTAAAAAAAAGAATAAAAAATAGGGCTGGGGGTATAGCTCAGAGTTAGAATGCCCCCGAATTCAACCTCCAGTACTGCAAAATAAAATTCTATTGTTTATAAGTTACCCAGTCTAAGATATTTTTTTGAGTAGATCAAATGGACTCTGAAACTATCAATTGCTCAAGCTGCCATGTAGATTCCTTTTTTCTTTCTTCTTTCTTTCTTTCTTTCTTTCTTTCTCTCTCTCTCTCTCTCTCTCTCTCTCTCTCTCTCTTTCTTCTTTTTTTTTCTTTTTAACTTTTTATTGGTGCATTATATTCATACAACATATTGGGGTAAAAAACTTGTGTGTACAAACATGTACTCAATGCTGATTTAACCCCTACCCAATTCCCACCCCATTCCCTCCCCGTCCCTCCCTCCCTTGCTTGGCTTAGTGATTGACTTCGATATGTTTAAGTACATTGTGTGTTTTATAGATTTTCCTCTTCTCCCCTCCTTTCTCCTCCTTTAGGTTGTCTTGTTTGCTCCTCTATAGGATTTCCTCTTTCAAGAGTTCCTCCTATGACCATTTCTCCCTAAATCTCACATATTAGGGAAAGCATCTGATTTCTTCTTTTTTGTGACTGACTAATCTCACTTAGCATAATGTCCTCCAGTTCCATCTATTTCCCTGAAAATGATGTAATTGAGTTTTTTTTTTTGATGGCTGAGTAAAATTCCATTGTGTACATATCCCACAGTTTTGTAATCCATTCATCTTTGATGGACATCTTGGCTGGTTCCATAGTTTGGCTATGGTGAATTGTGCAGCTATGAACATAGATACACATGCATTAGTTTGGTAGTTTGGTTTCTTTTCTTTTAGGTAGATACCCAACAGTGGTATTGCTGGATCAAATGGTAGATTTGTTCCCATTCTTCTGAGGATTTGCCATACTGTTTTCCAAAGTGGTTGCACTAATTTGCAATCCCACCAACAATGTCTTAGAGTTCCCACTTCTCCACATCCTCGCCAGCATCTGTTGTTGTTTGTGTTTTGAATGATTGCCATTCTAGTTGGAGTTAGGTGAAATCTCAGGGTAGTTTTGATTTGCATCTCTCTGATTGCCAGTGATGTTGAGCATTTTTTCATGCATTTATTGGCCATTTGAATTTCTTTTCGTGAAGTGTCTATTTAGTTCGTTTGCCCATTTTGTTATTGGATGCTTTGTTGACCTCCAACCTGAATTCCTCCTGTCTCAGATTCCCAATTATTGGGATTACAGGAGTGTTACCTTGTGCCCTGCTTGAGTCCTCTCATATCTTCATTCCTACAATCTAATCTATCTGCTTGTGTAGTTGACTTTCTCTACTAAGATATCCTATGTCATTTAACTTTTTTTCGACCTTCCCTCTTCCACTAATTCATCTGCCATATGGGCCTCACTAAGTTGCTGAGGCTTTCCTCAAACCTGCCATCCTCCTGTTCCAGCCTCTGAAGTACTGGGATTACAAGTATGTGCCATCACACCTGGCACTTGGCATGTTCTATACTCCTGTCTGCTGCTTCTAGACTGCCATTTCTTTGTTGTTTCCCAAAGATGGACCACCACTGTTTTATTTATTTATTTATTTATTTATTTATTTTTATTTTTATTATTTTTATTATTTTTAATTGGTGCATTGTAATCATATATCACATTGGAGTACAAGACTTGAGAGGATATACAAGCACACATCTTCCAATTAGCCCTCATCCAGTCCCCATTCCATTCCCTCACCCTCCCTCGATCACATGCTTGTTTGGTGATTAACTTTGATGCATTTGTTTATGTACCCCCTGCGTTTTAAAGAGGCTCCATCCTCTCCTATTCCATACCCTCTGATTGGTCACCTTAGTTGCTTCACTATAGGGCCCTTTCTATAGCTCAACCTCTTCCTGTTGCCCCTTTCCTCCTAGTTATTGCTGATTAGGGGAAGCATCTGATTTTTATTTTCTGCGATATTTCTCTGTGCATGCCGTTTTGCAAATACCGATCCCACTCTTGACGGCCCCAGTAGTGGCCTGGCTACCCGGTGGACTGATCCAGACCTCGCTGGCTCAAGCAGCAGCCTTGCCTCATGGGAGGCCCCAATTCTGATCTCGCTGGCCCCGACATCAGCCTAACCCCTCAGCTGGCTCCGATCCCGGCCTTGGAGGTCCCAGTAGCGGCCTTGCCTCGCAGCAGGCTCTGATGCCGGCCATTGGACCCGGCACTGGCCTAACCCCTCGGCAGGCTCCGATCTCGGCCTCTGAGGCCACATTACCAGCCTTGCCTCACGGCAGGCTCTAATCCCGACTTTGCTGACCCCGGCACCAGCCTAAACCCTCGGCAGGCTCTTATTCTGGCGTTGGAGGCCCCAGAACCAGCCTTGCCTCACAGCAGGCTCCAATGCTGGTCTCGCTGGCCCCAGCACAGGCCTAACCCCTTGGCAGGCTTCGATCCGGCCTCAGAGGCCTCAGTAGCAGCCTTGCCTCACAGAAGGCTCCAATGCTGGCCGCTGGCCCTGGCACTGGCATAACCCCTCCGCAGGCTCCAATCCTGGCCTCGGAGGCCCCAGCACCCGCCTTGCCTCACGGCAAGCTCAGATGCCGGCCTCACTGGCCTCAGCATCAGTCTAACCCCTCAGCAGGATCCGATCCTCGCCTCAGAGGCCTCAGTAGTGGCCTTGCCTCACAGAAGGCTCCGATGCTGGCCATTGGCCCCGGCACCAGCCTAACCCCTCGGCAGGCTCTTATCCCAGCCTTGGAGGCCCCAGCACCAGCCTTGCCTCACAGCAGGCTCCGATGCTGGCCACTGACCCCCGGCATCGACCTAACCCCTTGGCAGGCTCCGATCCCAGCCTCGGAGGCCCCAATAGCGGCCTTGCCTCACAGCAAGCTCCAATGCCAGCCATTGGCCCCGGCACCAGCCTAACCCCTCGGCAGGCTCCGATCCTGGCCTCGGAGGCCTCAGTAGTGGCCTTGCCTCACAGAAGGCTCCGATGCCAGCCGCTGGCCACGGCACCAACCTAACCCCTCAGCCGGCTCCAATCCAGGCCTCAGAGGCCCCAGCACCAGCCTTTCCTCACGGTGAGCTCTGATCCTGGCCTTGCTGGCCCTGGCACTGGCCTAACCCCTCAGCAGGCTCCGATCCCGGCCTTGAAGGCCCCAGAACCGGCCTTGCCTCATGGTAGGCTCCGATCCCAACCTCACTGGCCCCAGCATCGGACTAACCCCTCAGCAGGCTCTGATCTCGGCCTCGGAGGCCCCAGTAGTGGCCTTGCCTCACAGCAGGCTCTGATGTCGGCCATTGGCCCCGGCACCGGCCTAACCACTCAGCAGGCTCCGATCACTGTCTCAAAGCTCCAGCACTGGCCTTGCCTCACGGCAGGCTCCAATCCCGGCCTTGCTGGCCCCGTCACTGGCCTAACCTCTCGGCAGGCTCCGATCCTGGCCTTGAAGGCCCCAGCACCAGCCTTGCCTCATGGAAGGCTCCAAACCTGGCCTCACTGGCCCCAGCACTGGCCTAACCCCTCGGCAGGCTCCGATCCCAGCCTCGGAGGCTCCAGCATTGGCCTTGCCTCATGGCAGGCTCCAATCCCAGCTTTGCTGTGTCCGTCGCTGGCCTCACCCCTCGGCAGTCTCCAATCCGAGCACCCTCTTCGCCCAACCAATTGTCCCACGTTCTCGAGGGTGCGTGGTGGTAACAATCTGCCTCTGGGGTTATTATTTCAAAGTTTCCAGGTGTAATGCATCAGATCTCTGCCTCCCCTGAGTACTGGCCACTGCCATTGCCACTGCCTCCACCATTTCAAATCCTTTCCAAGCTCTTTTTCCACTCTGAATGTTGTCCAGTGTTCCTAAGCATGCACGAAGGTAGCATTCGACATTTGGTGTAATTTCTCCAAAAAAGTAAGGTTGGTAGGATCTGATTTCTGCTTCTCCTGAATACAAGTCTCCACCGCCATTGCAGAGACCGCTTTCAACACTGCCTTTCTCCTTGGTCTCCGCTAAACTCTCTCCTTACAGGTGATGTCCAAGATTCTTAACAATAGAGAGAAACAGAAGTTCTCGTTCACGGGGAATTTTTCCATAAGTTCCAGTGCATTTGGATAAGTTTTGTCTGCACCTCCAGTGTCCTGGCATCCACCATGGCCTTCTTAACCCCTCTCTGATATTTTTCCTTTTTCTTTTCCTTTTTTTTTTTTAATAAGAGAAGACAGTATATGTGGTTTGAGAAGGTAGTGGGATCAGGCACTCAGTAGCACTGTCACCCGGTCGGTTTCCCCATGGGTCCAGCGTGCTCCACACTACTCCGCCTGGGGCCCAGAGTCCTGCGACCCAGGTCCCAGCTGTTCCCAGGTCCAGCGTGCCCCGGGACTCAGGGTCTTACTGGGCCAGGTTTCTTGAGGGGTCTGGCATGCTATGTGCGGTCCAGCCCGGGGCCTAGAGTCCCGCGACCCGGGCCCCGGCTGGCATGCCCCGTGTGACCCCTGCCCGGGACCCAGGGTACTGGGCCCGGCTTCTCCAGGTATCTGGTGTGCTACGCGCGGTCCAGCCCGGGGCCCAGAGTCCCGCGACCTGGGCCTCGGCTGGCATGCTCCACGTGACCCCTGCCCAGGACTCAGCATCTTACTGTGCCCGGCTTCTCCAGGGGTCTGGCGTGTTACGCGCGGTCCGGCCTAACCACCACTGTTTTAAAATAAAGGAATAAAATAAGGTTAGGTGTGTAGCTTGGAGGTAGAATGCCTCTGGGTTCATTTCCCAGTACCACATACACCTTTCTCTGAGCCTCCTGCTGACCCTCCTCTTAGCTTGGGGCTACGGGGAGAAGGAAGCATGTGGGCTTTAGAGGGGCCTCTGGTCATTCCAGCTCTTCAACTTACTAGTTGAGTCAAATTTTCTGAGATATAGCTCTCTTATTTTAAAATGAAAATCATGATACTATTATACAACAGCATTATTGGGGGAATCTGGTCAATTCCTCTATGCCTTCCCATTCTGCTCTGGTCAATTCATTGCAGTGGCCTCCAAAGGCTGTGCATGGCTCAGCCCCCTCCTCCCAATGCCTCTCTGCCCTCCTCTGCCACCACTCTTCCTCTCACTCAGTCCTGCAAGCCTCTTCCACATTCTTCAAATACACCAAGAACATTCTGGCCTTAGAGTCTTGGCCCAGCTGTCCTCTTAGCCTAGAATTCTCTTCCTCCAAGTATCTGCAAAGCCTCATTGCTTTGCCTCCTTCAGATCTAATTGCAAGGATCCGCTTCCTCAGTGAGACCTTCTCCAGTCAATCATTTGATATTGTTCCCCCCTTTCAGGCACTCCCTCTCCCCTCTCTGCTTTTTTTTTTTTTGGTACTGAGGATGGAACCCAGGGACATTCTACCTCTATTTTATTTTTTGAAATAGTCTTACTGAGTTGTGAAGGGCCTTGCTAAGTAGCTGAAGTTGTCTGCCAACTGCGATCCTCTGATCTCTGCTTCCTGAATGCTGGGATTACAAGCGTGCACCACTATGCTCAGCCTCTGCTTTATTTTTCTTTAAACACTTATCATGGCCCAGCACAATATATCATCTCGTTTATTCTGTAAACCATCTCTCTTCTCCACTAGAATGGAAGCTTCATGATAGCTTAGAGTCTGTCTCATTCATTGCTGGCCCATAGTCCTAAAACAGTTCTTGGACTGTTCTTAGATAAAGCAGGAAGTCAGTATATCTTTGTCAAATGGATGAAGTGACAACAGTGTGTCTGGCATGTCAAACAGGTTTGGTAAGTGGGACTTGTTATTACTGATAATGATAATCTTTTTATGGTTCCCCTTCTCATGACCAGTACTCAGTACAGAGTCCTGCACTTAGCAGATACTCAGTCAACATGAGCCAGAAGAAGAACTATACTTTCAAGTGGAAAGTATTATCTGCTCAAGAGATACTCAAATAACACAGGCTCTAAGAGTGCAGAAGAGGGAAGGCAGAGATGGGGGTGGTGGTATACACCTGTAATCGCAGTTGGGAGTTTGAGACAGGAGGAGAGGTTTAAGGACAGCCTAAACAATTTGATGAGGCCCTCAGCAACTTAATGAGACTGTTTCAAAATGAAAAATAAGCCGGGTGTAGTGGTGCATGCTTGTAATCCTAGTACTTGTGAAGCTGAGACAGGAAGGTCACAAGTTTGAAGTCAATTTCAGCAACTTAGTGAAACTCTCAGCAACTTAGTGAGACTCTGTTTCAAAACAAAAATAACAATAGGGCTGGGGGTATAGCTCAGAGGTAGAATGTCCCTGGGTTCAATCCCTAATGCCACAATAAATAAATAAATAAATAAATAAATAAATAAATACAGCTGAGAGTATAGCTTGGGAGGTAGAATGCCCCTGCTTCTGAACCCCAGTACAAAAAAAAAAAAAACAATAAAAAGAAAGAAAAAAGAAGGAGGAAGAGGAGGATGAGGAAGGCAAGACCTGAGACAATTTCCAAAAATTAAATTATCCCTGCCCCTGAAAATAAAGAACCTCAGTGAAGAGATTTGAAGCAAAGGGTACTATGGTCCAAATGTCTATGTCCTTTTCTTATTTGGTTTTTTGTCACTATGGTGAAATAATTGAGATAATTAACTTATGAAAAGACTTGTTTGGGCTCTTAGTTTTGGAGGTTCTAGTCCATGATTGATTGGTCCTGTCACTTTTGTGCCTATGGCCAGGCAACATGTCATGGTGGGAACACATGGTGGAGGAAAACCACTCACATCACAAGCCAAGGAGCAAAGAGGGAGAAAGAGACCAAACTTCCATGATACCTGTCAGGACCCATGCTTCTAATGACCTAAGCATCTCCCACTAGGACTCTTTAAGATTCTACCACCTCCTCAAAAGCACCACCTTAAGGACCAAGCCTTCATTAAACACATTGACCACTGGGAAACATTCAACATTCAAACTATAACACTCCCCTTTCATACATTGCCATTCTAACCCTTAAAGTGATGACATTAAGATTCAGGGACTTTGGGAGCTAATTAGGTTATGAGGGTAGAACCTTCACAAATAGTATAAGTGCAGTGATAAAAGAGGCTCCAGAGCTATCCCTCCTCCCTTCCACCATTTTAAGACACAGCTAGTGAAAGGGTCCAAGAATTGCCCACCAACCCAAATATCGAAGGACTCACAAGAGATGTAAAAATGCAAGCGAGGTTTATTGTCCCGGCTAGCCAGGGGTCGAGACCTAGACACTATGGCCAAGGTTCGACCCCTCCCCACTCCACGCTCTGAATTTTATAACCCTAGGAGGGAGTGGTTACACAAGTCAGAGCCTGCCAACCTTAGAACACAACCAATCAGATACAAGGACAAACAAGTACAACCAATAATTTTAAAACATGCATCCACACACGTCAGAGCCTGCTCTGCCTTTCCCACCCACCTTGGCTGGGCCAGGCTTATCTCTGCACTGAAGAACAGATTATCTCTGCACTGGAGAGCAGATTAGCCTGGCCTTGTTTGCTGATCTAGCTCAGAGATATGGGGATGGGGTCCCATTTACAAAGACCTTGGCCGGCAAGCTGGAGATTAGAGGCTTTGACCTTGTGGGTCCCCTACCCTTGTCCTTGGATGGATCTTGATTTTATTTCCAATCCTACCCTACTTCTATCTTAACTATATTTTAATACCTTATTTCTAATCCTAATATGGGAGAAGACTTCTCTAGTTAACTTCTCATATAGGGGGGGAAAGCACTTCTTCCAGCCTGCTTTCCAGCACCCCTACACTAGAAAGTGAGATTTATGAGGTAGTGGGCCCTCACTGGACAGTGAATTTGCTGCCATTTTGATCTTGGACTTTCTAGACTCCAGGACTGTGAGAAATAAATTTCTATTGTTTTAAGCTACCAAGTCTATGGTATGACCGCACAAATGGTCTCAGACAAAGAACAATGTCCACAAAGGAAAACCAGAGTCTATGTGGATCTTTACCTGGGTTTCTATTCCTCTAAGCAGTCTGCTAGAATTTGGAGGGTTCATGAATTTGAATGGGGAGAATTACATCCTTTATCCTTTGCTGTGTGTGTGTGTGTGTGTGTGTGTGTGTGTGTGTGTGTGTGTGTGTATGTCACTGAGGATTGAATTCAGGGACATTCTACTGCCAAGCTACACACTGTTAGATGAATTAAGTTTCTATTCCAGAAACCTCCCATGAGTTAAGTGTCTGTTTCCAGAGAGGCCCTGGTCTGACCAGATAAGCCACCATTCCCCCTCCAGCTGGACTTGGTCAGTTACTAGGGTGACTTGCCCTCTCCTGGTGCCCCCTGGATAATCAGTTAAAGGACATTCCCTGCTGATCTCAAGCCAATTACCTGGTCATACAACCCCCTCCCGTGGGACCCCAGCCAAATAGTTCAAAAGGCATTTCTCCTAGCCAATTAGCCCCCAACATGTAACCCTGAGCTGGTTTATAACCCTGACCCCAGCCCGTGCACTCTCTCTCTCTTTTGTTCTTCTTTCTCTCCCTCTCCCTCTTTCTCTTTCTTTGTTCACTCCTTTCATGCTGGTTCCTCAATAAATCTTGTGGCTACAAGGTGGTCTCTGGTGTGATCAAACTTTGTCCTTTCACACACCCCTAGCCCTTTTTATTTTTTGTTTGGAAACAGAGTCATGCTAGGTTGCTGAAGGTCTCACTACATTGCTGAGGCTGCCCTTGAACCTGCTATGCTCCTGTGTCAGCCTTACACGTACTGGGATTATAGGTATGTGCCACCATATCCAGCTGTTTTATGTTATCTTTTCCTTCAACCATAAATGCAGGCAACAAACTATGGTAGTATTAAATGACTTATGATCTGACCACCAACAGAAATTATGCACATTTTCTATCACATCAGAGTGAAATAGATCCTTATAATAGCAATATGTTCATTAGTACTTTGAAATTTTGATAGTTATATGTCTTGCTGTTAGATTTTTTATTTAATGTGCTAATAATGAGAAATAGATTTGTGATGTTTAAAAATATGTTGATAGCCAGGCGTGGTGGCATAGGCTTGTAATCCCAGCATTTGGGAGACTGAGACAAGAGGATCCTGCTTCAAGAACAGCCCCAGCTACTCAGTGAGGCCCTCTGCAACTCAGTGAGACCCTGTTTCAAAATAAAGAATAAAAAGCTGGGCGTGGTGGCACATGCCTGTAATCCCAGCATTTAGGAGGCTGAGACAGGAGGATCACAGTTCTTGGACAGCCTCAGCTACTTAGTGAGGCCCTTTGCAAATCAGTGAGACCCAGTTTCAAAATAAAGAATAAAAAGTAGGGCAGGGGGTATAGCTTGGAGGTAGAATGTCCCTGGGTTCCATCCCCAGTACCACACACACACACAAATGTTGATAGCTGCATTTCCATATAATTGGCTGCTGTTATAATCCTTTGTATTTTACTTTATGCATTTAAAACTATTATTTGGAGAGAGGGATCATAGGTTTTAACAGACTATCCAGGGTTCATGGCACAAAAAAGGGCAAGAACCCCTGGATAGAGCACATGCAGGTGATTAGAGCTGGTCCCAGCCATCCTAGGTAGGTGATATCTTTGTCATTCCTGTGTGAGGAGCCTACTCCCCATAGTCTCGCCCTCTGTAACCCTGAGGGTCTATTATTCTGCCAACTGGAGGTAGGCCTAGTGTGAAATCAGGAAAGTAGTGGGGCCTCCAACTGCCTCCCAAACCCCTTTGCAAGCAAACTGAATTGCTCACTATTCTCTGGGCCTGCTGCACACATTCTACCTGCATACCTTTACTCCTGTCACTCCCCTGGTGAGAATATGAGCCTCTCTCCAGTCCCAGGCCCAGCCCCAGCCCCAGGCCCAAGTCCACACCATCCAAACCTTGAATCTAAGGGTGTTCATAGTAAATGACCAGGTACATCTACTCTTCTAACAGCCTAAGATATGTCATGTTCTCATGCTTCCTGACCCAGTATTCCAGAACTCCACTTGAATAATTGTCCAAATACTAGAGCTGATCTACATCAGCTTCTTTGAGGAACATACTGTTCCTGTCCCCCAGGCAATTTAATAGCTGAGTCAGTGATGACCTCTCTAGATAAGAATGGCATGTGAATTCAGGTGTGGTGGCTAAAGCATATAATCTCAGTACTTGAGAAAATGAGATAGGAGGATCTCAAATTCCAGGCCAGCCTGGGCAATTGATTGAGATAATGTCTCAAAATAAAATTTAAAACTGGGCAGGGGTGGTGGCACACGCTTGTAATTCCAGCATTTGGGAGGCTGAGACAGGAGGATCTTGGTTCATGGACAGCCTCAGCTACTACTTAGTGAATCCCTTTGCAACTCACTGAAACTCTTTTTCAAAATAAAGAATAAAAATAGGGCTGGGCGTGTTTCTTGGATGTAGAAAGTTCCTGGGTTCCACCCCTAGTACTGCAAAAAAATTAAAAAATTAAAATAAAATTTAAAAGTCTGGGGACTGGAGCCCAGTGGTAGAGTGCTCCTGGGTTTAATCCCCAGCACTTCAAACAAGTAAACAAACAAATAAACAAAGAAAATGGCATGTCCATTTTCGAAACAAAATAGCAGCTCATCTACCTGTGTAGATGAGCTCCTGGTACCCACGGAGTCTAGTTTTTGAATTTTAATCCACAGCACAAAAAACTTCCATCTGCACACTCATTGAAGAGCTCATTCCTTGACCCTTTTTATTCAGAGACTTTTGGAAGTGTGGTAGCCACTGCAAACCCTTGGTATTGAAGTGGCAGTTGTATGTTACGGTTTGAGAGACTATGATTGTGGGGAAACTGTTCCCGGGGACCCCTGTTAGGGTCCAGGACACAATTTCCCTCAAACCACAACAAAACCCAAAATGACCAAAAATAGAAAAAAACTGTAGGTTCTTGTCCTAAGCTAAGAATAAATATGCATAGCTTGGACAGTTGCTGAAGATTTAAAGAAGTTTATTTAAAAGGTAGAAATATAGAAAATAGAAATACAGAAAATAGTTACAGCCCCATGCCAAAATGGCATGAGGGGGGAGGGTGGCCCAGGCCAACTCACCACTCCCAAGATACAGCACATGGACCGGGACTTTTTATACCCATGACCTCCATCTTGTTTACATAATTCTGATGTAGTGAATGTCCCTTTAAGGTACCTCCCCTTACCCTGTAAGGTACCTCCCACAGCCAGGTGTGGCAAGGTGTTTCCTTTCATGAAGGTCGACCCCTCCTACCATCTTAGCTAGCTTATCCAATCATGTAGATCTGTCTTTAGAGAAAGGCCTAGTTCTCCTCTCCTATTGACTTGTTAATTGCTTTTATCTATGTTAATTTACATTGGAATAGTTGCCTGCTTTTAGGCAGAAACCAAGTCCTTGCACAGATTTGCCCCTTACCCAATTTTTGAAATATATTAATAATCAGAGCTTTCTCAAATCTTCCTAGGCCACCCCAATACTGGAACATTTCTCATTATTTTTTCATGTACAATCTCTTATCAAATCCTATTGATTTCATCTTCTAAGTAGCTCTTGAAGTCATCCAGTCCTCTCTGCCATCCCCCTGGCCTGTGCCACCATTGTCTTTCTCCTGTTCTGATTCCCTACACATCCATGTGTCCCCCTCCATGGGTCCAAACTGCAGCCAAATGCAAATCTGATCCGGTTATCTGCCTGCTTAAATGCATCAATGCCTTCCCATATTTGTGTCAGCTACCACTGGATTTTTATATCTAGCACAGTACCCAGCACAATATAATGTCTCAATAAATATTTGATGATTGAATGAATGTGAGGTAAGATGGTGTTTTTGAAACCATGAAGATCAATTATATTATTTGATTATAACATAAACTCCTAATCTTGTTCCTAAACTGAACCCTACAGTTAGGCCCAGTATGAAATTAATGTCCTTGGCCCAAATCCTGCCTTAGAGTTGCTTGTGGCAAAGGATCTTAATTATGGCTACTCATTATAAGATCCCCAAAGCTTAATTTAAAAAATTTCTAGCTGGGCATGGTGGCACATGCTTGTAATCCCAGAATTTGTGAGGCTGAGACACGAGGATCATGGTTCACGGACAGTGTCAGCTGCTTAGTGAGGCCCTCCACAATTTAGTGAGACCTTGTTTCAAAGCAAAGAATAAAAAGTACAGCAGGGGGTGTAGCTCAGAGGTTGAATGCCCCTGGGTTCCATCTCTAGACCCCCCAAAAAATTTCTATCCAGGCATGGTGATGTATGCTTATAATTCCAGCACTTGGGAGGCTGAGACAGGAGGATCACAGGTTCAAAGCTAGTATCAGCTACTTAGTGAGGCTCTCAGCAACTTAGTGAGACTCTATTTTTAAATAAAATATAAAAAATAGGCCTGAGAGTATAGTCTGGAGAAAGAAAGCCCTTGGGTTCCATCTTCAGTAACACACACACACACACACACACACACACACACACACACACACTTCCTGCCCCGTCAAAATATCCATCCCACCCCAGATCAATTAAGTGAGAGTTGTATGTGGGGGCAGGGCCTTGCTCAGTTGGATTTTGAACTGTCTCAGGTGGTTTTAATGTGCAACTGCAGTTAGTTCCAGTGTTCTACCCCTTGCTCCTCAGTGTGTGTGGTGGTACCTGCATCACCAGGGAACTTTTAGAAATGCAAAGTCTCAGTCCTTGCTTACCTCTTCTAATTCACAATCTTCATTTTAACAAGGATCTCCAAATGCATGCAGCCCATCAGGAGAATGTGGACTTAGGGGTTCTCCCCCAACCTTCCAGGGAAGTGCGTGGTAGCTTTGAGTGGGAGCAAATCTTTGCTCAGCATTTTGCCAGGCTGGTGGGTAGGCATTCCAGTGTAGTTACTATGAATTAGGTCTTCATGTGGATAAGGTCCCATCCTGATTAGGGACAGCAAAATCAAGCCAGGGCTCCATTCAATCTACAAAGCTGGGGCTGGCAGAATATTCTCATTGAGAGTTCTTTCTGCAGAGAGGAAACATTAACATTAAGAGCCAGGCCTCACTGTCCCATGTCCCTGAATCCAACTAACCACAGTCCTGACCTAGTCATCCTTGCTAGCACAGCAAGCGCCTCTGCTAGTGCTGGGACCTGCTCACAAAGTCAAAGCTCCCTGCAGTTCTCCCTACCAGCTCCCACTTTAAGTCCCTTCTCCAAAGAGAAAAATAAAAGGTGACCAAATGTGTTTCGATTCTAATACTGATTTGTTTTTTAAATGTTGGCCCTGTTTGGGCCAGGGGCTCTAATCCTTTGGTCTGGGTCAGGCAGGTAGAGCTGGGATCCCCTAGTGGCAAGGGATCTAGGGTGCAGCAGGCAGGCAAAGGAACCCCAGATAGAGTCTCCAAGGGTCAACTCCTGAGATCAGCGCTAGAGGCTGCTACACCATGAAGGAGGGCTGACTCTGTGCTATTTCCCTCAGAGTGGGCATCGTTCTCCTTGGCTGACCAAACTCATCCTCTTCCTTGGCTTGGCTGGCACAGCCCTGTACCATCATGCTTCTGTCCTGGTGTCCTGTGATGACAGCCAGTGGTGGAATCTGAAACCAATTTGGACAAGTCCTGGGCTACATAAAGCCTTGTGTTCATTTGAGAGACTGTTCTCTCAGAGTGAAGTTTTTTTTTTAAATGTCATCTGTGGAGTATAGGGAAGATGGTGACCCAGTAAAGCAGCATCTATGAGTACTGCTGACACTTGATCTCCATAGCTTCAAAAATAATGCCTTACATAGCCAGAAAATACTATCAGTAGAGAAATAAAAGCTATAAATACAAGGGACAAAGAAAAAGAAGACTAGAAGAACAACCAGAGTGGAGAAAAGAAACCTGTCTGCCTTGCGGTGGCGGCCGCCATGCTGATGCCATCTTGCCTCACAGACCCAGACTCCAGGGACGAAAAGAAAAACAAAGAGCTGAAGTGACCAGATGCAGTCCAGTTGGTTGTAATTCAACAGTTCTTTCAGCACAAAGACCGGCTAAAATTTCCAGCGGCCAAGCCCATTATGACCTCCAGGGATTCAGAGTGGGGCTCAAAACCAGAAAAGAAATATGCGAGCCTCACAGCCGAGGTGTGGCATTGGCTCCATATTGCCAGCAGTGATGGTGAGTTCACCACACCCGCGAGAGCTCCAGTCCAGCACGCACCACAATCGTAAGTGAAATTGCAGCCCATACAGGAGAAATTCCAGCGCTGCACCCCCAGGGACTCTTGCACCTTTGATAAACTCCCTGGGTCTGAGATCTTGCAGTTCAACCCAGTGAAGGAAACCCACAGATTACCACACTCTACTTGTAGTTCCCTGAGGGAAAACTCCCAGCCCAGTGCCCTCAGGGTCTTGCGCAGCTGCAACTAACTCCCTGGGCTTGAGACTTTGCAATACAACCCAGGGAAGGAGTGGTGGTGATGAGATTACCATACCCTACAGAGATCCAGAGCACAAATAAGTGAAGTTGTAGTCATCCAGAGAAGAACTCAGAGAAGGTGGGAGTGGGATGTGCTGCTGATCATATCAGAAGCTCAGACAGACTCAGGTTCTTATCAGTGGAAAGTGTGGGGGGAGTCTTATGCTTAACACTAAACCCACTTAACACTAAGATCTCCAGGAACACCACAAACATCCCAATATTGGTGAACAGGGAAAAGTCAGACTAGCCCAGCCCTACCTGTGGAGAACTGAGACTCCTACATTGAGTTTGGTCTCAGAGGCATATGCTACCAACAGAGGCAGGGAGAGACCTAGACTCCAAATCTGTGGAAAGTGAGGGTGACCTTCACTCAATATTAAATCCAGCTCCATTGATATCGACCATCTGCAAAAACTGAGAAGACTCAGAGAACCAGACTCACAGAGGGAAAGGTGCCTGTGGCACTTGATACCTACAGAGAGAGACTGCTGAATAGTCAATTATTTGTAGAATCGCATTAATTCATTGCTGGAATTGTTTGGGTTTTTTTGTTCTTTTTTTGTGTGTGACAGTGTATACCTGACTGTTTTTTTTTCTTTTTTGGGGGGAGGGGGATTGTGGGTTTTTTTTTTAAATGATTTATTGGTGCATTATATTTATACATTATATTGAGTAAAAAACTTGTGTGTACATATATGTACACATCACCAATTTAACCCCTACCCAGGAGCACGCCCAACCCCTGGAGAAACCGGGGCCTGGTCGCAAGGCCCTGGGCCCCGGGCGGGGGTCAGGCGGGGTATGCTGGAGCCCGGAATTGTCAGGGCCTAGGTCGCAGGACTCTGGGCCCTGGGTAGGATCACACGGAGCACGCCAGACCCCTGGAGAAACCGGGGCCCGGTTGCAAGGCCCTGGGTCCCGGGTGGGGGTCAGGTGGGACACGCTGGACCCCCTGAGAAAATGGGGCCGAGTCACAGGACCTTCGGCCCTGGGCAGGATCATGCAGAGCATGCCAGACCCCTGGAGAAACCGGGGCCTGGTCATAAGGCCCTGGGCCCTGGGCGGGGGTCAGGTGGAGCACACCAGACCCCTGGAAGAGCCGGGACCAAGGTTGCAGGACTCTGGGCCCTGGGCGGATTCGTGTGGAGCATGCTGGATCCCCGGAGAAACCGGGACTGGGTCACAGTGCTGCTGAGTGCCTGATCCCACAACCTCCTCAAACCACACATACTGTCTTCTCTTATTTAAAAAAAAAGGCAAAGAAAAGGAAAAAAGAAAAATATCGGAGAGGGGTCAAAAAGGCCGTAGTGGATGCTAGGATACTGGAGATGTAGACAAAACTTATTCAAATGAACTGGAACTTTTGGAAAAATTCCCTGCAAAGGACTGCTGTTTCTCTATATTGTTAAGAATCTTGGACATTACCTGTAAGGAGAGAGTTAAGCGGAGACCTAGGAGGAAGGCAGTGTTGGAAGCGGTCTCTGCGATGGCGGTGGAGACTTGTATTCAGGAGAAGCAGAAATCGGATCCTACCAACCTTATTTTTTGGAGAAATTACACCAAATGCCGAATGCTACCGTCATGCATGCTTAGGAACACTGGACAACATTCAGAGTGGAAAAAGAGCTTGGAAAGGATTTGAAATGGTGGAGGCAGTGGCAATGGCAGTGGCCAGTACACAGGGGAGGCAGAGATCTGATGAATTACACCTGGAACTTTTGAAGTAATAACCCCAGAGGCAGAATGTTACCACCACGTGGGACAAATGGCCGGGCGAAGAGGGTGCTTGGATTGGAGCCTGCCGAGGGGTAAGGCCGGCAACGGAGAGAACAAAGCTGGGATTGGAGCCTGCCATAAGGCAAGGCCAGTGTTGGAACCTCTGAGGCTGGGATTGGAGCCTGCCGAGGGGTTAGCCTAGTGCTGGGGCCAGCGAGGCCGGGATCGGAGCCTGCCGTGAGGCAAGGTCGGTGCTGGGGACGTTGAGGCTGGGATTGGAGCTTGCCGAGAGGTTAGGCCAGTGCTGGGGCCAGCAAGGCCGAGATCGGAGCCTGCCGTGAGGCAAGGCCAGTGCTGGGGCCAGCGAGGCTGGGATCAGATCCTGCCGTGAGGCAAGGCCAGTGCTGGGTCCTCCAAGGCTGGGATCGGAGCCTGCCAAGGGGTTAGGCTGGTGTCAGGACCAAAGGCGCGCATTGGAGCCTGCCATGAGGCAAGGCCGCTACTGGGGCCTCTGAGGCCGAGATCAGAGCCTGCCAAGGGGTTAGGCTAGTGCTGGGGCCAGCAAGGCCTGGATTGGAGCCTGCCGAATGGCAAGGCCAGTGCTGGGGCCTTTGAAGCTGAGATCGGAGTCTGCCGAGGGGTTACGCTGGTGCCGGGGCCACCGAGGCCGGGATTGGAGCCTGCCGTGAGGCAAGGCCAGTGTTGGGGCTTCCGATGCCGGGTTTGGAGCCAGCCAAGGGGTTAGGCCAGTGCTGGGGCTAATGGCCGGCATCAGAGACTCCTGTGAGGCAAGGCTGTTACTGGGGCCTCTGAGGCTGGGATTGGAGCCTACCAAGAAATTAGGCCGGTGCTGGGGCCAGCGAGGCTGGGATCAGATCCTGCCATGAGGCAAGGCCAGTGCTGGGTCCTCCGAGGCTAAGATCGGAGCCTGCCGAGGGGTTAGCCTGGTGCTGGGGCCAGCGAGGCTGGGATCGGAGCCTGTCGTGAGGCAAGGCTGGTGCAGGGGCCTTTGAGGCCGGGATCAGAGCCTGCAGAGGGATTAGGCCAGTGCCGGGCCCAGCAAGGCGGGGATCTGAGACTGCTGTGAGGCAAGGCCAGTGCTGGGGCCACCAAGGCCGGGATCGGAGTCAGCTGAGGGGTTAGGCTGGTGTGTGGGCCAGCGAGGCCAGAATCAGGGCCTCCCATGAGGCAAGGCTGCTGCTTGAGCCAGCGAGGTCTGGATCAGTCTACCAGGTAGCCAGGCCACTACTGGGGCCGTCAAGAGTGGGATCGGTATTTGCAAAACGGCATGCACAGAGAAATATCGCAGAAAATTAAAACCAGATACTTCCCCTAATCAGCAATAACTAGGAGGAAAGGGGCAACAGGAAGAGTTTGAGTTATACAAAGGGCCCTATAGCAAAGCAATTAAGGTAACCAATCAGAGGGTATGGAATAGGGGAGGATGGAGCCTCTTTAAAATGCAGGAGGTACATAAACAAATGTATCAAAGTTAATCACCAAACAAGCATGGGATCAAAGGAGGGGAAGGGAATGGGATGGGGGCTGGATGAGGGCTAATTGGATGATGTATGCTTGTATATCCTCTCAAGTCTTGTACTCCAATGTGATATATGATTACAATGCACCAATAAAAATAAATTTAAAAAATAACCCCTACCCAATTCCCACCCTATTCCCTCCCGATCCCTCCTTCCCTTTCTTGGCTTAGTGGTTGACTTCGATATGTTTAAGTACATGGTGTGTTTTGGAAAATTTCCTTCTTCACCCCTCCCATTCCCTCATTTAGGTTGCCTTGTTTGCTCCACTATAGGATTTACTTTTTCATCTAGAGTTCCTCCTATGACCCATATCTCCATAGCTTTCACATATTAGGGAAAGCATCTGATTTCTTATTTTTTGTGACTGACTAATCTCACTTAGCATAATGTCCTCCAGTTCCATCTATTTCCCTGAAAATGATGTAATTGAGTTTTTTTTTTTTTTGATGGCTGAGTAAAATTCCATTATGTACATATTCCACAGTTCTGTAATCCATTCATCTGTTGATGGACATCTTAGCTGGTTCCATAGTTTGGCTATGGTGAATTGTGCAGCTATGAACATAGATATACATGCATTAGTTTGGTAGTTTAGTTTTCTATCTTTTGGGTAGATACCCAGAAGTGGTATTGCTGGATCAAATGGTAGATTTGTTCCCATTCTTCTGAGGATTCTCCATACTGTTTTCCAAAGTGGTTGCACTAATTTGCAATCCCACCAACAATGTCTTAAAGCTCCCACTTCTCCACATCCTCGCCAGCATCTGTTGTTGTTTGTGTTTTGAATGATTGCCATTCTAGTTGGAGTTAGGTGAAATCTCAGGGTAGTTTTGATTTGCATCTCTCTGATTGCCAGTGATGTTGAGCATTTTTTCATGCATTTATTGGCCATTTGAATTTCTTCTTTTATGAAATGTCCATTTAGTTTTCTTGCTCATTTTGTTATTGGATGCTTTGTTTTCTTAGTGTTGAGTTACATGTGTTCTCTGTATATTCTAGATATTAGTCCTCTATCAGAGGTGGAAAATATCTTCTCCCATTCTGTTGACTGTCAGTTGAGGTTCTTGACAGTTTCATTTGCTGAACAGAAGCTCTTCAGTTTCATGCAATCCCACATGGTGATCTGCCTTTTAATTTTTTGTGCCTTTGGGGTCTTGTTGAGAAAGTATTTATCTGTGCCTATGTGTTTCAGTGTTGGACCTATGCCCTCTTCAAGGAACTGCAAGGTCTCTATTCTGATTTCCAAGTCTTTGATCCATCTTGAATTGACTCTTGTGCAGGGTGAGAAAGTGGGACAAATTCCCAATTTTCTGCATATGGTTAACCAGTTTTGCCAACACAATTTGTTGAAGAGGCTATCTCATTTTCCAGTGTATGTTTTTGGCCCCTTTGTCAAAAATCAATTGGCTGAAAGTGTGTGGACTTGTTTCTGGGTCTTCTATTCTGCTCCATTGGTCTATGTACCTCTTTTTGTGCCAGTATCATGCTGTTTTTATTACAATAGCTTTGTAGTATAGTTTGAAGTCAGGTATTGTGATTCCTCCTGAATGGTTTTTGTTGCTGATAACTACTTGGGCTATTCTTGGCTTTTTGTTATTCCAAATAAATTTAAGGACGGATTTATCTTTGTCTGTGAGAAGTGATCTTGGTTGTTTAGGGCATTGCGTTGAATCTGTAGATCACTTTTCGGAGGATGGCCATTTTAATGATATTTATTCTGCCAATCCATGAACATGGAAGATCCTTCCATCTTCTAAGATCTTCTTTGATTTCTTTTTTCAGTGTTTTATAATTTTCTTTTTAGAGATCTTTTACCTCCTTGGTCAAGTTTATTCCTAAGTATTTTATTATTTTGTGGGAGATCCTGAGTAGAAGTGTTTTCTGAATTTCTTTTTCAGTGGATTTATGGTTGGTGTACAGGAAAGCTTCTGATTTTTTAAGATTGATTTTGTATCCAGACACTTTGCTGAATTTGTTGATCAGTTCTATAAGCCTTTTGGTTCAGTTTGTTGGGTTTTCTAAATATATAGTATCATGCCATCTGCAAGGAGTGAAAGTTTGAGTTCTTCTTTTCCTATTTGTACTCCTTTGATTTCATTTTCTTGCCTTATTGCACTGGCTAGAGTATCTAGTACTATATTGAAGAGAAGTGGTGATAATGGACATCCTTTCTCATTCCTGTTTTTAGGGGGAATTCTAGAAGTTTCCCCCCATTTAATATGATGTTGGCTGTGGGCTTATTGTCAATTGCCTTAATGATGTTAAGATATGTTCCTTCTATTCCAATTCTCTGCAGTGTTTATATTATAAATGGATGTTGGATTTTATCAAATGCTTTTTCAGCATTTATTGAAATGATCATATGATTTTTGTCTTTGATTCTATTTATATGATGAATTACATTGATTGATTTTAGTATGTTGAACCAGCCTTGCATCCCTGGGATGAACCCTACCTGGTCATGGTCTATGATTTACCTTATGTGTGTTGCTAGTATTTTGTTTAATAGTTTTTCATCCAAGTTCATCAAAGTTATAGGCCTGTAATTTTCCTTCCTTGAATTGTCTTTACTTGGTTTGGGTATTAGTGTGATGTCTTCTACTGGCTTTGGGGTTCAATTGTTCCTGCTTTTCACGGTCTTTGAGGTGTGTTGTTAGGTTATTTATTTGATGATTTTCCGTTTTTCTTATGTGAGCACTCAGTGCTATAAATTTTCCTCTTAATACTGCCTTCAAAAATTTCTTGATTTCAACTCTTACATCTTCTGTGACCCATTCTTCATTCAGAAGTGTGGTGTTCAGTCTCCACATGTTTATGTTGTTTCTCTGGGTCTTCTTATAGTTGATTTCTAGTTTCATTCCATTATGGTCTGAAATGACACAGGGAAGTATGTCACATTCTTTTGAATTTGCTAGTGCTCATTTTGTGTCCCAGGATGTGATCTATTTTGGAGAAGGTTCCATGAGCAGCTGAGAAAAATGCAAACTCTTCTGTAGTTGGGTGAAATATTCTATATGTGTCCATTTGGTTAATGGTGTTCTTTAGTTCTGCGGCATCTTTACTGACCCTTTGTCTCGAAGATTGGTCTAGTGTTGTGAGACGTGTTTTGAAGTCTCCCAGTATTATTGTATTTGTATTTATATGTGACTTCATGTCACAAAAAGTTTGATTTTTGAAAGTAGCTGGGGCCAGAGAGGCTGGGATCGGAGCCTGCTGTAAGGTAAGGCCAGTGCTGGGGACTTTGAGGCCGGAAACGGAGCCTGCCGAGGGGTCAGGCCAGTGCCAGCGCCAGCGTGGCTGGGATCAGAGCCTGCCATGAGGCAAGGCCGGCGCTGGGGCCTCCAAGGCCGGGATCAGAGCCTGCTGAGGGGTTAGGCCAGTGCCGGGGCCAGTGGCCGGCATTGAAGACTTCCGTGAGGCAAGGCCGCTATTGAGGCCTCCGAGGCTGGGATCAGAGCCTGCCGAAGGGTTAGGTCGGTGCTGGGGCCAGCAAGGCTGGGATCGGAGCCTGCCGCGAGGCAAGGCTGGTGCTGGGGCCTCCAAGGCCAGGATCAGAGCCTGCTGAGGGGTTAGGCTGGTGCCGGGGCCAGCGGCCGGCATTGGAGCCTTCCGTGAGTCAAGGCCACTATTGAGGACTCCTAGGCCGGGATCAGAGCCTGCCTAGGGGTTAGGCCAGTGCTGGGGCCAGCTAGGCTGGGATCAGAGCCTGCCGTGAGACATGTCCGGTGCTGGGGCCTCCAAGGCCGGGATCGGAGCCTGCCAAGGGGTTAAGGCCAGTGCAGGTGCCAGCGGCCGGCATCGGAGCCTTCCATGAAGCAAGGCCGCTATTGAAGCCTCCGAGGCCTCGATTGGAGCCTGCCGAGGGGTTAGGCCGATGCCAGGGCCATCGGCTAGCATCGGAGCCTGCCATGAGGAAGGCTGGTGCTGGGGCCTCTGAGGCTGGGATCGGAGCCAGCTGAGGGGTTAGGCCAGTGTCGGGGCCACTGAGACCAGAATCAGGGCCTTCCATGAGGCAAGGCCGCTGCTTGAGCCAGCGAGGTCTGGATCAGTCCACTGGGTAGCCAGGCCACAACTGGGGCCGTCAAGAGTGGGATCGGTATTTGCAAAACGGCATGCACAGAGAAATATCGCAGAAAATTAAAACCAGATGCTTCCCCTAATCAGCAAAAACTAGGAGTTTTGAAAGGGGCAACAGGAAGAAGTAGAGCTATAGAAAGGGTCCTATAGTGAAGCAACTAAGGTAACCAATCAGAGGGTATGTAATAGTGGAGGATGGAGCCTCTTTAAAATGCAGGAGGTACATAAACATATGTATCAAAGTTAATCACCAAACAAGCATGTGATCGAGGGAGGGGGAGGGAATGGAATGGGGACTGGATGAGGGCTAATTGGATGATGTATGCTTTTATATCCTCTCAAGTCTTGTATTCCAATGTGATGTAGGATTACAATGCACCAATAAAAATAAAAAAAATAAATATCAACAGGATCAACAGGGGAAAAAAAGAAAGTAGCTGCACCTATGTTTGGGGCATAGATGTTGATTATTGTTATTTCCTCTGCTGGATTATTCCTTTTACCAGTAAAATATGACCTTCTTTGTCTCTTCTAATAAATTTAGGTTAGAAGTCTAACTTCTCTGATATAATAGTTGCTACTCCTGCTCGTCTTCAAGTGCCATTAGCATGGATTACCTTGCTTCATTCCTTTACCTTAAGTTTGTTTCTATCTTTACTTGTAAGGTGTGTTTCTTGTAAGCAGCAGATGGATGTGATGGGGTGTGTCTATACAGCGCCTAAGGAGCTTTCCGCACACATGAATGGCTCATGTACTGGCCTGGGATTGGCTGTAAACTATGTGCTAGTAATCTTTATCCTGGATAGGCTAGGCTATTTCTCATGGAAATTCCCCTCGTGGCTTGGTACTATATAAAGGATGGCTTAGAGGGAAATAAATGAGATCTCGCTTGACTTGACTCCCGGCTCGTGGGTTTGTGTTCGAGTCGTAGGTACTCATCATCTCGCCAAGCCCTGTCAGCTGTCGGGCTGCATTCCCGACATGGATGGATTCTGGTTTTTAATCCATTTTGCCACTTTATGTCTTTTTATTGGGGAGTTGAGTCCATTTACATTCAGTGTGATTATAGAGAGATAATTTTAAATTCCTAACATGTTAAGATTTTATTTCTGTTTGACATACTTCTTTGCTTAGTTGTCTGCTGGATGGGAATTCTTGTTTCTTTGGTTCTGGCATGTATTACCTATTTCTTCTTTGCAGTTAATCTCCTTGAATATTTTCTCTAGAGCTGGTTTTGAAGACATAAATTCCTTCAGTTTCTGTTTGTCATGGAAGCTTCTTATTTCCCCATCTAAATTGATAAATAGTTTTGCTGGGTAGGAAATTTTTGGCTGGAAGTTGTTTTCTTTCAGGGTTTGGAATATGTTACTCCACACCCTTCTGGCTTTCATGACTTGGTTTGGGAAGTCTGGAGTGATTGTAATTGGTTTGCCTCTGAATGTCACATGGCCTTTTGTTTTTGTTGCCTTTAAGATTCTCTCCTTGGCTTCCACATTAGTCATTTTGACAATTATGTGGCGTGGGGATCCTCTTCCCTGATCCTGTCTAAAGGGAATTCTATAAGTTTCCTGGCCCTGTGTATCGACCTCTTGCTGTATGTTTAGAAAATTTTCTGCTATTACTTCCTTGAAGAGATTATTGATCCCTTTGGTTTCACCTTCTTTTTCCCTCCTCTATTCCAATTATTCTTAGGTTAGCTCTCTTTAAATGGGCCCATATTTCTTCAATGTCAAATTCCTGCTGTCGGATTTTTTTTTCTAAATTAGAAACTATGCCTTCCTTTTTGGAGTGATCATCTTCTAGGAGCAAGATCTATTCTCCATGTGGTCTAATCGGTTGTTTATACTTTGGATTAAGGCCTTTACTTCAATGATTGCATCCTGTATCTCTTTTAAACCCTCTCTGTATTCTTTTCAAAGGTCCTGTATTATATCTACAGTTATTTTCCTGATTTGATCCTCTAGAGATCTCTGAATTTCTGTGTTATCAGTTTTTGATGTTGTGGACTTGTGGGCATTCGTTGCTCTATTGTTATTTCTCTTTCTCATGATTTTGGAAGTGTGTGACTTCTCTGGGTTCTTCCCTATGTCTCTTTGACTTCACTTAAGGTGCTCTGGATCTCGAGTCTGTGGTATCTCAGTCACCACTACTCCTTTACTGGGTTGTATCACAAAGTCTCAGACCCAGGGAGTCAATCGAGGCTCCTTGAGACCATGGGGGTGCCAGATTGGGCGTTCTCCCATGGGGAACTGCAACTATGGCATGATATCTCTGCCACCACCACTCTCCCACTGGGTTGTACTGTAAAAATCTCAGACCCGGGGAGACTATCAAAGCTGTGCAAGTCCTTGGGGTTGCAGTACTGGGATTTCCCCTCTAGGGGCCTCAATTTGACTCATGGTTGTTGAGTGCGTTGATCTCTAGCTGTTGCGGAATCGGTGAACTTGCTGCTGCCACCGCTGGCAATATGGTGCCGCTGCCATGCCCTCAGGTTTGAGACTGGCATATTTCTTCTCTGGTTTTGAGCTCTGCTCTGAGTCCCTGCAGGGTGCACTGAGTCCGGCCCCTGGGAACTTTAGATGTTCCTTGCATCAAAAAACCTGCTGAATTACACCCAGCTGTTCTGCAGCTGCTCACCTCAGCTCACTGTCCACCCCTGCTCTCTGGAGCCTGGTGGGTTGTTGAGTGTGCTCTCTGCAGCCATCCCATTAACTCACTGCTGCCGCCAGTAGTATGGCACTGCTGCTGTGTCCTCGGCCATGAGGCTAGCATATCTCCTGTCTGGTTTTGAGCTCCGTTCTGAGTCTCCCTCCTCTCTGGAGCCTGGTGCTGCAAGGGAAGATGGCACTGGCGTGGCTCTGTGCCGCCTGGATTTTTTAATTTGAAGCTTTAATGTTCCATGGGTTCACTCAACAATGGCCTGTACTTGTGGATTATATTTGATACCTGTAGAGTGATCAATAGAATATTCTTTACAAAATTGTGGAAAAGCATGAGATTTATATGCAGGGCCATTATCTGTTTTTATTTGTGAAGGCAAGCCCATAACAGAGAATACTTCTATTAAATGTGTAATAACGTGTTTTGTTTTTTCTCCTTTAAGAGCAGTTGCCCATATAAATGAGGAATAGGTATCAATAGTGACATGAACATAGGCTTCAGAGCCAAAATCAGGTATATGTGTCACATCCATTTGCCATAACTCATTTGGATATAGTCCTTTAGGATTTGTTCCTTATGTTCCCAATCTGAGATGTAGGGGACAAAAAATTGGACAATTAATAACTTGTTTAGCTTGTCGATAAGGGATTTTAAATTGTACATGTAACCGGGGGGCATTTGTATGTAATTTAACATGTTATTCTGCTGAAGTGAAACAAACAAGTTTATCAACTTCTTGGTTTTCTTTGGTTAAGTACCCAGGAAGTCTAGTATGAGAGCTAAGATGAGTAATGAATACACGGCCTTGTTTATTTCTAAGCAATTGTTGAATTTTTGTAGTGAAAAAATGTTATTTTTAGTATTTTTTGATAACAGCAGTTAGAATTGATTGTACTATTCAAACTACATAAGCAGAATCTGCAACTATATATTTTGAGGATAGTCTTGTAATACTCTTAAAACTGCAAAAAGTTCATTTTGTTGAACTGAATTGAAAGAGGTTGTTTTAAACCAATATTTACTATCTACCCAATAGGCACTCTTAGTTTTAGATTCATTTGTAAAAATTGTAGGAGCCCTACTTAATGGCTCAGTTGTTATAATATCAGAGACAACAAATTGTTGCTTTTTAAAACAATCCCATAGTTTTACTTTAGGCAAAGAATATTTTATATCTCCTGTAAATTCAGCTAAAGCTATTTGTATATCATCTACCATATTAATTAAAAAGTCTACTTGTTGTTTGTTATAAGGGAAACATATATATGAACAAATCATAACCACTAAGAGTTACAGCATACTGTCTGCCTGTTTGAATGAGCATGGCAATCATCTGAGGATAAGTAGTAATAGTCCCGTTAAATAAGTGTTTAGTATAAAGCCATTCTAAAGGTTCTATTTTCTGAGCTAAAATAGCAGCAGGATACATAAAGAAAAATACTAGTATTAATTCAGTATGCTCATTTTCATAAGCTCGAGACAGAAAAGCATGTTTAATTCACTCCTTTAATATTTGTAATTCCTTTTATGCCTCTTTAGTTAACATACGGGGGCTGTTTATATTAGAATCACCTTGGAGAATAGAAAATAAATTATGTAATTGATATGTCAAATTAATATCTCCAAGGAGTTTTTGAAAGTTATTTAATGTTTTAAAATGGTCTCGTCTTAGTGTTAATTTTTTGTGGACGCATTCAAGTTCTATCTACTACATACCCTAAGTAAATCATTTATTTATTTATTTATTTATTTATTTATTTATTTATTTATTATTTTTGATGGTACTGGGGTTCCTGGAAGCCCTTCTACTTCCGGGCTACACTCCCAGACCTATTTTATACTTTTTAATTTTTGGAAACAGGGTCTCTTAAGCCAGTGCGGCTGGCTTCGAACCTGCGCAATCCTCCTGTCTCTGCCTCCCAAGCTTTGGGATTACAAGCATGCGCCACAATGCCCCCTAAGTAATCTATAACTTGTTGCTTTTGGATTTTTTCAGGAGCTATTAAAAGACCAAAAGGTGCAAAATGAGCTGGTAATATTTGTAAGATTTGTTGTAACTCCATGTTATCTGGGCCAGCAAACAATACATCATATATATATTCCATATATATATTCCATATATATATTCCATATATATGTTCCATATATATATATTCCACATATATATATATATATATATTCCACATATATATGTTATTATGTCGTGCAGCTCCATTTAGTAATTCTTTAACATAATGAGATTGTGGCCCATATAACGTTATTTCCTTTTTTAAGCGACCCATTAAATCCACGTCTAGTCCCTCGTATCAGCCGGACTGAGGGTTTCCATTAACAGGAGGCAGTCAAATCACAGGAAAAGCAAACATATCATCATTCTCTGTAGAATTGCTAAAATCACTGTCTAAATTTACACTTTCAGACTCTAAATCTATAGAATTGAAGGGTTTTTTAATTTTATATTTTACTGGACAAGCAGTTAACAGAGGTGCGGCAGGCTGTATGGGTTTTACTTTCATTTTTGTATCGCACTGTTGCCCTTCCTTTTTTAACTGTAATTTTTGTATTTGAGCTTTTAGCATGTTTAATTCTTCTTTAAAATCAGTTTCTTTATCTGAGCTTTCTTTTTTAGTCATAACAGCCTCAGGAGTGTCATATTCATGTATAATCTTATCATGATCCCTTAAAATATCTCCTTTAACTCCTTCCTCTAATTGTAAATTTTGTACAGATGGAGTAGCCTCCTTTTTCCAATGATAGATTTTTCTCTCTTCTAACATAGCTTTAAACAAAGCATATAGTAAAGACCAGCCAGACCAAAATCAAACAGGTATACCCTTGCCTAACAGCCTTTTATATATTAACTAATTTCTCCCCAGGTTTCTATGTTTAACATCCCTTCTTCTGGAAACCATGGGTTATAATTTTCTATCACTTCTATACACATTTCTTTCTTTTTTTTTTTTTTTTTTGGTGGTACTGGGGGTGGAATCCAGGGGCTTTCAACCTCCGAGCTATACTCCCAGACCTATTTTATATTTAATTTGGAAACAGGGTCTCACTAAGATGCAGAGAGCCTCACTAAGTAGCTGAGGTTGGCTTTGAACCTGTGTGATCCTCCTGTCTCAGCCTCCCAAGCACAGGGATTACAAGCGTGCGCTACCACACCTGGCTTCTATACACATTTCAAGATCAGAAGTAGAAACTTGAGCTTCATGAGATTTAAGAAGTTTCTTTAAGATAGAAACATAAGGAATAGATTTAGCTTGTCCCATCACCCTGTAATAGTATTTACTTACCTCCAGGTTTCCTAACACACCTTTTTCTCAGGACCCTGTTCGGGCACCACCTGTCAGTGTCTAGTGCACTGGAGACCTAAGGGTAAAGCCGATTCACGGGACACAGGGGATGCAGGTTTCATGTAGGGTGCATGTTTTATTTTTATTTATTTTTATTTTTTTTATTGGTGCACTGTATTCATACATCATAGTGAGATACAAACTTTTGTAGACATACATGCACACATCGCCCAGTCAGCCCCCACCCAATCCCCACCCAATTCTCTCCCCATCCCTCCCTCCCATGCTTGGCTTAGTGGTTGACATCTAGTATTATAGCAATTTATCCAAAATTAAAAACGATAATCTCACATAACAGTTTCATTTGTCTGATACCAAGCTTTTGATGACTTAAAGATAACATTTCAATATTTCTTTTTACTTTCTTTCTTACCAGAGAATATTTTTTTCTATTTTTATAGGTGAAACTATCATATATTTATATATTTATTTTTCAGAAAAAAATCTATCCTATTATGGAATATGGACTCTAGATACCCAAAACGATCTTGAAAAAGAACAAAGCTAGAAGATATATATTTTCTGATTTCAAACCATATAAAGCTACGATAATTGATTTGTTTTGTTTTTTGGTGGTACTGGGGGTGGAACACAGAGGCTTTCTACTTCTGGGCTATACTCCCAGACCCATTTTATATTTTATTTGGGAACAGGGTCTCACTAAGTTGCTGAGAGCCTCTCTAAGTAGCCGAGGCTGGCTTCGAACCTGTGCGATCCTCCTGCCTCAGCCTCCCAAGTGCAGGGATTACAAGCATGTGCCACCACGCCCGGCATTAAAGCTACAATAATTGAAACAGTGTAGTACTATTCTAAAGGCAGATATATAAACCATTGGAGTTAAATAAAAGCCTAGAGCTAAATTCATCCCTATATTGTCAAGTTATTTTTGACAAGGTTTCCACGAACATTTGGTGGTGGAAATAATAATCTTTTAACTAAATATTGTTAAAAAATAATAATTACATGGAAAAGAATAAAGTTGGACCCTTACCTAATCCCATATACAAATATTAACTCAAAATGGATAAAAGACCTAAATATAAATCTTAAGACTATAAACTTTTAGGAAAAAATCTGGGTCATAAAACCTCACAACACTGAAATTGGCGGTGATTTCTTGGATATGATTTCAATGGCACAGGCAACAGAAGAGTATACAAACTCCCTAAAAAATAAAAAAATATTGTATATCCAAAGACAATGTAAACAGAGTTAACAGTTACTAATAGAATGGGATAAAATATTTTCAAATGCTATATCTGAAGGTATATTAATATTCCAACTAGAAATCCTAAAAATTAACAACAATAAAAGCAAACAATACCCTTTAGAGATAAGTAAAAGACTAACATAAATAATGAATCTCCACAGATAACCAATCTTAGTTGACTGTTGGATGGAAACTCTTGTTTCTCTGGTTCTGGTGTGTGTTACCTATTTCTTCTTTGTAGTTAATCTCTTTGAGTATTTTCTCTAGTGCTGGTTTTGAAGACAAAAATTCCTTCAGTTTCTGTTTGTCATGGAAGCTTCTTATTTCTCCATCTAATTTGATAGAAAGTTTTGCTGGGTAGGAAATTTTTGGCTGGAAGTTATTTTCTTTCAGAGTTTGGAATTCATCTTACTCCAAGCCCTTCTGGCTCTCATGACTTGGTTTGGGAAGTCTGGAGTGATTCTAATTGGCTTGCCTCTGAATGTCACTTGGCCCTTTGTTTTTGTTGCCTTTAAGATTCTCTTGGCTTCCACATTGGTCATTTTGAAAATTATGTGGCGTGGGGATCCTCTTCTCCGATCCTGTCTAAAGGGAGTTCTATAAGTTTCCTGGACCTGTGTATCAACCTCTTGCTCTATGTTTGGAAAATTTTCTGCTATTACTTCCTTGAAGAGATTGTTGATCCCTTTGGTTTCACTTTCTTTTCCCTCCTCTATTCCAATTATTCTTAGGTTAGCTCTCTTAAAATGGGCCCATATTTCTTCAATATCAGATTCCTGCTGTAGGATATTTTTTTCTAGATTAGAAACTATGCGTTCATTTTTGGAATGATCATCTTCTAAGAGCGAGATTCTGTTCCCCATGTGGTCTAATCGGTTGTTTGTGCTTTGAATTGAGGCCTTTACTTCATTAATTGCATCCTTTATCTCTTTTTGGCTCTCTCTGAGTTCTTTTCGAAGCACCTCTATTATTTCTACAGTTATTTTCCTGATTTGATCTTCTGGAAATCTCTGATTTTCTGTTTTATCGGGTTCTGATGTTGTGGGGTTGTGGGCATTCATTGCTCCAGTATTATTCCTCTTTCCCATGATTTCGGAAGTTTGTGCCTTCCCTGGGTTCTTCCCTTGGGTCACTGTGACTTCACTTAAGGTGTTCTGGATCTCGGGTCAGTAGTATCTCAGACCCCACTACTCCTTTACTGGGTTGTATCACAGAGTCTCTGACCCAGAGAGTCGATAGAGGCTGCTTTAGACTGCGGGGGGGTGCCAGGTTGCACGTTCTCCTATGGTGTGATATCTCTGCCACCGCCCCTCCCCCACTGGGTCAAGTCCCAGGGAGTACAGTACTGGGATTTCTCCTCTGTGGCCCGCAATTTTACTCACTGTTCTTGAGTTCACAGATGTAGCTGTACTGGATTTGGTGAATTCTCTGCTGCTGCTGCCAGTGGCAATATGGCGCCGCTGTCATTCCCTCGGCCGTGAGGCTGGCGTATTTCTTCTTGGTTTTTTTTTCCACTCTGAATCCCTGCAGCGTGTGCTGAGCTCAGCCACTGGGAGCTTTAGATGTTCCTGCCCCGAGAAATGCCGCCTGGCTGTTCCACAGCGGCTCACCTCAGCATGCTGTAGCCGTCAGGTGAAATAGCCGCTGCTGCCAGTAGTATGGCGCTGCTGCCGCGTCCTCGGGCGTGAGGCCGGTTATCTCCTCTGTGGCTCTGAGCTCTGTTCTCAGTTCGATTTCTCTCTGGAGCCTGGTGATTTTTTTGTTTCTCTGGTGATGGTGTTTTCTGGCTATGAAAGGCGCTGATTTTGTGGTAATGGAGATTGGTTGTTAACGGGGCTCTTAAGCCCCGCTTTTCTCGGTCGCCATCTTCCCGGAAGTCCTAGAAATTTCTTGATTTTACCTCTTAGGTCTTCTATGACCCATTCTTCATTCAGAAGTGTGGTGTTCAGTCTCCACATGTTTATGTTGTTTCTCTGGGTCTTCTTATAGTTTATTTCTAGTTTCATTCCATTATGGTCTGAAATGACACAGGGAAGTATGTAACATTTTTTAAATTTGCTAGTGCTCATTTTGTGTCCCAGGATGTGATCTATTTTGGAGAAGGTTCCGTGAGCAGCTGAGAAAAATGTAAACTCCACTGTAGTTGGGTGAAATATTCTATATGTGTCCAACAGGTCCATTTGGTTAATGGTGTTCTTTAGTTCTGCGGCATCTTTACTGACCCTTTGTCTGGTATTGTGAGAGGTGTGTTGAAGTCTCCCAGTATTATTGTGTTGGGATTTATGTGTGACTTCATGTCACAAAGAGTTTGATTTATGAAAGTAGCTGCCCATATGTTTGAGGCATAGATGTTGATTATTGTTATTTCCTCTTGCTGGACTATTCCTTTTACCAGTAAAATGTGACCTTCTTTGTCTCTTCTAATAAGTTTGGGTTTGAAGTCTAACTTGTCTGATATCATAGTTGCTATTCCTGCTTGTCTTCGAGTACCATTAGCATGGATTACTTTGATCCAGCCGTTTACCTTGAGTTTGTTCCTATCTTTACTTGTAAGGTGTGTTTCTTGTAAGCCGCAGATGGATGGATCCTGGATTTTAATCCATTTTGCCACTTTATGTCTTTTTATTGGGGAGTTGAGGCCGTTTACATTCATTGTGATTATAGAGAGATAAATTTTAATTCCCAACATATTAAGTTCTTATTTCTGTTTGAGATACTGTTTATTCTTCTTTGCTTAGTTGTCTGCTAGATAGGAATTCTTGTTTCTTAGGTTCTGGCGTGTATTACCCATTTCCTCTTTGCAGTTAATCTCCTAGAGTATTTTCTCTAGCCCTGGTTTTGAAGACATAAATTCCTTCAGTTGCTGTTTGTCATGGAAGCTTCTTATTCCCCATCTAATTTGATGGATAGTTTTGCTGGGTAGGAAATTTTTGGCTGGAAGTTGTTTTCTTTCAGAGTTTGAAATATGTTACTCCAAGCCCTTCTGGCTTTCATGACTTGGTTTGGGAAGTCTGGAGTGATTCTAATTGGTTTGCCTCTGAATGTCACTTGGCCCTTTGTTTTTGTTGCCTTTAAGATTCTTTCCTTGGATTCCACATTAGTCATTTTGACAATTATGTGGCGTGGGGATCCTCTTCTCCGATCCTGTCTAAAGGGAGTTCTATAAGTTTCCTGGCCCTGTGTATCGACCTCTTGCTGTATGTTTGGAAAATTTTCTGCTATTACTTCCTTAAAGAGATTGTTGATCCCTTTGGTTTCACCTTCTTTTCCCTCCTCTATTCCAATTATTCTTAGGTTAGCTCTCTTAAAATGGGCCCATATTTCTTCAATGTCAGATTCTTGCTGTCTGATTTTTTTTTTTCTAAATTAGAAGCTATGTGTTCATTTTTGGAGTGATCATCTTCTAGGAGCGAGATTCTATTCTCCATGTGGTTTAATCTGTTGTTTATACTTTGAATTGAGGCCTTTATTTCAATGATTGCATCCTTTATCTTTTTTTGACTCTCTCTGAATTTTTTTCGAAAGTCCTCTATTATTTTTACAGTTATTTTCCTGATTTGATCTTCTAGAGATCTCTGGATTTCTGTGTTATTAGGTTCTGATGTTGTGGGGTTGTGGGCATTCACTGCTCCATTTTTATTTCTCTTTCCCATGATTTCGGAAGTTTGTGCCTTCTCTGGGTTCTTCCTTGGGTCACTATGAGTTCACTTAATGTGCTCTAGATCTCAAGTCAGTGGTATCTCAGTCACCACTACTCCTTTACTAGGTTGTATCGCAAAGTCTCAGACCCAGGGAGTCAATTAAGGCTGTTTTAGACCATAGGGGGGTGCCAGGTTGGGCGTTCTCCAGTGGGGAGTTGTGACTATGATGTGATATTTCTGCCACCGCCACTCCCCCACTGGATTGGACTGCTAAGATCTCTGACCCAGGGGGATTATCTGTGCAAGTCTCTGGGAGTGCAGTACTGGGATTTCTCCTCTAGGGGACGCAATTTGTCTCACAGTTGTTGAGTGTGCTGATGGAGCTGTAGTGGACTCGGTGAGTTCGCTGCTGCCACCGCTGGCAATATAGCACTGCTGCCATGCCCTCGGCCATCAGGCTGGCGTATTTCTTCTATGGTTTTGAGTTCCACTCTGGGTCTCTTCCAGGTATGCTGAGCCCAGTCCTTGGGAGCTTTAGACTTTCCTTGCGCCGAAAAAAACTGCTGACTGCCGCCTGGCTGCTCAGCAACTGCTCACCTCGGCTCACTGTCCACCCCTCCTCTCTGGAGCCTGGTGGCTAGTTGAGTGCGTTGGTCTGGGGCTATCTGGTGAA
Source organism: Muscardinus avellanarius (assembly GCF_963383645.1). Classification (NCBI taxonomy): domain Eukaryota; kingdom Metazoa; phylum Chordata; class Mammalia; order Rodentia; family Gliridae; genus Muscardinus; species Muscardinus avellanarius. The sequence continues at coordinate 77,552,471 of NC_137792.1, forward strand.
CTCACCGCTGCCACTGGCATTAAGGCACCACTGCCGTGTCCTCGGCTGTGAAGGTGGCATAGAAGCTGGTTTCTTTCTGGTGTCTCGTTTCTCCAGCCCTATTTTTCTCTGTCCCTTGTATTTACAGTTTTTATTTCTTTGCTGATGGTGTTTTCTGGCTCTGAAAGGCACTGGTTTTGTGGTAATAGAGATTGATTTTTAGCGGGCTCATAAGCGCCGCTTTTTTCAGTCGCCATCTTCCTGGAAGTCCAAAAGTTTGTGTTTTTTTTTTTAATTCCAATATGATGTATAAATACAGTGCACCAATAAAAAAAATCTAAAAAGAAAAAAGAAAAATGAAAATGACACCAAAGCACATTAAAATCAAATTGTTCAAAACTCAGGCTAACTATGACATCTTATAAGAAGCCAAAGAAAGAGACACGATATATACAGAAAGATAAAGATAAAATTTCTCATTGTGAAGAGTGCAAGCAAGAAGACAGTGGAGCAAAATATTTAAGACACTGAAAGAAAATTGTCAACCAGAGATTTTATGTCAGGCAAAAATCTGCCATAGTTTGGGAGCCCCCCCCCCAACTGCTATGGAAGAATGGCCCTAAGTTTAGTCTCTAGTACAAAAAAATATTAGACTGTTTAAGCAAAAATAACAATATAGCATGGGGTTTATTTTATCTATCTATCTATATCTATATCTATATCTATCTATATCTATATCTATCTATATCTATCTATCTATATATAATCAACCATAGCACAGAGGTTGGAGAGAAAAAGTGGACATATACTACTGTAAAGTCCTCTAGAAAAGCAATGCACCAAAAGAACAAAATAAAACAGAAGAAAATTTAAAAAGGTACATATGGGAAAAACAGAAAAAATTAAAATTATAGATTTAAACTAAATAAATAAAAACCAAGTGAAATGTAAATGGCTTAAATACTTAAATAAAGGATCAAGACTGTCAGATTGGATGTAAAAGCAAGAGCCATTTATATTTTGCCTATGAGCAAAACATTTCACAAAGCTAAAAATAGGTTTAAAATAATGTATGGAGAATGGAGTGGTGGCGCACACTTGCAATCCCAGCATTTAGGAGGCTGAGACAGGAGGATCGCAGTTCGCATACAGCCTTACTACTACTGAGTGAGGCCATTTGCCACTCAATGAGACCCTGTTTCAAAATAAAGAATAAAGGTAGCACGCCAGACCCCTGGACAAACTGGGCCCAGTAAGACCCTGGGTCCTGGGCTGGGGTCGGGCGGGGCATGCTGGACCCCGGAACAGCCGGGGCCCAGGTCGCAGGACTCCGGGCCCCAGGCGTAGTATAGTGCGGAGCATGCTGGACCCATGGGGAAACCGACCGGGTCACAGTGCTACTGAGTGCCTGATCCCACTACCTCCTCAAACCACACATACTGTCTTCTCTTATTAAAAAAAAAAAGGAAAAGAAAAAGAATAAAGAAAAATATTGGAGAGGGGTTAAGAAGGCCTTGGTGGATGCCAGGATACTGGAGATGCAGACAAAACTTATCCAAATGCACTGGAACTTATGGAAAAATTCCCCGTGAAGGAGGACTGCTGTTTCTCTATATTGTTAAGAATCTTGGACGTCACCTGTAAGGAGAGAGTTAAGCGGAGACAAAGGAGAAAGGCGGTGTTGAAAGCAGTCTCTGCAATGGTGGTGGAGACTTGTATTCAGGAGAAGCAGAAATCAGATCCTACCAACCTTACTTTTTTGGAGAAATTACACCAAATGTCGAATGCTACCTTCGTGCATGCTTAGGAACACTGGACAACATTCAGAGTGGAAAAAGAGCTTGGAAAGGATTTGAAATGGTGGAGGCAGTGGCAATGGCAGTGGCCAGTACTCAGGGGAGGCAGAGATCTGATGCATTACACCTGGAACCTTTGAAATAATAACCCCAGAGGCAGATTGCTACCACCACGCACCCTCGAGAACGTGGGACAATTGGTTGGGCGAAGAGGGTGCTCGGATTGGAGACTGCCGAAGGGTGAGGCCAGCGACGAACACAGCAAAGCTGGGATTGGAGCCTGCCATGAGGCTAGTCCAGTGCTGGGGCCTCCGAGGCCGGGATCAGAGCCTGCTGAGGGGTTAGGCCGGTGCCAGGGCCAATGGCCAGCATCGGAGCCTGCCGCGAGGCAAGGCCGCTACTGGGGCCTCCGAGGCCGGGATCGGCACCAGCTGAGGGGTGAGGCTGATGTCGGGGCCAGCGAGATCAGAATTGGGGCCTCCCATGAGGCAAGGCAGCTGCTTGAGCCAGCCATGTCTGGATCAGTCCACCGGGTAGCCAGGCCACTACTGGGGCCGTCAGGAGTGGGATCGGTACTTGCAATGTGTGATGCACAGAGAAATATCACAGAAAATACAAATCAGATGCTTCCTCTCATCAGGAAAAACTAGGAGGAAAGGGGCAACAGGAAGAGGTCGAGCTATAGAAAGGGCCCTATAGTGAAGCAACTAAGGTGACCAATCAGAGGGTATGGAATAGGGGAGGATGGAGCCTCTTTAAAACGCAGGAGGTATAAAAACAAATGTATCAAAGTTAATCACCAAACAAGCATGGGATGGAGGGAGGGTGAGGGAATGGGATGGGGGCTGGATGAGGGCTAATTGGATGATGTGTGCTTGTATACCCTCTCAAGTGTTGTATTCCAATGTGATATATGATTACAATGCACCAATAAAAAATAATAAATAAAAAAGAATAAAAATAGGGCAGGAGGTGTAGCTCAGAGATCGAATGCCCTTGGGTTCCATCCCCAGTACTAATAAATAAATAAATAAATAAATAAATAAATAAATAAATAAAGTATGGAAAATATGACTATTCAAAATAAATCTGTAATGTTTATATTAATATGAAATAAAGTAGATTGCAAGGTTATTACCACAGGTAAAGAAAATTTTCATAGTGATAAGTGGTTACTTCATTAAAAGGACATAATAATCCTAGCTGTTTATGCATCCAATATAGAGCTTTAATATACATGGAGTAAAAGTCAATTTCATGTCAAGTAGAAACAGAAAAATCTAAAATTGTAGATTGAGGTTTCAATATGAATCTCTTAATAGTTGATAGAACAAGTAGACAAAATTTAATAAGGATATAAAAGATATGAATAACACTATCAACCAACTTGTCCTAAATGACATTTATAGAATATGTAACCCAACAACAACAGAAAATACTTTCTTTCAAAGAACATACATTCACCAAATTAGAACATATTCTAGGACATAAAACAAGTCTCAATAAATTTTCAAGTATTTGAGTTATACAGAGTATAACTATAATGAATTTACATTGGAAGTCAACAATATAAAGATTTCTGAAAAATACTTAAGTGTTTGGAACCTAAAAAACACACTTCTAGCTAATCCATAGGCCAAAGAAGAAATTCAGTGGGAAATTAGAAAGTATTTTGAAATAAAACACAAGAAAAAAAAGAATTTGTGGGATGCCACTAAATTCCTATTTTAGAAAATAAGGAAGGTCTTGCATTAGAGTTCTCTAAAAACAGAACTAATATTATCTATATATCTATTTATCTATCATCTATATTTATTTCAGTGCTGGGGATTGAACTCAGGGCCTTACACATGTTAGGCTTATGCTTTACACTGAGCTATACCTCCAGCTATTTTTGTTTGTTTCTGAGACAGAGTCTCTTTCTCAGGTTGACTTTGAACTTGTAATACTCTTGCCTCAGCTCCCAGAGTAGTTGTAATTACAGGCATGTACCACCATGCCTAACCCAGGAGGATTTGTGTGTGTGTGTGTGTGTGTGTGTGTGTATACTGACTCATATAGTTGTGGAAGCTGAATAGTCCCATGCTCTGCTATCAATAAGCTGAAAATCCAGTGTGTAGTTCTAGCTCAAATCTGAAGGCCTGAGAGCCAGTTAAGCTGATAATGTACTCATAGTCCTGAGAAGCAAACTTGTCAAGATCTGAGGGTAGGTGGAGAAGGATGCCCCAGCTCAAGTAGAGAAAGCATATTTGCCCTGTTTCCACCTGTATATTCTATTCAGGATCTTTTTTGTGTATATGTGGTTGGACCCAGGGGCAGTATGCCACTGAGCTACCCACCCATCCTTTTTATTTTTAAATTTTGAATCAGGGTCTCACAAAGCTGCTGAGTCTGGCCTCAAACCTGCAATCCTCCTGTCCCAGCCTCCCAAGTACTGGTATTACAAGAATGTATCACTGTATCTGGCTTCAGATTGAATACTGGATGATGGCCACTCATGTTGGTAAGGGTGATCTTTTGTTACCCAGTCTACTGATCCAAATATTAATCTTTTTGTAAACATCATTACAGAACACCTAAAAGCAACATTTTTACCAGCTATCTATGCATCCTTTAGCTCAGTCAAGTTGATACATAAAATTAATCATGTCTTAAATCAATGACTTCATTTTCCACTCTAAGAAACTAGAAAAGTATGAACAGATTAAATCCAAAGTAGAAGAATGGAAACAATAAATATCAGAATAGAAATCAAGGAGCTAGAAAATAAACACACAGTACAAAATAAATAAAAACAAGAGGTGGTTCTTAGAGAAGATTAATAGAACTGATAAATCTCTACCCAGACTAATTAGGAAAGAAGAAGGCACAAATTACCAACATGAAGAATAACAGGGGGAATAGCTACATATTCTACAGATATTGTGAAGATAATACGATAATGGTGGGAACAGCTCTTTGACAGTAAATTTGACAACTTAGATGAAATAGACAAATATCCTGAAAGACTCAAAATACAATTCACTCAGGAAGAAATAGGTATTATGAATAACTGTCTATTCCAGAAAATAAATTCATAGTTAAAAGCTTTCTATAAAGATAATTTCAAGGCCAGATATCTTTCTTGGTGAACTATACACAACTTTTAAAGAAGTAATACCAATTATATAGAAACCTTTCTGGAAAGTTGAAAAGAAGGAAATCTTTCCCTTTCATTCATTACTCTGATAATAAAAGCAGAAGAATCTAATATCCTTTATCAACATACATGCAAAAATTTTAGCAAGTCAAATCTGACAATATTTTTAGAAGAAAATATATTCATGACTAAGTGGAATTTATTCCAGAAACACAAGTTTGGCTTAACATTTGAAAATCAAACAATGTAATTGGCCACTTTATAAACAAATAAATGAAAAAGCCATATTATTATCTTCATTCAGAAAAAGCATTTGATAAAATCTAGCATTGATTCTAAGAAAAACTCTCAGCAAATGAGAAGTAGAAGGAAACTTTCTCAACTTGAAGAAGGATATTATGGAGCTGGGTATGGTGCTTTAGGGCTTTATCCCCTGTATTCAGGGCTTTATCCCCTGTACCTAGGAGGCTGAGACAGGAGGATTGCAGGTTTGAGGCCAGTCTCAGCAACTTAGACTCCGTTTCAGGATAAGTAAAAAGGGGCTGGGTGTGCAACTCAGAGGTAGAATGTCATTGGGTTCACTCTTTAGTACCCTCCCCCAAGGGGAGAGAGAGGGAGGAGGGAGAAAGAGAGAGAGAGGGAGAGAGATCTATAGTTAACATAACACTTAATAGTCAACTACTGAATTATTTTCTGCTAAGATCAGAGCCTAGAAGAGAATGTCTGCTCTTATACAACATTTTACTGGAAATTCTTGCCAGTGAATAATGCAAGAAAATGAAATTAAAGGCATCTATATAAGAAAGGAAGAAATGAGAAAGGAAGAAGTAAAAACATCTGATACATACAACTCTGAATCTCAAGCAATTTTGCTGTGGGAAAGAAGCCAACAAAAACAAAAAGCAATTATTGTGTTATTTCATTTATAAAATCTAGAAATGCAAACTGTATATTAACAGGGAGAAGATTAGTGGTTACCTGGGGGCTAAGGAGAGGGGGGGGGAGGGGGAGAGAGATTATAAAGGAACAGGAGGAAATGGTAGGAAATAATGAAAGATTTGATGATGCTGATAGTTTCATGAGAGGATGTATAAGTCAAACCTTAATAATTTACACTTTTTGTATATTGTTACTGTATGTCAATTTTATCTCTATAATGCATACCTCTGCCTACCTTCCTGAGGCTATGTAGACAGAACCACAAAAGGCCAGTGGGATAGAGCAGGGAAGCACATCATTGAGCTAGTGGGAGGACATCCAGGTCAAAGAAGGAAACTGGGGAAATGACAGCCTAATGAGTACTGCTCTTTCCAATTTCTTTAAGTGTATGATTCAGAGGATTGGCTCGCTGTGGAAATTCCAGACCAGTGAGGCATCTCAGAGCTGTGAATGCACAGGCATCCCAGGGGAGAAAACAATGGGAGACAATATGGAAGTGAGGAATGGCCTTTTTAGGTCTCTTGATCCACATGTAAGGAGCTCAGAGGATGTGGAGGAAGAGGTGGAAGTGTCTGTTCCCGGCAGGAAAGAAGATTATGATTTGATGAGGTCTGGGGAAATCAAGTGTAAGAAACTTAAGACCTGGAATATCAAGCCTCCAGGGATGCCCTATAGATGGATGTGCAGAGGAGCAAGAGGAAGGAGATGATAGACTCCCTGCCTGTCAACTGTGAAAGTCAAGAAAGCAAGGAAGTAGAAGAATGCAAAAGCAAGAGGCATGCTTTGAAGTCATTTGTCAGCTGGGCAGGGCCTTAAGCCAGTGCCATGGCTGATGGATCACCTCACAGGAAGCAGGCATACACTAGGCATCAGGTGCTTTAAAGGAAGACTGCAAAACCCCCAAATACCTAAGATGACTCCAGGCAGTATTTATACCTGAGGATACTGGCATTTTCTTTCCCATCCAAGAAGGTGATAAGTTATGAGCTTCAAGTCTGAAGCAGGAGAATTGAGTATTCTTGCAATTGTATCCTACATAGCAAAGCCACAGAAATCTTCTTATGCAGAGGAATGTAGATATTGAAGTATCCTTTCCCACCTCCACCTATTTCTCCACTACCTCTAAGCCCTATGCAGTACACTCTCCCCCTAAAAAAAAATCCAGGTTATATTAGCTAATATCACAATGGTTTCTTAACTTAATAAGGCATCTGATGGTTTAAAAAGCTCCTTCCGGCCGGGCGTGGTGGCGCACGCTTGTAATCCCTGCGCTTGGGAGGCGGAAACTGGAGGATTGCACAGGTTCAAAGCCAGACGTGTGCGCTGGCTTAAGAGACCCTGTTTCCAATTTTTTTTTAAAAAATGTATAAAATAGCTTTGGAAGTGTAGCCCGGAAGTAGAAGGGTTTCCAGGAACCCCAGTACCACCAAATAAATAAATAAACAAAAAGCTCCCTCCCCTCATTTTGATTCTCACTGCATAAGGTACCAGAACACAGATGTTCAGATTCATTCATTCATTCACATATTTGTTGATAATGATTGAATGCTTATTATGGGTCAGACACTGGCTAGAGAGTGAGGAGAGTCATAAAATCAGATAGCCATTGCCCTTGCCTTATGGAGCTCAGTCTAGTTGGGGATGGGGGATCCAGACTTTTTTTATGCAATACTGGGGATTGAACCCTGGGGCATTCTACCTCTGAGCTACACCCCCAATCCTAATTTTTATTCTTTATCTTGAAACAGGGTCACACTAAGTTGTAGAAGCCTCACTAAGTAGGTGAAGATGGGTGAAAACCTGTGATCCTCCTGTCTCAGCTAGCCAGTTGAAGATGGGGTGGGGCAGAGAGTTCTTCAGCAGGAGGGAAGAGTATTAGGAAGCTATTGTGACAGGAGGAAAGGGGTGTTGTAGATAGAAGGAGCAAGGAATGTGGGAGGTAAGAGGAGCAAGGAATGTGAGAGGTAAGAGGATGCAGGAAAGATAGATGGGGCTAGATTATGCAGTATATCTCTAACATGTCAGTATATGACTAACAGTTTGATCTTAATTCTAAGAGCCATGGGGAGCCACAGAAACTTTTCAAGTCAAGTGCGATGGGCATGGCCATTTGGTTGCTATGAAATGACCAAACAATGAGGATGAGTCAGCAGAAACATAGAAAGTATAGAGTTGAGAGATATGTGGAGGTAAAATCATCAGAGAGTTCATGCTCTTCTGATTCCAGTCTGCCAGGGATATGAAAGGAGGTAGTGGAAAATAATCAGTTGAATGATGGCCCCCTAAAAGGTATGCCCATGTCCTATTCCCTGGAACCTATAGATAACACACACACACACACACACACACACACACACACACACACGAAAATAGTCATTGTAGATATAACTGTTGAGAAATGAAATCACCTGAGATTATCCAGGGGTGTCCCCAAATTCAGTGATGAGTATCTTTGTAAGAATGAGACAGAGCCAGGCATGGTGTTACACACCTATAATCCCAGTACTTGGGAGGTTGAGACTGGAGGATTGCAGGTTTGAAGCCAGCCTCAGGAACTTAACAAGTCCCTCAGCAACTTAGTGAGGTCCTGTTTTTTTTTTTTTTTAAATATAAAATAGTACTGGGGGTGTAGTTCAGAGGTACAACACACCTGGGTTCTATCCCTAATACCAAAATAATAATAATAATAATAATAATAATAATAATAATAATGAGGCAGAGAGCTGGGACTGGGACTTAGTGGTAGTATGCTTGCTTAGCATGTGTGGGGCCCTGGATTCTATCTCCACCAACACACACACACAAACACACATAAACACACATATATACACACACTGAGGCAGAAGGAGTTCAGACAGGAGAGGAAGGACCATATGAAACTTGGGTCAGGGCTTAAAGTGATACAGCCATAAGCCCTAGAGCTAATAGAAACTAAAAGAGGCAAAAAATGATCCTCCTCTAAACCTCCCCCTCCCTTTATTTTTCTTTCTTCTTTCTGTCTTTTTGAAAAATAATGGTTTGCACTTATGGGGTACAAGATGATGTTTTAATCTCTGTATACATTATAGGAAGAGTCAGTCAAACGAATTAACATATCCATCACCTCAGGAACTTATAAATTTTTTACCTCAGAGCTCTGTGTGTATGATGTGTGTGTGTGCGCGCATGTGTGTGTGTGTGTGTGTGTGTGTGTGTGTATGTGTGTGTGTTTTACTGGGGATTGAACCCAGAGGCATTCTACTTACAAGTTACACCTACAGACCTATTTTATTTTTTTATTTTGTTTTAAAATGCTCTCACTAGGTTGCTGAGTCTTGCTAAATTGCTGAGGCTATCCTTGAACCTATAATCCTCCTGTCTCATCCTCTCAAGTACTAGAATTACAGACTATGGCACCATACCCAAATTTCTGGTCTCCAGAAGCAAGAAAGAATAAATTTCTGTTGTTCTAATCCACAAAGTTTTTGGTAATTTGTGATGGTAATCCTGGGAGACTAATATGTGGGGTTTTGCTCTAAAAAAATACTTTTCTTTATTTATTCCCCAAAATGTTACCTTGCTAATATTAGTAAAATGTTTGACTTTGACTTTATGTGTATGGAGAATGTATGAAGGATGAAAAAGTGAGAACTAAAAAAAACCCGTCAATTTACGACAAGAATTAGGAGCCAGGCAGTGATTGATGCTAATCTCTGATCACTTTATGGGTATAAACTTGGATTTTGGATGGAGAAAAGTTGACCTCATTGTCTTTCTGTCTTTTACTTTGTTATTTCAGACCCAGGCCTCAACAGTCGTTGCTTTGCTCAACATAGTTTCCAGATTCGAGATTATATTATACCATATCTGATAATAGCAGCTAGGAAAGAAAGGGGAAGAGTTTTGATGTCCTGTTGGACCTTGTAGAAAAATGTACTTGTTTGGGGTGTGGCTATCCTAGCACAGGGGCCTTGCTGCCTCAAGAGAGTTCACTTGCCTCCCCTGGGTACCAGAGTATTTATAAACCCTAAAGGACAGGAAGGACGGAGACTCTTGGGAGACGTCATAGAGGATGTGCAGAGGAAATGAAACTGTTCTGAAATACAAACAGGAGGAACAGGGACCTGTGTGGCTCTGGGAGAGGCCAAGCATTTAGAAGGAATCAGGCAGGATTCAGGGAGAAAGGGGCACCTCAGTGGGTTGGGTTGGGGAAGGGGAGTAGGAGTGGTCCTTCACCATTTTGGAGGCTCCATCTCAGGACCAATCCAACCAGTGAACAGTGCACTTCTCAAGGATATTTGAACCTCTCAAATATGACCGATTATCTAAATTTCAGTGACATATAAAACAATTGTTAGTCAAGTGAGGTGTGTCTGTGGGAACCTCTGATATCTCCTAAATATATAAAACAAGTCAAGAAAGTACATAGATTGCAAGGAAGCTTGAAGAAACACATACTGTTAAGTGCTTCCAGGGTGCTTGGAGCCTGTTCCGAAGTGGCTGAGAAGACATACTGTTGAAGTCACTAGCACATAGTGGGACTGAAATATAGTTTTAGATGTCAGAGATATGAATAGAGGTAGGGAAGTTACACTGTAAATGGTTACTTCCCTAGTTTTTATTTTCAAAAGGGCCACCTTATGATGGTTAGTATTTGTGTGCTTGGGATGAGGGCAAGCATGAAGGACTGTGGCCAGGGTTGGGACTCAGCTGGCAATGAGGATTAGGAGGCCTGGGACACCAATGCAAGAGAAGAATCATTTAGTTAGTATATATGAAAAAGAAACCCTGGCAAAATCCAACAAATCCCAACCATTAGGCCATTTTTTCCAAATGGTTATTAGGGTCTTTCAATTGAGAGAGTAGTTTCAGGCCAGGTTCCACATAACTAACACCATGTTCTCTGATTAAAATGGTTTTACTCCCCAAATGGGAAAGTTAATCCATCAATTGGCTTAAGCATCTACCACCCTGTGGCATGCATTGTGAGAAAAACTCTGGTGGTTAGAGCTATAAAGCTCAAATGTAGTCAATAGAATCAGAAAGGTAGAAGCTGGTTAATGATACAGTAAAAAAATTATGTTCTATGCTTATGCTTAACCAAGCAAAGAGAATTTGTCATGAAGCCAGTAATCATGGCATCAACTAACTAACCACTGTCCTCTTAGGCTCTTCTTCTCTACAAGTTCCTATTAAGAAGTTCCAGAGACAAGGCAATCTTTGAGGCTCTGAAATACTTTTAAAGCTGGCTATAGTGGCCTCAGTTGACTCATCTATAAAATGGAGGTGATAAAAAAACAGGGCTGGCCACATAATCCATGCACAATAAATTTTAGCTATCCTCATTACTGCCATCCTCACCATCCTCGTAATCTGTGGGGACAGACAGAGTGGAATGAGCTGCAACAGGATTGCACTCTGGTTTCAGTGGATGGACCTGCAGGTTGAAAGTTGGTTTGGAAATTGCAAGAGATGCCATTCCTTACCTGATTTTTTATTGCTGCATATTATTTATATAGAATAATGGGTTCCATTGTGGAATATTTTTGCATGCTCTAACAATTTGATCAATTCACTCCCCAGTAGCCCCCTTTACCCTCACCTCTCCAACTCCTTTCTTGTATACTAGCAGGCTCCATTCTATATTCATAATGACCTTTTTCCCCCTCTAGTTTCCACGTGTAGACTACTTGTCTTTCTGAGTCTGACTTATTTCACGTAACATAATGCCCTCCAGTTCCACCCATTTTCCTTAAAATAGGATAATTTAGTTCTTTGTGGCTGAACAATACTTCATTGTATATATACACCACATTTTTATCCATTCCTCAATTAATGGACACCTAGGCTAACTGCATAACTTGGCTATTGTGAATTGTGTACCATAAACATGGTATGCATATATCTCTAAAATATACTGACTCTAATTCTATCAGATCAATACCATGGAGCAGTATAGCTTGATTATATGATGGATCTATTTGTAATTTATTGAGTAAATTCCATACTGGTTTCCACAGTTGCTGTATTAATTTACATTCCCATCAATGATATATAAGAATTCACTTAGCCCCCTGAATCCTCACCAATATTTATTGTTATTTGAATTATTTTTGTTCTTTGCAGTAGTCAGATCAAACCTTGGAGTTCTCTACCATTGAGCTATATACTCGGCCCTTTTTTACTTTATTATTTTGAAACATAGTCCTGCTAAGTTGCTCAGGCTGGCTTCAAATGTGCAATTCTCCTGTCTCCGCCTCCCATGTACCTGGGATTATAGGCTTGCACCATTGTGCCTGACTTATTATAAGTTTTCTTTCTTTCTTTTTTTTTTTTTTTTTGGTGGTACTAGGGGTGAAACCCAGAGGCTTTCTACCTCCGGGCTATACTTCTAAGTTGCTGAGAGCCTCACTAAGTAGCTGAGGCTGGCTTCGAACCCGTGCAATCCTCCTGTCTCAGCCTCCCAAGCACGAGGATTACAAGCGTGCGCCACCACGCCCGGCTATAAGTTTTCTTGATGATTGCCATTCTACTGAGATGAGATGGAATCTCAGTGTAGTTTTGATTTGCATTTCCCTAATGGCTAAAAGATGATAGACATTTTCCCCATATACTTGTTAGTTATTTGTACTTCTTCTTTTGAGAAATTTATGTTCAGTTCATTTGCCAATTTATTAAATTCATTATTTTATAGGGGGTTGGGTATTATTTTTAGATCTCTATATATTCTCCCTTAGTTGATTTATTTGATGGTACTAGGGATTGAACCCTGGGGTATTCTAACACTGAGCTACATGGCCAGCCCTACTATATTTATTATTTTGAAACAAGATCTCACTAAGTTGCCCAGGATGGCAACTGTGAGCCTCTGTTTTCAGCCTCTCAAATACTGGAATTACAGATATGCACTATTATACCCAGCTTGCCTTCATTGATTTCAAACAAGAAGAAAAGCCAAATTAAAGTCACTAAAGTGTCTTCTTGCTTGAAAATGTGGAGCTTGATATTGCCTTGGTGTAGCACATTGTCTTCCAAAGGTCCCAATAGAATGATTGTTATACTTGAGAGGAATAACCTCAAGCCATTATCATGTATTAACTCCCTCAGATTAGGCCCAACAGATATTAGTGCTTTGGGGGAATAAGAGAGTGAAAGGTTTTTGCTATTGTTTTTTGCTAGGTGAGAAGTTTTCATGGCTACTAAAAACACAGATGTGGATGGAGAAAGGCAAAGACAGACCGTTTCTTCCTGATCAGTCAGTTTGTGGAGGCAAGAGAACATATACAAAAGTGAGGGGAAGGGCAGGTCAAGCAAAGGAGACAATATAGAATGAGCAACTACTGTGGATGAGGGCTGTGCTAAGTACTTTCCATTTAATCACCAATTATAATATTCTAGTCTGTTCTTGCTGCTATAACAAAATATCTGAGAATTGGTCATTTATAAATGGCAGAAATAATTGCTCACAGTTCTGGAGGTTGGGAAGTCCAAGATCAAAGCAGCGGCAGGTATGGTATCTGGTGAGAGTTTCCAAGCCTTCTCTGATTATAAGTTGGCACTTTGAATTTTGCTTCCCCTAGATGGAATGCTGTGTTTTCACATGATGAAAGAAACAAAGGCAAAAAGGACACTAGGGTGCTCCTTACAAAATTCTCTTATAAGAACACTAATCCATTTGTGAAGGTGGAGTCCTCATGACTTAATCGCCTTCTAAAAGGCTCTTCCTCTTCATTATTATTATTATTATTATTATTATTATTATTATTATTACTAGTGGTAGTAGTAGTAGTAGTAGTAATAGTAGTAGTACTAAGGATTGAACCTAAAGGCATTCTACCTCCAAGCTATGCCCCCAGCCTGATTTTATTTCTTGTTTGGAAACTGATTCTTACTAGGTTGCTGAGAGTCTCTCTAAGTTGCAGAGGCTGGCTTTGAAACTGTGATCCTCTTGTCTCAGCCTCCTTAATACCAAGATTACAAATATGGGCCACAAAGCTTGGCTCTGGCTCTTCCTCTTAATACTGTCATCTTAAAGTTTAGTTCCGACATATGAATTTTGGAAGTAGGCACCATTGTTATTCTCATTTAACAGATGAAGAAACTAAGCCTTAGAGAAGCTAAGTAATCTGCTCAAGGTCACACAGCTAATGAAGAATTTGAAATCAGTTAAAAAAAATCAGAGTTCTTTTTAATCTACCACACTGCTCACATCAATCCACTGTACAGGGAGGTGGGACAATCAACTAGCCTCAATTGCTAGTGGTGATGACATAGGATACTAAGCACAACTGTGATAGTGCTGATGATAGGGACAAACCACAAGTAAGTTTCCCATAGGTCACTTATCTCATCTCTGTCCCCAACAATACACTGAGTCCTATCCCTGCTCCAGAATTGTTCTTTGCCTTGAACATGAGTCTTTTCTCTGATTATAGGCCTGAGTCCCAAGTACATTAATTCATCTCACAGCAGCTTTACTGTCTTAGGGCAGGAGAGTGTGAATGGTTTCATGGCCTCTTCCCCACCTCCAGAAATATACCTTAAAACATTTAATATGTGGCTATTAATTCAATAGTAGCATTTTTCTGAACAAAAGACAGTTCTGTTAGCAGTAATTTATTTATTTGACAAGCAGTTGGGAGGCGTCAACTGTATGCTAGGCACTTTGCTGAGTGCTGTCATCCCAGTGACTTTAAAATCTGGTAGATGGAAAAAGATAGGAAAACTGGTCATTGATATATTGATATATAGAAATAGATAGGGACAACAATGACAGAATGATCTCATGCTACCCATGCCCACTGCTCACAGCCTGAGTCTTATGGATGAAGAAGATGCTTTGATTCTTATTCTTTCTCTTACCTGATGTGGCTAATGAGATCATAGATAATGAACGAGAACCCTACTGTATTTCCTTCTCAATCCCTTGATTTAGGCAATAGTTGTTATGCCCAGATCTTGAATCACCAGAGACCACTAAGAAGCCAAATCTGATACAAGCACATGAGGATCGTTTTTTTGCAAGCTCAAGCCTGAGCTTCCTCCATCACCATCGCAGCAGTTGTGAGAGAGAGCTCTGGACAATGGTATGGCAGGGTTTTATAGGTTTTTACAGTTGAGCGGCAAATTAAAACATAGCAAGAAATGTAATTGGATGACATTTAGCATAGGTGTCTCGGCGTTCCCTGATTGATTTAGATTTCGTGCCTTTGGCTGTTATGGCCCTACCCAGGTTCCTAAGAATACCAGACATGGTGTCTTATGCTGATTGGCTGTTGCTAGAGGTAGATCAGGTTACGAAACCAGGAACTTAGATCCAGGAAATAAACTTAGGCACACTATACTTAGAGCCTTTACTAAAGCCTGTCATGGTGTTGCTCTGGCTCTTCATAGTGACATATTTGAAAAGTTTTTTTCATATATTCAAAATTATATATTGAGCAACAATCATTTCCCAGGCGCTGTTTTGGGTCTGTGGACACAGTCATGAATAAAGCAGATCCCTCTTCTCACAGAGCTGACAATTATGGCGGAGGGATACACACACACACACACACACACACACACACACACACACACATATATATATATATATATATATATATATATTGTTTTTGAATATGTTTCAAAATAATAGTCCATGCCTTTTATGGCACACAATAAAACACTGTCTGATGTACTTTTTGTGCAAATCTGGACTTGCACTTCAAGCAAACTGCCTGACTTGCTAAAAGACAGAAACAGCTTTTGATTGAGTCTTTTCACAGGTATTGAGTGCCACCTATGTGCAGAGTATGATATTGGGGATCTTGGAGAGATTCAGAATAAGAGGACTGGGTTCTCTCTTAGAGGCTTCCCAGTCTGATGCAAGAGGCAGCCCCTTTCATTGGGAGCTCCCAGGCTGTAGAAGTCTGGTCTACAAAGGCAGATTTCAGGACCACCTCTAAAGGGGAATCCTAAGTACCTGCAAAATGAATCTCCCTTTTGTGATGACGGGAAACTAGAGAGGGCACAGCTCCAGGGAACAAAAAGGGTACACTGTAGGAGTTGCTACATGTCTCAGCAGTGAGAAGCCACCCCCCCTCGCCACCGGGTTACTGTTACCCTGTGAAGCTTCTGGATAAGATGGAATTTGAAAAACTGTGGGTAAGAATGAAGAGCTCATGGGAAGGGTGGGGTAGGGCATATTTCAGGTATAGGGTGCCTTCTGGGAGATGATAGGAGGAATGAGGGTTCTTGGGGAAGGAACCTAGGCAATCACTCTTAATTCAAATCTAACTGAAGATGCAGGGGAGAGAAGAGGTCAAGCATGAGGGTGGAGGGAGTCTTGACCAAAACCCTCCGCGATGCTGAGTGGCAAGGGAAAGGATTGGTCAGGGTAAGTGGTGCAGGGATGAGTGGGGGCCCTTGGGACAGAGTCCTTTCCTGAGTGCTCAGATTTCCGGACAGCTGTTAAGGAAGCGGGGTGAGAAAGGGTTAAGAGCGCCCCATCCAACACCCAAATGCTTCCTGTGTTTGAAACCTTCAGGTCTCTGCAAACCTCTGGCTCTTGGCCAGGTGGGTATTGTCCAGGGAGCAGTTGTGAGCTGTCTGAATGGTAGCGTGGTCTTTGTTGTGGGGCCACCTCAGGGTTCCCTCTCATGCCCCTAGCTGGGGCCGCAGACTGCGAGCTGAGAGGGAGGCTCGCTCCCTCTCTCTCTTCCTGCCCCCCCCCCAGCCCTCCCAATGACCACATGACCAAGTGGGCTCGCGGCCAAGCCACAAGCTACAAAATGCAGCTCCTGGAGTGAGCGGGAAGCATTCTTGCTGAAAGCCTGGGTCACGAGCCCAAGCACAGCTAGTCGCTTGGAAAGAGCTCTTGCAGCATCCAGCTTCGCCGCTGAGGGAAAAAAAAATTGCAGAGGAGCGGAGGCTGCACGCCAGAGCGAGGGTCTGCAGCTTACAGCAAGGCTGGGGCTCGCACACTTGCCAGGCGACCGGGAAGCATCAAGCTCCACTCCCGCACCCACCCGTCGCTTGTGCTTCTCCCTTTGCCTCCAGGCGCCCGACCTCTTCGCCTTCCCGCTGGCCGGTCAAGGCTGCGGCAGCCAGAGGAGCAGCATGAATTTGCGGCTCTGCGTGCAGGCTTTGCTGCTCTGGCTCTCCTTGATTGCGGTGTGTGGAGGTGAGTGCTCACCCTCCAGCTCGCCTGCTCTTCGCTACCTTTCCGGGCTGCAGCTAAGGAGCTCTCCGCTCTCCCCATTTGCACTTTCTCTGCCTCCAGGGGATCCCAGAGCAAGCCCTGCAGAAGCAGCCACCGCTGGCTGCATCCAGTGGCCAATTGACAGGGCTCTTCGGGTGAGGGGTGGAAGGCTGCGGGAACCGTTTTCTCTGGGGTAGGGGGATCTGCATGGCCTGGAGTATCACCAGCCTGACGCCTTATGCCATCTTAAGGAGCTCAGGCCACCAGTATGCACCTCATGTCCTGCACCCTGCACCCCACGTGGTAAGGATAGAAGGACATGCCCAGCTTCCTGAGTGGGTCAGTCAAGGGAACTGGCCTGTGTGGGCTGGGCTCCCAAGTTGAAAATTCTCTGGCTCCTAGAGGTTAGGAGGTCCAGTGGCGCTGGCCACTGGAATGATGTGCCAACATGCAGACGTGACACTTGTTGCATAGGCAGGAGCGGGTGCAGGAGCTGGGGTGGGAGTGCATGGATCCCAAATGTTGCTACTTTCAGCCTGCAGAGCAGCAGAGGCTGCCTCCCCAGGGCCAGCCTGTCACCTCCCAGTCCCAGGACACCCTCCCCACAGTTTCCATGCTACTCCAGGGACTTGGCTCTTTCATGTCCCCTTTCCATCTTCCAGTCTGCTGCAGGAATACACATGCTTCACCTTAGTCCCCCTGCCTCCGGGCACCAAAGCAGGAAACATAGGCACTGACCTGACACCTGCATGCACTCCTCACCATGCCAATCCCCCACACCAGGTAGTACTTGGCACCATGTTCTTTTGCCTGCCCCAAACCTGGTCCCCACCCATGCCCCAGCAGCCTATGACCAGGCTGTCTGTCCTCTGTGTGTCAGTTTCTCCTGGGGCTGCCAGCTCCCACCTCTAGCTGCCACAGTCCTGTGATCTGGCTGTCACTGCTGCCTGCCTGGCACCACAGAAGGAGGAGACCAGGTGGACTAATGGCTGTGCCAGGGCCCAAGCCACAGGGAGATGAGAGTGTAGGGAAGAGGGCAGAGCAGTGAGTTTCCTAGAGGAAACTCACAATGCCTGACTTGGTTCCAAGCCCTCCAGGGGAGGAGAGATGGCCTGCAGCCCAGGAGCCTCTGGGGGTCTGGCCAACTCTGTCTGCCTCTCTTTATAGGCCATCTCCTTTCTCAGTTCTTGCTTTTTGGCACTTCCCTGACGCCAGGAGTCCTGCTAGGTTTTTCAGAAGGAGCATGAGTTGGGTCTGGCCTCTTTTCCCTTCAGGTAGCTGTCCAGTGGCCTCCTTCTTCAAGACCATAGCACCAAGCCAGCCATCCCCTTGGGAAGAATGAAACAGGCTTTCTCCTCAGAAACTCCTGTCAGGCAGGCAATGGCAGGAAAGGAGGGGCCTGTTCCTAGGAGCTAGCAACCAGGAGAGTTGCCAAGACAAAATACACAATTCTACCACAGGGAAATGGTCTATGATGGCACCATCAGGGAAGAAAGAGTGGGTGCAGAAAGGGTGTCCTAGAAGAAGCTGGGGTTTCCAGTCTGTACATTTGGTGTTACCCAAGAGGCTCTGGAGAGACCCTTGGCCAACAGATACCATAGGAGCCTTTTGGGGGTCCAGCCATTGTGGCCATACTAGCAAAGAGTAGAGCTGGCTTCAAGGGAAGAGAAGTTGGCCAGGCTACCAGAACACTGTGTGCTTCTGGCCCAGACTCTGCCATTTCTTCTTTTAATTCACCCTTTTTCATAATGTCATCTGCACACCCTGCTTGGGTACATTTGTCGCCTTCACATTTTGCTTAAGCCTAGCACTGGAAATTTCTGAGGTTCCCATTGCCTTTTCAGCCCTGACCTCACCTAGAGCCGAGGAAGATACCTCTCTGAAGGTGGTTACCAGCCAAGGGCCTAGGCACATATGCCCTCCCGCTTTCTGTCATTTCATAGAAACAAGGGCCCCAGAGCTACCTTGTCTTCAAAGTTCCAAGCCTGAAGACCATGCTTTCTCCTCTCTCCCCACATCCTGTACTGACATGGGATGTTCCCTCCCAGTTCTCCCTTCCCCCCACCCCACTCTTCCACTGCCTCCTAACTGGGATACACTTTTGCTTTTCTGAGTCTGAGAACTGTTGGGCTCTGGCCAAGTGTCCCTGGTTTTTGAGCACCTCTCTTTCTCCCCTCCTGCTCCCCCTTGCCAGCCCCTGCTCAAGGTATACAGTCACAGTGGCAGTGTGAGGACAGACTACTGTACCCCTCCCACTGTGGGGCTGTCTCCACTCCATTCCCGATCCTCTATGCTAGGTACCTATGTAACCTTAGCTAGGCCTCTCAGTGGCAAAGGACTAATGTAAGTGAAGTTGGAGGGCCAGGCCACCAGAACCTAATGTGTCCTGGGAACCAAAGCCAGTACCAAGAGATTGTACAAGGCCCTAGAGCAGGTGGCTGGTCCGGGAGGCTGGGGAGACAAAGGAACAATGCCTTATATGGGAAATACATGCAGTGCCTTGGAGAAGCAGGGGCTAGGGAGGGGTGTCACCAGCAGGGTGCCCACAATAACATGAGTGTGGCTATTTTTTTGTGTGTGTGGTACTGGGAGTGGAACCCAGTTGCTTTTTTTTTTTTTTTTTTTTACCTCCGGGCTATACTTCCAGACCTATTTTATACTTTATTTGAAAAAACAGGGTCTCACTAAGTAAGCTGAAGCTGGCTTCGAACCTGTGTGATCCTTCTGTCTCAGCCTCCCAAGCGGTGGGATTTCAAGTGTGCATCACCACACCAGGCTCATGAGTGTGGCTTTTAAAGCAATCATAAGGGCCAAGTGTGGTGGCACCTGCCTGTAATCCCAGTACTTGAAAGGCTGAGACAGGAGGGCTGTAGGTTTGAGGTCAGCCTCAGCAACTTAGTGAAATTGTTTCAAAATAAAAAATAGGGCTGAGGTATAGGTCAGAGGTACTGCACCTCTGGGTTCAATCCTTAGTATCACACACAAAAATAAATAAATAGTAAAGCAATCATAAGATTGGTCTGACCAGGAGAGGGAAAACAACTGTGTCATTCTTGGTGAAGTTGTACCTTCCTGAAAAGTCACACATATCTCTTTGTGCATTGGAAAGGTTGGAGTTCAGGTTCCATGAAAATCAAATTTTGTTCCTCTCTGGTTGCAGTTCTCAGTGTGGAGGTGCTGTCACTTTATTGTTGAAGGCGCTATAACAAGAAGTAATCATAATGGGCCATCAAACCTCCCTCTAGGTTTGAGAGTCTTTGAGGGATGGTCCCTGCCTCCCTTTGAACAGAAAATGAGTTGGAAAGAAATATTGAAGGGCACCAGGTATAGCATCCATTTCTAAAGGGGAGTTCTTTTGTACAGTCAGGACATCTGCACTGATGAGAACCAATAGGCTCTAATTTGTCCTTTTGGATAGGACAAAGCCAGTGTCTCAGATGCCAGTTATCTGATGGTAAGCCATCAAAAGTAGGAAACAGGTGGGTGATGGGCTTAGGGTGGGGGAGGAGCCTGCAGACTTCAGAATGAGGAGGATAATGAGCCCCCTTCCAATCACGAACATCAAATGGGATACAAAAGGCCAGGGCCTTTCTGGATGGCTGCCCTTCAGGGCCTGGCTGATACTCAGAAAGCTCAGGGTGGCTCTTCTCTATATGCATAGAGCCTAGACATTTTCGTGGCCAGAGTCTAAGCCACTGTCTCTGCTCCCCATCCTGGCTTGTTACCTCCCTTTCCATAGAGCCCTCTCCCCCTCTACTTGACTATAGCAGTCACAGTCTGGGATGCTGAGCAGATGGGGATGATACTTCACCCTTTCTGGGATTGTGCAGAGCTCTCTTTTCCATACCCACTGTACCCTGGGGTATGATGGCCTGTGCTGTTTCTCATCCCTAATAGCTGAAGGCATAGGCATGAGAATCAAGGGTTTGCTTTCATTTCCAAGGCCATTAGGGTCCTTCCCTTATGCCTCACCACGTGCTCAACACAGTCTTTACTACCTGGCACACTGAGGGTGTCTCTCATACTGACTCCTTGTCAGCACCATTTGAATACATCCTCAGTGTGCAGGTTAAACCTTGAGGAGTCCCCAGAACTCAGGGCATAAGCCACAGTAGGTGGGATGGGAACTTAATAAAGGACTTTCCCTCTTCTGCCTCCCCAGAAACAGTCCTGTAATGGATGTCAGCAAGAGAGGAGTCCAGGATCAGTCAGACAGATGTACCTCCTTCCCTGCCCCAGTTACCCCTCCTTCTCCAAAGTCCTAATATAATTTTTGTTTTCATTCTCATAGGTAATGCGTTTAGGGACTTAGCTGACACATTAACCCACCCTAATCATCAGCACAAAAGAGTAGCTAGTTAACCAAGTGATCCTAGTAAGAAGTAGGGTCCTAATGGATCTGGTGGGGGGTTTTGGGGGAGAAGAAAGAAGGTTGAAGGGTTAGAGAATATGCATGTGTGGGTGGGTATGCATGTCTAGATGTGAACTGGGGAAAAGAACAAGAGGCCCTGGAACCTGGGCAAAGAGGGCCCTAGGACAAGTTTTACCCACTTATGGCCCAAGAAGAGGCTAAAAATCATATGTAAACAGAGGGCTCACAGGAGCCCAGGAGCAAAGGAAGGAACCAGAGCATGAGCGTGTTTGAAGAACAGTCAATGGAAGGCTATATGACAACCAGAGACAGGGATATAGCTTAAGGCAAATCTGATGATATGTAGGAGAGAGAGAGACTGGTATTCATTATCACTGGCCTCATACACAGCATTCCTGCAGGACAGCTGAATACAAGGAATTGCACAAGCACCCAACCCATCCTTCTCTTCCCCAGAACTGTTTCATCTCTCTGCAAGGCCTGCCTCTGGTGGCCAAACTTGTTTCTGGGTGCCAGATTGTTTTCCCTGGATGGACTGTAGGCTTTATGAAATCTGGCAAGTATGCCTTCTCCCTCATCCTTCTTAAGTACTCCAAGAACCACTAGGATTCCATTGTCTGAGCTCAGGCTAGCAGCAGAAGACTTCTACTCTAAGACTTTCTACATCTTTCCTTGTAGGGAGAGGCCTGGGAGAGCAGAATAGAAGCCAGGTAGAGTGGGAATGGAAGGAATTTACATCAAACATAGGATGAGGGTGTGATCTGGAAATGACAGGAGGGAAAGCGGTAGGGAGGTGTCAACTGCAATAGCCTATCCCTTTCCTGGTGCACAGATATGCTGATATGGGTGACCATTCATTCATCCATGCATGCATGCCTGCCATGTTTATTAGCCTCTAAATTGGGTCACAGGACAAGTTGAGCCCAACATAAAGCAGGGTGAGTCACAGATGCCCTAGCCACACCCACAGATAAACCTCAGGAGTGAGCATGATTTCAGATGTGCCTAACCATTGACATGCCCATGGGTGAGGAATGAGATCCCTAGTATTCAAAAGTGGATTGCTCTGCCTATCAAAGGATGTAGGAAGTACAATAACATGATGTTCAGGATCTGCCTTAAAATACCATAACCAAAATCCAAAAATA
This sequence comes from Muscardinus avellanarius, assembly GCF_963383645.1. Classification (NCBI taxonomy): domain Eukaryota; kingdom Metazoa; phylum Chordata; class Mammalia; order Rodentia; family Gliridae; genus Muscardinus; species Muscardinus avellanarius. Next base: position 77,575,005 of record NC_137792.1, read on the forward strand.
CATAGCAGCACAATTCACAATTGCCAAACTATCAAACCAGCCAAGGTGTCCATGAACAGATAAATGGATTACAAAACTACGGTATATGCGCACGATGGAATTTTACTCAGCCATCGAGAGGAACAAAATAATTTCATTTGCTGGAAAAATGGATGGAAATTGAGAACATTATGCTAAGTGAGAATAGTCAGTACACAAAAAGTGAAAAGTTGGATGTCCTCTCTAATACGTGGAAGAAATGGAGAAAATGAGACATAGGAGGAACTCTAGACGAAGGAGAAACCTTAGATGAGCAAATAAGGTGACCTAACTGAGGAGGATGGGAGGGGGGAAGAGGGAAATTCCCTAATGTACATATAAAAGTCATTCACTAAACCAAACATGGGAAGGAGGGAAAGGGAAGGGAATGGTGTGGGAATTGGGGAAGGGCTAAATGAGTGATGTGTGCAAGTATGCCTCTACCATCTCATACCCCATTAAAATGTATGACTACAGTGCACCAATAGAAGGAGGGAAGGAAAGAAAGAAAGAGAGATAGAGAGAGAAAGAAAAAGACAAAGAAAGAAAGGAAGGAAGGAAGAAAGAAAGGAAGAAAGAAAGGAAACTGAAGCAATGCAATTCTGGGTAACTAGTGAATCGGGTTATAAGTCCATATGGAGGAGGGAGTTGTTAGAATGTGATATGTCTGAAATATTTCAAGTATACCAGATGTAGGGATATAATGGGGGTTACCAACTCCTGTATTCCAGCCCAAGTACAGCCCTGATGTCCCGTAGTGTACCCCTTAATGATGTTCCAAAGAAAGAAACTGTTTATGCTGTTGGAAACATAACTGTCAAACGAATATAAAATCAGGATGGGTGTAGTGACACACACCTATAATTCTAGTACTTGGGAGGCTTAGACAAGAGGATCACATGTTTGAGGTCAGTTTCAGTAACTTAGTGAGACCCCCTTTCAAATAAAAAATAAAAAGGGCTGGAGTGCAGTTCAGAGGCAGAATACGTGTAAGTTCACCCCACAGTACCAAAAAAAAAAAGAAAGAAAGAAAGAAAGAAAGAAAGAAAAAGAAAAGAAGAGAAGAAAATAAAAGGATATAAAATAAGCTATCTTAATGGCAAGATGGGAATAGTAGGTTCTGTTTGCCCCAAGAAACAGTACAAATGGCACATTTTTCATTAGGATAGACAAAAAGAGAGAGAAGCTACGAGGAGTACCATCTCATGGAGAAATTGTCCCTTCTCTTACACCTGTGGTCTGTGAATCCCTCCACAGCCTCCTGCCACTTTCAGCAGCCTTCCTAGCTAATAAGCCTTTTCCTTCCTTCAGTGCCCATGATGCAGTCTCCAGATGGGAAGGAGCTGGAGGAAGGCAACCTTCGCTACCTGGTGCAGCCCAAGGCTTCAAGGAATGGACCAGGACCCTGGCAAGGGGGCCGGAGGAAGTTCCGCCGCCAGCGGCCCCGCCTCTCCCACAAGGGCCCCATGCCGTTCTGAAGCAGGTACTTCCTGGAGCCCCTGGTCAGTAGACAGCTCTAAGGAAGGGGGCAGCTTAGAAGCTAATAACCCAGCTCCTTATCACTGGCCAGCAAGCAAACACTTAATGGGCTTAGAACCACCAAGGAGTTTGTATAGCACCCATCAAGCCCTTTCATTTTACAGAGGGGGAAACTGAGACCTAGAGAAGGGCTTGAACCTTGGGACTGATCTCCTGACTCCATAAGAGCTGAGCTCTGCCTCTCCTCTGCTCTGCTGCCTAGGGCTGGGCAGACTGGAGATTGGAAAGTTTTGGAAGTCCTGGAGGTCCTGGACTGGGGAGGGGTGCCCAGGGCATGCCTGAAGTGTCCAGTCTGGATATTCACCAGGTCAGGGATGAACAGGAAGAAAGCAGAAAGCCTTGGGTGGAGGCAGGAGGAGTGTTGTGGCTGTGGGTGTCCAGAGCTGTGGGAAGGACAGAAACAATGAAGGTTGCTCCAGTTGGGAGCAGAGCCCAAGCCTGCCCCCAACCCAGACCTGGCCTGTTGCTCCCACTGTGGTGAGGACAATGGCTTGTCCACTCGGGGCCTTGGACCTTTGGTTCAGGGGTAGGGTACTGGGAGTGGGAGCTGTCCCACCTTTCTTTTGTTTGAGGGTTGCTTTGACTGAGGGCATGCCTATAACTTGTCTCTTTTGTCATTTTTGTCTCTTTAGGACTGAGGGGGGCCCCACATGCCTGCCCCCTGAAGCTCTGTCTACTCCGCAGATTGCTCTGCTTCTCTAGAGCCCTCTCGTCCATTTGGCTCTTGTCTTGCACCTGCTCTAGCTGCTGATGGTCCCAGCTCTTCTCACCCACCAGCTAATAGCATGGTCCTGTCTTGCAGATGAATGATTGTGTTCCTCTCACAAGAGTCCATTCAACCCATCTTTCTGGCCCCTCCCTCAACTGATTCTGGAGACCCAGCTTCTTCCTGGCTCATTGCTCGCCCTGGTCCTTTCCTTTCACATCTTCACTTGGCCCTTCCCTCACATCTGCCCCGAGATTGGGGTGGAGATACCCCCTTCTTCCATGTGCTCCTGCAGGTTCATGTTTTCTTGTCAGTTGGACCCTTTACCCACCCAGTCTCCAGGGAGGAATACAGGAATGAGAGATTCTAGTTAAAGGCACTGGAGATTGGGGTCCAGAGAGGGTGCATGGTGGGCACTGAGATAAGGGTGTGGTCCTCTGGTGAAGAGGGTTGAGGTCCTAGAGAGAAAAGGAATCACTGCTGTGGCCTCTTCCCTGTCCCTGCATTTGGCTTGGCTAAAGAGAAGAAGAGGAGCCCATGAAGGATCTCCTCACTTCTTACCCTAACATGTCTCCTAAACCTCTCCTTCCAGGAGAGGGATAGGTTCAAGCTCTAGGTCAGGAGAGGAGGACTCTGGGCCTGACAGGGCTTTATACCCTCCTGGGAGTAAAAGCTGAGAAGGAGGGTTGTTTTTGCCAAGAGTCATAGACTATTAGGCCTGAAAGGACCCCTGGAGATCACTTAGCTCAGCCTCTTTATGCCAAATCCTCTGTGAAAGCAGAGCCCTGGAGAGAGAAGTGACCTGCTCAGGGTCACTGCAGAGCCAGAATGGAGACTGGATCTCCTAAGTCCCACCTTACAATGTCCTCTTCCCTCTTGATGATGTCTCTGCAGAATGAGAGAAGTGCCTTTTGTCTGGAGTGAGTGCTGGTGGTGGCTGGGAAGGGGGAAGAGGAAAGCTGCTGTGAGCTGCCCTTTCTTGGGGACGGAGCTGCTACCACCTCCCTTGCCTTGCCCTGCTGCCCCATCTCCAACCTGGGCTGGAAGCTTTCAGAACTGGCCAGCTGCCCCTGTTCTGGCAGTACTCCCAGGTCCGGGGTACTTTAGTAGGGGAGCTCAGGCACTGAGACTACTGTGCTGGTTGACTGAGACTACTCAAAGCTGAGTGATAGGAACCATGGTCAGTCTTAAATGATCTAATCCTAGTGAACTCTCCTTGGGGAGCAGGGGAGCGAGAGTGGAAAGTAAAGGGGAGGAAAAGGAGAAAAGGAAAGGAAGAGATGAGATGGTGTGTAGTGTTCTACAAGAACCTTCCACAGCCTCCCAGGAGGGAGAAAAGGGAAGATGGAAGCCTGTTGCCTACCTGCGTATTTGTGGATTCAGGATCCCCCAAGTCCCACAGTAACCCCAATGTCTTCCTGTCCACTTACCCCCAAGTACTTTTCCTCTGCTGCTGCTAACAGTGCTGTTGCCTGTACCTCAAGGCCCACCCTGGGAAGCCGCACTGGGCACAGCCTCTGTACCCTCAGACATAAAGTGAGGGCTACCCAGTGTCCAGAAAGCCTCTCCTGCCACTGGTACCTCCACAAGGGACCTGGCTTTCCTCCTCCTTTCTATATCTGCCTCATCAGCCTGCCACGACATGCAGACAAGCCCAGCCTCATGGTGAAGGAGAGGGACAATGCCTGAGAAAGATGGGGGATGCAGGGCAGAGGAGGGTAGTGGGTGGGCCAGGGGGCTATCTTTATTTAAAGTGGTTGTGTATGATTCTTATACTAATTTATACAAAGATATTAAGGCCTTTCTCTTTAAGAAATTGTTGCCTTCCCACAATGGTGTTCACTGTGTTTGTAAAGATTGTTCTGTGTAAATATGTCTTTGTAATAAAGAGTTAAAATCTGACAGTTTGCCCTTACTCTTGGAGGAGATCATGTTCAGAAGGGGCGTTTCTTTCCCTCCGGGGCCATGGTTGTACTTGTGCCCACAAATTGAACTCACAGGGAGGTAAGTGCTTGTATCCCAAATCGGTTCGAGGTCAATTGGCCTTAGAATCTATTTTTCTCAAGCTCATAAAAGGAATCTATGCATAATGACCAGTTCCCATAGAATTCAGCCCACTTTTTAGTTTTGGACATACATTTTAATGTCCTTTTTTGCGGTATCTTTATCATTTAAAGGATTGGTAAAGAGCAATTTCTTTAATAATGTGCTGATTAAAAGTGGGATTTATAACTAAAAATTGTTTCATATTGGTGGGTGTCTTCTATTTTATCTACTTCTGAATATTTTTGGACTTTTTAGCCAGTTTGCCTTTCTAGAAAATGTCATGTTTTTAGCAATAAATACATTTGGTAATGACTCTATGTATCATTTGATATTTTACAAAGTGGAGTTGCTTAATGAAAGAGATAGCCTGAAAAATAAATGTAAGGAGTTCAATACAATTCTGCCCCATCTATCTCACTTCTTCATCCTTGTCAAATTGTCAATATCTTGCAGAACAAAAGGAACATTGGGATCATGTTAATTTGATTAATAAACCCATTAGGTACATAAAGGCATTATATAATGCAGAGCAAAACCCAATGAAAAAGAGACAGGAGTGATTAAAATTGGTACATTTGATGACTCTTGTGGGGAATTTATAGTTTGACAAGCATTTAGTGCCATAACTACATGATTTTAAAGAAAGTGTCTTCAACAATCTTGGTAAAATATCATAAAACTGAAGCCGGGTGTGGTGGCACACTCTTGTATTCTCAGCATTCGGGAGGCTGAGACCGGAGGATCACAGTTCGCAGATAGCCTTAGCTACTTAGTGAGGCCCTCTACGAATTATTAAGACTTACCCTGTTTCAAAATAAAGAATACAAAAATAGGGCAGGGGCTGTAGCTCAGAGGTCGAATGCCCCTAGGTTCCATCCCCAGACCCGCCCACACATACACACCAAAAAAAAAATAAATCATAAAACTGCTCAATGAGAGATAAAATAGAAGTCACCCATAAGCATAAAAAACTGTGTAGTCATTGACAAAATGCTTCAACACTGCAATTTAAAAATATGACATTAGCAAGGCATGGTGACACATGCTTTGTAATCCCAGTCTTTGAGAGGCTGAGGTGGAGGATCACAAGTTCAAGGACAGCATGTGGTAACTTAGCAAGGCTTTATCCCAAAATAAAAATATTGAAAGTATAGCTCAAAGGTAGACTGCCCATGAGTTTAATCCTCAGTACAATAAATAAATAAACAAACAAATATATAAATGTTGGAAGCACCTTTTAGGAAAATTGGTGCAAAATGCCTTATTTTAAAATTACTAGTTTGGGCTGGGCGTGGTGGCGCACACTTGTAATCCCCGGGCTTTGGAGGCAGAGACAGGAGGATCACGCAGGTTCCAAGCCAGCCGCACTGGCTTGAGAGACCCTGTTTCTAAATAAAAAAATATAAAAATAGGTCTGGGAGTGTAGCCCGGAGGTAGAAGGGCTTCCAGGAACCCAAGTACCACCAAATAAATAAATAAATAATAAAATTACTAGTTTGATTTTTAGGCAAACTAGTCATCAGAGGAATTGGGCTTAGAAGGGATTTTGGGTGGGCTGATTAGTCTGTTATCTTTCTAATGATCCCCAAAGCTCTAATTTTACATGAAAACAAAGAATAAGGGGTGGTGATGAGGTAGGAAACTTAATACTATCCATAAACATTCAATCCTTTAAAAATTTACAGAATTCTTTAAAAATATGAACCCACCATCCTCAGAATTGAGCCAGAAATCTCTCAATTCCCATTTTACAGGTAAAAAAAACAGGTTAAGAGTAGAGAAGTGACTGGTTCAAAGACTCATAGCTTGTAGGTCAATGTAGAAACTAGTCTTTTAATTCTAAAATACAATCTCTTTTTTAAAAATTTTTTGTGGGTCTGGGGATGAAACCCAGAGGCATTTGACCTCCGAGTTACACCCCCTGCCCAATTTTTTTCCTTTATTTTGAAACAGGGTCTCACTGAGTTGCGAAGGGCCTCACTAAGTAGCTGAGGCTGTCTGTAAACCGTGATCCTCCGGTTTCAGCCTCCCGAATGCTGGGATTACAAGTGTGCGCCACCACACCCAGCTTACAATCTCTTTTTTATAGTAGAATAGAAGGTCCCCTGACCAAAGAGAAAAAAACTAAGTACAAAATGCATATGGTTTTCTCATTGCATTAGAAATATGAAGTAGGAGATAGCATAATATGGCCTGATGAAACCAGGGAAAGAGGATGGTGAGCAGTGGAGATGGAGACAAGAAAAGGGGAGCAGCCACCAGGGCCACATATGTAGTCAGCTGGATACTACTTAGTAGACACAAGCTTGACCTTGTGTCTACTAAGGGGCAGGAAATGATGGAGTAAATGCTGGTGGCTTTCTGTAAAGATAATTAAATGTCAAATCCAAAGAGAGAAATATATCTAAGTTGCTAACTTTGGGAGATATCTTGGCTTGACTAAATAAATTCTGACAACAGAATTCAAGTGGGGTTGTTTGTCAAAATGCAGAGCTTTAGAAAAAAATGAAAGGAGTTCACTTCACTGATTGTCTCTAATTGGGAGGTTCTGGGCTGAGGGTCTGAAGCGTATGGGTAAAGAATCTGAAAGACAATACTGCTTCAAATCTACCCAGAATTTAGGCAGCCTCTGAAGTGACAGAGATTAGGGAGGCAAACAGACTCAGAACCACACATGGCTTTTCAGGCCCCCAGGCATTGTGTCAAATGAGTCCTGGCCACTTTGAAGCCTAACACTTCAGATACTCCCAAGGCCCTGCTGACTTGGTATCCCCAACTGGGGCTGGGCTCAGCTTCCAAAACCAAGGGAACTGAGGGATCTGGCCTGAGCGGCCATTCTGAGGTACTTACATAATGCCATTTTGCAGGCCTAAAGGTTATTCCACTGACATTTCTCAATCCGAATTTGTGTGTGTGTGTGTGTGTGTGTGTGTGTGTGTGTGTGTGTGTGTGTGTCTATGTGACTGGAGTGAGCCTGTGCCAGGTAACTACCAAAGAAGACAGCGGAGAAGACATACTGGGTACCTTCCTCTCCTGTCTCTAGAAGGACTGTTGACTCAGCCAGCACTTCTCTGAAACCAACAAAAGGAAGATCTTCCCAGCGCTCTTTTGAAAAGCGAGGGAGCCTGGCAAGGAATTCCCCACTCTGCTGCCTGGGGCTCCAGCCAAAAGCCAGAGCTATACCCAGGATACTTCTTTGAATATTTTGAGTTTGGGGTCAGCAAACTTTTTCTGTGAAGAGCCAGATAATATTTCTGATTTTATGGGCCATTATAGGCTCTGTCCCAACTATTCAAACCTGCCACGGTCATGCAACAGTAGCATAGACAATGTGTAAACCAAAGGGCATGGCTGTGTTCCAACAAAACTTTATTTATGAAAACAGGGTCTCTCACCGGGCGTGGTGGCACATGCTTGTAATCCCTGCGCTTGGGAGGCTGAGACAGGAGGATTGTGCAGGTTCGAAGCCAGCCTCAGCTACTTAGTGAGGTTCTCAGCAACTTAGTGAGACCCTGTTTCCAAATAAATATAAAAATAGGTCTGGGAGTGTATCCTGGAGATAGAAAGCCCCTAGGTTCCATCCTTGGTACCAAATAAATAAATAAATAAAATAATAAAAAATAAAAACAGTGGGACCTTATTTCAAAAAAATAAAATAGGCCTGAAAGTATAGCTCAGAAGTAGAATGCCCCTAGATTTAATCTCCAGTAAAACACACACACACACACACACACACACACACACACACACACACACACAGCCATAGTTTGCCCAACCTTGCCTCACATGAAACAGCAAGCCCTTCAATGCAGCCTCTGAGCCCTTGCCTGGGGCCAGAGGGAAAGACTCAGCAAGGTCTACAGTGAAGGCAACTTACTAAACTGGTACCAAGCTTTGATACTACTACTCTAACAAAATCTGGAGTCAAATCAGGATTCAAATCCTGATGCATTTACTCATTAGTTTGACCTTGAAGCCAGTGTCATGACTTGGATGAGCCTGTGTTGCCTTAGCAGAATGCTGTTGCCTGCTTGTATGGCATTGTCATCAGGATTGAACATCACGATTCAGGTGAAACGTCTGGTACAGAGCCCATCCCATGGAACAAACTCATTAAGGGGGAAGTTGTCATTATCCCAGCTAAGCTTCACTCTAGCCCTGAGAAGTAAACAGGCCACCATCACTATCCCCAATTTATAGATGGGGAAATAGGTTCAGAGAGTTGAGGTTGCCCCTTCAAATGTACACAGCTCCTGATTGGTGAGCAAAACCCGAAACAGACTTCTGTCCTCCACTTGGGTTAACTGCCTTGCTCCCTCAAGGGTTCTACTCCCCATTCTGAGTATGCCTTAGTAATTGGAAACTTCTGGTCTCCTGGACAAGTCCTAAGGCCTTGTCAGGGACAAATTAGGCCCACAACATTCTCCTTTGCCATAGCTTTACTAGGACAGCAACCCAAGAGGCCTTTCCAGAGGTACTAAGCGCTCATCATTAGCTCCTTATGTGAGGACCCTTTTCTGGAGTTGTAGAGCCAGGCACCTGCTCTAAGAAATCTACCTGTATCTTTCTACACAAGGTCAGAGGCCTAAAGACCTGGGTTCCAGTCCTGAATCTGCTTCTGCTGAGGGTCTGCTGGGAAGCTTGGCAAACTTAGCCTCCTCCTCTCCCCGGGATCCCTGGAGGAAGTAGATGTTGTGAAGCTTTGGTGGAGTCCCAGAAAATAGTACAGTGCTTCTTATTGAACTTTGGAGGGAATTCAGGGCCTGCCACAGGGACCTATAGGGAAGAATTCTGGGAGAAGAAACAGGTATATGGTCGGAAAACAGGAACCTCGGCCAGCAAGGAAGGCCACCACTGGGCTATGTGGGTCTGCAGAAGCTTGCCTTTGCCTCAGGCTACTGGAACCTCTGTTTCCTACTTTGTGCATTGTGTGAACCCAATGCCTTCTCATCTTTGTGGAGTGTTAAAGGATTTGCAAGTCACAATCAAGCTAGTCCAGTGGCATGAAACTCTTAAGTTCAGAGCTCTGGACCTTGACTCTAGTTTGGCCAGTAACTAGCTGTGTAATTCCAGGCAGGTCAGGTCAATTCATTTTTTTTTTTTTTTTGTGGTACTGGGGATGGAACTCAGGGGCATTCTACCTCTGGGCTACACCCTCAGCCCTAATTTATATTCTTTATTTTGAAGCAGGGTCTCACTGAGTGGCAAAGGGTCTCACTAAGTCGCTGAGGCTGTCCGCGAACCACGATCCCCCTGTCTTAGCCTCCCAAATGATGGGATTACAAGTGTGCGCCACTATGCCCCACTTTCAATTTACTTTTTGAGGATCCCAATTCCCCTTCATCTATCTTCATATAACAACCACCTTTGTTATTCCTACCTCTAACATGTAGAATCTTAGAAGGTTAGAGTCCATAGTGAAAGGTTTGAGCCACTGCCCCGCAGGGACCGAAAGCTAGGAGGCGGAGCCCTGTGATTACCAGAGGAGACCACGCCCCTCGATTAAAGAGAAGCCTGAGAGAGACAGAGAAGTGTGCTCTCCCCCACTAGCCTCCGCGGGCGGTCGACTCCCCATGAATAAAGGCATCCATACCACCTATAATGGATTTCCGCGTGTATCTGTGCGCGAATGGGACCCCTCCACATCTTTATTTATTATTCACATAGGAGCTGGGAGGTGGGCACGGTTATTCAGTACCTCATGCCCCTTGGGTTTTTTTTTTTTTTTAACAGATGAAGGTCAGACTCTTAAAGCAAAAGTGACAGCCAGATTCAGTGGCACACACTTGTAATCCCAGTACTTAGAAGGCTGACACAGGAAGATCTTAAGTTCAAGGCCAGCCTCAGAAACATAGCAAGACTCTCAGCAACTTAGCAAGATCCTTTTTCAAAATAAAAAATAAAAGTGATGGGTGTATAGCTTAGAGGTAGAATGCCCCTGGGTTTAATCCCCAGTACAAAAAGAAAAGAATTATCTTCCTAAGGGGACACAGCTAGATAATGCTAGCAAGCTTGCATAGGGTGCTTCTCCTGTGCTAAGTATTGTTCAATGAACTTTGCTTGTTCTGACTTAGCCCCTATCACAACTCTGTTTGATAGTTGAGGAAACCAAGGCACTGGCAATTTAAGCTTGGAGGTACAATGGTCCTGGTTTCAATCCCCAGTAAAATACACACACACACACACACACACACACACACACACACACACACACACAGAAAAAAAGAAAGTGCCCTAGTGCTTCACACTAATCAATCCCCTGAACAATCAGCAAGAGACACCGTGTTGGGGACAGTGAAGAATATTTGCTCCTCATCTTGCCTCGAGAGGCTCCAAGAAAAGGAGGTGTATGGAGAGTGACAGCATCGCTACCTATTGCTGCCGCCATGCCCTCTGTACCCATTTGGACTACATTGTCTGTTGCTCCCCTAACTTCCTCAGGCCTCCCTTTTCTGTTTCTCTGCCACTCTGCTTTTTCAGCCATTTAAGTGGCAGCCAAGTTTGCCAGCCTCAGGAAGCTGACCCAATTTCCCTCTAGCTTTGAAGGACTAGTGAGCCCAGCATTGGAACCTAGGCTTATTCCCATATTCCCAAAGCCTTTGTGTTTTCCAACCCCACAAGTCCTGGCCAAGCTGTGCATGGGCATAACCATTTTGAAGGTGACCATGTGCACCTTCAAGCATAGGACCTGGAGACTTGAGACCTCCCCTTGCTAGACCTTGATTTTTTTCATTTCTAAAATAATAATAATAATAATAATAATAATAATAATAATAATAATCCCTAGCTCCTTTGCAGGTGCATAATGACTGAATTTTCTGAAGTGAAATTGTTTGGTACAGTAGAGTTCTGTGCCTGTGTCAAAAAGGGGGAAAACTGCCTCCCTCAGCAGGTGCTCACAGACACGGGGTTTGCATACAAAAGTGCTTCATCTGTAAAGGGCTATAAAAATTCCTTTCTCAGGCTGGGGGTGTGGCTCAGCAGTAGAGCATGCATTTAACATGTGTGAGGTCCTGGGTTCACTCCCTTCATCCACTTACAAAAGAAATTCCTTTGTCAACATTTACTGAATGCTTATAGAGTGCCTACTATGCATCACATTCCTTACAACCTTGAGAGGGAGACAGATGTTATTCAGGAAGTCACACTGAACATCTGACCAGGAGCTGGGGCAAGGCCGCTGGAGGGAAAGCCCAGCCCTCCAGGTGGATTCGGTCAGGGAAGGATTCCTGCAGAAGTAGGAGCTAAGACCTGCAGAGAGGTCTTTGTAAGCAGAGCACAGCTTGTGTTTAAGCACAACAGAGGAAAGGATCTATAATCTTACACCTATTTCACAGATGATGAAGCAGGTCTTAGAGGCTGTGACTTGCTTGATGAGAGGTTCCTTTGAACTGCTGCCTGTTGGCTGGTTCCTTTCCTGGCTCTAGGCTGGGGGGACAGAGTACATCATCCTCTCCCAATAATTTGCCCAATACTCTGTCAACTTGTCAGCTATTCATGAAAGGCTGAGACCTCTCAGTCCAGGAATGGGAGGCAGTGTGTGCCCAAGTCAGTTCACAGATTGGCTGGACACTTCGAAAGCTTCTTGGTTGTTTCCCTTTCCTTTAGTTTGCTCAGCCTCCCTCTCTCTACCCAGCCTGTTCAGTCTTTGGGTGAAATCCATTGTGGCAGGAGAGGCTTCCCCCTGCTGGCTTATCTCTGTAACTGCAGTCACTTCTGCTTTGCAGCAAGCTCCTCTTGGGCCTGTAAAACACGCGTATTTGCTCCTGATGAGTACCCTATTACAGTTTACAGGTATACTAAGTGGGCTTGTGCATGGTATGCAGGTGGAAGAGGGAGGAAGTTGCCACTTCCGGGTGTGGAATTGAAGCTTGTTGTGAGAAAGGGCTGCAGCTTGGCCTCCTTTTTATTCTTCCGGGAATGTCCCAGGTTATCTGGTCCCAAGAAGTTATTCTTTCAGCGAACTCTAGGTTTCCACAGGTTTTCCCCTTACCAGGTACACTCCAAGCACCCCCGCTGCTCCTGTGGGCAGTCTTGTAGCTGCTGGAGGCAGCGAGCACATCTGCTTCCTGACTGTGCTCATGAGAAAGTCTCCAGGAACATCCCTATCCCCTGCCAAGGCCCAAATCCAGAGCTGCTCTTCTTCTCTTTCTGAGCCAGTGCAGCCTTGTAAGGTGTTTCTGGGCAGAGAACATTCGGATCAGCTGATGCCCATTCCATAGTGCTTATCAAAGGTTTTCAAAGATGTTACCACTGTCTACATCCCATACTCCCAGGTGATTGGTATATTTTAACCCAGAGATTCAGGAGGCCATGAGTCAGGGTGTTACTCTTGTTTTCAAACCAAACAGAATAAAAATTTTAATTTTTAAAATTTTTCATTTAATTTTTGCTGTTATGGGGATTGAATCCAGGGCATTTACACTTCTGGATCCCCTTTTTTTGTGGTACTGGGGATTGAACCTAGAGGCATTCTGACTCTGAATTACATCCCCAACCCTTTTTTAGATTTTGAAACAGGAAAGACCTCAGTTAAGTTGCTGAGGCTGGCCTTGAACCTGCTATTCTCCTGTCTCAGTTTCCCAAGTACTGGCTGGCTACTTCTTTCTCTCCTTATAGCAAGCTATTTTTTACATTGCTTCTGCACATGCTTGGCTACTTCGTTTTTCTTTATAACAAACTTATTTTTAATATTGCTTCTGCACATGCCATGAAAACAATACCGCATCTTGCTTGACTCAACAAGCAAAAGTCCTAGGTGAGGCCATTAGCCATCAGCTAGATACTGGAGCCACAGGGTTGGGAACAGAAGTATCAGATTGTTACTAAAGTTCTAGCCAGAGGCCTGACTCTGGAGATCAGACAAATCAGGTCCAGCCATTTCCCCCCAGAACCAAACAGAAAAGGTAATGGTAAAAAAAAGAAAAGCATGAAAGGGACTTTAATCAGTGTAGCTGCACTGGGAAGGCACGGGCCCCGTATCCTTACCCCTGACTTCCACGGGCCAAAAATGACTTCAAGGTTTTATAGAAAGGGAAATGAGGGCAAGGGCTGGAGATCTGCATAGCTGGAGACTTTGCAAAGCCGCCAAAGCAGGCAATCTTGATTAGGTGTGGTTGGTCTGCTCCATCATCATCTCAGGAATGGTCAGCAGGGTCTTGTCGGCAGAAGAAAATTGCTATTACCTGGAGGATACTTTGGATTCCCTGAAAGATGCTAATCTACCATAACTGTTTTTACAGGAATCCAAGGTGATTCAGAGCAAAAAAGCCAGTTGCAAAATGAAAACAGAGATGCCAAGTCTTGAATCGTGCTTTTAGCCATCCATTGGACAACTGCAGGCAAAAGTGAGGGGCTAGGGATATAGCTCAGTGGTAGAGCACTTGGCTGATATGTAAAAGGCCCTGGGTTTGTACTCCAGCACTGGGGGAAAAGCATGAAATAAATTTCAAAAATTATAAACTGGGCATGGTAATGCATGCCTGTAATCCTAGTATTTGAGAGGCTGAGATAGGAGGGGTTGCAGGTTCAAGGCCAGCCTCTGCAAGTTAGTGAGACCCTGTTTAAAAAAAAAAAAAGGTCTGGGCCTGTAGCCTAGAGGTAGAATGTCCCTGGGTTCAATTCCTAGTATCCACCCCTCAAAAACACACTACTAATTGGAGAGTCTAAGTCTTTGTAGAGGATCAGAGTCTACCCCCTTTTGGACTCTGCCAAAAGAGAAAGTTTTCTGAGTAGGCTCAGAATGATAGGAGCTCTCAACAAGCCAAGTTCAGCTTTCAGTAAGCAGCTTCAAGCAGAGCTCTCACACAGGCCTCACCTTATCCTTTGCTGATGGTTGTAATGCACCTACAACATTTCCAGAAAATACCCTTTTCTGCTCTCAGCTTTGACCTTGGCTCCTCTTTGCAGAAGCATGAGCTGTAAGGAGCTGCTTCCCACCAATTCCCATTACTGAGCATGGCTCCTCTGTTGCCTACTTCATAATTTATCCCTTCCTGGCTGCTGTCCTCCTCAAAGTGCAGCTGAGGACCCAAAGATGGTGTGACAGAGGGAAAATTTCCATCCCAGTTTTGCCACTTGATAGCTGGGCCACTCTCTCCTCTTAGCTTCACTTCCCTTATCATTAACATGGCGATGATCATTGTGCTTCTTGCTGTTGTCTTTCTGCTCAATGGAGATACAGGATCCAAAAGCACTTTGGAAAAGTTCTAAAGTGCCACTTACAGCCAGATCCTTGGTGGCACAGAGTCTTCCCTTGCCACAATCCCTTTTTCGTTTTCAAAGTATACAGTAACCAACTGTCATATAACAGCCCTGGCTCTATAAGAACATTGCTTGAGGCATCATTAGATAATAAAAGCTATCATTTATTGTATACTTATATGCTAGGTACTATTTTAAGTGCTTTACATATCTTATATTCATTTATTTTCTACAACAAATACATGAAGTACAAATTCTTATCCCCATCTTGTAAATGAGAAAAGCAAGGCTTAATATGCTTAAGTAAATTGCCTAAAGTCACACAGATAGTAAACTGGGCCAAGATTTTTTGGTGTTGGGGATGGAATCTAGGGGCATTCTGCCTCTGAACTACACATTCTGCCTCTGAACTACACACTCAGCCTTTTTATTTATTTATTTATTTATTTATTTATTTATTTATTTATTTATTTATTTATTTTTGTTTTGTTTTTTTGTTTTGTTTTTTGGTGGTACTGGGGTTCCTGGAAGCCCTTCTACCTCCAGGCTACACTCCCAGATCTATTTTATATTTATTTTGTTTGGAAACAGGGTCCCTCTGAAGCCAGCATGGCTAGCTTCAAACCTGCGTGATCCTCCTGTCTCTGCCTCCCAAGCACAGGGATTACAAGCATGCACCACCACGCCCGGCTAGCCTTTTTATTTTGAAATAGGGTCTCTCTAAGTTACCATGTGCTGGCCTCGAACCTGTGATTCTCCTATCTCAGTCTCCAAAGTACTTGGATTACAGGCATACACTGTTGAGCCTGGATTTAAAGCTTCTGTCTGGTCCCAGAACATGTGGTGTGTGTGTGTTTGTCTTATCTCACTCCTTTTGGAGTGCCAATACCCTTTCCTCAAATGAAAGTTGAAGCAGGAATTAAAATGGTCCCTTACCCTTTGATTTTCTTGAGGAGAGTGGGTAAGCAGGCATTTCTTCCAGTTAGAGCCCATTATATTAATAGGTGCTTACTAAATGATGAATGTACAAATGAATGAATGAATGAATAGGCAAGTGAACAAAATATAGGCGCATGGCCCCTTTCCTACCAGCCTCAATTTTTTGAAGGGATAGAGGGTTTTGCAATATGCTTTGAGATCCTTAGAAGCACCATTTTCATGGTAATGAGACACAGACCTGCCACTCTTTGGACCAAATTCTATCCTGTCTTGAGGACTCTGAGTTCACTTCAGAAAAGACCCTAAACTACTTTCAGTGTCTATGGAATAGACCTCTGGGGCGGATCCTCAGCACAGATCTCAGAAGTTCCCGAACTGATCAGTGCCTAGGTTTCCATAGTAACAACACTAGACTAATGGGTTGCCAGGGTGATGGTGTGCTACTGTTAAGATTGCAAGGGACTGGACCACACAGGCCATGGAGTTGAAAAGATGCTAATAACACCTTCCTGAGTCTCCATGACAATAACACTCAAGCACTGGGTAGGCTTTATCCCAAATGCAGATTACCCCCCACCTCTACACTCAGCAAGAACTCCCTAGGAGGCCAGGCCACAGGCCCAGTGTCCTCAGGGTTCAAACCCTGCAATTCCCTCCCAAAGGGAAAAGGCGGCCAGTTTGCTCCCTTCCTAGCTCTCCTCTCTGCCCCAAGCCTCCAGTTCGGTGTGTCAGGGAGGGTTAGAAAGCCCTTACTATCTGCCCCTACTAATATCCACATAATGCTGCCCCATCAGGAGAGACTATAGGAAAAATCCAGTCTCTAAGGCAGGATGTATGTTGTCTACAACATGACAGATGCTGACCACAATAGGCAGAACATCTTGTGAGTTGGGATGGAGGTGGTGGTAGTGATTGCCATGAAAACTCAGGAAGGTATCACGAGCACCACATTGCATAAAAGGTATGTAATTATTTCTTTATATTGAACAGACAGAATTACGTTCCCAATTCCTGAATGCATGACCTTGTTGGACTATGTCTAAGACTCATGGGTCTGGTGGATGTGGTCTCTCACTGGCTGTCCAGAAACTATCCAAGAGTGCAGGCTGCTTGTCAGTGGCTTTCATAGGACTTCACTGGAACTCAATAGACACTGAGACTTCTTTGATCACAAGTCTCCACCTGGACACTTCTCCCTTCTTTATCTGTTTATGCTGCTGTAACAAAATGCCAGAGACTTGGGTGGCTTATAAACCACAGAAGTTTATTGGTTCAGTGTCTGGTGAGGGTTGCTTTCTGCCTTGTTGCTGTGCCTTTTTGCTGTGTCCTTCAGAGTAGAAGGGACACTGTGTTCTCAACATGGTGGAAGAGTAGGAGTGAGCAAAACTGCTCCTGCAAGCCTTTATAAGGGACTTAATTCTATCCAAGATGGTTCCACCCTCATGACTTACCTCCTAGGGATTCCACCTCTTTTTTTTTGTACTGGGGATTGAATCCAGAAGCATTCTACCTCTGAGCTACATACCCCACCCTTTTTATTTTTTCTTTCTTTTGGTCCTGGGGATTGAACCCAAGAACATTCTACCTCCAAGATATGCCCCCAGTCCTATTTTATGTTTTATTTTGAAACAGGGTCTCACTATGTTGTTGAGGCTGTCCTGAAATCTATGATTTTTCTCTCTCTGCCTCCTAAGTACTAAGATTACAGGTGTATGCCACCACACTCAATTTATTTTTCTATGCTAAGCCTGGCCTCAGTCCTGTAATCCTCCCAAGTCTCAGCCTCCCAAGTACTGGGATTATAGGTATACACCAGCATGCCTGGTTCCACCTCTTAATGCTACCACATTGGCCAATGACTTTCAATACACAAATTTGGAGGAGGGCATATTCTGACTGAAGCATTCTTTGAACTCTGTGTTAATCACCATTTTTTTTTACTGTGAGCAAAATATCTGACAAGAACAACTTAGAGGAGGAAAGTTTTATTTGGGCTCATGGCTTCAGAAGTTCAGTCCATGGTCAGCTAGCTCCAAGGCAGAAACATCATGGTGGTACAGTGTGGTAGAGGAAAGATGCTCAGCTCATGGCAGCTTCAAAGCAGAGACAGAGAGACAGACAGATAAACAGACAGACACAGACACACAGACACAGACACAGAGAGAGAAAGAAATAAATGAAGAAAGAGAGAGAGAGAGAGGAAGGGGTAAGGCCACACCCTCAGTGACCCACCTCTCCTGGCCATGCCCCACCTCTGAACCTTATTGCATTGGAAACCATGCTTTAAACACACGAACTTTGAGGGGGGGGGCGGACATTTCAGACCCAACCATAATAAACTCCATATTCCATATTCCATAGAATTACCTTTCTGCCTGACCCTGCTTGCCTCACATTTCTCTTAATTTTATCATACTCTTCCTTCATTTGAACTTGTTTGTGTTTTTTTTTCTTGCCATAGTGAAGATAACACTGGATTGGGAGACTGAGCAAAGAGTCCCGGATCTGTGACTCACTGAATGTGTGTTCCTGGGTAAGTCATTTGAAGTCTCTGGGCCTCAGTTTCCCTCTCTATAGTATGCGTGCTATTTACTTTCCCTCCTTAAGTTGTGAGCCCTGTGACTGTAGAGACAATTTTCTCTGATTCATGGCTGTAGCCCCAGTATCTGGTCCATCCCTCCTCCATTCCTTCACACCCCTCTACTCTGGCTCAGACTCCATAAGGCCCTGGTATCCGTATAAAGGTAAGAGAGACTCATGCAAAGTCTTCGCTGTGCTTAATGGTTGCAATAGTAGGTCATTATCTTTTAAAAGCCTGGGGGGATGCCTCAGGCCCTATAACAGGTGAGGCAGTGTGGAAGTATATGGGCCTCTGGTAACTCCAAATCATTTCCTGCTCTGCCATTTTCAAGCAAGATGACTGTGAGTGCCCTTTGACCCATTGTGGCAGCAGCTATACTGCAAGCTGCTCTTGTTAAACAAAAGACAGTCAAGCGCAGTGGTTGGGAGCTCAGGTGTTAAAGCCAGATGGCCTAAGCTCTGAACCCAGGTTTGCCACATACCAGCCTTGAGACTATGAGCAAGGTACTCACTTCTTGAGGACAGCTTCCTCATTTTCCCCGAGTCTCAAGGTGCTCCATGTCTCCTGGAGAAAAGTGAAGGCCTATGGTGAGGGCAAGTGTGGGGCCTGAGGCAGGTGTTCCCAGAAAAAAGATCTTCCTTTATATCCTCAAGGAGTTCCTAAATGGTGTCCAGGGCAGGCTGGACTGAACTGAAAGGGGAAGTCAGGCCTCTTCAGGGCTGGATTGAAGCAGCTGCCCAGACCTGGCTGGAGACTCTTTCATGGAGCTGTCACCTTCCTGGAGAGCCAACAGGGTTAAGTATCTGAGAGAAGAAATAATAGAGACAGTTCATGCGATGAGGGCCAGGCCCCTAGTCCACCTGCCGTCCTAGGAGGCCTCACTACATTGTCTCTCCCACACACTCTTTCATCAGGCCTCATCCCATTACCCCTATGGCTTGCATCTTAGAGTTCAGCGTGGTGGTGCATGCTTGGGAGGCTGAGACAGGAGGATCACAAAGTTTTGAAGCCAGCCTCAGCTACTTAGTGAGGCTCTCAGCAACTTAGTGAGACCCTGTTTCCAAATAAAATATAAAATAGGTCTAGGAGTATAGCCTGGAGGTAGAAAGCTCCTGGGTTCCACTCCCAGTACCACCTAAATAAATAAATAGAGTTCAGTCTGCAAAGGCTTCCCTACACACCACTCTCATACCCCAAAGCCTCCCAATTTAAATCCCAATCTCTTTTTTTTGCAATACAGGAGATTGAACACAGGGGTCCTCTACCACTAGCTAAATACTCCCAGCCCACTTAATTTTATTTTCAGATAATCTCTCACTAAGCTGCTGAAGCTGGCCTCAAACTTGCAAGCCTCCTGCCTCAGCCTCTCAAATCGCTGGAATTACAGGTGTGTGCCACCAAGCCTAGCAAATTACAGCCTGTTGAGAGATGAGGAATTCTTACTCATTTTCTGCTGCAGTCTATCCTGCTCAAACTTAAATCTTGGTCTTTTGTTCAGTTTCTTATGGGGTGAGGAGAGTTCTTCAGTCTCACAGGCACCTGGGATCCCAGGGTGGTTCTTGAGCCTAGAGAGAAACAGCATGCCAAAAGTGTTGGGGCCTAGTGAGGAAACAGCACTAAACTTGGAATCCCTGCAGACAGAATTCCTGAGTCCTGGCCCAACTATCTGTTGCCTAAATGACTTAGGGAAAGCTGCTTCACCTTTGTGCACCTGTTTCCTCATCTGTGAAATGGGGACAATGCTATTTTTCCATCTACCAACCTTGCTAGAGCTGTATGTGGCTTCTAAAAGAATGTCTATGGGGATGTGTGCTTTCATCCTAGAGTGCTGCATATATGCTAAGCAGGACATGGCAAAGTGCCCTCCTTTTCTCCCCTTTCTCTTCCCTTCCACTGGCTTCTTCCCCTTGGCCCTCAGATGTGCTCAGAGCTTCACTGTCCTTCCACTGTCGTGTGTGTGTGTGTGTGTGTGTGTGTGTGTGTGTGTGTGTGTTACTGAGAATTGAGCCCAGGGGTATGTGTTCTACCACTGAGCTATGCTCCCAGACCTATTTTATTTAGAAACAGGGTCTTGCTAAATTGCTGAGATTGACCTTGAACCTGTGATCTTCCTGTCTCTCCCTTCCAAACAGTGGGATTTGTAGGTTTTTAGGCACAAATAAAAAAGGCGAGAGAGACCGGTGCGCCAAGAAGAAAAAGAATTTTAATGCGTTCTCTTCCAGGGATCAGAGCTGGGCCACTCCTGAAGACCTCCAAGCTCCTCCGACACTGGAAGGGAAATGCCCTTACTTTTAAAGTTTACGTCTTGTGGGCAGAGTTACACGTGGAAACTCTGCCCCTCTCGCAATATCTCCTGTCTCGCGATATCATCCATCAGTCTCCTCCTTTTCTAAGGTCCTGCCCTGCGGAACCCAACCTGTCATCCTGGCCTTTTGGTGATAATGGGCGGAGATTCGAATCTTAAACTACTTCCTGCTGACAAGGGGCATCGTAAGGGGGCCCTTCGGCCGGGAGAGGTTGGGTACTTCAGAAGTGGGCAGGTGGGAGTATGGCTGCGGTGTGAGTCGGAGGTTTCCCTGGACAGCTTGGTGATGTGTGCTCAAGGAGACTTTAGCAGATGAAGAGTTATGACAGTATGGCATCCAAAGAGGGAGAACACCATAGTATGTGAACAAGTGGATCTGTTAAAATAAAACATCAAAAGGAATTATGCCAAGAAAAATGAAGCTTAGTAGGCCCCAAGACCGTGCAAGAATTTGTCACGGGACAGTTGTAATGGAACCCTTTTTAGCCAGGTAAGATGATGCCAGTTGGGGTCCCCCAGAAGTTCAGCTGCGGTAGGTGTGGTGAGGATCACTGTAAAGGGCCCAGTCCACCATAGTTGGAGATGTTTTTTTGAGGCAACTTGAGGAGGACTTGATCCCCTGGCTTAAGGGCCTTGACTGGCAGGTGTGGAGCTGCTTTTTCAGTCCCAGGTTGGGGAAGATACCAGTCAGCTTGTTCTCTAAGAAGGTGCCTGAGAAATGACAATTAAGGAAGACATGAAGCCAAAGGAGTGGGATCTGAAGGGAAAGCAGGGAATGCATGCACAGAAAAGCCTGTATGTACAGAACTTCTGACCATTTACCTGCTTGTTTGCAAAAGTTATTGATATCTGTTAACATTTTTATTTTTTTATTTTTTTTATTTTTTATTGGTGCACTGTATTCATACATCATAGTGGGATACAAAATTTGTAGACATACATGCACACATTGCCCAGTCAGCCCCAACCCGATCCCCACCCCTTCATCTCCCCATCCCTCCCTCCCATGCTTGGCTTAGTGGTTGACATCCAGTATTATAGCAATTTATCCAAAATTAAAAATGATAATCTCACATAACAGTTTCATTTGTCTGATACCAAGCTTTTGATGACTTAAAGATAACATTTCAATATTTCTTTTTGCTTTCTTTCTTACCAGAGAATATTTTTTTTCTATTTTTTAGGTGAAACTATCATATATTTATATATTTATTTTTCAGAAAAAAAATATATCCTAATATGGAATATGGACTCTAGATACCCAAAACGATCTTGAAAAAGAACAAAGCTAGAAGATATATATTTTCTGATTTCAAACCATATAAAGCTACAATAATTGAAACAGTGTAGTACTATTCAAAAGGCAGATATATAAACCATTGGAGTTAAATAAAAGCCTAGAGTTAAATTCTTCCCTATATTGTAAAGTTATTTTTGACAAGGTTTCCACAAACATTTGGTGGTGGAAATAATAATCTTTTAACTAAATATTGTTGAAACATAATAATTACATGGAAAAGAATAAAGTTGGACCCTTACCTAATCCCATATACAAATATTAACTCAAAATAGATAAAAGACCTAAATATAAATCTTAAGACTATAAACTTTTAGGAGAAAATCTGGGTCATTAAACCTCACAACATTAAAATTGGCAGTGATTTCTTGGATATGATTTCAATGGCACAGGCAAAAGAAGAGTATAGAAACTCCCTAAAAAATAAAAAATTATTGTATATCCACAGACAATGTAAACAGAGTTAACAGTTACTAATAGAATGGGATAAAATATTTCCAAATGCTATATCTGAAGGTATATTAATATTCCAACTAGAAATCCTAAAAATTAACAACAATAAAGGCAAACAATACCATTAGAGATAGGTAAAAGACTAACATAAATAATGAATCTCCACAGATAACCAATCTTAGTTGTCTGTTGGATGGAAACTCTTGTTTCTCTGGTTCTGGTGTGTGTTACCTATTTCTTCTTTGTAGTTAATCTCTTTGAGTATTTTCTCTAGTGCTGGTTTTGAAGACATAAATTCCTTCAGTTTCTGTTTGTCATGGAAGCTTCTTATTTCTCCATCTAATTTGATAGAAAGTTTTGCTGGGTAGGAAATTTTTGGCTGCAAGTTGTTTTCTTTCAGAGTTTGGAATTCATCTTACTCCAAGCCCTTCTGGCTCTCATGACTTGATTTGGGAAGTCTGGAGTGATTCTAATTGGCTTGCCTCTGAATGTCACTTGGCCCTTTGTTTTTGTTGCCTTTAGGATTCTCTGCTTGGCTTCCACATTGGTCATTTTGACAATTATGTGGCATGGGGATCCTCTTCTCCGATCCTGTCTAAAGGGAGTTCTATAAGTTTCCTGGACCTGTGTATCAACCTCTTGCTCTATGTTTGGAAAATTTTCTGCTATTACTTCCTTGAAGAGATTGTTGATCCCTTTGGTTTCACTTTCTTTTCCCTCCTCTATTCCAATTATTCTTAGGTTAGCTCTCTTAAAATGGGCCCATATTTCTTCAATATCAGATTTCTGCTGTCGGATATTTTTTCCTAGATTAGAAACTATGCATTCATTTTTGGATTGCTCATCTTCTAAGAGCGAGATTCTGTTCTCCATGTGGTCTAAACGGTTGTTTGTGCTTTGAATTGAGGCCTTTACTTCATTAATTGCATCCTTTATCTCTTTTTGGCTCTCTCTGAGTTCTTTTCGAAGCACCTCCATTATTTCTACAGTTATTTTCCTGATTTTATCTTCTAGAAATCTCTGATTTTCTGTTTTATCGGGTTCTGATGTTGTGGGGTTGTGGGCATTTATTGCTCCAGTATTATTCCTCTTTCCCATGATTTCGGAAGTTTGTGCCTTCCCTGGGTTCTTCCCTTGGGTCACTATGACTTCACTTAAGGTGTTCTGGATCTCGAGTCAGTAGTATCTCAGACTCCACTACTCCTTTACTGGGTTGTATCACAGAGTCTCCTACCCAGAGAGTCGATAGAGGCTGCTTTAGACTGTGGGGGGTGCCAGGTTGCACGTTCTCCTATGGTGTGATATCTCTGCCACCGCCACTCCCCCACTGGGTCAAGTTCCAGGGAGTACAGTACTGGGATTTCTCCTCTGTGGCCCGCAATTTGACTCACTGTTCTTGAGTACGCAGATGTAGCTGTACTGGTTCGGTGAATTCTCTGCTGCTGCCGCCGGTGGCAATATGGCGCCGCTGCCACACCCTCGGCCGTGAGGCTGGCGTATTTCTTCTTGGTTTTGATTTCCACTCTGAATCCCTGCGGCGTGTGCTGAACTCAGCCACTGGGAGCTTTAGATTTTACCTGCGGCGAGAAATCCCGCCTGGCTGTTCCACAGAGGTTCCCCTCGGATTGCTGTAGCCATCTGGTGAATTTGCCGCTGCCGCCGGCAGTATGGTGCTGCTGCCGCGTCCTCGGGCGTGAGGCCGGTGTATCTCCTCTGTGGCTCTGAGCTCTGTTCTCAGTCCGCTTTCTCTCTGGAGCCTGGTGATTTTTTTGTTTCTCTGGTGATGGTGTTTTCTGGCTATGAAAGGCGCTGATTTTGTGGTAATGGAGATTAGTTGTTAGCGGGGCTCTTAAGCCCCGCTTTTCTCGGTCACCTTTTTCCCAGAATTGTTAACATTTTTAGATCTAATGTACCCATCTCAGGCCACTGAGAACCATAACCCAACTCATATGTAGGCCAAACTTTTGTGCAGAAAAATATGAGCCGCTCAAGGCACAGTTACCCGGATAAACCTAGAGTCTGGAGATTTACCAGAACCTGGCCTAGTGCGGATTGGGAGTCTATTTTAGATGACTGGCTTCCCCCCATGACTGGTCAGGCGAGTAAGAACTAAAACAGGAATTTTGCATCCCAAGAACCTTCCTAACATCCGGAAACGTTGTGGTTGTGTTAGAGAAGGACGTTAGCGTTCCCTTTACACAACCAAAGGGCAGCCTGGCTACCCTCGGGTTTTGTAACAGCCGTGAGCCCAAGTTCGGAAAAAGCTAAGAGCCAGAACTCGCTTGTCCAAGGAAGGGGAAGCTTACCACAGTGTAGTGTTATCAGCCAGTGAAACCGAAGTGCTGAGAGGCTACAGAGCCAGGAGGGGACGCTGTGGAGCTGTTGGGTGGAATCAGGGCTGGATGAGGTTTAAGATGGCTTTCTGGTCTTGGCAGGGAGGTGAGATGGCCACCGGCTCTAAGCGTGTGTCAGGAAAGCTGGCCGCCGGCTCTCAGCAGAGCCCAGGCCAGCAAGAAGGCTGCCGGCTCTCCAGAAAAGAGCCCATGGGCGGGAGAAGATGGCCGCTGACTCTCTGGAGGAGAGCCCGTGGGTGGCAGGAGAAGATGGCCACTGACTC
Source organism: Muscardinus avellanarius (assembly GCF_963383645.1). Classification (NCBI taxonomy): domain Eukaryota; kingdom Metazoa; phylum Chordata; class Mammalia; order Rodentia; family Gliridae; genus Muscardinus; species Muscardinus avellanarius. Next base: position 77,599,709 of record NC_137792.1, read on the forward strand.
TCCAGAGGAGAGCCCGTGGGCGGTGGGAAGATGGCCGCCGACTCTCCGGAGGAGAGCCCGTGGGCAGCGGGAGAAGATGGCTGTCTACTCTCCCCGTGTGCGGCAGGAAGATGGCCGCCGACTCTCCGGAGGAGAGCCCGTGGGTGGCGGGAAAAGATGGCCGCCGGCTTTCAGCAGAGCGAGGGGCCCAGAAGAAGGCCACTGGCTCTCCCAGAGAGCGCGGGCCTGGGGGCTGGGGAAGAAGGCTTACGGTCTGGGCAGGCACGGGGCAGTGGCAGCGGCAGTGGTGGTCCTGGAGTGATGGTGATCCTGGAGCGGCGGGCGGGGTGGGAGCGGTCCAAGCACCCCGGTGGATTCAGGCAGAGGTTTCTGCTAAGCCCGCCCAGAGCACAAGGCAGCAATGGCGGCAGGAAATAAAAAATTTTTTAAAATTAAATTAAAATAAAGTAAAAATCCCGCGTTTTTGCACCAGATGTTAGGTTTTTAGGCGCAAATAAAAAAGGCGAGAGAGACTGGTGCGCCAAGAAGAAAAAGAATTTTAATACGGTTTCTCCCGGGGATCAGAGCTGGGCCGCTCCTGAAGACCTCTGAGCTCCTCCGACACTGGAAGGGAAATGCACTTCCTTTTAAAGTTTACATCTTGTGGGCGGAGTTACGCGTGGAAACTCTGCCCCTCTCGCAATATCGCCTGTCTCGCGATATCGCCCTAGCAGTCTCTCCTCCTTTTCTAAGGTCTCACCCCATGGGACCCAACCTGTCAGGATTATGGACATGTGCTGCCACACCTAGCTTGACATTCTTAACATATACCTGACTTGCACTAACAAAGTTCTGAGATGAATGGTCTCTAACCCAACACCTTCATTCTCCATCCTTCTGCTCCTGCTCTCTGGCTTCCACTCCTGCCCCTCTTTACCTTTCATCTTCCCTGAAGTCTCTGCAGGAACTGGATCCTGGCAGTTCCCAGGGACCCCCACCACCCACCAATGCCTAATTTTCTGCCCTTGAGTGTGGGGACTGTAACAAACAGGAAATGGTGATATGTTGCCATTTCCAAAGTTAGACAGTAAGACTGGGACTCCTATCTTGCTCACACTCTCTTGCCATCTCTTACTTGCTCTAAGGAAACCAGCTGCCATATTCCCCTGGAGAATTCCATGAAATGAGGAACTGAGGGCTGCCAACAGCCAGCAAGAAACTGAGGTTCTCTGTCCAGTAGCCAGCAAGTACCTGAAGGCTTCTTCTGGCAGCCATAGGAGTGAGATTAAAGCAAATTTTTTGCCAGTTGATCCCTGAGGTGACCATGACCCTGGCTGGCCACCTTGACTATAGCTTGTGAGAGAGCCCAAGAAAGGTTGGGGGGTACAGTTAAGTCATACCTAAATGATTGATCCACAGAAGCCATGAAATAATGCTTGTTGTTGTTGTTGTTGTTGTTGTTGTTGTTGTTTGTACTGGAGATTGAACTCAGGGCATTGTACATCTGAGCTATACCCCCAGCCCTTTTTATTTTGAAATGAGCTGGCCTCAAACCTGTGATCCACTTAGCTCAGCCACCCAAGTACTGGGATTATAGGCATGCAAGGCTGGCAATACTATTTGCTTTTCTTTTTAAAGCTACTAAGTTTGGAGGTTCCAGGACTTTGGACTGCATGGTTGACCAAATACCTCCACAAAGAAATCAGCTAGGCCAGACTTAGTGAACAGGATGCAATAAAATCAAGAGATGTGATAGATGTGGTTTGTTCCCAGTTACCAGGAATTTCATGATCCCAGACACACAGACAGAGGTTAACAGAAATACTCAATCACTTATTATCTGTATGTCTCATATCTTGAAGCCTTGCATCAGGCTCTGTAGAAGTAGAAAAGGCATTCAGATATCCAAACAACTGTAATTATCTTAATGGGGAATGGGTACACAAAACTGGGGTGCATTTATACAATGGAATACTATAAATTAAATTGAAAGCTGGTTGCTTCACAATGATAAATCTTCAAGACCAATGTTGAGCAAAAAAGAGCAAAGTGCAAAAAGATATGTATAGTATATTATTTATTTAAAGTTCAAATACTCATAAAGCAATCATATCAATTGCTTATGAATGCAATGCATCCTGTGAGTATAAAAACATCCAGGAGAAAGGTGTAAATCTCTCACCAACTGGCTACTCGCTATCTCCCTTTCAATGGATAGGCTTCTCAAGTATTTTATGACCCTACTGAAGTGTCTGGTCCTTTTGGCCCACAAACCCACCCATATGCACCCCTGCCGTAAATGGCAACTCCAAAGTGTCTCAGAAAGAAGGCTTTTGGGGCATCTTTGATTCTTTTTTCTTTCATATTCTGCCCCTTTTCAAATTAATTGGCAAAATCTGTTCACTCTACCTCCAGACTACATGTAGATTCTGCCTGTTTCACCACACCAGCCATTGCTTCCATGGCCTAAAATACTATCAGCTTTCACTTCAATTAATGCAAGAGGCTTGTGAACACTCTCCTTGCGTCCTGTCCTTGTCCTCCTTCAGTCTATTCTCAACATCACAGCTGGAATAATCACGAGATAATGCCAGGCATCTGCTCAGAACCCTCATTATGATGGCAAATGAGGCCTCCTAGGATCTGGCCTCCATTCTTTCTCCCCCTCACCTCCTACGGGTCTGTCCTCAGGCCCTCCACTCCAAATGCCTTGTGCCCATTGTTAGTACCTATTCACTCCCAGCACATTCCAACTTTAGGGCCTTCACACTTGCTGCTCCCTTAGCTGAGAGTGTTCTTCCATGGGATATCAGCATGGTCTACACCCTCCAGTCCAGTATTTGCTTTAAACGACACCCTCTCAGTAAAACCAGTCTGTCGCACCTATCCACCATATTTAAAATTGCAAACCCTCTCTTCACTCATTAGTCCTCCTTCTTCCTTTCTTTTTATCCATACCACTCACCACTACATATGTCATGGTATGCATTTTACATTTTTGTTTATTGTTCTCCTCTCTCTATACTGAATATAAACTCCAGGAGGATAGGGGGTTCTTATATTGTATTCCCAGGTCACATAAGCTTGGTGCATAGTAAACAGGGGCTGGGGAAACTTCCGCCCAGGAATTTTTGCCTGTCAGCCAGGGAGGGCTTCCTAGGAGGGTCTCAGTCATACATGCGTAGCACAAGTAGCTTCTGGCCTTGCCACACATAATGGTCCCTACCCTGGAAGAAGGGCCAGGTGGGAATGTGCATATAAGAGAGTGTGGGCCTGTATGGAAAATTGTAGGGTTGGGACCACTGACAGGTGTTCTTAGTGTGGCCTGCCTAGCCAGATCCTCCCAGCTGTGTCCCTGGAGGGGCCATGAGTGCTAGTGACTATAAGACCAAGCATCATTGAGGACGTGGGGGTGAAACTTCAGACATTTCCCCTCAAGAGCCAAAAGAATGTCAGAGAAGTCCCAAGAACAATGGGGAGCTGATAGCCCCTCAGGGGACTATGATGTGATGTGGGACCTGTGGGGGGTGGGTGCAGCTGCCTGCCAGAACTTGGGGTAGGGAGAAGGGGTTGGCAGGGACACAGAGAATCCATGGAATCCATGAAGGAAGCAGCTGGGGATGACACAGATAGGCATTTCCTACAGCAGGATACCCTCCTGCTTTCTTCACTGCCGCTGCAGCTGCAAAAGCAAACACAGCAGCTTCCCTCTGCTCCTGAATAGCCATTGCAGAGGTTGGCAACCTGAGGACCTCAGTCAGCCCCCTCTGCCTTCAGCCAGCCTCCCAGTCCCAGAGTAAAGCAGGAATATTCCTCAATCCCCAGCAGCCCACCCTTTAGGTCTAACAGAAAGCAGAGGAATTTCAAGGTGATGGTCCACAGCTCTTTATTTGCCTTTGACAAGAGGGGACCTGAGGGCACCTGTGTCTGGAAGTGTGCTTGCCTTCTTGCCCTCTCGCTTGGCCTCACTCACCCCAGGTCATACTGGACATTGCTCAGTCTCCAAATCTTCTACCGGTATTTCTGTGAACAACACTTATCCCTGAGAAAACAGAAGTCTCTCCTTTTAAAGTTTCTCTTACTTTTTTCTCACCTTGTTAGCCTATTCCAGGACTCCTCAATCTTTTCTGCACTATAACACATTCTAAGCACACTCCCAATGGCATACCTGAGGCATTCCCTACCCAATTTGTAGGAGTAATGGTCACAGCTCTTAGTGATCCTTAACAGTTGTTCAAGGTTTCAGTACAGGGAAGCTAAAGGAAGGTTATGCTCAATATTCAGAACAGAAGGTATACTCCCCCTCTCTCAATTAAGAAGGCCTGTTGAGACAAAGTAACCTTATTCTCTGGGTAACTCCAGTTCTACTCTAGTTTATAATAAGAATAATCCTGAATCCAATTTCATTTATAAAACAAATTTACTTGTTAGCAAACTTTGATACTTTATGGTTAGTAACAGACCTACCAACTGATGTCTTAACTCTGCTCACAGAAATGGCCCATCAGGGCCTGCTCTGAAGTTTTATTATATGAAAGGGATTTTAAGAAAAGTGTGTTAGTAAGTTTTCCATTGCTGTAACAAATATCTGAGGTAACCAACTAATAAAGAAAAGAGGTTTATTTTGGCTAACAGTTGTAGAGGTTTCAGTCCATGATTATTTGGCCCTGTTGTGTTGGGCATAGAAGCACATGGTGGAGCAAAACTGTTCACTTCACAGCTGGAAAGTGAAAGAGAACAAGAAGAAAAGACTGGGGCCCCACAATCTCATTTGCATGCACTTCCCCAATAGCCTATAGATCTACTACTAGGCCCCGCCCTTTAAAGGTTCCACCACTTCCCAATAGTGCCATGTTAGGGACTAAGTCTTTAACACATGGGCCTTTGGAGGAAAATTAAGATTCCAACTTAGAGGCTGGGCGTGGTGGCACACACTTGTAATCCCAGCATTTGGGAGGCTGAGACAGGAAGATCTTGGTTCATAGACAGCCTCAGCTACTTAGTGAGGCCCTCTTCAACTTAGACCCTGTTTCAAAATAAAGAAAAAAAATAGGGCTGGAGTTTTAGCTTGGAGGTAGAATGCCCCTGAGTTCATTCCCCAGTACTGCAAAAAATAAAAAAAATTCCAACTTAGATCCTGAGGCAGCAAGAAGCCTCAGGCCATGTGCCTTGGAGGTGACTACAGGTCTGGGTGCCAAGCTACAGTAGAGACTAGCACTGGGGCTATGCACACAGCAGCAGCTACAGTTTTGGCCCAGGCTCTCTTGAACACTGAAAAGCAGCCTGCTTGACACCCTGTAGGTCCACACCAAAAAGCTGACACTGATTCACAGAGGGCTAGCTGAAGTGCTCAGGGGATGAAAGAGCTGTAGTGCCTCAACACCAAAGAGGAAGATGTGCTTCAGGAGATAGTGACACATGGAGCCCTTCAGTGTGATAGACAGTGTCTTAGACAGTGTCTTACTATAATGTAGTACCACAGACTGGACAGTTTATAACAGAAAGAAGTTTATTTGGCTCATGGTTCTGGAGGCTGGGCAGTCCAAGGCCATGTATACACTGTCTGGCAACAGCTTGAGGATTTTAGTGTTGCATTGCCTCAAGGTGAAGGACATCACAAGGTGAGAGGCCAAGTGAGCATGTGCAAAAGAGCCAACTTGTAAAACAAAGACACTCGTGTGAGAACTAGCCCATTCTTTTCAGGATGAAACCACTTCCATTAGAAGACCTCAGCCCATTTATGGGAGTGGGGCCCTTGTGACTTCAGTACCTATTAGGCCTCACCTCCCAACATTGCCACATTGGGAATTAATGACCCAACATGTGAACTTTTAGAGGACACATTCAAACTATAAAAGGGAAGAAGGTGCATAGAAATCATATAATCATGTAGACCTCCACTGCCCAGAAGCTTTACCATCAGCCACCTATAGTTATGGGGCACTTGAACTAGGGCTAGTGCAAAAGATATTCTCTAAGAATAAGATGCACACCAGAATTTGAAGACTGTGTGTGTGTGTGTGTGTGTGTGTGTGTGTGTTATTGGGGATTGAACCCAGGGACATTCTACCTATGAGTTACATCCCTGTTGCTATTTGTTTTTTGTTTTTAAACAGGGTTTTGCTAAGTTGTGGAGAGTCTTGCTATGTTGCTGAGTCAGGAAAAAAAGAGACAGCAGATTTGTTGGAAGAATAGCTAAACAGTACAGGGTTTCTTTGGAGCTACTATAGTGACAGATGCTTAAATCCATGAATATGCTAAAGGCCACTGAGTTATACATTTTGGGGGAATTTGTGGTATGTGAATTTTATCTCAATAAAGCTGGTTTTTTTGTGGTAGTGGGGATTGAACCCTGGGGCTCTACCTCTAAGCTACACCCCAGCCCTATTTTTTCTATTTTGAAACAGGGTCTCACTAGGTTGCTGAGAGTTGATAGGTTGTTGAGGCTGTCCTCAAACCTGACATCTCCTATCTTAGCCTCCCAAGTACATTTAGAAGAGTATCTGGTACATAGTAAGCATTCTATAAAACATTAGAAATATATACCTAAATCTTCCCCTCTTTCAAGAAAATAGTGAAAGGATGCACCAAGTAGCCTCTAGTATTTTCTTGAAAGAGGGGAAGATTTAGGTATATATTCCTAATGTTTTATAGAGTGCTTACTGTGTGCCAGATACTCTTCTAAATGTACTGCAAATAATAACTTATTTAGGGCTTACCCCAATCCTATGAAGTGCAATTATCACTTCTATGGAAACGGAAGCACAAAGTTGTTCGGCAACTCACCCACAGCCATCTAGGTGGTAATCTACAAATCCCAGGATTGCACTTAGACAGGTTCCATGCTTATAACTACTATACTGAACTTCCTCTTGGATGGGCAGAAATGGGGTAAGGGCAGCACAGTCCAAACTAGGAATAGAATAAGCAGAGTCACAAGTGATAGTACACATACCCCCTCATGGAAAGCAGGATTGATTTCATATGCCTGCGATGTCTGGTGCCTGGAGGGGAGTAGTCCAAGAGTGGGTAGGAAAAAAGTAATTTCAAAGTAAGTCTCCAGGGACCCCCAAATGAGGGAACTTGTAGAAATATGAGGGGGTGCAACAGCAGCCTTCATCTATTGCCTGACTCAAGAAAAGAGCCATGTCCCTCTGACCTGACCAGTTGAGACCATGTTGCCCATTCTCAGAGGGCCTCTCTGAGCCCCACTGCCCATCCACTAATCTCCAAGGCAAGTGTTCATTCAAGGACAAAGATGGAAAATCTATCATGCTTAGGGCAGGAAATTCCACAGTGAAGGTCCCTTGAGCTCCATTGCAGTGAAGCCCGCCCCTGCACAAGGCAGCTCCCATTCCTGTTTTGTTTGTTTGTGGACCATGTGTTGTTATTCCTCCTGTCTATGTTTATGTAGGAAATGTCTGCCATCAGAAAACAACATCCAGGCAGAGACTAGCCAGCAAAACTGACTGTGGAGCCCTTTCCTCTGGCATTTCCGGGCTTGCTCCCTCCTGATGGATTTCTCAAAGGAACAACATCAAAGATCTTCTCATTTTAAAGGGGCTGTGGTACTTAGAGGAAGCCAATTGATTCTAGAAGCAAAGCAATGACTAGACTTACCATCCTTGCCTATCTCGGGTATGGTTGAGAAACCAGGAGAGAAACCTGCCCACAACCCCCAGTGAGCAGCAGCAAGGAAGCCAAAACCTGGCCTCTGGGGCTTCTCTCTGGGGATACACACTCATGGATTCCTGAGGTTGAGTACTGATTTACTCAGATCTCAGAACTGGAAAGAAGGCAGGAGAGGCAATGTCACTGGCCTCCAGTATAAGCACCTCTGATGAAATAATTAAGACTCAGAAGAAAAGGTTTTGGATGATGAAGAGACCTGAAGAGAACGAATGTGGGGAAGTGATGCAGAAAGCAAAGGCTGAAAAGGAAACTGAATGAAGGTTGGAGAGCAAAAGCTACACTCACTGCCTCTGCTACTGCTTGGCCCAAGGCCCCTCTATACCTTCCTTCTGCCCTCTCCCTGAATCCCACCCTTGGATGCTTGTCCTATCATCTGAACCTGACATCTCCTTTGCTCCTCATTGCTTGCTTGTTCCTGCTACCAGTGACAGCTGATTACAGTTCACCCCATCCCAATACTTCCTGCTCTTCTAAGTATGGCCCAAGTCCCACTTCCTCTACAGTGGCCCTCACTGCCTGTTTTTTTCTTTTTAGACAGCAGAAATCTTGGCTACATCATTTAACATTTGGGCTGTGTACCTGAATGGTTCATTGGTCTCCCTGTATCCTCCTGCATTCATCAGCCAGGGCAGAGACTGAGTCCTCCCCTTCCTTTTCAATGGTCCATGCTCTACAGGTCAGTGAGATATATTCATATGATCCAGTGGGACCCCATCAACATGGAGAGCAACTGACCCCTAAGACTAGTAGAGACAAGGATTGGGGTATGGAAGGTGGCAAACAGAAAGGGACCCAAAAGGTAATAAAAATGTCTGATTGGAAGAAGAAGCCACTTCCTAAGCAAAAGTAGAGAGTGCTGACACCTTGTCAATAGTCAAGAAGCTGAGGAGAGTAAGCAGACAAATACTGACCTGGTTCAGATTTCCTCCTCCACGTTGGGCCTGGCTTTCAGAGCAGCTCCTTGCACTATCACTGGACCTTCTGTCCCCATGTACAGCTGAAAATGGACACTGCACTCCAAGAGGCAGGCTTTGCACTTAGCACTCAAGTGCCTAGCAGTGGGGGTGTGGGGGATGGAGTGTGGGTGTTGCACTAAGCCAGCCAGCAACATTCTCTGGCATGAGGCTCCACACTAAGTGCTCACACACCCAGCCACAAGTTCTCCTGGATGAAGCACCTGCATTTGGGTAGCAGCGTCTACATGAGAAGCAGAGCCAAGTTGGGCCTTGTCTGACTCATCCTTGAATCCATGTCATCATTTTCACAACATTTCTAAGATGCCTGGCATACAGAGAGTTCCTAGCAAGGCCTTGCTACTAAATAGTAAGAGCAGGGAGGAAGATGGTGACCGAGTAAAGCAGCTTCTATCAACACTGATGACACTCGATCTCCATAGTGGCAAAAATAATGCCCTACAGAGTCAGAAACTACTATCAATAGAGAAATAAAAGCTATAAATACAAGAGACAGAAAAAAGAAAGACTAGAATAATCTGAGAAGCAGGAATAAAAAGCGTTCCACTGTGGCAGGGGCCACCCCGCCAAGGCCACCGTGACTGACTCACAGAAGCAGACTTCAGGGAGGATAAAGAGCTGAAGTGACCAGAAGCAGTCCAGGCAGATATAATTTAGCAGTTCTTTTAGCGCAAAAACAAGCTAAAATTTTCAGCGGCTGAGCCCATCACCATCTCCAGGGATTCAGAGCAGAGCTCAAACCAGAAGGGAGATACTCCAGCCTTACTGACGAGGGTGTGGCAGAGACGCCATATTGCTGACAAGCCGGTGAATTAACCAACCTCATGAAGGCTCCAGCGAAAGCACCAGTGGAGTGCCAATGCAATCATAAGTGAAATGGCGGCCCCTACAGGAGAAATCCCAGCATTGTATCCGCAGGGACTCAACCAGCTTTGATAAACTCTCTGGGTCTGAGTTCATGTGGTTCAAGGCAATGCAGGAATAGGGGTGGCAGAAATTGCTACACCGTATCACAGTTCCCTGAAGGAAAGCCCCAGCCCAGCGATCTCAGAGTATGGCGCAGCAGCGACAAACTCCCTTGGTCTAAAACCTTGCGATACAACTCAGGGAAGGAGCAGTGGCAGCGGAGATAACCATATCCCCAGAGATCCAGAGCAAAATAAGTGAAGTTCTGGTAAATTGGAGAAGAACTCAGAGAAGGTGAGAGTGGGATCTGCTGTTGATCATATCAGAAACCCAGACGGACTCAGGCTCAGACCAGTGGAAAGTGTAGGGGGAATATTATGCTTAACTCTAAACCCAACAAGCAGGATTGCTGGGGACACCACAGACATTCCAATTGTGGGAAAAGGAAGAGGTCAGAATAGCCCAGCCCGAGCTGTGTAGAACTGAGACCACTACATTGAGTTTTGTTTCAGAGGCATATGCTGCCAACAGAGGCAGGGAAAGACCTAGGCTCCAAGTCTGTTGAAAGTGTGGAGGGTGACCTTCACTCAGTATTAATTCCAACCCCATTGATATCATCCATCTGCATAGACTGAAAAGACTCAGAGAACCAGACGCACAGAGGGAAAGGTCACAATAGCAATTGGTATCTGCATAGAGAGAGATTGCTGAATTTGTTGTGTCACATCAACTCCTTGGTGGGATTGTTTGAATTTTTTCGCTCGTTTTTTTTTTTTTGTGTGTGTGTGTATATCTGATTTTTTTCTTTTTGTATTTTTGGAAGGGGTTTGTGTATCTTTTGTTTTGTTTTTATGATTTTTGTTTTGCTGTATTTGTTTTTGTTGTTTTTTAACCCTCAAACCAAATCCTCTCCCAAACTTCTTCCCTTGTACAAACCTACTCTATCCTCTCTCTCATCTATCTTTTTTCTTCTTTTTATCTCTCCCTAGTCCTGTATTGAATCCAGTTCAATTAACAATAACAGAAACTATACATTGGTCACTAGAATTCTACAACATTGGTACTATCTCTAATCTCTAGTATATACTACTTTAACAAACTCATATACTCATACTATTCGACCCTATCTGACCTCACCCTATTCTCCCATTTACTCCCTTACTTCCCTCCTTACTCAACCTTCACTGTTGATCACAACTTACCCTTGAATATACCAGCTGACACCTAGAGGCTGAAAGAAATCTACCAAAAGCAATAGGTACAAACTTCTGAAATCATGGGAAAGAGGAACAACAACAGGGCACTGAACTTCCACAACTCCACAATAAAAGACACTGATAACACAGAAATGCAAAGATTTCCAGAAGACCAAATCAGGAATGTAACTGTAGAAATAATTCGGGATTTTAGAAAAGAATTTAGAGAGAGTCTGAAAGAATAAAGGATGCAATCATTGAAGTAAATGCATCAATTCAAACTCTAAACAATCGATTAGACCACAAGGAGAACAGAATCTCACTACTAGAAGACAATCACTCCAAGAATGAACACATAGTTCATAACATAGAAAAAACAATTTGTCAACAGGAATTGGATATTGAAGAAATATGGGCCTTCTTAAGAGAGATAACCTCAGAATTATTGGCATAGAGGAAGGAAAAGAAGGTGAAACCAAAGGGATCAACAATCTCTTCAAAGAAATAATAGCAGAAAAATTTCCAAACATAGAGCAAGAAGTCGATACTCAGGTACAGGAAACTTATAGAACTCCCTTTAGACAGGATCAGAGAAGAGGATCCCCACGCCACATAATTGTCAAAATGACTAATGTGGAAGCCAAGGAGAGAATCTTAAAGGCAACAAAAACAAAAGGCCATGTGACATTCAGAGGCAAACCAATTAGAATCACTCCAGACTTCCCAAACCAAGTCATGAAAGCCAGAAGGGCCTGGAGTAACACATTCCAAAATCTGAAAGAAAACAATTTCCAGCCAAAAATTTCCTACCCAGAAAAACTATCTTTCAAATTAGATGGGGAAATAAGAAGCTTCCACGACAAACAGAAGCTGAAGGAATTTATGTCTTAAAAACCAGCACTAAAGAAAATACTCAAAGAGATTAAATCCAAAGAAGAAATAAGTAATACATGCCAGAACCAGAGAAACAAGAACTTTCATCCAGCAGACAAATAAGCAAAAAACAACAGTCTTGCAAACAGAAATAAAATCTTAACATGTTAGGAATTAAAACTCATCTCACAATAATCACACTAAATGTAAATGGCCTCAACTCCCCTATAAAAAGACATAAAGTGTCAAAATGGATTAAAAAACAGAACCCATCTATCTGCTGCTTGCAAGAAACAAAATCAAAAGCTGGTTTCTTGAAAAAATTAACAAGATCAACAAACCACTAGCCACCCTAACTAAAAAAAAGGAGAGAATTAACCCAAATTATGAAGATAAGAGATGAAAAAGGAGATATCACTACTGACACTGTAGAAATCCAGAGGATTATCAGAAACTACTTTGAAAAACTATACTCCAACAAAATGGAAAATCTGGAGGAAATTGACAACTTTCTAGATAAATACAACCTTCCTAAGCTGAGTCAAGAAGATATAGAACACTTAAACCAACCAATAACAATCAAAGAGATTGAAACAGCAAAAAAGAGCCTACCATCAAAGAAAAGCCCAGGACCAGATGGTTTCCCAAGTGAATTCTATAAAATCTTTATAGAAGAGCTAACACCAATACTCCTCAATATATTTCATGAAATAGAAAAAATGCAATTCTCCCAAATACATTCTATGAAGCCAACATCATATTAACATCAAAACCAAACAAAGACAGTTCAAAGAAGGAGAACTACAGGCCTATATCTTTGATGAATTTGGATGCAAAACTGCTAAACAAAATACTAGCAACACGCATTCAGAAACACACAAAGAAAATCATACACCATGACCAGGTAGGGTTCATCCCAGGGATGGAAGGATGGTTCAACATACGAAAATCAATCCATGTAATTCATCATATAAAAAGAACCAAAGACAAAAATCACATGATCATTTCAATAAATGCTGAAAAAGCATTTGATAAAATCCAACATCCATTTATGATAAAAAAAAAACACTGAAGAGAATTGGAATAGAAGGAACATATCTCAACATCATAAAGGCAATCTACAATAAGCCCACAGCCAACATCATACTAAATGGGGAAAATATTCAAGAATTCCCCCTAAAAACAGGGACAAGACAAGGATGTCCATTATCACCACTTCTCTTCAGTATAGTACTTGAGACTCTAGCCAGAGCAATAAGGCAAGAGAAGGAAATCAAAGGAGTACAAATAGGGAAAGAAGAACTCAAACTTTCACTATTTGCAGACAACATGATACTATATTTAGAAAACCCAATAAACTCAACCAAAAGGCTTATAGAACTGATTAACAAATTCAGCAAAGTTTCTGGATACAAAATCAATCTTAAAAAATCAAAAGCTTTTCTGTACACCAACCATAAACCCACTGAAAAAGAAATTCAGAAAACACTTTCACTCAAGATCACTGACAAAAAAATACTTAGGAATAAACTTAACCAAGGAGGTATAAGATCTCTACAAAGAAAATTATAAAACATTGAATAAAGAAATCGAAGAAGATCTTAGAAGATGGAAAGATCTTCCATGCTCATGGATAGGCAGAATAAATATTATCAAAATGGCCATTGCCCAAAAAGTGATCTACAGATTCAAAGCAATGCCCATTAAGCTACCAAGATCATTCCTCACAGATATAGAAAAATCAGTCCTTAAATTTATTTGGATTAACAAAAAGCACAGAATAGCTAAAGTAGTTCTCAGCAACAAAAACCATGAAGGAGAAATCACAATACCTTACTTTAAACTATACTACAAACCCATTGTAATAAAACCATCTTGGTAATGGCACAAAAAACAGATACATAGACTAATGGAGCAGAATAGAAGACCCAGAAAAAAAATCCACACACTTTCAGCCAATTGATTTTTGACAAAGGGGTCAAAAACATACACTGGAAAAAAATAGCCTCTAACAAATGGTGTTGGCAAAACTGGTTAACCATATGCAGAAAATTGGGAATGAATCCACTTTCTCACCTTGCACAAGAGTCAATTCAAGATGGATCAAAGACTTGGAAATTAGACCAGAAAGCTTAAGCCTCCTCGAAGAGGGCATAGGTCCAACACTGCAATACATAGGCACGGATAAAAACTTTCTCAACAAGACCCCAAAGGCACAACAAACCAAAAGGCAAATCAATGCGTGGGATTGCATGAAATTTAAGAGCTTTTGTTCAGCAAAGGAAACTGTCAAGAACCTCATTTGAGAGCCAACAGAATCGGAGAAGATTTTTGCCACCTACCCTTTCGATAGAGGACTAATATCTAGAATATATAGAGAACTCAAGAAATTCAACACTAAAAAAAAATCATCCAATCAAAAAATGGGCAAGTGAACTAAATAGACACTTCACGAAAGAGGAAATTCAAATTGCCAATAAATGCATGAAAAAATGCTCAACATCATTGGCAATCAGAGAGATGCAAATCAAAACTACCCTGAGATTTCACCTAACTCCAACTAGAATGGCAAAAAAACACAGAGAACAACAAATGCTGGTGAGGATGTGGAGAAATGGCAACTCTAGTACATTGTCGGTGTGATTGAAAATTAGTGCAGTCACTTTGAAAAACAGTATAGAGGACTCTCTGATGATTGGAAATGAACCTACCATAAGATCCAGAAATATCACTTCTGGGTATCTACCCAAAAGAAAGTAAACCAAACTACCAAACTAATGCATGTGTATCTATGTTCATAGCTGCACAATTCACTATAGCCAAACTGTGGAACCAGCCAAGATGTTCATCAACAGATGAATGAATTACAAAACTGTGGGATAAGTACACAATGGAATTTTACTCAGCCATAAAAAAATACAATTGCGGTATTTTCAGGGAAATGGATGGGTCTTGAGGACATAATGCTAAGTGAGATTAGTTAGTCACAAAAAGTAAGGAATTGGATGCTTTCCCTAATGTGTGAAAGCTAGGGTGAATGGGGTCATAGGGGGAACTCCAGGTAAAAAAAGAGATCCTATAGAGGAGTAAATAAGACAATCTAACTGTGGTGATGGGAGGTGGGGAGAAGGAAATGCTTTAAAGCGCATGATGTACTTATTCATATCAAAGTCAACCACTAAACCAAGCATGGGAGGGAGGGATGGGGAGGGAGTGAGGTGGGGACTGGGTGGAGGCTGGGTGGGTGATGTGTGCATTTATGCCCACACAAGTTTTTTTTTTACTCCATTATGATGTATAAATACAATCTACCACTAAAATAAAATAAAATAAAATAAATAGTAAGAGCAGCTTTCACTTATGGCACACATACTATGTGCCAGTCATAGCACTGGGTACCCTACAATGATGATCTTATTTAATCTGGAATGCCTACTAGGAAGGCACTGTAGTTTAGCCCCATTTTATAGATGAGAAGTTAATCCTCAGAGAGGTTAAAAGAGTCTTTGTCTAAGGTCATTCAGCAAGTATATGGTGGGGCTAATATTCAAGTTCAAGTGTATCTGATGCTAGATTAAGGCTCATAACCTCATGCTACACTGTTGAATGAATAACAAGAACTAGAATCCAAGATCATTACCTCATTATTCCTATGTTCAAGGCAAAAACATAATCAATGAAATGTGAGAGTCTTAAGTTATATTCTCCTTCCAATACACATATTTACCCATGCACAGGTATGCAAGCGCACACACACACACACACACACACACACACACACACACACACACAGAGCTTTGAACAACATCCTTTAATGCAAATGTTGCAACCCTTCGCATGGAAGTGCCTACAGACTACAGGTTGTTCGGGGAAGTAGAGAGACCCTAGGCCAGGGCTGTCTTCACACTGAAAAGCAACTTGCAAGGACAGAGAATAGCTGAGGTCCTCAGGAAACTGAAGAGGCACTGAAAATGCCCTTTTAAGACTTTAAAGATCTTCTTGTGGTTCTTTGTCTTTGTGTGGGGTCCTTCAGCAGAACGACTTCCCAAACCCCAGCAGGGTGAGTGCCATTGGGTCAGAGGTGGGTCACCTTGTGTCAATCCCCATCCAACAGCTGGAAAACAGGAGCAGAGTTAGCAAGAAGAGATCTAGTTAGGACAGGATAGGACATTGCCCAAGCCTTGGACCTAGGGGGGCTTCTTGATAGGCTCCTCAGCTTTTCAGATCTTTGCTCACCAGTTGCTTTCTCTGAATCCTGCCCACCTTATTTAACATCATACCCATACCTTTTTCTCTTTTCTCCTATGATTTATTTTTCTCTAGTGGCATCTATCATTAAGTGACATTTTTTGCTTGTTCCCTTTCTTCTTTTGACTCTATTTCATTGCATGAATCACAAAAGCAGGAGGAGGATTTAGGCTATTTGATTTACTGCTACAGTTCCAGGATCAAGTATAATACCTTGCACATAGTTTCTGCTCAAGAAGATTTTCCTGGATGAAGGAACTCACTAATTTCAATTACTTGTGTGCACTACACAAAAAAATGTGATCATATTTATACTGTAATACATTTTTTAGGGGGAGGCATGATGTTTGGGAATATAGCCTAGTATAAGGAATTGACTTAGAACAAAGAATTCTTGTATGCATGATTTCCCTGTCAAGATCAGTGACTGAAACCTTCACTCTTGAAGAAGGGCCTTTGATGAAGGGCTGAATCTATTCACTCATACACTAAATCAATGAGAAAGCTCAACAGTGTTTAGGGAAGTTTGTTTATCACAACTGTCAGCAAACAGGATCTAAATTCCAGTGGGAGTTGATGTAGTACTTCCTGAGTATCCTGGGTCGACAACAACCCCAACAAAACAGGGGAATTCCCCAGGCTAGGAACTAATAATAGTTTATTTCACACTCACCACCTGTGTGAGCAACTTACCTGACCTCTCTGAGCCTCAGTGTTCTCATTTGTAAAAAGAGAAGGATAATGGTGCCTATCTCTTAGGGCCAGTGTGAGATTTTAATGATTTATGGATGAAAAGTGTTTGGAACAATCCATAATATACAATAAGGAGCATATAAGCATCACTTATTATTTGTATTGTTATTTATAGACAGTATCTCCAGAGGGATATATATCCCCCTCCATGTGGGTTGTTAGACCTCTATGATCTGGTGGCATTTGGACTAAGACCTGAATGATGAAAAGAACACAGACTGCAAAAATCTGGGAGAAGAACATTCCAGGGAGAGGAAAGAGCAAACTTAAGCATCTTGGGGCTTCCTGGAACAGGTTGGAGAGGAAGTGTGGGCTTCTCATGCTGTTAGGTAGTGAGGAAAAATAAAATAGGGCACAGAGGAAAAAAAGGGACAGGAAAGCCTTCCTGAAAAGAAAGATAGCCCCTGCCCAGCTGTGGTCAGACTTTCAGCTGATCACATTGCAGCTTTAGCTTTCCCACCCTTACAATCCTGCTCAACCACAGTGAGCTGTGGGGCAAAACCCAAAATGAATATACATAAAAAGGGATGAATTTTGTGGGGGGGGCAGTTACAAAGCCCACTATGTGACAGGGGCTCTCTGGATCTTCCTTTCTGATGTCTCAGGATCGCTCCTGGACCTTCTTTTGGAATTTACCCAATAAAGTTTCTCATGACTCCCTAATGGTGTCTGTCCAGATGAAATCTATCCTTCTGTAAGCAAGAATCAGGGTAGTCATGGTCCTATAACAATGCCAGGCCCTATGAGCCATTGGAAGGGAGGCAATGAAGTGCTATGAGAATAAGAAAAGTTTTATATCACTGAGATCATTGTCACAACACATTGCTGAACCATGTCCATTTCATTGGGACTCCCATCAGCTATTTTAGAACCATTATGGATCTTTCAGAACAGCAAAACTCCAGTTTGGATTTGTCCAATTCAAACTCTGCACAATGAAACACAATGAATCAACTGTACTGACTTCCAGCAGTCACTGAAGGGCCCTCATCCAGTGAGATTAGCCTCCCTCCAAGAGAAGTGAGTCATGGGAGAACACACTGTGTGTGTGTGTGTGTGTGTGTGTGTGTGTGTGTGTGTGTGTGTGTGTATGCACGCGGGCACACATGTGTCATATGAGGAAACAATGAAAAGACAGCTGCCTGTGAGCCAGGAAGAGAGCCCTCACTAGACACTGAATCTGCCAGTGCCTTGATTATGGATTGCCCAGCCTCCAAAATGGTAAGAAATTCCTATAATTTAAACCACCTGGTCATTGGTAGTTTGTTATGGCAGTCTGAGCCAAGACTACATGTTTTGCTATGTCTTTCTTCCCATGCCCTAGAACTCTTGCAGACCACTTGTTTCAGATAATTTGTTTATCATCTCACTTGCACTCTAGTGTGTGTGAATGAGAAAGAATCCATTCCTGTGTCAGGTAACTAACATGTCAGGGTTTCTATATTATTGCAGCCTATCTTGACCAATGCACATTTGATGGAGAAGAAGACATGTTATACCATTTTTGTCCAAAAAAGAACCAAAAGCACATGGGCAGCACCAGCTCTTTGCTCTCCTTCCCAGCTTGTCCCCAAGACTAAGTGTGGGAGCACAGAATCCTAGGTATTAGTACAGAAGCAAATTGTGTTTCCTGGGTCCTGGGATTCAGCAAACAGTGACTTTTTTTTTTTTTGCAGTAGTGGGGGTGGAACCCAGGGGCATTTTACCTCTGAGCTGCATCCCTCACCCTATTTTTATTATTTATTTTGAAATGCCTGCTGATCTAATATCTCTAGCTACAATAAACATTTATTGAGTATTCAAATGAGCCCTGACCCTAGATAATTTGTTTTGTATGCTGCCATATCTGACCCTCCCAGATTACGAGGGAAGCGTGGTTATCATGCCTACTTTGAGATGCAAAGGGCCTCACTAGGCTGTCTTCGAACTATGATCCTCCTATCTCAGCCTCCCAAATGCTGGGATTACAAACGTGCACCACTATGCTGGGCTGAACAGTGACTATTTTTAACTACTCAAGGAATCAGTGTTTCTAGTAAGAAAATAAGAGCTCCAGCTGCTAAAAGTTGGAAAACACTATAAGCAAGGCATTGTTTCTAGAAAGCTCCCATTGAAATGCATGCCACTGGAGGGGGTCATGTATTTATCCACTAATGTTCTTAAGAGCAAATTTTCAAGGGAGGGCTCTAGGGACAGGCTCAGGGCCCCAGGGACACCCTGGGTCACAGAGTAGAAGGCAGACCCCTCAGCTTGGTCCAGAGTTATTCATCTGCTGTCCCCACCCTCAGGGGGCTTGAATTTCATCAGGAACAGGAGCCCCATGTCACTATTCTAGTTTCCTTATGACTTCTCTGTGGTGTGTCCCCTTTGGATCACGCCACCCATAAGATTACTTCCTTGAAAGTTTAGACTTTCAAACATGAGCCAGGGTGTCTGGGGTGGGGTTATTCTAAAGTATAGACCATCCACAAAAAAAGGATGAAAGTGAAATTTGGAGGTCTTACTTTTCTTAATACTTGGCAAAAATTACCTACTTCTTCCATCTGACATTCTGAATCCTTTTTCTCGTTCAAGGCCCACTTCAATTCTAATCTCACTTGGAAAACCTTCCCTAACTCCTTCCCTTTGTAATGACTACTGATCTTCTAATATCTCTACCTACAACCAACATTTACTGTGTATTACAATGAGCCCTGTGCTAGATAATTTGTCTTGTATACTGCTACATCTGACCCTCTCAGATTCCAAGGGAAGTATGGTTATCTCTTGTTCCATCGATTTTTCTACAATTAACACAATTTCATTCTTCTTTATGACTGAGTAAAATTCCAAGGCCACAATCTATTTTGAATTGCTCCCCAATTCCCGCAAGCTCTTGGGCTGGCTTCTTCTTACTAATGAATACTTAGCCCTTCTCCTTTGAACAGGGCTGTACTATTAATAGCAGATGACTGTGTATATATTCCCATCTAATGTTTACTACATTCCTGAGATATCCATGTCATGTGCAGCTTACATACCGGGTAAGTGAGGCTCAGAGAGTTCCTTGACTTGCAAGAGGTATGTACCTGATGAGTGACATTTATCTGCTCTGTCTACTGCAAGGCACCTCTTGCTTGGGAATGAGTCCCATCTAATCTATGTCTCCACTTCTGGCAACTTGGTATGCTTAGTCTAATTTCTACCCAATTTAAAATAGCTGAGGCCACTCATTAATAATAATCAATAATAATGATCAGTAAGGGCACTCATTATTTTCTCATTTGGAGGAGCTGGGGCAGAGGGAGTGGACCTTCTGTAGAGACAACAACTGGCAATCAGGGCACAAAGCTGAGGGTGAGTCTTGAGAGAGCTGCCAAAGCTTTTCCAACAATAAGGACCCAAAGTTTCCTGTAGGGCTTCAGAGCCTCCCAAACACACTACTGTTCCCACCCTCTTCCACCTCAGTTACATGAGCACAAGGTGCTGGTGGTAGGGCCTTATGGGATCAGGAGACTCTGGTTTAGTGTTGCACGCAGTTTCTCCCTATGCCAGGCCCCCAGCCAGGTGAGGGCTTTCAAGAGAATGCCAGTAAGCAGGGAAGAAGAGTGGGGTTGGGTTGGATGGTGGGGAGGGGTGAATGGCACCTCATTTCTAGTTGGGTATCTGCTTGGATGGTGATTGGAGGAAGTAATGGCTGAATATCTTCTTCCACAGGAAAAGAAAACCAATGATGTGCGTACCTTGTTGCATTGAGACTCTGCAATGAACCAGAGCCAGTCCTGTATTACCTGTGATCCATTTTACCTTCCTTCAAAGAGCTCTGGTAGGCCTTTCCTTCTTGTGGCCCCATCCATGTCTTGGCTGGCTTAGAAATTGGAGGAAGAGAGAACAGGGCCTCAGATATTTTTTCCCTTTTGTGATATTGAGGATGGCAGGGGCACTCTACCACTGAACTACATCCTCAGCCCTTTTTATTTTGAGACAGGGTTTCACTAAGTTGCCCAGGCTGGCCTCCTGTGATCCTTCTGCCTCAGCCTCCTAATCTGGTAGGGTTACAGGTATGGGTCGCTGAGCCCCACAGGCAGGCTGCTGAATTTTAGATGTTATTACCCAAGGCAGATTCTGAAGTTCCACAGCCCAGCAAGGGGGCTAGCACTCCCCTCAATTTTGCACCCCAGGGGCCTCACTTGACTCACTCTTGTCACTGCTTTATTTGTACCTACCACAGGGCCTAGGTCAGGGTGTTAGCCTGAAAGGTTCCATTAATCTCAGGGCAACCAGTTGTCATAAGGACATTCTTGGATTGGGTGCTGGGGATCTAGGGATTTGGGGCTGGCACAGCAACCAGTTTTGACTCAGATGGGCATGTCCAAAATAGGCAGGCTTTCCATAGGGGAAGACAAGTGGATACCTACAGCAAAGCTGCCCGGAAGCAGCGACCCTGAATGCCCGCCCCCTGCCTCCCCGGAAGTTTAGTGAGTATGAGAGAGGTAAGGGCATAAAAAGAGAAGACTAGGGACTGTCGCTCAAGCCACCTGTGTCCTTCTACTGTGTGATCCAGCCAAGTGACAACTTCTTTGTGCCTGCCTGTTCCCCATTTGTGAGATGGTGATTGTGTTTCCTTCATGGGGCTGCAGTGAGCAGGACATGGGTTGCATTTGAAAAGCTCCAGGATCCAGGCCTCAGAAAGGCCACTCATTCTCTGTGCAATTTGGAGCAAGCCTTCTAATCTCTCTGTGATTTAGATTTAGCTGTAATAACCCAAAGATTTTTTTTGCAACTTGAAACTGAACCCAGCGATGCTCTACCACTGAGCTACACCCCTAGCTCTTTGTATTTTACGTGTGTGTGTGTGTGTGTGTGTGTGTGTGTGTGTGTATGTTTGTGTGTGTAGTATCGGGGTTTGAACTCAAGGGAGTTCTGTCTGAGCTATACCCACAGAGCTTTTTTAAAAAAAGATTTATCTATGTGCTTTTATTGGTGCATTATAGTCTCACATCATAATGTAAATCACATTGAAAATGATGTACATGCACATAGCATTTGGTATCCCCCAACCTTTCTTTTTCCCTCCCTCCCAAAACAGAATATCAAGATTGACATTAGTATATTCACATGTATACTCATATTCAATGGTAGCATTTCCATTAATGAACTTCATTCTTCCTCCTCCCCACCCTTAGATCTCCTCCCTGGCTTCACTGAGGTTTCTCCTCCATTATCTAGAGTTCCTTTTGTATCCCAATTACTCCATATCCTGCACATATTAGAGAAAACATATGACCCTTCATGTTCTGTGATTGGATCTCTAGGTCTTTCCATATTCTTGCAAATGACATATCTTTGTTCTTTATTGCTGAGTAGAATTTGTGTGTATTTCCCATAATTTTGTAACTCGTTCATTTGTTGATGGACACGTGGGTTGGTTCTATAGTTTGGCTATTGTGAATTGTGCTGCTATGAACATGGGTATGCATATATTATTATAATTCTCTGGTTTCAACCTCTTTGAAAAGATATCCAGTAGTGGTATAGCCAGATCATATGATGGATCCCTTCCCAGTTTTCTAAGGAATCTCCACACTGATCTCTATAGAGGCTGAACTAGTTTGCAATCCCAACAACAGTAATAGAAGAGTTCCTATTTCTCCACTTCCTTGCTAACATTTATTGTCATTTGACTTCTTGATAATTGACATTGTGATTGGGGCTAGATGGAATCTCACTGTAGTTTTGATTTGCATCTCCCTGATTGCTAATGATGTAGAACATCTTTTCATGGCCATTTATATTTCTTCTTTTGTGAAGTGTCTTAATTCAGTTGCCTATTTCTTGGTTGGGTTGTCTTTCTAGTGTAAGGTCTTTGAAGTTCTTTGTATGTTCTAATATTAGTCCTCTGTCCGGGGAATAGTTGTTAAATATGGGCTTTCTTTTTAGACTCTTGATGATTTCCCTTGATGAGTAGAAATTTTTTAGTTTGATGCTATCCCACTTATTAATTATTGTTTTAATTTCCTGAGCTTTGGGGACTTGTTGAGGAAGTTTCTACCTGTGCCTATATGTTGGAGTGTTGAAACTGTGCCCTCCTCTTGTAGCTTCGAAGTCTCTGGTTTAACTTCCAGGTCTTTGATTCATTTTGAGTTGATTACTGTGCAGGGCGAGAGGTAAGGAATTATTTTCATTTTTTAAACAAATGGAATGAAAAGTATAAAACATTGAAGAAATTGCAGAAGATCTTGGAAGATGGAAAGATCTTCCTTGTTCTTGGATGTCTTTACTTGAAAGGTGTGTTTCTTGTAGGCAGCATATAGATGGATTAAGGTTTTTAATCCATTTTGCCACCTTATGTCTTTTTACTGGGGAGTTGAAGCATTTATATTTAGCATGATTATTTAGAGATGATTTTTAATTCCTAACATTTTGAGTTTTAACTTCTGTTTGAGGTAGTGTTCTTCTTTGCTTAGTTGTTTGATGAAACTTATTGTTTCTAAGATTCTAGTGTTTACTTCTTCTTTGCAGTTAATCTCTTTGGGATTTTCTCTAGTACTGGTTTGGAAGATATAAATTCTTTCAGCTTCTTGTGTTGTGGAAGGTTTTTATTTTCCCATCAGATTTGAGAAATATTTTTGCTGGGTAGAATGATTTTGTCTGCAAGTTGTTTTCTTTCAGAGTTTGTAATATGCTGTTCCAGGCTCTCTGAATGTCACTTGTCTTTTACTTTCATTGCCTTTAAATCATCTCATTGGCCTCTACATTTGTCAATTTGATTATTATGTGGCACGGTGAACCTTTTCTCTGATATTTTCTGCTGGGGATTCTATATATTTTCTAGTTCACTTTTGGTGTTGTTGAGTGCCGCTCTGAATCTCTGGAGTACAGGGTGGGGTCGACCACTGCCGCCACAGGTTCTAGCCAGGTGCCTAGGCAACTGAATCTCTGTGGAGCATGGAGCAAAGTGCTAACCACTTACAATTCTGATGAGCTGCAGCCACTTACTTCCCATCAAGTCATTGTTGTTTTGTTGGGGGTCTCTGGAGGCTTCAGTGCAAACAGTCCTGGCCTGGTTAGGCAAGATGGTGCTGCCGTAGTTGCTGGGGTGGCAGCTGATTCCCAAGGGAGGTGTGCAGGGTACTTTGCTTTTCTCTATTCTGTTTCCTGGCTTTGTTTCTACTGTCTTTCAGTTTTTTGTTGCTTTGTTCAACCTTTTGCTGCTTTTTTTTTCTCTTGTCAAACACTGTTTTCATGATGATAGAGATTTGAGTATCAGCACAATTGAAATGTACTGCTTTCCTCAGTTGCCATCTTTCCAGAAATCCCCAGACCTTTTTATTTTTATCTTTTGTTTTTGAAACAGGGTCTCACAAGGATGCATAGAATCTCACTATATTGCTGAGGCTGGCCTTGAACTTGCAATCCTCCTATCTCAGCCTCCCAAGTACTAGGATTAAAGGTGTGAACCACCATGCCCAGCTTCTATTTTATTTTTGAGACAGGACCTCCGAAGTTGCTGACACAGACCTAGATATTGAGATTCTCCTGCTTCAACCTCCGCAGCAGGTGAAAGTACAGGCTCCTGGCTCCAAAGTGTGTTTTAAACTATCTAAATTAATCAAGTAGTTAAATAGTGATTTTTTTTAACTATGTAAACTCAGATGAGTGGTCCCAATGTTTTTTAATTTTTTTTCATGATTCCAGGATTGAAAAACAAAACAAAACAACAGAAACTACTCTGTTTGGACCTTGACAAGGGATTTAAGTGCCAGGGGCCTGCTTTTGGTACTAGTTCCCACCCACCAGTCAAAAAAAAAACTAAGGTTATTCTGCCCTCTGGTGTCCCTCACTGTCACTGCAGTTGGATCCAGTGGCCAATATAGGTTTCAATTTACAGTCACTATTTTCCCTCCATTCATTCACCTGTTCATTAATGCCACACACTTTTTTTTTGGTACTGAGAATTAGAACCAGGGGCATTCGACCTCTGAGCTACACTTACAGCTTTATTTTATTTTTATTTTTAAAACAAGGTCTCACTAGGTTGATGAGAGTCTCACTACTTGCTGAGACTGTCCTCGAACATGTGATCCTCCTGTCTCAGCCTCCCAAGTACTGGGATTACACACATGTGCCACCACACTTAGCTCATGGTGCATACTTTGAATGTCCCACACTGAGTCATATTCTGTGCACTTGGGTTACAAAGATGAACAACACTGGGGGGTCTTCATTGAAGGAGGTCACTTTCTGGTGAAGAAGGCACACATAAGCATATTGTTTTGACACAGTTAAGTAAGTATTCTGTAAATCAAAGCAAAGCAAAGAGGGTATGATGCTTGTTTGTGGGGAGGCAGAGGACATTTCAGAAAGAGCTTGTTAATAAAAGGTGGTGGCTGATGATTGAATTTGAGTTCTTCAGGTGGGTAGAGAGAGGTGGACACTTGTGAAGGTACAGGGGCCCATTTAAGGAAGTGCATGGTGCTTTCATGACAGATGGCATAGCGTTAAGTGGGAGATGAAGGTGAGATATAGGAGGCAATTAGGAAGTTGTGGGTCTTATGTGTCATGAGAGAAAGGAACTAAGACCTGATCCCCGGGTGACTGAGAATCATCATTGGGCTTTGAGCTGGGCAGGGACATGATTTGATATGAATTTTCATAAGTTTGTTCTGGATGCTTTGTAGAGGTGCAGGGTTGGGGAGGTTATTGATTAGGTTTCTAGGTTCAGAAACAATACAAAAGAAACAAAATGAAATCGAGTTTGCTAAGTTAAATTTGAACTTCAGATAAGTAGTGAATAATTATTTTTGTATAACTACACTTCAGATGTTGTACAGGCTATCCTAAATATTATTTATCTGAGATTCAAATTTAACAGGGTGTCCTGTATTTTTTTCTGGCATCTTTATCTTAGAGTCATCAAGGAGAGGTTACAGCAGCTTAGACTAGGGTGGTGGTAGTAGAGTAAAAAAATAGGAGAAGTAACAAGATTCAAGGGATGGAGAAAGAATTTGGGATGACACCGATGTGGAAACAAAAAACAGGAAGTGTCACACATGACACTCAACCTTCTGTCTGGACTGTTTGTTCTGTGTTGGGTCCTCAAATTCTTACCCCATCCATCTTACTACCTGAGGTCAAAAGTCCTTTCTAAAATATCCCAGAAAGCTCCTGAAACCAGGATCCAAGACATTCTCCAAAGCCATGGCCTTTCCTGCTCAGCTCACACTTGTTTGGTTCTGTACTATGTTTTACCCTTGTTTAGCCCAGGTCATCTGCTAGGGTCTGTTCCCTAGGATGAAGCTGGGGGTCCTTTAGGACTCTGTTCCTTGCCTTTCTGCAACACACTGGCAATAGCAAGCATGAAGCATCCAGCCCAGGATCCCACTGCTCTCTGGGACAGAGTCTTCCTGCTAGGAATAGAAATTCCAAAGAGTCCTAGAATCCTACAGATGTCCCCAGTGGTTCCTTACCTTCAGAAGGCTGGGACTGAAATGATACTCTGGTTTCTTTAGCTTCTTGTGACCCAACAGTGTCTCTCAGTGGTCATACAGCACATTGCAGGCCAAAGTAAAAGACTGGTTTGTAGACCACTGGGAAAAGTTGACATTTAAGAATCAGGGCTCCTTAATTCACTTGCCCACTTTTTTGATTGGATTATTTGTTCTCTTAGTGATGAGTTTCTTGAGTTCTCTGTATATTATAGGTATTAGTCCTCTATCGGAGGAGTAGGTGGCAAAAATCTTCTCCCATTCTGTTGGCTCTCTGTTGAGGTTCTTGATTTTTTTGTTGTTGTACAGAAGCTCTTCAGTTTAATGCATTCCCATGTACTGATTCACCTTTTAGTTTCTTGAGTCTTTGGGGTCTTGTTGAGAAAGTTTTTACCTGTGCCTATGTGTTGCAGTGTTGGACCTATGCCCTCTTCAAGGAGCTGCAAGGTCTCTGGTCTAATTTCCAAGTCTTTGATCCATCTTGAATTGACTCTTGTGCAGGGTGAGAAAGTGGGATTTATTTTCATTTTTCAGCATATGGTAAACAGTTTTGCCAATACCATTTGTTGAAGAAGCTATACTTATTCCAGTGTATGTTTTTAGCCCCTTTGTAAAAAATCAATTGGCTATAAGTGCATGGATTTGTTTCTGAGTCTTCTTTTTTAAAAATTTTTATGGGTGCATTATATTCATACATCATATTGGGGTAAAAAAAACTTGTGTGGACATATATGTACACATCACCCATTTAGCCCCTACCCTGTTCCCACCCCATTCCATCCCCATCCCTCCTTCCCATGCTTGGCTTAGTGGTTGACTTTGATATGTTTAAGTACATTGTGTGTTTTAGAGAATTTCCTTCTTCCCCCTTCCACTCCTTTATTTAGGTTGTCTTGTTTGCTCCTCTATAAGATTTCCTTTTTTATTTAGAGTTCCTCCTATGACTCCTTAGCTTTCACATATTAGGGAAAGCATCTGATTTCTTATTTTTTGTGACTGACTAATCTTGTTTAGCATAATGTCCTCCAGTTCCATCCATTTCCCTGAAAATGATGTAATTGAGTTTTTTTTAAAATGGCTGAGCAAAATTCCATTGTGTACATATCCCATAGTTTTGTAATCCATTCATCTGTTGATGGACATCTTGGCTGGTTCCATAGTTTGGCTATGGTGAATTGTGCAGCTCTGAACATAGATACGCATGGATTAGTTTGATAGTTTGGTTTGCTTTCTTTTGGATAGATACCAAGAAGTGGTATTGCTGGATCAAATGGTAGGTTTGTGGCCATTCTTCTGAGGATCCTCCATACTGTTTTCCAAAGTGGTTGCACTAATTTGCAATCCCACCAACAATGTTTTAGAGTTCCCATTTCTCCACATCCTCACCAGCATTTGTTGTTGTTTGTGTTTTGAATGATTGCCATTCTAGTTGGAGTTAGGTGAAATCTCAGGGTAGTTTTGATTGGCATCTCCCTGATTGCCAATGATGTTGAGCATTTTTTCATGCATTTATTGGCCATTTGAATTTCTTCTTTCATGAAGTGTCTATTTAGTTTGCCCATTTTTTTATTCAATCATTTGTTTTGTTAGTGTTGAATTTCTTGAGATCTCTGTATATTCTAGATATTAATCCTGTATCTGAGGAATAGGTGGCAAAAATTTTCTCCCATTCTGTTGGTTCTCAGTTGAGGAGCTTGACATTTTCCTTTGCTGAACAGATGCTCTTCAGTTTCATGCAGTCCCATGTATTGATTCGCCTTTTAGTTTGTTGTGCCTTTGGAGTCTTGCTGAGAAAGTTTTTATCTGTGCCTATTTGTTGAAGTGTTGGACCTATACACTCTTCAAGGAGCTTCAAGGTCTCTGGTCTAATTTCCAAGTCTTTAATCCATCTTGAATTGACTCTTGTGCAGGGTGGAAAGTGAGATTTATTTCCATTTTTCTGCATATGGTTAACCAATTTTGCCAACACCATTTGTTGAACAGACTATCTTTCTTCCAGTGTATGCTTTTGGCCCCTTTTTCAAATATCTATTGGCTCTAAGTGTGTGAATTTGTTTCTGAGATTTCTATCCTGATCAATTGGTCTATGTATCTATTTTTGTGCCAGTAGCATGCTGTTTTTATTACAATGGCTTTTAATTCTGGTATTTTGGAGGCTGAGACAGAAGGATCGCAAGTGTTGGCAAGCTTCAGCTACTTATTGAGGCCCTCCACAACTTAGTGAGACCCTGTTTCAACATAAAGAATAAAAAATAGGGCTGTGGATGTAGCTCAGAAGTATAATGCCCCTGGGTTCAATCCCCAGTAATGAAAATCAAAAGCTAAAGGTGATAGTAAATGTATTAAGATAACACCTGATATAAGTGATAGGTAGAATTATTTGTTATTTTTACCTTCACTAAACTTAGGAGGAGGATATAGGGAGAGGGAACTATCAGGTCACATCATTCCTCTGTGAAAAGCCATGCATGGCTGTTTAGAGTCAAACAAAATGCCCCTCAGGCCCTCTGTGATTCTCTCCCTGTTTACCTCTTGTTCAGCACTTCCTCCCCATCACTAGGTTCTGCTTAACTGTCTTCAAATCATAAAAGGATGTTTGTTCTTTCCTTAGCTTTGAATGTTCTTTGCTTGACCTTGCATGTCTGGCTCTTTTGGATTTTGGCATATTTAAATGTGTAACCACCATTCAAAACAAGATATAGTATCTTTTGGCTTCCTGAAATTTAGGTGTCAGCTCAAATATCACCTCCTCAAAGCAACTTTCACTGACCAAGTCCCCATCCCTTGCAGCACTCTCTGCAGTGATTGTGATAATGTGTCTACCTCCATCCCTGCCTCAACCTTATAATGAAAGCAGCATGACAGCAGTGAATTCTTCTTATTTACTTCTGTATCCCCAGCACTTTGAATAGTATCAGGCATGTAGGAGGAACACCACAGATTCTTGTCAAGTGAATGATATTGAAAATATAAGAGGAGAGGTGATGTTGATAGGGAAAAGTCCAGCAAAGGAGGGAGGTAGATGGCCTTGGAAATGTAGGTGGAAGAGTTGGCCTTGGCAAGGAAATGCTCACTTATTTCTGAGACAAGCAGGAGAGGGGAGGAATAAAGTGAAGCCAGAGACGTTTTGATGTACAGGAGAGGGCTTGTTCCTGCTGAACTACTTCAACATTTTTACCAACCAAAGGGTGTATTCACCCATAGAGAGCTGAAGGGTAGCAGGAGTGGGTCTGGGATAATTATACTAGCTCCAATTTATTTAGGATTTGTGCACCAGGTAGTATTCCAGAGCCCTTTAAATATATTAACTGACATCATTCTCATGACCATCTTATATGGAAAAGTATTAACAATACTTTAAAGATGTGCACTGGCATGGTTTTGTTGTGTCCCCCAAAAGTTCTTGTGCTTGCAGTGTGGTCCTCACAGTGGCAGTGTTGAGCTGGTGTGGTTGTGCCCTTGAAGAGGTGCAACCTAGTGGATAATTGAGTCACTGGGAATGTTGCCATTGAGGATGTAGTTCTACGGGGACTTAGATTAGTTCTCACAATAGTGAGTTGTGATAAGAGAGAGGTGGGCCCATAAATTTTTCTTGCTTCTTGTATTGTCATGTGATCTCTTCACAGTGTTCCTACCCTGATGTCACACACCATGCTGTGGTGTAGAAAGAAAGCCCTCACCAGACCTGAGTGAGTAGATAGTGACATCATGCTCTTGGATGTCCAAAATTGAGCTAAATAAGCTTCTTTTCTGTATAAAGTACCCTGTTTCTGGTATTTTGTTATAGTGATGCAAAACAGACTAAGACATGGATATATCTTAAATATAGACACTTTTTTTGGTACTGGAGATTGAATCCAGGAGCATTTTACTTCTGAGTTACACTCTCTCCAATTTTTATTTTGAAACAGTCTCACTAAATTGCTGAGGGTCTTGCTTAGTTGCTAAGGTTGGCCTTAATCCTCCTGTCTCAGCCTCCCAAGTACTGGGATTACAGGTGTGTGCCATCACACCTGGCTAATATATATTATTTTTACCTGTCAATTAAAGCAGGAAGAAAAAGATATGAAAACCAAAGCATAGAGGTCAATTAACTTTAGCTCACTGAGGAAGCAGCAGAGCTGGGATTTGAACTCAGGCAATCTGGCTGTTGGAGCTTATGTGAAAAACCACTAGTTTCCCACCTCCCTATTATTGGTACCACAAGAGATGAATAATAAGGTGTGGAACCATATACGGCAGGCCCAGAGCGCAGTTAGCCAGTATTCTGTGATAGAAGTTCAGAAGTGAAATGATAGAGAAAATGAATAGGACAGTGTGGGTGACATAGGATAATGTACAGTAAAGATGGGGGCTCAGTTTTTGGGGTAAAGAAAATAGCACAGGAAAAGGCCCTGAACTGGGAAAGATCTTATTAGGAGGGGTAAATTAACAGTATCAGAGTAGTGGCAGGGCTGGCAGAGAGTGACTGGTAGACAGGGATCAGATCCTTCAGGGTAATATTCCTCAAAATGTGGTTCAGGCTATCCTGTGTCAAAATGTACCTGGGGATTAATTTAGAATGCTGTCTTTTGTACCTTGTGACAGATCTACTGAATCAAATTTCAGGTAAAAAGAGTGGGGCCTGTGAAACTACTTTCAATAGTGTCCAGGTAATAAAGTTTTAGCATCTACCAGGCGCTGGTGGGCCATGAGAGAATTTAGGTTTTGTAAATCTGACCTAATATAACATTGATGTGCATTAAAAATTCAGTGGTGTGGAAGTAGTTACTGAAAGGTTATCAACAGTGGAGTGATGCAGTTGCTATTTTTCAGTCATGCTGTGTAAGAACAAGAACAGTTTCCATCCCCAGTACTGAAGAAAAAAAAAAGAACCTTTAGTTTGTTACTATCTTTACTTGTAAGGTGTTTTTCTTGCAGGCAGCAGATAGATGGATTCTGGTTTTTAATCCATTTTACCAATTTATGTCTTTTTATTGGGGAGTTGATGCCATTTATGTTCAGTGTGATTATTGAGAAATGGTTTATTTCCTAACATATTGAGTTTTAACTTCTGTTTGAGGTCGTGTTTGTTCTTTGCTTGTTTTCTGGGTGAAAATTTTTATTTGGTTCTGGCATGTATTACTTATTTCTTCTTTGCAGTTAATCTCTTTGAGTATTTTCTCTAGTGCTGGTTTGGAAGACATAAATTCTTTCAGCTTCTGTTTGTTGTAGAAAATTTTTATTTCCCTGTCAAATTTGAGAGACAGTTCTGCTGGGTAGGAAATTTTTGGCTGCAACTTGTTTTCTCTCAGAGTTTGGAATATGTTGCTCCAGGCCTGTCTGGCTTTCATGACTTGGTTTAGAAAATCTGTAGTGATTCTAATTGGTTTGTTTCTGAATGTCACTTTGTCTTTTGCTTTTGTTGCCTTTAAGATTCTCTCCTTGGCTTCTATACTGGTCATTTTGACTATTATGTGGAATGGTGAACCTTTACTCTGATCTTGTTTAAAGGGGGTTCTATAAGTTTTCTATACCTGTGTGTCAACCTTTTATTTGGAAAAATTTCTGATATTATTTCTTTGAAGATATTGTTGATCCCTTTGATTTCATCTTCGATTCCCTCTTCAATACCTATTATTTTTAGGTGAACTCTTTTAAGATGGATTCTCTCTCTCTCTTTTGTGGGTCTGGGAATGCCAGCCAGGGGCATTTGACCTCTGAACTACATCCCCTGCCCTATTTTTATTCTTTATTTTGAAACTGGTCTCACTAAGTTGCAAAGGGCCTCACTAAGTAGCTGAGGCTGTCCCTGAACCGTGATCCTCTGGTCTCAGCCTCCCAAATGCTGGGATTACAAGCATGTGCCACCACGCCCGGCTCTCATATATCTTTAATGTCCAATTCATGCTGTAAAATTGTTTTCTCTAAATTATTTACTACACATTCACTTTTAGAGTTATCAACTTCTAAGAGCAAGATTCTATTTTTCATGTGGTCTAATCTAGTTTTTATAGTTTGTATTGATGCCTTCTCTTAAATGATTGCATCCTTAACTTCCTTCAGTTTTTTTTTTTCTGATTTCTGTTAAGGTGTCAGGTTCTTAGTTTATTTGTTCCTTTACTTCTTTAGAAAAATCCTATATCATTTCTATTGTTAAATTTCTGATTTGTTCTTCTGGTGATCTCTGCAGTTCTGTGTTGTTGGGTTCTCTTATTGTAGGGTTGTGGAAGGACACTCCTTCCTTGCTCTCCCTCCTTCCCATGATTTCATGTTTCTTAAGTTTGTATTTTTGTTACTTTTGATAGCTTTCTCTCATTCTGTAGGTATCAGATGGTATATACAAGGGCAAGTTGTATTGTATTCAATGGTGAAGGTTGAGTGAGCAGAAAGGTAATTAAGTAGTAAATGCAAGAACAGGGTAAAGTAGCAGATAGAATAGAATAGAATGAGAGTTTTAGTTTGGCAAGGTAATATAGAGATTAGATATAGTAAATAGGATTGCTCGGTAACCTATAGTAATGATGTCAGTTCATAGCCCCAATTTTTGGTCTCCTTCAATGATTGGGACCCTGGCCTGATGTCTCTCTATGCAGTCACTGAGTGTCACTCGCATTTTTCCCACTGCAAGCGTGGGTGTCACTGGGACCAGACCCAGTGTATGTGCAGGATTCTGTATTCTTTACAACTAGGTGTGGGATGGTCTGATTTCTCCCTGGTTACGATTAGGTGGTCTCTGGCAATCTCTGGATGCCCTGCTAGTGATTTGAGCCCTGGAGACTGTAGGTCTTTTTGCCTGATTGGTCCTGGGAGCTGTCTGCTAATTTGCACCTCTACTATGTTGGACAGCAGACTCTACCCTCAACTTCATCAGGTTGAATGGCAAAGTCTCAGATCCTGTGAGTCTATCGCTTGCTAAGTTACTGAAGCTGCCCTGGACATTCTCCTGAGGGAAGAGCTGGTTCATTTATAGTGTTGTTGAGCACTGCTCTATATCTCTGGAGGACGTGGTGCACTTGGCTGCCACTGCTGCAAGTTGTTGCCAAGGTCTATGCAGGTGGGGCTGACTGCTTATAATTACAATGAGCTTCAGCTGCTTACTTTGTTTCACGTCATTGGCTTTTTAAATATTTTCATGTCTATGACCAAACAGGAAAATCTCATTCAACTAGTGTCAGGTAAGTCTGATGTGGTGGCACATGCTTCTAATACCAGTACTCAGTAGGCTAAGACAGGAGTATCATAGGTTGGAGAACAGCCGCAGCAAGTAGTGAGACTCTCACCAATCTAGCAAAGCCCTGTTTCAAAATAAAAAGCAAATAGGCCTGGGGTTGTAGTTTGGATATAGAATGCCTGGGTTCAATTCTCAGTACCACACAGACACACACAGACAAAAAATGTAGTCTCAGGTAGGGGCCTGGGCATTGGTGTTTTTTTAAGTACTTGCATGATAAGTATTTGTGCAGCCAGGGATGAGAACCACTTAGATTTAGACAATTTCTGGGTAATGCTGACACTACTAGTGTGGCGATCATACTTTGAAAACTACAGCCCCAGATGGCTGTAATGAGTGGCCAGGACTAAGGTCCTTTCACCTAGATTGAAGATGAGGAAAGTGAACCGTACAGAACCACAGTTTCAAAGCATGATCAAGGAACAGGCAAACTCCTTTTCTTTGCCCAGGGAGCTGAAAGGGTAGAAATTGCTTCCACCCAGACTGAGATGGCAGGGAAGGTAGCACTGGCTGGGTAAAAATCAATTCAGGTTAGGAGTTAGAGAAGGCCCACATAGCAAAGGTCAAAACTAGAAAGGTATTTACGTAGTAGGTAATTAAGAAGGAACAGAAGCTAGGCACTCAGGAAAGAACAAACAAACAAAAAGTCCAGCAAGAAGAAATAGGCAGAACTGAGTGACTCTCGAAGCAGGACAGCAACCAGGTATAATGCTGGTGATGGTAACTTGTTATTCATCTGTAACTTCCATCTCATCCCCATATCAAAAAGGTTTATGGGAAAACCTCTGAAGTACAGAAGTATAGAAGGTGAGGGCATGATGACATGCCTGGTGGTGGTGGTGGTGGGGAAAGGTGGGTCAAATAGGCTGAGCATTGGTCCCATCTTACCTACCTACAAGGTTAACATCAAACGAGAGGGCTAAATCATTAGCTACATACAGTATGACAGAGTGGAAAGCTAGGAGAGTGGGGAATCTATCTATATAGCACTTTCTATGTGCCAGGTACTGCGCTGGAAGCTTCAATTATTTCTCATTCAATGCAGGTCTCGTGGGCTATGGAAAAGTTTGGATATTATTCTAAATGTAATGGGAAGTCCCTGAAGAATTTTCTTAAAACAAGAAAGAGATATAATTAAGTAGTGAAAGATCAGTTTTATGTCCATTCTATTTAATAGGTAAGGAAACTAGAGGTTAGCTAGTCCAATGTAACATACAATGAGGACATGACAAAGACCAAACTGAAAACCAGATCTCTTTGAGATAAAGCAATTATGGCAAAACATTAACTGGTGAGTATAGGTTAAGGCTATATAGAGTGTTCAAAGCTTAATCTCAAAGCTTAAGCTCTTTCTTTCACACTCTGTCACACAGTGTCAGTAACCTAAGTGACTTTGGGTCAGTCATTATCCCCTCTGAGGTGTTCCCTATTTGAACATTGAGGTTGAATTAAATTCAATCATAAGATAATCACTAAGGCTCTCTCCCTACCATTTCATGATTCAACAGTTACAGTGCATGGCTTTGGATTATTAAACACTGAGTGAACTCTTCAACTTGCTTTACCATCAGAGAGGCCCTAATAAATTAGTCTCCTTTAACAAAAGCCCAACAGCCTGGCTGCAGTTTCCTCTCTAACCTCAGGAAAGGATGGCTACAGTGCTTATTATGACACATTGTCTGCCACTGTGCCCACTGCTTGGTGTTAAGTCTTATCTACTGTGGGGAAGATCACTCTCAAATGGAAACACCTTTTTTTGCCAAGCCTTTGGGTGGGGCTGAACAAATTATTCCTGACAACATTGAGTTAGCACATTCAACAGGGTTGAGCTCATAGCTGGAGGGAACTGGATGAGGGTATTGGTTGAGAAGAAACCTCCAGCTGAGGCCTCTTCAATTTCAAAGGGAATGGAATCAGAATCTACAAGTTTATAATGGAGATGTCCAGGGAACAATGGTGCCCTGCTCAGATCAGGGGTATACTCTCAAAGTGTTAGAGAGTTCAGATTATACCCCACATCCCAAGAAAAAGTTCAAAAACTGCCTTTCAAAAGTTGTGAAGTAGCTTGGCATGGTGGCGCACACATGTAATCTCAGTACTTGGGAGGCTGAGACAAGAGGATCACAGCTTCAAGACTAGCCTCAGAAATCTAGCAAGACCCTCAGCAACTTAGTGAGACCCTGTTTAAAAATTGAAAAGGGCTGGGTGTGTGTAGGTCAGAGGTACAGTGCCCCTGAATTCAATCCCTAGTACTAAAAAAAAAGTTGCAAAGTGATTATGTGAAAACAGGCTCTTTGGACGACATGTCTAATCTAAAGAGCTATGTTAGCAAGGGACATGTGAATTCCTATCAAGGATATTTTCCTATAAGATGGGTGGTGAAAATACAGGCATATTTGATTGGGACTGTAGCAAAATGGGGCCCAGTGACATAAGCCTCCCGCCTTAGCTCTTTCTTACCAAGATCACAGTTCGAATTTTCACACAACATATATTTATTCAGAAAAATTTGCAATAAATTATAATAAAAAGATGACACAAAATATAGAATCCTACTAGCAGCTTTGCTTAGCAATCAAGACAATTTTGGGAAACATAATAATTACAGAATAAAAATCAGAAAACAGTGAAAGAGAGACTAATGCAATGTTGCCTCATGGATTTGAATTATTTCTTCCCTATAACAACAGATGCAGAGTCTTTCCCTATGAGCTGGATCTGAAATCCTTAGTTCAGAGAAACTATGAAATAGTACCTAGTGGACTTAGGAATTTGAAGTTGGGGTGCTAGAAGCAGGCATGGTAGGGAAGCAGACTTTATTTTTGTGGAATGGGATTGAACCCAGGGCTATTTACCTCTGAGCTATACCCTCAGACCTTTTTATTTGAAACGAGGTCTTGCTAGGTTGCTAAGAGTCTTGCTATATTGCTGCGGCTGTCCAACCAGCAATCCTCCTGTCTCAGCCTCCCAAGTACTGGGATTATAGGCATGTACTACCAGACTTGGTTAGGGAAGCAGATTTCTTATGTCTGATCTATGTCTTGTTCTCCCCTACCTAGAGATTGTCTAAAACCCTCAATCCTTTTTATATCTCAGGATGAGCTGGATAAAAAGTTGAGGCAATAAATCAACTTAATGCTTTGATGTGATGAAGAGAGGATGTTGTATGCATGCCATATAGAGCCCATACTCACCATACCCTTGGTCGCCCAAAGAGGACTTGTGTTAAGCCCTTGCTCCAGCTCCTATTATCTGCCTCTTTCTGTGATCACTTTCTGGACTAGTGGAGATAACAAAATTGCTCTGTTTTCCATTCATTTCACCATCCAGCTCCTGACCGATCAGATCTTTAGTTATTTAGCAACAATGATTTGACTTTTATTTCCCTAACTCCCCATCAGGAAAGGGATTAACTAGTATATCATAGGATGCATACATTTTCTTCTCCAAAGTGATGGGGGATTTGGAGAACCATTCAATGATGGGCTTTTCCCTGGCCCTCTCCTTGGATGTGCTAAAAGAGTCATGGATTAAATGTCCAAGACTATATATAAAGCATGTATACTATGTTCCTTGCATCTAATGTTAACAGGCAGGAAAAAGTCAACTTAAAGTGGTTTTAATGAAAGAAAACAAGGAGGAAGCCAATTGCACCAGGCAGTTTTGCAGCTTGACTGGTGGCTTGTTTGTTGACCAATGGATTAATTTTTTAAAAGGCTGTCTTCCAAAACTTGAATAAGCAAAAAGCTCAGAGGGTCATTTCCAGTGGAACACACAATATGTATAGTTGGACCCACTGGCCAATCTCTCTCACACAGTACTGCATACAGTGATTTGATTTG
Source organism: Muscardinus avellanarius (assembly GCF_963383645.1). Lineage (NCBI taxonomy): Eukaryota > Metazoa > Chordata > Mammalia > Rodentia > Gliridae > Muscardinus > Muscardinus avellanarius. The sequence goes on from NC_137792.1 coordinate 77,636,852, forward strand.
AGGGAGTCAGATATGGAACCCCAAATCAGCCTTGCTGAGAGAAAAGGTGACATCTGCCCCTCTGTACTTTATAAGAATGGATAAGGGGCTCTGAGAGGTTATCCTCAGAACAATAGTTCCAAAAGAGCCCGCCTATTTGAGGTACATAGATTCTTTTTATTAGTGTGGTAAATCTACTATGAAGGTGTATTTCTAAGTGGGAGATGGATTCCCGAAGACCGAAGGTTGATCCTCATTAAACTGTGAATAATAATAGAAAGAGAGATTAAGAACAAGGACTTATCAAATACGAATACTCTCTTTTTTTTGTGGAACTGGGGGTGGAACCCAGGAGCTTTTCTGCCTCTGGGCTATACTCTCAGACCTATTTTAAACTTTATTTGGAAACTATACTCTCAGACCTATTTTATACTTTATTTGGAAACAGGGTCTCACTGAGTTGCTGAGAGCCTCACTAAGTAGCTGAGGCTGGCTTTGAACCTGTGCAAACTTCCTGTCTCAGCCTCCCAAATGCTGGGATTACAAGCGTGTGCCACCCCGCCTGGCAAATACTCTTATTTTTTAAATACTGTGTTTCACTTCTGAGTGTGATTCTCTTACAATAAATGTGATCTGAGACAAGAGAATATGGTTCCACCTAGTGCAGATTCATGAAAAGGCCAATGTTACAGTGGCATATAGACATCATTGTAGTAGAAATGCACAAATGCATGTAATGACCACATGTAGACAGTAAACTTACTATTGAGAACACCCAAGGAGCTGACCCTCCCAGGCTTCCTTCAAAGTAACAGAATGAATGTAGGGGAGTGCAAAGAAATGAGGTGGGGAGGGAGTGGGTCAAAAGTGCTTTATACAATGGACTATAGACAAGTCTGAGCTATATAAGAAGTAGTGATTATAGGCCTACAATGGAAACATCTCAGAATCTAGGCCTAGGGTACTAAGGGCAATCATGACAATTGGGTAGGAGGGAAACACATCCCTAGGTAAGAGTATAAATACAGACCTCTTTGCCTTATAAAGAGAAAACACAAAAACACTCAAATATGGTAACTTTGGTTTGGCAATATAAGTCTAAAAGTATTTTGCTGTGTAGGCTATGGTAAAGGAGGGAATTGGGAAACTCTCTTCCTTTTGCACTAATAACAGAACCTGAGATTCTGTAATAGATCTTTCCTGTGGCATGACTTCAAGTTGTTCTGAAATATTTGGAGCCCGAGATCTTCCTCCTCTAGAATCTTGGACAGGAAAAGAATTAGTCTTCATCATTCCCAAGCAGAAAGCACAGAAGGAATTGGATGGCACGCTGGCGGTCACTTGGAGTCTGTCTTGCCATAAAGTTGGGTGGAGGCCTTAGAAGTAGACCAGTGAAAAGAGTAGCTAAAGGTGAGAGGAAAAAAAAGAGGAGAAAACACTTTGTCAATCATGATGTAAACAAAACCTCAGAGCTGGGAGGCCAGGGGACAAAGACAGTAAGAGGGAAGTAACTGTCATGTGCTTGAACATCCAGTAAGGTATACAGTATACACAACACACTGATTGTCCTCTTCTACAAACATTCCCATGCAGCCATTTTTTATAAAGTACTCTTACCGATCATGTTGGCACTGACGTTGTTGTATTCAGAGAATTTTAAGAGTTCTCGAAGGAATGCCATCAAGTAACGGAAAACATTTCTATGGCATCTTGGCAGTTGAGAAATTACCTGTTTTTAAAAAACGGGGTGGGTATGTAGTGAGGAAAACAGGTAAAAGGAGGGAGCAAAAAGAACTTATAGCTTCCAAAATTTTGTTTATAATTCAATCCGATAGGCCCCATTCATCTTACTTATGACCAACAAAATGCCTACCAAATTTTAATTTCCAAGTAAGAATGGTCATATTGCTTGATCCCTGTGCATTCAATGATGAGGTCATGCAGTCATCATAGATTCACATGAACAAAGTGCCTCAAATGAAGGTAGGTGTTAACCTGTTCTTCTCCCATTTCCCCACCAGGTAGCCAAGCTGAATGGTTTTCTCTACATTAGTATCATTGGGGACTTCCTCCCAATACTTGCTAGTCTGATTCACAGGTATTCTCAGCTACTGTGCATCAAAAATCATTTCAAGATTAAAATCACATCAAGAAAAATAAAAGGAGTCTCCCAAGTGCCATCACTCTTCCTGATAATGTCAGCCAGAATTCCATATACAATCAACTTCACCCATCTTACCCCAGAGTAGAGACATTCAATCTACCATGTTTTCTGTAAACAAAAGTTGTCCAACAGGAAAAAAGGCAGCAAATATAATAGGAAATACCACAGCCTAAAATTCAAGTGACATAGCTCTTAATGCTGGTGTCCTGCCATGATCAACAGACCCAGACCCATCCCACCACACAGCTGGCTGAATCTCTCACTCCATAAAACTGATGAGTTCTCTACGGGGGCACTTGCCCCAAACACATTCTCAGATAAATAAAACTCACCTGCCGACAGATCCGAGGATCATGAGCAGAGTCAAGACATCGCTGATATAGTTCATAACATATAACTGGCTCTGGCAGGGCTTCCAGGAAAATGAGCAGTGCTTCAGCCACAGAGTGATTACTGCCAGCTAATCACTTGAGTCAAGGGAAATGGGCACCAGAAAAAAGGGCAACAGAGAGACCCAATGGCTCCCTTCCTCAAGCTCCTACAGGGACAGTTTTCCTCCTTTTATTCAGGACATACTGAGACTAACGAGGGTTTGAGATATTGGTCCAAGTACCCTGCAGCTGAGTTGTTACAGAATCAGTCAAACATTATTGGGAGATTTGGCCCAACTTTTGCCTCAGGCGAATGGAGCCTATGGAATGAGAGTTACCACTGGTTCAGTCCTATAAACTAGCTGCCAGTGTTTCTCACCCTTCTTCCTCCCTCAATGACAGTCAATGTGGTGGCAGGTGTGAGTGACTGATGAAGAACAATACAAGTGCTATGTTTCTTATGTTCCATATTTACTAAAAGTCACTGTTATCTATGCCTTGATTCCTCTTAGTAATAGTCAGACACAGAAAGAGGTCAAAAGTTTCTGAAAGTAAATGAGAAACAACTGGATAGTTGGTAATGATCTTATAATAAAAGACAATAGGAAAGAAATATAGAAACACAAAATTCAAATGTAGGTAGGAGGAAGAGTTTGTCCAAGTACTGGTTCAGCTTCCTAATCCTTGGGCAGAAAGGATATGAATTTTCTCAGGAATGCTGGTATCTAGACAATCAATAATCTGCTGTAAGTCTTCTTGCATTCCAGGAGTTTGGAAAAGGTCCTCCTACCAAAGAAGTCAGAATAAATGGGAACAAGGTAAGATAGTTACTCTCTAGGTTCGGAAGATCACTCAGGGATAAAGACAACAGCATACAGCAAAAGGAAAGGTGGCATGTGTATTAATGATTAGGAATGGAGGTATGAAAATAGCTATTTTTCCTATGTCAGCTCTATAATCCTCGAGAAATTTTATTTAAAATAAAATAAGCTTTAATTATATTAACCAAATTTTTTAAAAAATAAGTGTTCCCTTATGAGGCTCTGGACAGGAAGACAATGTAAACAGCCTAACCATGTTCAAATACTGACACTATTTTCTTTTTTTTTTTTTTTTTTTTTTTTTTTTTGCGGGTCTGGGGATGGAACCCAGGGGCATTTGACCTCCGAGCTACACCCTCTGCCCTATTTTTTAATTCTTTATTTTTTTTTTCTTTTTTTTTTTTAATTGGTGCACTGTATTCATACATCATAGTAGGATACATACTTTTGTAGACATTCTTGCACACTTTTCCCAGTCAGCCCCCACCCAATCCCCCCCCCATTCTCTCCCTATCCCTCCCTCCCATGCTTGGCTTAGTAGTTGACATCTAGTATTATGGCAATTTATCTAAAAATTAAAAATGGTAATCTCACATAACAGTTTCATTTGTCTGATACCAAGCTTTTGATGACTTAAAGATGACATTTCAATATTTCTTTTTACTTTCTTTCTTACCAGAGAATATTTTTTTTCTATTTTTTAGGTGAAACTATCATTTATTTATATATTTATTTTTCAGAAAAAAATCTATCCTAATATGGAATATGGACTCTAGGTACCCAAAACGATCTTGAAAAAGAACAAAGCTAGAAGATATATATTTTCTGATTTCAAACCATATAAAGCTACAATAATTGAAACAGTGTAGTACTATTCTAAAGGCAGATATATAAACCATTGGAGTTAAATACAAGCCTAGAGCTAAATTCTTCCCTATATTGTCAAGTTATTTTTGACAAGGTTTCCACGAACATTTGGTGGTGGGAATATAAATCTTTTAACTAAATATTGTTAAAAAATAATAATTACATGGAAAAGAATAAAATTGGACCCTTACCTAATCCCATATACAAATATTAACTCAAAATAGATAAAAGACCTAAATATAAATCTTAAGACTATAAACTTTAAGGAGAAAATCTGGGTCATTAAACCTCACAACATTGAAATTGGCAGTGATTTCTTGGTTATGATTTCAATGGCACAGGCAACAGAAGCGTATACAAACTCCCTAAAAAATAAAAAAAATATTGTATATCCAAAGACAATGTAAACAGAGTTAACAGTTACTAATAGAATGGGATAAAATATTTCCAATTGCTATATCTGAAGGTATATTAATATTCCAACTAGAAATCCTAAAAATTAACAACAATAAAGGCAAACAATACCCTTTAGAGATAGGTAAAAGACTAACATAAATAATGAATCTCCACAGATAACCAATCTTAGTTGTCTGTTGGATGGAAAATCTTGTTTCTCTAGTTCTGGTGTGTGTTACCTATTTCTTCTTTGTAGTTAATCTCTTTGAGTATTTTCTCTAGCGCTGGTTTTGAAGACATAAATTCCTTCAGTTTCTGTTTGTCATGGAAGCTTCTTATTTCTCCATCAAATTTGATAGAAAGTTTTGCTGGGTAGGAAATTTTTGGCTGGAAGTTGTTTTCTTTCAGAGTTTGGAATATGTTACTCCAAGCCCTTCTGGCTCTCATAACTTGGTTTGGGAAGTCTGGAGTGATTCTAATTGGTTTGCCTCTGAATGTCACTTGGCCCTTTGCTTTTGTTGCCTTTAAGATTCTCTGCTTGGCTTCCACATTGGTCATTTTGACAATTATGTGGCGTGGGGATCCTCTTCTCCAATCCTGTCTAAAGGGAGTTCTATAAGTTTCCTGGACCTGTGTATCGGCCTCTTGCTCGATGTCTGGAAAATTTTCTGCTATTACTTCCTTGAAGAGATTGTTGATCCCTTTGGTTTCACTTTCTTTTCCCTCCTCTATTCCAATGATTCTTAGGTTAGCTCTCTTAAAATGGGCCCATATTTCTTCAATATCAGATTCCTGCTGTCGGATATTTTTTTCTAGATTAGAAACTATGCGTTCATTTTTGGATTGCTCATCTTCTAAGAGTGAGATTCTGTTCTCCATGTGTTCTAATCGGTTGTTTGTGCTTTGAATTGAGGCCTTTACTTCATTAATTGCATCCTTTATCTCTTTTTGGCTCTCTCTGAGTTCTTTTCGAAGCACCTCTATTATTTCTATAGTTATTTTCCTGATTTGATCTTCTAGAAATCTCTGATTTTCTGTTTTATCGGGTTCTGATGTTGTGGGGTTGTGTGCATTCATTGCTCCAGTATTATTCCTCTTTCCCATGATTTCGGATATTTGTGCCTTCTCTGGGTTCTTCCCTTGGGTCACTATGACTTCACTTAAGGTGTTCTGGATCTCGAGTCAGTAGTATCTCAGACCCCACTACTCCTTTACTGGGTTGTATCACAGAGTCTCCGACCCAGAGAGTCGATAGAGGCTGCTTTAGACTGTGGGGGGTGCCAGGTTGCACGTTCTCCTATGGTGTGATATCTCTGCCACCGCCCCTCCCCCACTGGGTCAAGTCCCAGGGAGTACAGTACTGGGATTTCTCCTCTGTGGCCCGCAATTTGACTCACTGTTCTTGAGTTCGCAGATGTAGCTGTACTGGCCTTGCTGAATTTGCTGCTGCTGCCGCCGGTGGCAATATGGCGCCGCTGCTACACCCTTGGCTATGGGGCTGGCGTTTTCTTCTTGGTTTTGATTTCGACTCTGAATCCCTGCAGCGTGTGCTGAGCTCAGCCACTGGGAGCTTTAGACGCTCTCTGCTTGGAGAAATCCCGCCTGGCTGTTCCGCAGTGGCTCACCTCGGCTTGCTGTAGCCGTCCGGTGAACTCCCTGCTGCCGCCGGCAGTATGGCGCTGCTGCCGCGTCTGCCGCGTCCTCGGGCGCGAGGCCGGTTATCTCCTCTGTGGCTCTGTTCTCAGTCTGCTTTCTCTCTGGAGCCTGGTGATTTTTTGTTTCACTGGTGATGGTGTTTTCTGGCTATGAAAGGCGCTGATTTTGTGGTAATGGAGATTTGTTGTTAGCGGGGCTCTTAAGCCCCGCTTTTCTCGGTCGCCATCTTCCCGGAAGTCCAATTCTTTATTTTGAAACCAGGTCTCACTGAGTTGCAGAGGGTCTCAATAAGTAGCTGAGGCTGTCCACAAACTGCGATCCTCGGGTCTCAGCCTCCCGAATGTTGGGATTACAAGCGTACACCACCACGCTCAGCTATACTGACACTATTAAACACTGGGGAAGGAATAAATGCAAATATCTATGCTAAACCTTGCTTTCAGTAGGTAAGATTATGTTACACTTCAATTTGGTCCAAGAAAGTTCTCTTTTGGGGAGGAATGGGTTGGGGTGGCTTGTGTTTTAGAAAAGTTCTAAAAAAATATAGGACCAAGTTAAAGAAATGGACTTAAAGTTTGCTTAAGGCTTTTATATCTATAATGGCTTTGTGACCGACAACAAAAGTAGGCATTACAGATTAAGGTAATCAGTTATCTATGGGAAAAGAGTGCAGAGCCAGGAGATAGGCATTCTCAGTGCTGGTCCTGGCTCTGCCACTGCATTTCATCTTACTCTTAAGTCTTAGGTAAACCACTTAGCTTGCAGTTTGCAGCTGTCACACCTGTCAATAGGGTTACTTCCACCTGCCCAGGCAATCTGACAGTGCTAAGTGGAGACTGTTTGGGAAAGTTCAAAGCATACTGATGTGAAGTATTACAGAAGGTCTATCCTCACTTACCTGATGACAGGCGTATCTGAACAAGTGATCTACTAGAAGCCAGATCTCCTTAGGAACCTGAAGGGGTCTCTCACTGGCACCTTCATCCAAGGGAACCATCTGCAGAAGGGATTTCTCCTAATAAATATGAAGGGATGAGAATCAAAGGGGCCTCAGAATAAAAACTCAATCATCTTTAAGTTCTGCTCATGAAGGTAAAACGTGACCTTCATTTCTTAAGATTTTTCACCCTTTTATCACTAGGGATACCCCTGGTCAGAAGACACTCAATGCTTATTCCCATAGTTACAGGATCTTCTTTCCTAAATGCCTCTATTCAATCATTAAGTATTTCATTTGGGTTTCTTTCTTTGTGTGTGTGTGGTACTGGGGGTGGAACCCAGAGGCTTTCTACCTCCAGGCTATATTCCCAGACCTATTTTATATCTTATTTGGAAACAGGATCTCACTAAGTTGCGGAGAGCCTCACTCAGTAGCTGAGGCTGGCTTCGAACCTGTGTGATCTTCCTTTCTCAGCCTCCCAAGTGCGGGGATTACAAGTGTGCGCCACCACGCCCAGCCTCATTTGGGTCTCTGTTTATCATGTGGAAACATTCTGTGTTGTAAGTCCTTTCAAGGATAATACTGGGAACCAGCACTCCAGTGATACAGTCACAGTTGAGTCCACACACTACTGGTAACTTATGGAACATTATATTACAATTGTCAATTCAGGACTTTGATAGACTATGTTTATATTTAGGTTTCTGTTTATTTTAACTTATTCTTTCAGGCCCTACCACAAATACTATAATCTTTTTTGGTACTGGAGATGGAAACTAGGGACATTATACCTCTGAGCTACACCCCAGCCCTATTTTTTTATTCTTTATTTTGAAACAGGGTCTCACTGAGTTGCAAAGGGCCTCACTAAGTAGCTGAGGCTGTCCACAAACTGTGATCCTCCTGTCTCAGCCTCCTGAATGCTGGGATTACAAGCATGCTCTACCATGCCTGGCCACAAATACTATTATCTTCATTGGTGGTTTAAATGAGGTTATTTGCTTCTCATGGTTTAAAGACAATTCTTTACATTAGACCCACATACATTCTTCAGGCTTGAAAGAAGTTCTAAACTCATAAGCCTTAAGATCCAAAAACAGTAAATTAAATTCAACAAATTAAGAGCCAGAAATATTATGAAAAATCTAGGGTCGAAGTTCAAAAGTTATTACTTATATTAATAGATCAGCAAACTATAAATGTATCACTGTGAATCTATTATGCAATTTTAATGTACCAATAAGAGTTTTAAAATAGGTCAGCAAAGATTTCTAGGAGATTTTTCTTCTTTCACCTACCTTTCTATAATCTGTGTGTGTGTGTGTGTGTGTGTGTGTGTGTGTGTGTGTGTGTGGTACTGGGGATGGAAACCAGGGGTTTTCTACCTCCCAGCTAAACTACTAAACGTATTTTATACTTTATTTGGAAACAGTGCCTCACTAAGTTGCTGAGAGTCTCACTAAGTAGCTGAGGCTGGCTTTGAACTCCCGAATACTGGGATTACAAACATGTGCCACCATGCCTGGCTTTTTATAATCTTTTTGATTCTTGTGAAAGAATGTAAGAGAAAGGTCTAAAGTGACATACTGTAGATCAATAAATTTGAGCTTGAACATGGCTAGGAAATAAACTCAGTCATCCTTTAGCACTCAAAAGAAAAATAAAACAACCTCTTATACTTATGTAGCCAAATATAAATTATATAAAAACATGTCTGAAATAGGTTAAAAGGCATGTGAAAGCAGCCTTCAGAAAATCCTAATGGAGGCCGGGCACGGGGAGGGCACGCTTATAATCCCAGCATTCGGGAGGCTGAGACTGGAGGATCATGGTTTGTGGATGGCCTCGGCTACTTAGTGAGGCCCTCTGCAACTCAGTGAGACTCGGTTTCAAAATAAAGAATAAAAAATAGGTCAGGGGGTGTAATTCGGAAGTAGAATGCCCCTGGGCTCCATCCCCAGACCTGCAAAAAAAAAAAAAATCCTAATGGAGGATATCACGACCAAAGTTTTGCATCCTCCTTCCTTGCCATCTCTAGGTCGCATATTATATTTACCTGTAAGAAATTCTTGTTCAACATTGTGTGAACTGTAAATTCCTTACACAACCCCTCATCTTTGTAGCTTTATGAGAAATAAAATAAGCATTTCACTATTTTCAGAGATCACATATACTACAGCAGCACTGAGGTCTCATAAGCACTGATGATCTTTTAAAGCTGCAGTGCCTTTAGGAGTGAGGACGAGGAGGGAGCATGACAGTTGGTTGCCATTTAAAATCTGTATATATTGTTTTACATTCATTTTGCTTCCTTCCTTCCTTTCTTTTCCTTGGTTTCTATCATCTGACATTCATGTTCCCTGTAGTTGCCAGAACTTCCACCAGCAGTTTACTCACTGACTTCTGATACAGGCATGTGATATCTGAGCTAAAATATTGCCCATAATGCACTCTGCTAACTTTCTGGACCAAATGAAATACATGTACAGATTGTTTAGGCGATGCCTCCAAACTTAATATATGTAAGTTATTCAGCAGTGATTCATGTACTTTTTAAAAAAAGCTGACACCCTAGTGGAGCTTTTCTTGTGCTAAGGTATTAAAGGCACACACAAGGCATTGACTAAGAAGAATAGAAAGAACACAGGCTTAGGGAAAGGCTAAGGGGAACAGACTGCCTCAAATCTTAGTGATTTAAAGAGGTTAGTAAAATGTCAGTAAATTATATATAGGATTCATTTTCAAATTAATGTGATACTACAAAATATACTTTTGTCTTTGAAGTCTAGAGTAAGATAAAAACAGGAAAATTGAAAAAGAATACTTAAAAATTTCCATAAATTATCATGAAACTGGATTTTCAAAGGAAAACTAAGGTATTTTGCTTATTTTCAACGAGACACATTGGGTGCCTGATTAAGCCCATACTTCTTAGCCTTAGTGCTAATAAATAAAGCACAAAAATAGTATACCATCCCACCATTAAGACATTTTACTCTAATGAATTGGGAGGTCCCACTGGCTACTCTATGAAAGTGCCAAAGAATGTTTATCAAACCCATGCTCCTTTATTTGAGAGCCCAGTGTCCATAGGTGGAATGGCTATGAGGCACTGTGGAAGGAATATTTCATGAACATCCAGGAAACCTGGGTTCTAGTGCCCTCCATCTTACTCCCCTGCCATCAGGACTGGTCTGCCCTTCATAAGGTTTCTTACCTTTCTGGACCTTGGTTATCTTGTCTATTAGAATGGAGAAAATACCTTTCCCTATCTCAATGCAGAGGGCTGGAACAAAAGATCCCTTATGATCTCATTCAACTCCACAATTCTATTCTCAATTTCTTGTCCATTCTTCTGTAATGACTCGTGTGCTTGTGTGTGTGCGTGCATGTGTGTGTGTGTGTGGTATTGGGGACTGAATCCCAGCAATCTACCTCTGAGCTATGCCCCCAGCCCTAGTTTATTTTGAAACAGGGTTTCACTAAGTTGTGAAGAACCTCATAAGTTGCTGAGGCTGGCCTCGAACCTGTAATCTTTCTGTCTTGGCCCCTTAAGTATTGGGATTATAGGTATGTGCCACCACAGCTTGCTCCAAACCATTCTTAATTCAACATAAAATGTACTTCTTTTGATTTTACTAGCATTGGAAAGAAGAACACCGCTAAGTGCTACCCTCCTCCAGGTCATGAGCTTTTATATACATTAAGACAGCTCTGGTGTACCCCACTAAGACGTATGACTACAATGTACCAATAATAAAAAAAGGGGGCAGCTCTGGGCTGAGGACGTGGCTCAGTGATAGAGTGTTTGCTTCACATACTCAAGGCCCTGGGTCCCATCCTTAGCACAGAAAAAAAAAAAGCAGCTCTGTAGTTACTTTTAATTTCAGAAATACAAATATGGTTAGGTGTGTAGCTCCGTGGCAGCACACTAGCTTAGTATGTGTGAAGCCCTGTATTGCCAGTACTACACGCATATACAACTGCCCCCACTCTCTAATTTGGAACCTTGAGTTGTGCTGCTTTTATGGACTAAGTCTCAATGAGTATAGCAAACATCTTTTCTATACTTCAAACACACTTAAAGACAGCTGGCAGGGCTTTAGGGGAATTCTCACTGAGTCAGAGGTTTCTGATATGGGAACACCTAGGGACAAGTCCCAGGGACCATAGTTATATGTTAATCAAACACAAGGAAACTCTCATAACCAATGGATCACATTACCTTTTCTAGGAAGCTGTCTTCTTCCTGAGAGCAGAGCATGAAAAAAGTCATCGACAGATAGAAAATGGTTAGAATTATTTTACAAGATTAGAAACAGATCAGTTATTAGAACTCACTAGCTCATTAGATACCTATGCTTTTAAAAGCTCTGAATTCCTCAAATAAATTATGATTGCTGAACATTTCTTAACACATTCTCCATATGCAAAGTTGTGTATTATACACATTAAATTCTTGTGCTGCTGGTGTGGTGGCACATCTCTGTAATCCCAGTACTTGGGAGGCTGAGACAGGTTCAAAGCCAGCCTCAGCAACTTAGTGAGGCTCGCATCAACTTAGTGAGACTCTGTTTCAAAATAAAAAAATAAAATGGAACTGGGAATGTAGCTCAGAGGTAGAATGCCTCTGGGTTCAATCCCTAGAAACACACACACACACACACACACACACACACACACACACACACACACAAATTCTTGTGCACTTTATTGAGAATATTACTTAAGAAACATGCATGTGTCAGCCTGGACAGTTGTGCCATCTGCCGGTTGGCCCAAATGTCCACTGTTGTTTCTTCCTTTCATCTGCAACACACTGTAGCTTCTTACCTCACCTAATGCCATTTCAATGGAAGAATATGGTTGTGAGCCTGGCAGTGGCCATTCAGAAACAGATGATAAAACACCCGCCTTTCAACTGTCATTCCAGTTAGGCTCACTCCAGCTAGGTTCCTGAGCAGTGTTTCAGACTCCCACCTCCCTGTATCCATATCCTTCCTCAAAAGCCTCTAGATTCCCCAGATTCAAAGTTCCTTCTAAAATGTAAATGAATTTTATTTCAGATCATTGTAGATCATACAATCCATCATTATCCCCTATTTTTGTCTTAATTCCCCTGTATTTTATGCTATTACTACATTCTAACAATAGTAAGAGCAAAAATAACTACCTGTCATGACTTATCCTTAATCTGCAATATACTAGAAATAGTGTAAAAATGCTTATATATGAACTATTTTCATCTGCACATAAATGCACAGTAGATATTATTCTCATTTTACATAGGAAGAAACTGAGGCTTTGAGTGGTTCAATTATTTGCCACGGTTGTGCTTAGACAGTAAGTGGCAGAATCAGGATTGGAATCCAGGTCTGACTAACTCCATAGTCATTATCACCAAGCTCCCTTACACAACTCAAAAAACGACAATGTAATTTCTTCCTGAATAGAGAGCGAACATATTCTCCAGAACTGGCTAAAGACAGTAAGACACCCTACTTACAAGGCAGCATGGTTAATGGAAATAATATAGGTGGTGATTATTAGACAATCCTGAGCACAAATGTTCCTTCTGCCTTTTATTAATTCTGCATAATCCTTAGGCAAGTTACTAAACTTTGCATTGCCTCAGTTTCTTCATCTCTAAAACAGGGACAATAATATTTAACCTATAGAAATAGTTAAGCAGCCTAAAACCAAGGGGTTATGGGGTATACTTCCCAGCAACTCCCAAATGGGTTCCTCCTATTTCTGCAACGGACCACTGAGGACTGAAGTATAAATCACTTGTCTCAAGTCTGGTAGGTAAAAGGAGAAATCCCTGATCCCTGAGATCAGGGTCTGGAAGTCAGGGCAAGTATATTTTCTCCCCCATTCCAAGTATTAATGCTGAATCCATTTTCCCTAAGCTGTTGTTATATATATTTAGTTTTAAAAAAAATATTGTTAAACATATTACAAGTTAAACATGATTTTGGGGGCTTACTTAGACTTTTAAATAACACATGAAATAATCAGAGTAATAGTACTTTATAAGGTACACATTATTTATAAAATTATAATTATCATAGTTTTAATGTGAAATTGATTCTGAGTGCCAAACATCTGATTTAATATAATTCTGAACTACAACCTTTTATAAAATTTAGCAGTACTGGTTAACAAAAAGAAAATTCACCTGATAGATTTTATATTTTCCTCCAATGAATATAAGACACATGATATGATAAGCAAAACCAAGCAGAAATTTTGCATACTAACCTGTCAAACCAGGCCCTGAAAGTTTTCCTTGAGTGGTGAACATCTACCAGTGCAAGGTACTGTGCTAAATACCTTTGGGGGGGGGAGGACAATGAGAAATGAGGATACATAAAGGTGAAAGTCATGGTTGGTTTCTAACCCTGGTTTGTAACTGAGTTGGGGTAAGGAGTCCAAGGATTTATGGCCTGATAAAATTATAATTCACATGTATAAGTTCTCAATAAAGGACTATGAGTATGTGTGTGTGTGTGTGTGTGTGTGTGTGTGTGTTTATGCATGTGTGCATGTGTGTGTGTGTGTGTGTGTGTGTGTGTGTGTGTGTGGTGCTGGGGATGGAACTCAGGGCCTTGTGCATGCTAGGCAAATGCTCTATCACTAGGCTACATCCCTGGAAAGGACAGCACAAGTGGAAAAGACAAGCCAGATGTGGTGGTGCATGCCTATAGTTCCAGCTACCTGGGAGGCGGAGGTGGGAGGACTGCTTGAACCAAGGAGTTCAGGGCCTACCTTGGTAATATAGTAAAGCAAAATCTGTCTCTTTGAAAATGTGGAAGATTCAGGAATAAACAAAGGCATAGAACAGATAAATCAAAAGGTAAGATTTAGAAGAGGTTAGTCATCTAGTTTGTGGGAAGCATAAAAAAGAATGGATAAAAGAGAAAACTGAAAGTAGAATAAAAAAGAACTGGATTAAACACTGGTGGAGGGATAGAAAATTTACACAGGATTGAGTTCTTTGGGTACAGGCATAAAGAAAATGGATATAATTTATATATAACCTAACACTAGTCTTAATTTTGAAAAAAGAAATATTACTTAACCTCTATTGATAAATAGCTTATTCCTAAGGTGGTTCTAGGGTTACTATCCATCACTTAGTTCAACAGATTTTATTTTTTTGTGGTAGTACTAGGGACTGAACCCAGGGGCATTCTACCTCTGAGCTATACCTTCAGCTGTTTTTATCTTTTGTGTATTTGAAACAGGGCTGACATAACCAGAGAATGTTGAGAAAAACAGTGAGAAATATACTTGACCTTGTATAACAGTTTAAATTTGATGGTACTCATTAGGCATGTGGGAGCTACTACCTTTAAATAAGAAAGTGACAGACCTCAGAGCAGTATTATAAAGTTCAATCTGATATCTGTGAATATGAAAAATAGAAGGGCAGAGACAGAAGTAAAGAGAAATATCAAAGGCTGTCAAGGAAGACCAAGTTGCAAGCAAGAAAAAATAAATATATATATATGAATTTAAATTAATGGGTAGGTTGGGGATGTAGTTTAGTGGTAGAGCAATTGCCTAGTGTGAAGCCATGAATTAGATTCCCAGCATTGAAAGTAAAAAAGAATGGATAATAGAGAAGACTGAAAGCAGAATCAAAAGGAACTGGATTAAATATTGGTGGAAGGATAGAAAATTTACACAGAATTTACTTCTCTGGGTACAGTCATAAAGAAAATGGATATAATTTATATATAACCTAACACTAATCTCAATTTCAAAAAAAGAAATATTATTTAACCTCTATTGATAAATAGCTTACTCCTAAGGTAGTCCTAGGGTTACTACCCATCACTTAGTTCAACCAATTTATTTATTTGTGGTACTATTAGAGATTGAACCCAGGGACATTCTACCCCTGAGCTATACCCCAATCCCTTTTCATTTTTGTTTATTTAAAACAAGGATTTGCTAGGTTGCTGAGAGTTTTGCTACATTGCTGAAGTTGTCCTCGAGTCTGCAATTCTCCTGTCTTGGCCTTCCAAGTACTGCAATTATAGGTGTGTACCACCATACCCGGCTTTCTACAGAGTAGAGATGCCTATTCTTTGCAAAAGGCTGTGTTGATCACATTAAAAAAAAAAAAGGAAACAGAGCCGTGTGTGGTGGCACACACCTATAATCCCACTATTTGGGAGGCTAAAACAGGAGATTTTTTTGTTTGAGGTCAGCCTTAGCAATTTAGTAACCCCCTGTTTCAAAAAATACAAAATAAAATCAGGCTGGGGCTATATAGGTCAGAGGCAGAACACCCCTGGGTTCAATTCTAAATGCCCCCCAAAAAAGAGGAAACATAGTTAAGGATTTCCCCAGGGGAGCATAAATGGCATACAGCAAAGGCATTCAAATAATTCTTTACCCCAACATTTTGTCCTTAGAAGAATGAAGTAATGCAGCTAAAGTAAAAGAGTTATTCAGAAGTAGAAGACATACACTTAAAGAGAAAAAGCAGAAAACTAGAAATTGAAATTTTCAAAAGGATTAGTTCATGTGAAGTATAGACACAAACCATTTACCTTAGCGATAAGAAATAAGTGGTTAGACCAGCAGGACAAAGTAACCATCTAGTGAAAAGATCACTGGGGACAAATTAATATCCAAGTTGTTACTCCTGTTATTTCAAATTTCTCCTAATAGACATGGTCCCAAGTAAATGTTTCTCCACCTATACCTCAATTTTTTTCATCTTATAACCCAAATCCTTAACCCGACTGGCAATTCCAGTCTAGTCCCCTTTCCATTACATAGTTCTATATGTAATGCCAGCATGTCAATTTACAACCTTATGCTACTCCTCAGTCTTTTGAAGGTTCTAGATGCCCTCTGACTCAAGGACAAACTCATCTGCTGACCTTGAGACTTTTTATCACCTACCCCTATCATAGTGAACCAGTTTCACACTTATCATTAACATTTACTTTTCCAAGGGAAATTTTAACAATTTTTCATACATGGTCTTTTCACTTTTACCTTTTATCCTTTATTTAAGGTCTTTTGTACCTAGAAGAGCCTCTGCGCCCAATAGATGAATACATGTTTCTTGGGTTTGACTGAAAATACTTCTACGAATAACCCCAAATCACTTTCCTAATTTACATTATTCACATGTACTATATTTATTTATAGGTCATGCTAATGCTTCATGTATCAAATAGTTATTAAAACCAAAATAAGCTGATTTTGAGATTGATTTTATAGAGATTAGCTGGTCAATCAATAAGCTTTTATAGTATATAAGAACTTGAGTAAACAGTAGTACAGGTAAAGAATCTATTGTTAATGCAAATTATAACATTCACTTTGAATGACTTCCCAAAATACTGACTTAAAAATACAGTGGACATTAGCCAGTAAATATGGTTAATGTTCAGATTATCTCTAAACAAACACTAGTAAGCCTGACTCAGAATTCAGTCATGCTGAACATGTAAGTATACTTTCATCACCACTAAATTACAAAACCCACATAAAATTCATACTACTTTATATCTAGTATTTAACAAATAAGTATTGATGATTATTTGCTCCCTAATATGCTGGTTAATAAAAACATCTATTAATTCTGGGAAAAAATAGTTACAAAGAGCAGATTATCATCTGCTTCTCATTTGTGCTAATCCCACTACTAAGTGTCAAAGAATTAGGACTTATGCCAGTTTTTTCCTTCTTCATTTGGCAGGAAGAAGGTACAAGAAACTTTCTGAAACAATACATGGAGAAACAACACATGCACTGAACTGATTTGTGGCTTCACCATATTTTTAGAGTATATAATACAATAGAGGATGGGTGTCACTATTAATGGAATTACCATATGGGATTTAAAATATAATCTTGGGTCTTGGAAAAAACATGAACATTTGCTAAGGAAGCATTTCAGAAGGTCAAAATAAAGACAAAGTAAGAATGTATTAAGAATACAGTACTGATTATTTTAGATTTACTTCCTGCTCCACATTAATATGGATAATTCCATCAATGAGATACTGGTATTTAATAACACTTAAATGCAAAGACTGTGAAAAGACTTTAAGACTTACAAAATAAGAGTTTCCAAAATAAGTGATGACCATGCAATACAATTCAATAAAAACAATTCTAAAATTTAAAATAATTACATTTCTATTTTTAACCTTGAATCACTTATATACAAAAAAGGAAGAGGGCTTTCTACAGAACTATTAATTTCCTTAATAATTTTGGCTAATTTCCATTTATGGGTGAATGTGGTGGAATTACCTTACATTTTACGTAAAATAAAACCTTTTTATTTTTAATTAATTAATTAATTTATTTATTTATTTTGGTGGTGCTGGCAGTGGAACCCAGAGGCTTTCTACCTCCGGGCTATACTCCCAAACCTATTTTATATTTTATTTGTAAACAGGGTCTCACTAAGTTGCTGAGAGCCTCACTAAATAGCTGAGGCTGGCTTTGAACCTGCGCGATCCTCCCGTCTCAGCTTCCCAAGCACGGGGATTACAAGCATGCACCACCACGCCTGGCTCAAAATAAAACCTTTTTATGCTGGATAAGCCTCCTTGCAGATATGCCCAGAATTAATAAGAAAAAATCATGGCAAAAGGTATTATGACTCTGACTAAAAATAAACTAGGTTCCACTTTACAGGAAGTAGAGAAGAGATACAATTTTTAAAATGCCAAGAAGAAACAATAAGACAAATTTAGGACATTTTTGACCCTAAACTGGGCAATTATACTCTTAAAAAAAGTCAATGACATTAGCCAGTTGTGGTAGCACACGTTTGTAATTCCAGTATTTGGGAAGCTGAGACAGAAAGATCGTGCAACTTTGAGGACAGCAAGTAGTGAGGGTCTCATCAACCTAGCAACACCCTGTTTTCAAGTAAGAAATAAAATCAGGCCAGGGGTGTAGCTAGAAGGTAGAAAGCCTCTGGGTTCAATCCCCAGTACCACATACACACACACACCAAAAAAAAAAAAAAAAAAAAAAGATACAGGCGGAACTGCTTAATGGTGAATTGACATTACCACCAGCAAAAATGTTTGTGTATACATACATACATACATACATAGGTATGTGGGAGCTCATTATATTGGTCTTTCAACTTTCCTGCATATTGGCATTTTCATAATAAAAAGCTGGGGCAAAGAAAGGTGGGAAATAGTGTTAGATGAAAGTAAGAGGATAGGATAAAATCACAATTCCAAGTGTATTTTAAAAGGTGAAACACTAAAACTGAAAGACAGGATTGTGGTGGTAGAAGAAAAAACAATTACCACGAGAAATAGCAGAATGGCAAGATATGATTTTCTAAAGAAAATGTTTCTTTCAAACAGAGACAAAGCAGTCATGAGGGCTTCAGGGAAACAAGTATAATTCCAAGAAAGAATGCTGAGACTGGACTCAAGTGCTTTAATCTATCTGAGTTACAGGTAAAATAATTCCATGGCAACAGAATGGATCACACTCAGACAAGCCAGCAGCCTGCCTATTGGTGTAGCCTTCCCTGATGGAAGATAATTATTGCTTTGTCTGGCTAAGCCCAATGGATCTATATGAATACTAATGGTACTCATAATGTTTGACTCATTTTCTTTGGTAAAAGACCAAGAATATAGTTTTGTAGCCCAATGAGGTCTGTATATAAATCCAACAATATTTTTTATTTTGGAGAAAAGTTCTTTATAGGATACACTTGTTATTAAAGCAATTTATGTTACTAAAATAAGCATTTCCCTCATAAAGACACTGATATTATAACTTGACTTAGTGGAGGGGGGAAACCATCCTTTCATAAGCCACATTAAGTAAGTACACTAAGCCTCAATGTATGGTATAGTCATCTGCGAGGCTGATAAAATGTGTATCTCTAGGCCCCACAACTTGAGATTATGATTCTGCTGCCAAAGGTGAGCAGGATGAGGGACCTGTACTTGTATTAAGCACCCCCAGGGATTCTGATGCAGGTTCTCTAAGTTTCCATTATAGATCTGTGCTTCCATAAGCAGTGAAGTTTTACTATGATTGAATATAAAGTAGTATAGGAAAAAATACTGAAGGAGTCAGAAAATTTGAGTTTTGTATTCAACACTAACTTATTTGACTTTGGGCAATTTAATATCTCTGTGTCTCGGTTTTCTCATATGCTTTATGAATGCTGCCTATTCTACTTACCATACCTCACATACATGCCAGATTATATAAAAATGACCTAAGACTACAAAAAAGGTTAACAAATAAGCATTATATCTTTGAGAAGGGAGCTTTTAATTTTATTTGATGAGTTTAATACTATCATATTCCCATCAAAAGCTAACCACAGATTAGCCTCTCCTCTTTCTTCTAAGGCTTAAACTAATTAAAGTAGTGCTAAAGTGACACTAAGTGCAGGGTTAACAATGGAATCACTTACATATTTTGAAAATTATACGTAAAGCTTTACGTCTTAGGAGGCTTCTTACCAAGTCTATGAGTTTGGTGACAGGAACTTCTCGGATTGGTCTTTTCATTCGGCACAAAGCTTCTAAGGATGTCCCAAAACAACTTGGGAGGTAATTTCCACTGATGGTCAAGAAATAATCTTTGCCTCTATCCAGGTGAAGGACAAGAATATCTTCAATTTTATCTTCCCCTGAGTTCAAGATGGTCACAGAATCTTTGCTGACATAAACATCAAGAGAGATGTCCACTGTCTCATCTGAAATGTAAAAGATGATACATGGTAATATGGAAACCTACAGAGGAAAAGCAAAAATGGTATGAGAACCAACAGAGTAAGTGTCCTCTAAAAAATTCACCAAGCACTGAAGGGGAAGAGACTGGACACACAAAAGAGATATCACCAATATGACAGTGAAGGTAAGAGACATATGGTTAGAAAACAAGAAGTTAAACCAAGGGGATGGGAGTCTTAAGGAGATGGTACATGCAAGCAGAGTTGATGATAAAGGGATCACTCACTTGGCTCCAAGTAGCCCTCAAAAGGTTCAGCTCGAAGCCATGGCTTGCAGTACTGGCTGTCATTAAGTTTAGGGATGAAAGAAAAATGGCAGGGAACCTGTCCATTGTTGCTGATCTGGAACTTCTCCTTTTGTAGTTGCCGAAACTTCACATTCTCAAACACAAACTGGGGAACAACAGACAGACACAAACATGCATCACTAGTAGGGGAAGTAAGTCAGTTGGATTATTCCATACAGACTATGAATAAAGGATAAGGTAATTATTAACCAGGTATATAACTGCCGTACTGCCGTATGCATTCACCAGCTGAGATGAGTTCACATAATCTGTTTACATACGTCATTAAACTCACATCAGCAAAGAAAGAAGAAGGTGGCTTTTCCTATTTCTCTAGGCTACTCTGATTGATCCCGGAATTCTAAGAGGATAACCCAATCTTGGTCCAAGGCGTTCATCCTATGATCAAATCCTGGTTCCCGAGATAGGAACTAACCCCAAATTCTGAAGTATTAAAATATGAGTGGTTAACATGAAGCCAAGTATAGTGGCACATGCCTATAATCCTAGTACTTGGGAGTCTGAAACCAGAGGAGTACAGGTTTGAGGCCAGCCTCAGTAACTAAGAAAGACCCTGTTTCAAAAAAAATAAAATTCAGAGGTAGACTACCCCTGGGTTTAATACCCAGCACCAAAAAAAAAGTGTGACTAATAAGAAGGATTTCTAGGTGCCAAACACTATTCTAAGAGCTTTTCATATATTAACTCATGTAATTCTTAGAACTGCTCCTTAATCCAGAAAAGGAAACTGCAGCTCAGAGAAAGTAAGACACTTGCCTTTGGTTATATGTCTACTAAACAACAGTGCTGGGGCTGGAATGGGGGCAGTCTGACTGTAGCACACTTGGTCTTAATCAGTTTGTTTTGATGCCTTTTATTCTTTTTTTGGCACAGGCGATTGAACTCTGGGTTTTGTGCATGCTAGGCAAGAACTGTACCACTGGGCTACACCTCCAGGCCTTTTATTTTATTTTGAGACAGGGTCTTGCTAAGCTGGCCTCAAACTTGCTGGTCCTCCTGCCTCAGCTTCCATAGCAGCTAGGAATATAGGTGTGTGTCATCTTGCCTGGCTTCTTGATGTTTTTTCTAAGTCACACAGATTTCTTTGTGATAACCACATGAAGAGTAGACATAGAAGCCATATACTTTGCTCACCTCCCTCCTGCTGAGTTCTAAGGAAGGAAGGAAGTCATTTTCCATTCTATCCATGATGCGTACACTATCTTCAAAGACTTTCCGATACCTCCGTTCATCCACAACCTTCACCTAAAAGAAAATTAACCCCTTTTTCAGTTTTACATCTCCCAGCTCATCACCCTTTGGGACCATCTAACAATTTAAAAATGGTCATTACAGCAATCATTTAAAATAAACTGGTGCGAACAACGTCCTCAAAATTTTTGATATCTTGCTTCATCCACAATTTTCACCTGAAAGAAAACAGATCCTCATTTTAGTCTTTTGTGCTTTCAACTTCTTTATTTTTAATATATAGAATTGTCTCTAATAATTTTTTGAGGTACTGGGGAATGAACCCAGGGGTACTCTACCTCTTAGTTATACTCCCAGCCCTACTTTATGTTTTATTTTGAAACAGGGTCTCACTAAGTTGCTGAGGCTCACCTTGAACCTGCGAGCCTCCTGTCTTAGCATTCCAAGTACTAGAATTACAATTGTGCACCACCTTGCCTGACTTTATAACAATATTTCAAAGTTACTAAAGCAAACATTAGCTACTAAGCATTAATAGAAGCACACACTTTAAGGTAATGTAAGGTTAATTGTCTAATTTTTTGGAAAAGTTAAATCTCTAAGTTAAGAAGCTTCATAAGAATAAATATTTGGGAAGAATATTTTCTTGCTCCACTGTTAACTGATTTGGTGGTTGAAAAATAAGATTGTGGTAAAAATGATTTTATTTGCATTATATAAAATGACTGTCAAAATGTACTCATTATTGCACCTAATAATTACCAAAGTGTAGTGAAATAGCAGAAATTATGATCAGAACACTTAAATCCACTAGTTGATATGCACAATGCCAAAAATCATATTTCTGCTCAGATTATATATAATGGAAAAGATATGTTAGAGAACCTATGGACATGTTAGAAAATGGCCAACACACAAAATGTCCCAGAGAAGAGTAAAACCATGACAACAAACAAATTATCTGGACTAATATATAAAAATTTTTCCCACCTGACAGCATTTTCAGTTTCCTGATATAGCTGGGTGTGTGTGTGTGTGTGTGTGTGTGTGTGTGTGTGTGTGTGTGTCTGTGTGTGTGTGTGTGTGTGTGTGCGCGAGTGCGTGGTACTGGGGATGGAACCCAGGGGCCTTTTAGCTCCGGGCTACACTCCCAGACCTATTTTTATATTTTATTTGGAAACAGGGTCTCTTAAGCCAGCAAGGCTGGCTTCGAACCTGCATGATTCTCCTTTCTCAGCCTCCCAAGAGAGGGGATTACAAGCATGCATCACCACACCTGGCTATAGCTATTTTTTGGTTTTTTTTTTTTTTTTTTTTTGGTGGTACTGGGGTTCCTGGAAGCCCTTCTACCTCCGGGCTACACTCCCAGACCTATTTTTACATTTTTATTTGGAAACAGGGTCTCCTAAGCCAGCACGAGCGGCTGGCTTCGAACCTGCGCGATCCTCCTGTCTCTGCCTCCCAAGTGCAGGGATTACAAGCGTGCGCCACCACGCCCAGCTATATCTGTTTTTTAAATATTAAAACTTTATACAGTGCCGGGAGTGGACCTGGTTTCAAAATAAAGAATAAAAAATTGGGCAAGGGGTGTAGCTTGTAGGTCGAATGCCCCTGGGTTCCATCCCCAGAACCGCAAAAAACAAAAACAAAAACAAAAAGAAAACAAAAAAAACTTTATACAAACTAATGCCAAAATTTTCTATAAATAACAGAATTTTATTTTATATTTAGGTATTTTTTTGTGGCACTAGGGATTGAATCCAGGGGAATTTTACCTCTGAGCTATACCTACAGTCCTGTTTTATTTTATTTTGAAACAGGGCCTTACTAAGTTGCTGTGGCTGGCCTAAAGTCTGTGATCCTCCTAATCTCAGCTTCCCAAGTACTGGGATTACAGGTGTGTACCACCACACCTGGCTTAACAATAGCATTTGAACTTATTGAGACATGAGTTTCTTTTTCAGAATAAAAAACTTCACAATAATCCAAATTAAATGATTCATGTGTACAGTAAAGGTTTTACAGCAGATGTGAAAAATATAACATCAAACCTGAGCCAAATATCTCAGACTAAGGAGTTTTTCTCTTTTTTACATATTTGAACCATAACTCTTAGAGAACTAAGGATCAACCACTTTAGTGTCACCAAGGTTCATATACTATGTAATGTTAGGATAAATTTTAGGCTTTTATAGAATTTTACAACTTTTTATTTCAAAAAAATAATTTACATTTTTTAATTTTTACAACCTGCAAGGCTATCAAAGCAAGGAATATTCTGATAATTGAGAATAATGAGATACAAAATATTTACTAACTTGCTCACTGCCATAGTTAATACCAGAAGTGACATCTTGACACTAGGTCGGCACTTTCTAAAATACTAAGTATGTGACAGAATCAACGTGGATAAATCTTAAACTCACAGATCCTTTGGGTCTACTAATCATAATCTCCAGCGATGAGGCTGGTGCATCTATACCTTTTCTAAAGCTCTCTAGACAATTTTTATAAAGTCTAAGAGCATAACATATCACAATACCAAGTGCAGGGGTAGAAGCCAATCTCAGCTCAATCTTAGCTATCCCACAGCAAATGTTTTGAAATTAATTAGTCACAGAATACTTGACTCTGTTGCTATAGTCTTTGGTGCCAATGGTGGTAAAAATAATTTTTTTTTTTTGGTGGTACTGGGGTTCCTGGAAACCCTTCTACTTCTGGGCTACACTCCCAGACCTATTTTTTATATTTTTATTTGGAAATCGGGTCTCTTAACCCAGCAAGGCTGGCTTCGAACCTGTGCGATCCTCCCAAGCGCAGGGATTACGAGTGTGCGCCACCACGCCTGGCAAAATGTGGTTTTTAAACTTTCTAATCATAGCATTCTTGAGAGTCCAAAATATAGTTAGTCAATAGAAGAAAACTTTTTCTCAGTGGGTTAACATAATTTAATGGTACATCAACGATAATGGGGGAGCCACAGAATTCCATCAGCTGGTACATCTGTTTCAGAAATGGAAATGATTAACTAAGAAAATAAAAAAATACAATGAACTAGATCTTACAACATGAATAGCTCTCTAAGACACACTATAAAATTAAAAAAGCAAATTGTAGATCAACACATATGATATGAGACCATTTATGACACATTCACAACGACACACAAAATGGTATTTTTGTCTACAGGTAGACAAATATCCATAAAAAGCACATTTGCATATGCTTTTCAAAATAGTCTAGAACAATGCAATACAATAGCCACTGGCCACACCGGGACACTTAAATTTAAATTGCTACAAATTAAACATAATTAAAAATTTAGTTCTCAGTCACACTAGCCATACTTCAAAAGCCACCTGTGTTTAAAAGCTACTGGACTAGACTGCACAGACATAGGACATTTCCATCACAGAAAGCTCTACTGGATAACACTGATCTAAAAAGAGAGAGACTTCTAAGTGTTGTTGGTCTGTTGGAGAGTAGGAGTTTAGGTGTTGGGAGTAGGAGACAAAAGGGATTGAAGAACTAACTTTAGCCTTATTAGTAAATTCAACATAGATTTTGATTTTAAAGCAAAAAAGGTTTTTTTGATACTGGGGATGGAACCCAGGGGCCTTCTACCTAAGGGCTACACTCTCAGATCTATTTTATATTTTATTTGGAAATAGGGTCTCACTAGTTGTTGAGAGCTTCACTAAGCTTACGAAGCTGTCTTTGAACCTGTGATCCTACTGTATCAGTCTCCCAAGTACTGGATTACAAGCATGTGCCACCATGCCCGGTTCAAGAAAAAGCATTTATTTATTTATTTATTTATTTATTTATTTATTTATTTAGTGGTACTGGAGATGGAACCCAGGGGCTTTATACCCCCGGGCTACACTTCCAGACCTATTTTTCTTATATTTTATTTGGAAACAGGGTCTCACTAAGTTGCTGAGGCTGGCTTCGAACCTGCACAATCCTCCTGTCTCAGTCTTTCAAGTGCTGGGATTATAAGCATGTGCCACCACTCTTGGCTAAGAAAAAGTTTTTAAATTCCCACATAACTTAAAAATCTAGAAAGGTAGAGCTTTATTAAAAATATATATAAAAATACAGAAAGCCTGGAATTTAAACAAATATCCCTTTGGGAGCTCTGGATTAATGTGTATGGAGTATTATATGTATTCCAAGGTTCTGAAAAGAAATACAAACACAAAAGCCAAGCATAGCTGATTAAACCAAGGAGGTTAGTGATTGAAGAATGACATCTTCTTAAAATGGATTGATGGAATCCACATAAAGAAAAAGCTGGGCATGGTGGTGCACGCCTGTAATCCCAGCATTTGGGAGGCTGAAACCAGAGGATCGCGGTTCATGGACAGCCTCAGCTACATAGTGAGGCCCTTTGCAACTCAGGGAGACTCTGTTTCAAAATAAAGAATAAAAAACAGGGCTGGGTGGTGTAGCCCGGAGGTACAATGTCCTTGGGTTCCATCCCAGTACTGAAAAAAAAAAAAAAAGAAAAAAAAAAAAGAAAAAAACAGAAAAGAAAAGAGTGTAGCCCCCAAGTACAAACTGGAATTAGATGGTTAAATGGGATAAAAAGTTATCTGATGCCATATTGAGTTAAATACTTTAGAATTATAAGGGCATACTTGGGTAGTGGAAAGAACATAGGTTTGGGAGCTAAATAGAATTAAGATTTGAAGCTCAGCTCTCTTAGATGTATGCTTTCAAAGAGAGTTTGAACTAAATGGTTCTATATCTGCTTATCTGTTAAACAGGAAATTTTTAAGTTAAAGCATTATTCTGGAGAGAAAATGAGATGTGTGCAAATTTCCTAGCACAGTTTTTGGTACACAGCTAATAATTGCTACCTAAGGAATGTTTAATATTATTGATCATGATTATTTTACAGGGTTGGGGTATAGCTCAGTGGTGTAGCTTGTGCTTAGTATTTACAAAGACCTGGCTTCAATCCCCAGCAACACATTAAAAAAAACCCAAAACCCATAAGAATAAAATTTCCAAATGGATAAAAAATAAAACTATGAATGTGTTGACAAAATTTAAAGTATATCTGAAGATTAAGAACTAATTTTAATCCTCAAGGAAAAGTTCTAAAATCATTCTTTTAAAAAAATGAGCAAGAGCAGGATAAGACATATTTGTGATACCTATGTCAAAAGCCCCCAAATTTGAGATAAACAGAAGAAAGAAATCTATCTTACTACATTTCTGAACTCATTAATCCTCATGAGTAGTTATTATTATTATTCATATTTTATAGAGGAGGAGAGTGAAACACAAGGATGTTATATAATTGAAAAGTGGTCTATGGTCCCATAATTGAAAAGTGGTTGAGCTGGGATATAAATCCAAGCAGTCTACTACAAAGTTCATACTATTAATCACTCCCTAGATACACTTTGACAGATTACATGATCACAAGTATGAAAATCCACAATAAATAACATAAAATTTATTGGCTATAAAAAATTAAATCAGTAATATTACAAGATATAATCTGCATGCCAAATAAGAGCTAAATATACAATGAAAAAAGAAAACTATTCACAAGAGAAAAAATTTAAATAATGGGCAATTAATTTAGCCTGGGATGAAACAGAATTAAAGACTTAAAACCTATACTCCCATACAGGTAGATCTCAGTGTAGTGGGGGAAGCACTACACCTCTTAAGGCAATATAAGGATTTGGTCACATTTGGATCAGTCTATGCCTTTGATCCTGCTGTTGACACCCCTCCACCCAGCTTCTTTCTCCTGATGCTTCTCTTACGATCTGCCTGATAAAAATACACTGGTCCAACAAAAACCTAGCTTTTATCTCTTCTTTATGCTACTGACTTTAGGAAGTTCAGGTTACCACCCAACCACTGTGTAGCACGAGAAATTTCTGTGTCATGAAAAGACCTGGTACATGAAGAGTTTTAAGAGCAGAATTTGGGAGGACTGAGGACACTAATTTCTCAATCCTGCAAATGATTATTTGGTTATGGAACATTTATGGCTCACTGAATTGTAAATCTGTTCTAGGTCTAAATAATGCTTAAAGAAACAGATTTTTTTTTGGTGGTACTGGGGTTCCTGGAAACCCTTCTAACTCTGGGCTACACTCCCAGACCCATTTTTTAAATATTTTTATTTGGAAACAGGGTCTCCTAAGCCAGTGCGGCTGGCTTCGCACCTGCACAATCCTCCTGTTTCCGCCTCCTAAGCACGGGGATACAAGCAAAAGAAACAGATTTTTAACACACAAACCAATGAATGAACAAACATGTGTTTACCCCAATATGGAAGAGGGCGCTAACAGGCTTGTGGTCACTGGTTTTCAGTTCCATGTGACTCCGGTAATGAAGCTGATTAATATTTGTTCCTCTCCAAAGAATTCGGTCACACCAGGCTGGAACCCGACATTTTCCACTGTAAATAAAAAAATGAATTACAAAGAGAAAAATCACATAAGAACATACTACCTATTACACTGGTTTAGGCCTTGTTATACACTCCTAAAGAATAATCATAATCCTTCCTAAGTGACCCTTATCATTTTCCTGAGACTATGTTGTAAGCTTTGTTAAGAGACTATGTCTGCTTGTCTGCTGATGAACTCCTGGCACCAAGCACAGTATCTGATGCAAAGTAGGTGCTCAATGAATTGTTAGCTCTCGAATGAATAAATGGTTTTCCTAAGATTAGGATTAATCTTCAAAAATGTTTTACCAAGGGGTAAATATAAGAGTATTTTCTTAATACATTCTCAGAAGGTGAGAATTCTATTATGAGTACTTCATCTTCTTTTGCTCTATAAACTGCAATGATACATCACAACAAATAACTCATATGTCTAAAAATCCAGTCTTGCTCAATGTGGTGGTGCACATCTGTAATCTCAACATTTGGGAGGCTGAGACAGAAGGATCACAAGTTTCCGGCCAGCCTTGGCAATTTAGTGAAGCACTCTGCAACTTAGTGATGCCCTGTTTCAAAATTTAAAAAATAAATAAAATAAAACAGGACTGGGAGTATAGCTCAGAGGTAGAATGCCCCTGGATTCAATCCCTAGTACTCTAAGTAGCTCACCACATGAATAAAAATAGAGCTGGAGTATAGCGTAGAGTTAGAATGCTCCATTCAATCTCTAGTACCACACTCACAAAAACTCCAATCCTCTATTCCTAGACTGGACTTAATCTCTAGAGAGGACTAATAGTAGAGTCCTTCTCCTTTAAACCTGAGTTTTATGGACAAATCTAGCAGCTCCTTCTGCTCCTCCTCCTCTTCCTTCTTCTTTTTGGTGTTACTGAGGATTGAACCCAGTGGTTTTTTTTTAAACCACTGAGCCACAACCCTAGCCCTTTTTATTCTTTTTTTCCCCTGTGGCACTGGAGATTGAACCCAGGGGTATTCTACACTAAGCTACACTCTCAGCCCTATTTTATTTTTTATTTTTGAATGAGGGTCTTGCTAAGCTACCACATGTTGGCCTTGAACCTGCAATCCTCCTGTCTCAGTCTCCCAAGTACTGGAATTATAGGTGTACATCATCACACCAAGCTAAATCTACTTGTTTTTTTTTTTAAGAGATGAACTAACTAAAATCTATACAAGTCTGAGCATATAAGTCCATAGAATACTAGAAATGATGAGGAAAAATTTACTTGTCCTTTTATTAAAATAAGTATACCTGATCTAGAAGATAACATATTTCTTATCAGTATCTCTTCAGCTGGATCTTAAGTTAGGTAAGTGGATGAAACAAGATGAAGTATATAAGACATATCAGTGTCACTTTTCCTTGGCTGGCTATCACTCTCAGAGTGTAAACATGCAGACTACTCCCACCCCATTCCACCCTAGTGCTCCAAGTCCAAAGCAGTTGAGTATGCCCAAGGATGCTTTCTCTTTCAACTTTTTGTGTTCAGCCAGCTAGGAAACAATATTAAATGAAGACATAGTAGGTAGAGGACAAGCAGTTACCAAGAACTTACTGACAGGGGCATCCAAAAAGTCCTCCTAGACAGTGGTTTTTAGTTTCCTTCAGCAGTGGGAGATGTGGGGACCAGGCATCAATATTTTTAAGTTTCCCAAAAGATTCTAAGATGTTTTCAGGTTTGAGAACAACTGTGCTAGAAGAACAACATGGCTCTTATTTTTATCTTCTGGCATCCTGAGTTAAATTACCCCCTCAATACTTGGGGGGGAAAGGCCAGAAAAATGCAACGAGTGAGAAATAGGGGCGAGATCAGGAAGTCAAAAAAGTCTCATGAGGTGATAAAGACACTGCAGGCAGTTGATAAAACTTTAGCTGTCACAACATATATGTAATACTTTCTAAAACAAGTTAACCTTTAGTACACAGGAATTAAAAACTCTCTGGTAATAGCAGTGAGCCATGAGGTTTTCATCTCTGCTTATAGTATGGCCCCAAATCATCCTAATCTCTTACCAAAATGGAAGGCACAGAAATAAGATTAAGCCTTCATCTATTCTGTGGGAAAGTTCTTACTACTTTACCTGGAATCCCAACGATCTGTTTTAGAGTCATACTTGTAAGTGGGAATAAACTTGATTTCCCCTTCATTGAAGTCAACAAAAGCTTTTTTCTGTGTGCGCTGGATATTTAGCTACAGATAGAAGCATCACATAAACACAATAATAACATTTTAGTAAAAGTAATAATTAGGTCGATTAGTCACTTTTCCACTTCTAAGTATCCAGCTTCATAGCTTCTATAACTGTGAGGGAGTACACAAAATTTCTGTATCTTATGAATTAAAGCTTGGCATTTCTGGACATCTAAATTTATCCTCAGGAGGTTCATTATTTGCACATCACTAATTTTTCTACTGCTAATTGTGCTAATTGTGGCTAGAGGATAAAATGGAAACACGGCATCTGAATAATCATAAGTTCCTGAGAGCTGGGCATGAACCATTCAGCACAATTACATATTTTTAAAAGAACATAAATATTGAATGGATAATTTTAAAACCCAAATTCAGTGAATAGTTACAGATTGGTTTGAAAGTTATCTTCACTTAAATATTTTACCAGAGTTATATTAACACTCTGCATTTATTCCAACTGTACTACTTTTGGAGGCTGTAAAGAAGAAAATGCAAATAAGCCGATCAATACCAGTGTGAAAGCAGGCAGCTAAGAAAGTCTCTCTACAATGCCATTCTACTATAAAACACCAGAATTTTGATATTATCTAAAGACCAAAACGGCTCTCATAAGGATTTAACGACACCTGAGTCAAGTCAAAACATTTTCTGTCTTCAATAAGGAGCATTCATTTTTATACCAGTACCATTCTGTTCTGAGTATATATCCCAATGAAATAAAATCAATATACTATAGTGATACCTGCACACCCATGTTTATTGTGGCACTATTCTCAATGGCTAAGATACAGAATCAATCTCAGTATCAAACAATGGGTGAATGAAAAAAAATGTCATTTTCAGCAAAATGAATGCAACTAGAGATCATTATGTTAAAGGGACTAAGCCAGACAGAGGTAGACAAATACTGCATGTCCCTCTCATATGTGGAAGCTAAAAAAGGCAACCCAAATGTAGAATAGTGATTACTAAAGTTAGGAAGGGTGGGAGGAAGGGGGCAGTGGATAAAGGGAGGCTAGATTTGATTAGTGCATGCTGTACGCATGTGTTGATATATTAAAGTGAACATCATTAACAGGTTCAATTAATATATGATAATAAAAATAGTCGATAAAATCATGTCATGTTTTTATGTATGTGTGGATAGGCCACAATGAAACCCACCATTTTATGCAATTGTAATGCACCAATATACAAAAATCTTAAGAGGAATTTCATTCCTCAAAGATGTTTAGGTATCCTAATGCTTCCCTTGGGTTGAATTAGATTTTCCAAAAGAGAAAACTTCAAGACAGAGGAAAATGTGTTCCTTCCTTTCTACTTCACAGTACTGTGACTAGAATTATATTTAACTGTGTTTTCTGGAATAAACTGGACTCCATCATAAAAACCTAAGCTTTAGTTTTTTTTTGTTTTTTGTTTTTTGTTTTGGTGGTACTGGGGGTGGAACCCTGTGGCTTTCTACCTCCGGCCTATATTCCCAGACCTATTTTATATTTTATTTGGAAACAGGGTCTCATTAAGTTGCTGAGAGCCTCACTAAGTAGCTGAGGCTGGCTTTGATAAGAGTTATCTTTTAATAGCCATTATATGTTGATAGATTCCCTAAGTGAGTAATACCACCCCCCTTTGGGGGAACACTGGAACAATATATAGATATATAAAGAACGCAAATTTGTCACCACATCTATTTATTCATTAAAGCAGATTTGCAGGGGAGTAGTAATTAATCATTTTTCTGAAAGGGGATGGTAAGCCAAATAAGTTTAGAAAGTCTGAAATAAGTCTGAATATGTGAAGTAAAAATTCAAGTCGCATGCCAGGTTTGGAGGCAAATATACTGTCTTAAATATATGGAAACTGGGTTCCTGAATGTTAGGTTTTATCTGAATGTTACAAAATCAATGTTTTTTCCACAGTATTTAACATCACTAGCTACATACCAGCTTTCCCTAATTTATCAATCAGTTCCTGTTAGATTATAGTTTGTGCTATTTTCTCAAACCAACCTCTATTCTGAGCTTCCCAACCTCCCTCAAAGGGGCTCCCTTTTATCTCCAAGCTGTTTCTCAGCCTGCCAATTAATCATAGAACAGTTTTCCCTCTTCAACCTGCCAAACCACATCAACATAACCGAAGGCCCACTTCCTCTAGGAATTGTTTTCCAATTAATCCCACCCATGTTCCAGCTCAGTTATATAATCGCTGAGATCTCTGCTTGATAACAGTCTACAGAATAAATGTTATATCCCCTCCTCCAATCCAAGCACTTAATGAAAGCTCCACAGGTCTTGTATATAATCAATACGTCCCTAGTCACACTATTTTTGCAAGACAATATGACCACCATCTCTTCCTAGAGTTACATAGGCCTTCTATGTTTATATATCATACTCCTAACAAACTTTGCCACCCATACTTTACTTACCTGGTCAAATTTCAAGAGTCTCTGAAGGTCATTCTTACTAATAAGACTCTTCACTTCATTGGCATCAGGCATGCAAAGCCTATAGTTCAAATCTCCCAGCCAGATGACAACACTGAGGATCAAGAAATATACAAATGGAAGTAGCAATAATTAGCATGAAAAACCAATCAAAGAAGAATGGAGAGAAGAAAAATGGGTAGATTATAATGATTCGTTTATCACTGTCTGACAAGAGGTTTTAAGCTCTAAATAACCCTTAATGAGAAAGTACTGTTAACACCAGAGAGGCACAATGGATTATAAAATAGGTGGGAAAACATGTACTCCATACATGAAGAATGAAAATGGAAAAATACAGTATACATACAAGGTCCATACTGAACAGTACAGATAAAGAAAGATACATATCCAACTGTTAGGAATAGTTTTCCTTGGAAAGAGGGGCTGGTTGGGGAGAGTAGATGGTGAGAAATGAGAGATATTTACTGTTAATTTCATCTTTTATTATGTTTATAACAACTGTTTCTACCTTAAAATAAAAAAAATAAAACTTGACTCCAATTGTCAAAACCCTCCAATATTATTCTAGGTGCTCTGCTAATACAACTAACCTTTCTTCTGATATTAAATTCAATTTATCTGCCTCAATGAGTCTGTTCTTTCCAAAAAAATCCTTTTTTTTTTTTACCCAAACCTTAAGTGGTAATCCATCACTCTTCACACACAGTTCTATAGTTTCTCACCACATTTAATCTCTTATGTTCAATATTGAAAGGCCTTGGGAGAGTTAAGTACTCACTCATGTTTCATGATGTTCATTTGTGGGAGGCTCTGGTTGGGTACCACAAAACTCATTCTTGCACAGATGTCCTTATAATCTTGATTCCTTCTCTCAAAGTCTTCTACATGAGCAGCCAGGTGGGAATTGACAATGCAGAAGGTAGTGTTGTGAAACACGAATCTCACAGCTACTCCACCTTTGTTTCCCTGTTTGCAAGAGTAATTATTCATAGAACACACAGCTAGTGGTTGAATTTCACATAGGAAATAAATAATTTTCAAGTTCACGCAACTCACCATTTTCCCCATGATCCCAGTTCCAACTGTTTCTGCAGCAACATCACGGATATACCGACACTGATCTTTTCTGGCAAATATAAGGAGCATCATCCCAACAAGGCGGACTAGTTGAACCTGAGTTACAGGGAGTTATAAAGAACTGATGTTAATATCACTCTTTGCCACATATCTAACTTCCTAGAACTAGTGTTTTTGCCAAAATGATACGTGTTTTTGCCAAAATGATACACTGATGTCCAAATCTGAATCCCCAATTCTCTAATTTCCCAGTGGATCCCATAATGTGGATATAAAGATACTCCAGAGAAGCTTTAATCTGGCTCTGACAAAAAAAGAACTGGAAGCCCTGAGTGACAATGAATATACCCAACTCTATATCTATTTGTTTAATTACTTTTTAGTCTACCAAAACATATTAAAATTTGAGATAATAAAGACAAGGTTGTATCCCAGTTTGTTCCTCTCATTTCTAGTTTTTGATTTATAATTTTTAAAAAATATATTTATAAATAGTAATCTTTTCTTGTGGTACTAGGGATTGAACCTAAGAGTGTTCTACCTCTGAGGTACAACCCCAGCCATATTTTATTTTTTCAATTAAAAAGAGTTTTAGTAAGTTGCTGAGAGCCTAAGTTGCTGAGGCTGCTTTGAACCCATGATCCTCCTATGTGAGCCTCCCAAAAATACTAGGAATAGAGGCATGTGCCACCACACATGACTACATCAATCCTAAACTTCAACTCTTTTTTAAATCTATGAATTAGAGCTAGAAATATATCTGAGATAAGTACTGAACAAGAAACCTATATGAGAGGAATAACATCTTCAAACGTTATATTACCTGCTAAAAGATACAGAGAAAAATTACTATTTGTGGTACTAGGGATTAAACCCAGGGACATTCTATCTCTGAGCTATACCCCCAGCCCTATTTTATATTTAATTTTTTTTTTTGGCGGGTCTGAGGGTAGAACCCAGGGGCATTTGACCTCCGAGCTACACCCCCTGCCCTATTTTTTATTCTTTAATTTGAAACCGGGTCTCACTGAGTTGCAGAGGGCCTCACTAAGTAGCTGAGTCTGTCCGTGAACCGTGATCCTCCAGGTCTCAGCCTCCCGCGTGCGCCACCACGCCCGGCTATATTTAAATTTTTAATACTTATTTTAAGTTTATTTTATTGGTACACTATAGTCTCACACTATAACGTTGATCATGTTGAAAATGGCATATATTCACACAGTACTTAGTGACCCCCACCCCTGCTTCCCTTTTTCCCTCCCTCCCAAAACTGAGTGTCCAGGTTAACACTGTTAAATTCACATGTATACACATATTGGAAGGTAGGTTTTTCATTGATTAACCTCAGCCTTCTTCCTCCCCTCCCCTTCCTCTCTGACTTTGCTGAGGTTTTCCCTCCATTATATGGAGTTCCTCTGATATCCCTAATACTCCCTAGCTTGAATATATTAGAGAAAACATATGTCCCTTCTCTTTCTGTGCCTGGCTAATCTCACAAATTCTCCAGGTCGTTCCATCTTCTTGCGAATGACATGATTTTGTTCTTCTTTATTGCTGAGTAGAATTCCACTGTGTGTATTTCCCATAATTTTGAAATCCATTCATCTGTTGATGGAGACCTAGGTTGGTTCCATATTTTGGCTATGGCGAATTGTGCTGCTACCAACATAGGTTTGCATATGTTACTACAGTTCTCTGATTTCAATCCCTTTGGAAAGATACCCAGGAGTGGTATAGCCAGATTATATGGTGGATCCATTCCCAGTTTTCTAAGGAATCTCCTCACTGATCTCCATAGTGGCTGAACAGGTTTGCACTCCCACCAACAGTGTAAAAGAGTTCCTAACTCCCTACATCCTCACCAGCATTTGTTGTTATTTGACTTCTTCATGCTTGCCACTCGGATTGGGGTTAGATGGAATCTCAGTGTAGTTTTGATTTGCATCTCTCTGATGGCTAATGATGTTGAACATTTTTTTCTTGTATCTATTGGCCATTTGTATCTCTTCTTTTGTAAAGTGTCTGTTTAATTCAGCTGTCCATTTCTTAATTGGGTTATTTTTTTTGCTAGTATAGAGTGTTTTGAGCTCTTTGTATATTCTGGAAATTATCCCTCTATCAGAGTGGTAGGTAGCTGATAAAGATCTTCTCCCATTCTGTAGGCTTTCTCTTTAGATTCTTGATGGTTTCCTTTGATGAGCAGAAACTTTTTAGTTTGATGCCATCCCACTTGTTAATTCTCATTTTAATTTTATGTTTTATTTTGAAACATGGTCTCACTAAGTTGCTGAAGCTTTTTCTAAAATCTATATAAACAATAAAAACATATAATCTAAAAGCTTAGGAAAATCTTCTTCCTAGGAAATAAGTATTAATGATTAGTTTGCCCTATGTGACTATTAAACACAGGAATGGATTCAATTAAACCATTTTTTGGAACAAGTTACAGATAATGGAATAATTCCTAGTGATTAAATGTGGCTTACTTTCTTATACTTGGCTTTGGAATGCAAACCCCTCTCCACAGCCATGGACCACTCTTGTTCTTTCACAGATTCAAAGTAGAAAAAGGCTTCTGTGCTCAAATCTAGCTCTTGGAATCTGAGGAAAAAAATGGTATGAGATTTATACTTATCCCATAATTTTCTGACTACCTCCTGTTCCATTTGCTGAGATATTACACCTAAAAATGGGAGAGATACACTTTATAGAACTTCTCTGTTGACCTAGCTTATCAGTAAGTACAAGTAGGTTTTTTCCCGTAAAGAATCCCCACTAATACAAAAATAAAAACTTTCCACAGGTATAATAGTAGGAATTTGCTCTTGTAATTCAGAAACAGTCACTAACAGAACTAATCTCAAGTCTCAGTTTCTATAAAGAATATAATTTTGTATGGGTTTAAAGAAGAATAGCTATTTCCTTACACCATGTTAGGTATCTATTCTATTCGTGTGTGTGTGTGTGTGTGTGTGTGTGTGTGTGTGTGTGTGTGTATGTTACTGGGGATAGAACCCAGGGGCATTGTACCACCGAGTACACCCACAGGCCTATTTTTTAGTCTTTTTATTTTTGAAACAGGTTCTCACTGAGTTGCAAAAGACTTCACTAAGTAGCTGAAGCTGTCTGCGAACCACGATCCTCCAGTCTCAGCCTCTGGAATGCTGGGATTAGAAACGTGTGCCACCACACCTGGCTCTGGTATCTATTCTATTCTGATCTCACAAATTTGACCTACCAGTTAACTCTCATATATATAGTCCACAGTAAGTTTTCCCCAAAAGGCCTTTTTTTTTTTTTTTTTTTTTTTTTTTTTTTTTAGAAAAGGGTAAAAGCTATGTAAATTAATACCAAGAATAGCCAAAAAAAAGTTTTTTTTTTTTTTTGCCAATATTGGAAGT
This sequence comes from Muscardinus avellanarius, assembly GCF_963383645.1. Lineage (NCBI taxonomy): Eukaryota > Metazoa > Chordata > Mammalia > Rodentia > Gliridae > Muscardinus > Muscardinus avellanarius. The sequence goes on from NC_137792.1 coordinate 77,673,881, forward strand.
TTCAGAAGTGTTGCTTACCCAATGCAGTAGATATCAGGAGGATTTGGATCACAGTTCAGCCAAGGTTCTAACCCGCTATCTGGAGACTGGCCATTCACATTCCAAGTGCCAACAAAAAATCTAATAAATAATATTGAAAAACAATTGGAAAACAAAAGTCAAGTATGAACAAAAAGAAGGTCTCTCTTGTAACTTCTATGAAAAGGAATATTCCAAATAAGTTGACATAATTTCTCAGACTGCTACACATATAAGAAAAACTTCTTGCACACAGAATATAAAGGTAGTGGGCTATTTTCTCTTATAGTTAACACTAAATCAACCTACAGAAAGGAGACAAGTCTCTATATAAAAATATAAAGTTAACTGCTCTACCACATTTCCTTTCAATTAAACTCCATCCAGACTCTTACTTGAAGAGAGCTTATGAATGGGAAAAAAGATATCTTCATTTTACAAACTAATCTAACATGGATAACTATTCTGTGAAGAGCTGAAGATCAATTTAAAAATTCACGCCTGAAAGGATTACAAGGACATTTATGTAGAAAATCTGGATGAGGTAGAATAATATTAAGGGGAGAAAGAGATGGGACAACTCATGACTGTCTTCACTGTTTACATACAAATATAAGCATCATGTGGAATATGAGAACTTGGAGGTTTTCTCATAGGGATTTAGTTATGACTGAATTAGAATAAATGAGGCATGATGGGAGAGCAGATGGAACTGGAGTCTTGGACTAGGAAGGTATACATTCTGTGCTTGAATATCAAAGAGAGGTGTTATATCACCATTGGAGATACATGCTCTGTATCCAGAGAAGAAGAGTAAAGGGGAAATGAAAAATAATACAGAGGAAAGAATTCAAGATAGACCTTCTAATCAAGAGGACTGGGGAAAACTTTCTTTAGTTATCTTGCCAAAGTAAGTTAGTTAAAATCTAGTGCTAATTGTGGACTTTAACTTTCCAATATTGGCTGGAAAAAAATTCAGCTAGCCAGAAAGATAAACACACTCGCTTATAAAATGTGCATGTGAGCTTGATTTGGAGTAGATGGAAACATTAGTAGACACGGTATTGGTAGAAAATCCAAGAGAAATTATAGATTCTGCATTACTTTGGATATGCATGTTATTGACCACAGCGTTAGAGACAGGAGCTTGAATCACTGACCATTTATTCCTTTTTATCATATTTTTATTCTTAATTAAACTAACACCTTTAACACCAAAAGGCCATACCTAACTTTTTAGACTCAGTAAGTTAGACTAACCTGAAAGTCTGAATGTTGACATATTCTTTCTCTCGTTTTGCCAAGATATGTTTGATGAGACCCTCCCGCTGGCCAGACTGGGTATTTGGTACAAAGAGCTTCCGCATGGTGTTGGTCACTTTGGGCTGTTCCTTGTTGGGAGGATCTTTTTCACGTGGAAGCCTGCAAATAAATGAGGAATTCATAAGTAAAATAGCCTAATATATAAGTCTCCTACAGGAGAAATATATTTCAATATAGGACTTACATTCTATTAACTGAAGGGGGTGGGGGTGGGGGTTCCCGATGAATCCCTGTAGGTTGATTTGGGAGATTTGTTTTCTTGTCCAAATTCATAGATGAAAAGTTATCTTCAAATCCAAGAAGACCTGAAGAACACAAAACCCTAAGTCAAAGGGGGTTGGGAGCTAATACATAGCCAGAGTAGATGGGTTTTGGTTTGATCAGTTTCACCAGTGGTATTTCTAAACAAAAGATACTATAAAGGTCATAACTACTTGTATTAAGAGAAGCACATCAACCCCGAAGCACTGATACACTAATTAAAACAATAAAAATTTACATTAATCTTAAATCTGACTAATAATAGCTAACATTTATTGAAAACTGTACAATGCCTTGCTGACAGTAAGATATTACATCACCTCCATTAATGATCACAAAAAACTTATGTGATAGGTACTAATAAATAATCTTCCTTATGGGAAATACACACAATGGAATTCTATTCAGCTATAAAGAAAAATAAAATAATAGCATTTGCAAGAAGATGGAAGGAACTTGAGAATATTATGTTAAATGAGATTAGTCAAGAACAGAAAGAGAAGGGACATATGTTCTCTCTAAGATGTTCAAGCTAGGGAGTAGTGGTAATACCAGAGGGATTCCAGATGATGGAGGGGAAATCCCAGCAAAGCTTGAACGGAAGGATGGGAGAGGAAGAAAGTTGAGGTTGTTCAATGGAGGAGCTACATACGAATATGTGTAATAGCATAAATACAACATGATTAACCTGGACCGTCTCTATTGGTGGGGAGGGAAAGGGAGGAGGATGGGCATGAAGCACAATGTAAATGTACACCACTCTCAATATGTTCTACTTATAAAAAAATAAAAATTAAAAAAATCTTCCTGTTACAGAGAAGTAAATGCAAGTTTAGAGTTACAGAATAACTTGACCAAGATCACAGAACTAGTAAGTCTCAGTCTTGGGATTCAAATCCAGGCCATCTGGCTTTGGAGTCTGTACTTTTTACCACTTTCCTAAGCTGGTTCCTCAAGAACTACTATGCCACAGAAAGGATTAAGACTGAATATTAGTCATTGGCCATGGACTCCATTAAACCACTTCATAAGAGAGTGTGTCTGACATTGGATTTAATCCATATAATCTCTTTGGGTCTAATAAAATCTACTGATTGAAATGATCATAGTAACCAGGAATAAAAGAATCTGTTCAGTACCTGAATAAACAGTAGGGCTGTCCTTAGTGTCTAATTTCTGGTACCAGCTAGATGAGTCTTTCTGCTCTGGAACAAGAAGTTGTGACTGAGCTGGAAAGAGAAGGGTCATGGTCAGAGCCTGGCACTGAATGGAATTTACAATAATCAAAAGCCATTCATTCAACAACCATTAAATGCAGGGGGGAGCATCATTCTTGAAAGGAAGAAAGTAAGAAAATTAAGGCAGTTCTGAGGTCATCAGAGGGCCAAAGAATTGCAATCTACAATAAGATGCAAGCCATGACACCAAATATTTTGGAAATTGACTCATTCTCCTTAAAGCTAGATAGACTCTCAGTGTCCTTAAAGCTAGATAGACTTGTTCCCTAACCTATCTCTGGGATCCTTTCTGAAGGAAAAAACAACAACAAAAACAGCCATCGATACTCAAGAGGTGAGATACTTTGCTAATGGCCACCTGCCTTTGAATTACCATGTCAGTATAATTCATTCCCACTGAAATAGTAGAAATAGAATTGCTGAGTCTTGAGTTACCTTCCTGAGCAGCAAGGACCTCTGAGAGGAACTTCAAACAGTGTTCCTCATCAGGAATTTCAAAGTGGCGTTCTCTGGTCCAGTCCCCCTGAATTCGAATTTTGCAGCCACCTAAAAAGAATCAAAATTCATACACATATAACTATGGGATATAATGTTGTATTGGGATCATATTCTCAACGTATCAGGTTCACAGAAGGTCCAGATCACAAATTTTCAGACCTCTAACACAGGAAGCACACGGAAAAGAATAATGTATTTGGTGCAGTAGTGGTAGAGGGAGAAGCAGAGAGAGGGGTCTAAGGAAAGAGGGCTGATGAACTGTGTCAATAAGCAGTCTGATCTAGTAAGACACATACTAAAGCCACAGTCACCTGTGCTCTGATAAATATCTCAGATGTCAGTTGCAGGAAAATCGAAATTTTAGCAAAAATAAATTCTTTAATCACTCTCTTCCTATTCCCACCATTTCAAATCCCGATCATGTATGTGAAATGTGAAGAGAATAAAGGCAGTAGGATGCTTGTTCATAGGTTTAGAATAAATTAAATTTACAAATTAATTAAAAAAGAAAAAGTATTCTGAAAAGAATCACCTACACCTCATTACTACAAGTGAAAAATGTATGTTTTGAATAAATTTGGAAAGGCAATATAATGGTCTATCCAGGAATAGTGTGGTTTAAATATAGCCAACTGGAAAGTAGCAGAATTAGAAACCTTGGCTTTAATGTTTTATGAGTAGAATATCCTGTTCCCTTTTCTGATGGCCTATAGTCAACTCTTTGTATATAGTGATTCAGGAAACCTACATACTTGTTTATAATCTTATTCTTTATTATTATTATTTTTTTGGCGGTACTGGGGATGGAATCCAGGGGCATTCTACCTCTGAGCTACACCCCAGCCCTATTTTTTTATTCTTTATTTTGAAACAGGGTGTCACTGAGTTGCGAAGGGCCTTGCTGAGTACTAATTGAGACTCTCCTCAAAACGTGATGCTCCTGTCTCAGCCTCCCAAATGCTAGGATTATAAGCATTCGCCACCATGCCTGGCTCTTATTCTAACTGATTATCTATGTTGCTTTCCCATACCCCTACAAACTACAAACTCTGTACCTGAACGAGGCAGGCTGCATATACAGGCTATTAAGCCTTTTCCATGATCTACAGTGACCAATCTGGGATTTAGAGGCATCCTATAAATCACCACTTTCAATGCTAAGACTGAGAAAGTTCTAGGCAAACAAGTCCTGGGTGGATTGGTCACTCTGCTAGTGACCGTAACGTCAGATTTCACAGACAGAAGGCATTTAATAAATGACTACTGAAATGGATTCTTCCATAGTTGGAAATAACAAAGATATTATTGAATGAAATGACAATTCTAGTTTTTTTTATGGTGGAAATCTACTTCTCAACTTTTGGTTTTCTTTTTGTCCTCTGAATTTCTTGTTACTCTACATTTATATAACAGGTTTTAAAAAGAAAATAAAATTATGGATAAAAAGAGATCAAAATGAAAAAAAGTGTGAAGGAAGGCACTCAAGTTGACCAGAGATGAGAAAATTAATGAGGGTGCCACTATGAGGAGAAAAACAAAGGAGGTGGTATGAATAAAGTATCAATTAGGAACAGCCTTGAAGATAGAAAACTTTCTTCAGGGGGATAACATGTCCTCCCTTTTCAGATAATTTATATTCAAATTAGTTAAAAAGGAACAGTTTCTACCTGATAGAAATTTAGAACAAAATGAATATTCTCTTTCCCACAACTCTTGAAAGATAAATTTTAGCAAATATGAAACTAAGCTTGTCTTTCCTTTTTTTTTTTGCAGTACTATGGATAGAATCCAGGGACATTCTACCTCCGAGATACACTCCCAGCCCTATTTTTCATTATTTATTTTTAAGATGTATTATTTATTTGTATGTTTATTTTTGTGGCCTTGGGGATTGAACTCAGAACCTCACAGGGTCTCACTAAGTTGCAAAGGGCTTCACCAAGTAGCTGAGGCTGGCCATGAACCTGTGATCCTCCTGTTTCAGCCTCCCAAGTACTGGGATTACAAGCATGTACCACCATGCCTGACGGAAACTGGCCTTTCTAATGGCCAGAAATTGCTTATAATGGAATGTTGCTTTTCCAAGTAACATTTCTACCATGTTGCTTGGAAAAGAGGACAAATGATCCCATGACCCAGCCAACTCTTTTCCTTCCTTCCAAAATCCTCTAGTCCTCTGTGATTAGCAAATTTCTATATCTTCCATTTCACCTGAACAGTCTCTGAACTATGGATGCATTTTAACAACCAGAGGCACTGTAGAAAAATATTGACACCCAGGCCCTGTGCAAGTAAAACGAAAAGCCCAGGCACTGGTAGTTTTAAAAAATACTCCTCAGTTGACTCTACTGTGTGTCTAGACTGAAAATCAGAGTCAAATTCAGTCGCTGGTCTCTAAGAGGGGCACTTCCCAGGTAGCCCTCTTTGTAAAGGCTGTTTATATTCTCTCACACCTGATAGAATTTCACCCCCCCTTCCAACTCCTCTTTCTTTCTTTGATTGGGTCTCACTATGTTGTCCAGACTGTCGTTCCACTCCTGGGCTCAAGTAATCATCCTCCCTCAGGCTCCTGAGTAGCTGGGACTAGAGACAGGCATCAGTGTCTGGCTTACACCTGATGGGATTTATGACAGGTGTTCTTATTTGTTTTTATACCATCTCCAGACCAGTTCTTTCCCTCCTCCCTCGGGAAAAAACATTTCTTCCTTACTCACTGGCCTATACTATTTTCTTCCCTTCTCTCCTCTATAAGACCACCATTCACCACTCTTCTTATCCAGGATCCAAGATCCAATTCTTAAGACTTCCTCTCTTCTCAAACTCCTGCCATTATTTTGGGCCCGTTCATTTTATTTTATTTTGCTGCTTTTATTTATTTATTTACTTATTGCCATACTGGGGATAGAACCCAGGGGTATTCTACCTCTGAGCTACACCCCTAGCCTATTTTGTATTCTTTATTTTGAAACAGGGTCTCACTAAGTTGCAGAAGGCCTCACTAAAGAGCTAAGGCTGCCCACAAACGGCAGTCCTCCTATCTCAGCCTCCCATATACTGGGATTACAAGCATGCACCATCACACCTGGCTCTTGCTATTTTCATTTGGTGCTGGAGATTGAACTCGGGGGATTTCTATATCTGAGCTACACCCCCAGCCCTTTTTGTTTTTTTATTTTGAAACAAGGTCTAAGTTGCTGAGGCTGGCCTCAAACCCGTGATCATCCTATCTCAGCCTCCCAAGTACTGGGATTATAGGTGTGTGTGTCACTGCACCCAGCTTCTTTCATGGTCTCTTTAAAATCAACACAGAAAACCTCACCAAAACCTTCAACCTCCTCATCTAACTACCTCAGTCCCTATTGGGACTCTCTCAGGTAAGCACTGGATTTTTTTCCATCCCAGAAACATTACCACCTCACAAATCTCTAATTTAAATACCCTGTGCTTACCTTCTAATCCCTCTAATTTAACTTGGTCATTACCCTCTCTGTGATTGTTCTTTGCTCTCGTGGGAACCTTCAGCCCAGTTATTGCATCACTTTATCACTATTCACCAGCTCTCTCCTGCTTTCACTTCCCTTTTTCTCAAACAGAAGCCATCATTATACTCTGGTGCAAAAACCCACAACTGCCTTACCTCTGGTCTCCCATGGCACTACCTGGCTGAATTCCAAACCTCAGAAATCCAACTAACTGTCCTCTCTGTACTTTTGTACCTGAAAAACCAGAGAAAGTAAGCACACAGGTAAACACAAACACATGTGCATGCATGCATGTGTGTGTACACACACACACACACACACACACACACACACGTGCTACCATAAATTGATTGCCAACTTCAACTAGGCCCTGTACCTAGGACACAATCTGTTTTCATGGTCAGCTTATATCTGGAACAATTATTTCATACTTTCTCATTTATCCTCAGACTCTGGATTGCTCTTTTCTAATGACCTTTCATTCCAAGCCAATTGCTTCACCTCTTATTTCAGAGAAAAAAGAAGCCATCACATGGAAACCTACCTATATTTGTACTCATCTCCTCTATTCCCTCCTGATACAGGGAAAAGGATTTCTTCTATGAAGACCACATTCATTTTGAATTTCTCCAATTCTCTCAGGAATCTTACACTTAGAAATCATTCCTTAGACAGACCCTATATATTTTTTTCAGAACTGGGGATCAAACCCAGGGGCATTCTACCTATGAGCTACACCCCAATACCAATTTTTTTGGTGGTACTGGGGTTCCTGGAAACCCTTCTACCTCCGGGCTACACTCCCAGACCTATTTTACATTTTTAAAATTGGAAACAGGTCTCTTAAGCCAGTGAGGCTGGCTCCGAACCAGCACCATCCTCCTGTCTCCGCCTCCCAAGCATGGGGATTACAAGCGTGCGCCACCACGCCCGGCAGCAATACCTATCTTTTATTCTTTATTTTGCAACAAGGTCTCACTAAGTTGCGGAGGGCCTCACTAATTAGCTGAGGCTGGCCTTAAACCTGAGATCCTCCTGTCTCAGCCTCCCAAGTACTGGGATTACAAGTGTCCATGACCACGCCTTGCCAGACCCCATATCTTTTTTGTTTTTTGGGTTTTTTTTGGTGGTACTGGGGTTCCTGGAAACCCTTCTACCTCCGGGCTACACTCCCAGACCCAATTTTATACTTTTTTTATTTGGAAACAGGGTCTCTTAAGCCAGCGGGGTTGGCTTCAAACCTTTGCGATCCTCCTGTCTCCGCCTCCCAAGCGCAGGGATCACAAGCGTGCGCCACGCCTGGCTCAGACCCCATATCTTAAACCTCTCTCTTTCTCAGATTTCTTCCCATCAGCACTACACCATGTCCGTGTCTTTCCGATCTGCAAAGCATAAACCTTCTTGCTCCCCATAATTCCTTCCCTCCAAACTACTCCAGTCTACCTCTATATTCCCCTCCAAAGTCAGTTTTTTTTAAAAACATACAGTCAATACTTGCTCACTTCCCTCTATTTCTTTAATGCATTCCAATATAACTTCCACACACCACCTTTCTATAGTTACTTTAAGGTCACCAATAACTTCTGCATTGTGAAATCCAATGAATACACTTCAGTCACCTTATTAGAACGATCAGCAGAAATGAAGAGTCGATCACTGCTTGAAATAATCTCTTTTAAAGGCTTCTATACTATACTCATCTAGTTGTCTTTTATTCTTTGATCACTAAATTTTAGTGTACTTCGAAGTATCTACTCCTTTATCTAACTTTTAATGAGTTTTGAGTTCAATCCTAAGTCATTTTTTCATTCTATACTAGCACTGTCCAGTAGGACTTTCTGTGATGTTCTATGTCTATGCTGTCCAATGTGGTACATGTGGCTAACAAAATAGCCACATATAGCCAATGAGCATTGACTACTGCAACCAAGGAATTGAATTTTTAAATAATGTAAATAGGCACGAGGAGCTAGTGACTATCTTATTGTTTTTTGTAATACTAGGACCTGAACCCTGGGCTTCCTGATTTTTGTTTTTTGTTTTTTGTTTTTTAACCACTGAGTTACATTCCCAGCTACTGTATTAGCTTGCATAGCTCTATATGCAGTGACATCATTTCTCATGGTTTTGAATATCTTCTATGTGCTAGTGGCCTGGATCTTTATTTTGAGCTTCAGATGAATCTATTCAGCTGCCAATTTATCATCTGCATTCAAGTGTCTCAAAGACATTTCAACTACACGAGGCTAAAACTGAATTCACGACAACCTCCTCAAAGGAAAAATTCTTTCTGCAGTGTATTTATGTGAATAGTACTATCATCTATATTCATGTCAGAAACCTGGGATTCATCCTTGATACTCCTCTTTCTCTCACCACCTAGACCCAAATCAATTCCTACTGATTTTGCCTCTAATGATATCTAACAAAAGTGTCCACTTTTCTCCATTTTTATGATCACCATACTTCTAGCTAACACCACTGAAACAGCCTTCTAACTGATCCTTCTGCTTCTATGATGGCAATCCAGTACAAAATCTTTCACTTCTCATTTTTTAAATAGTTAAAATTGTTCTGGATCTGGTCCTACCTTGCCTTGCTTTGGTGCTCAAGCCCTGTTCTAGGCCCTCTTGGCCTTCTTTTATTTCAAAAAAAGTGTCAATCTACTTCCCAACTTGGTTAACCTGGAATACTCTTTTTCTCTCATTTTCACTTGTCTCTTACTTAGTCACACTGGTCTCAATTTATATTTTAAAAATATCTTCTTTGAAGAAACCTTCCCTGATTACCCTTGCCTCATTTAGTTATCCCTCTAATAAAACTCTTATACCTCTTTTTTTTTTTTTTTCAGTACTGAGGATTGAATCCAGGGGCATTCTAACTCTGAGCTACACACCCAGCCCTATTTTATAAATTCTTTAATTTGAAACAGGGTCTCACTAAGTAGCTGAGGCTGGCCATGAACCTGAGATCCTCCTGTCTCAGCCTCCCAAGTACTGGGGTTACAAGTGTGTGCTACCATGCCTGGGTATACAGCTCTTCTTGACAGTACAAAAAATGGAATTATATGAGTATCTGCTCCATATAATTTTAAAGTCTGTTTTCTGATCAAAATCTATAAAGTACCAAAAGTATGATGCTTTCTCCTTTAGCCCTCAAGTCTAGCATGGAACCTGGCACATAAAAGGTATTCATATGTTTATAGAATGAATTAATGAATTATAGGCATATGTGTGATTCAAATACCAAATAGCACAGAGACAAGAACCAAAACAGGAATAACAATCTTATCTATGTTGTTCTCTAATGATTCTGCAGTAGTTACCACTATGTTTGGAAAATAGATGGTACTCAAATATTCATTTATTATCCTATAAATTGGTGAGGTTAATATTAAGAAATAGCTCCAATATAGTTCCATCAATAGGTGGTAAAATTATAAGGAAGGAAAATATAACCATTTCCATAAATAATGAAGATATTTAGTAAAATTTAGTATACTTTCATGGTTTTTAGAGAATACACCAACTTGAAATAAATGCAGTTTCTTAATATGCTTTTTAGACAACAACAACAACAACAAAAATTCAGTCAATAGGCAAGAATGTCCTTAACTGTGAAACACCATGAGAAGCATTTTCACTGAAATCAAGAGGTAGAAAAGGATCATTATATTTACTCATAATTATTTAATTCTGGTCCCAAGAATCACATTGTAATCACATGTAATATGACATGAAGCAAAACTAATAGTTATAACTCACAGGAAGGAGACAAAATTATTATTTGCAAATTATTAAGGCTATCTATCAAAGCGAAGAAACAAAATAAACCTCAAATATACTAAAATAAATTACAATGAAGTGTCTGGATAAAAGATAAATATCCACAACTTAGAAGCTATTCTGTACTAATTAATACTAAGCAATTAAAAGATGGTAGAAAGACTTCATTCATAATACCAGCAAATAAAATCTACCACAAAATTCTTAACCTGAAAATATATATATGAAGAAACTATAAAATCTTGCTGAGAGATTAAACTATAAAACCTATAAAACCTCTTATAAAAGAGGACCCTCATAAAGAAGCACCATGTTCCCTGACAGTGACTTAAATATATAAAGGAGTTAATTTTTTTTTTTTTTTTTTTGGTGGTACTGGGATTTCTGGAAACCGTTGTACCTCCGGGCTACACTCCCAGACCTACTTTTATACTTTTTTTATTTAAAAACAAGGTCTCTTAAGCCAGCGCGGCTGGCTTTGAATCTGCGCGATCCTCCTGTCTCCACCTCCCAAGCGCGGGGATTACAAGAGATTAAAAGTGTGTGCCACCACGCCCGGCTAAAGGAGTTAATTTAATAAATTTTGGCATATACCTATAGTCAAATATTGGTCATTAAAATAATGTTTTAGAGTAACTTTAAATGAAATGGGAGAATGTTATGATATTAAAGGAAAATGCAGGATAAAAAATATATATAAAAAGCTGCTGAGTATGGTGGCTCATGCCTGTAATCCCAGTACTTGGGAGGCTGAGATGGAATAATAACAGGTTCTAGGACAGCCTCAGCAATGTAGTAAGACTCTTAGCAACGTAGAAAGACACTGTTTCAAAACAAAACAAAAAAATAAGTCAGGGGTGGTGGTACAGACCTGTAATCCCAGTACTTGGGAGGTCAAGATAGGAGGATAACAGGTTTGAGGACAGCCTCAGCAGTAGACTCTCAGCAGTCTAGGGAGACCCTGTTTCAAAACAAAAAATAAAAAAGGCTGGGTAATGTAGCTCAGAGACTGAATGCCCCTGGGTTCAATCCCCAATACATTACACACACATATAGAAAATATAAATAAATAAATAATAAATAAATAAATAAATAAATAACAAGGTCTGGGGAGCAGCTTGGAGGTACAATCCCTTTAGGTTCAATCCCCAGTATAACACAAACAGACAAAGAAATACACACACATATGGCTGAGGGTGTAGCTCAGTGGTGGAACATATGCTTAGCATGTATAAGGCCCTAGGATCAATCCTAAGCACACCCCCCCCAAAAAAAAAACTATATATAGGGCCAGGTGTGGTGGCACACACCTATAATTCCAGTACTTGGGAGGCTGAGACAGGATAGCAGGCTTGAAGCCAGCCTCAGCAACTTACTGAGGCTTTCATCAAGACTTTGTTTCAAAAATAAAAATGCAAGACTTTGTTTCAAAAGTAAAAATGAAAAGGGCTGGGGGTGTATCTTGGAGGTGTAATGTCTTTATAGGAATTTTAATTATGAAAAAATATAAAGACTAGAAGGAAATTCATAAAAATATTAACCAGAGTGGTGATCTCTAGATTGGAGACAAATCTTTTTTTTTTTTTTTTGTGGTACTGGGGTTCCTGGAAGCCCTTCTACCTCCGGGCTCTACTCCCAGACACCTATTTTCTATTTTTATTTGGAAACAGGGTCTCTTAAGCCAGCGCACGTGCCTGGCTTCGAACCTGCACGATCCTCCTGTCTCTGCCTCCCAAGCGCGGGGATTACAAGCGTGCGCCACCACACCCAGAGAAACAAATCATTTTAAATTCATACTTCACGACGAATGTGGTAGCACACACATGTAATCCCAGTACTTGGGAGGCTGAAAAAAAGGAGGATCACAAGAGCAAAGTCAGCCTCAGCAATTTAGCAAGGCTCTTGGGAACTTAAGTGAAACCTGGCTTGTTTATTTGTTTGTTTTTAGAACTGGGGATTTAACCCAAGGGCATTAAATCTGTGAGTGATACCCCTGGCACTATTTTATTTTATTTTTAATTTTAATTTGGAAAGAGGATCTCACTAAGTTACAGAGGGCCTCACTAAATTGTTGAGGCTGGCTGCAAACTTGTAATCTTCCTGTTTCAGCCTCCCAAGTACTGGGATTACAGGTATGCACCATTATGCCCAGCTGAGACCCTGTTTCAAAATAAAAAGTAAAATAGGGCTGGAGTATGGCTTAGAGGTAGAATGCCCCTGGGTTCAATCCCCAGTATCACCAAAAAAAAAAAAAAACACAAAAAACTTACTTCAAATTTTTATGTCTTCATAAAGTCTGCATAAGTCTGCAAAGTCTGAAACTAAATTAAGTCTATAATCAGAAAAATATTTTAAAGTATTTAATACTCAAGAAATGGGAAATACAAATTTACACCAAAATCTAGCTTGCCTGACAAACCCAGAGTCGACCTCCTGTAAGATACTGAATTCTCTAAGGGTTAGGGTTATGAAGCCCATTATTAAACTGGTAGAGATAATAAAGGTTTTATAAGTGGCCAATGAACTATTGCCCCTCTATGATCCAGTTAACTTGAACTCTACACAAAAATACATGGCCAATTTCTTTTTTCCCCTTTTTTTCTTTTTTATTGGTGCATTATATTCATATATCATATTGGGATAAAAAAACTTGTGTGTACATACATGTACACATCACTGATTTAACCCCTACCCAATTCCCACCCCATTCCCTCCCGGTCCCTCCTTCCCTTGCTTGGCTTAGTGGTTGATTTCGGCCAATTTCTATGCAGAAGCGATCATAACAAAACTAATGCCATAAGTTGAGTATTTCTAAGAGAAAAAGTGTTTCTATGAGCTCAGTATAACTTTTCAGGTTTGTGTCAGAAACCTTTCTATACCAAGAAGAGGATATTTCAATATCTTATTTTAACAGCAATGCCAGTCACTGCAGAAGTGCCTTTGCTCTAATTTTTCCATTTTAGTGTTGTTTCTGTTTTCTTATAAGTACAGCAAGGCATAGATATGAAGTTATTTTCTTTCTTGGATACTTGCAACAGAAGCTAGCAGCTGGCTTTATTTAGCATTCAGGTTCAGCCCTTAAGACCTCCAAAATCCATGGTTAAAGATAAGAATAATAGAACCCAAACTAGAAAAGACCTATCTAAACCATTGAGTACAAATTAATAATGCCAAATGCAAGGTCAGCATCCAAACAAAGTTATGTGTAACCTGTAGCTCTAAGCTAAGTACCAAGTCCCACTCATCCAAGGACTCAACTAAGAGATAAGAACCTATTTGATTTAGATTCATGTGGTCAGATACTCTTTTCCATAGCAACTGCACAATAGTCACAGTAGCAGTCAAGAGCCCATTTTCTCCTCTCCATAACACAGTACAATTAGATGATAAAGAAAGCACTGCTTGTAAAGAAAGTCAATGTTTTGTTTTAAACAGATAAAAATAAGAGAATAGAAACAGTGGAAAGGAAGAACATGTTCCTTTGATAAAGGGATGCCTTGAGGGGGTAGGACTTAAATTGAAGATGAGAATTATTTTAAGAAAGAAAACAAATGCCCGGACAAACAATTTAATGGACTTTGCAGCCTCCTCAAATATAGCAAATAAATGAAAATATTATAACATGAAAAAATAGAAAGAGTAGGAGAAAAGCTTTAAAATACCGTAACAGAAAATAAAAAACACCTATAAACCTTAAGTGCTTTAAATACTTTAGTAGCCCTTCCTACAATTATCAGCTCTACAGAAATGATTCAACTAATATCAGTACTGGTAGCTCAAAATATTTCAACTGCAGAAGAGCAAATCATATTTTCAATTTTTGTAAAGCTTTATACCAATCTTCTGCTTTTTCTTAGGCATACATAGCCTAAATATTTTTGAGATAATGCTAATTTACAGAGCTGCCTTAAGAAAATGGGAAACCAAGCTGGGAATGGTGGTACACATTTGTAATTCCACTACTTGGCAGCCTGAAAAAGGAGAATCATAGGTTTGAAGCCAGCCTCAGTAACATAGCAAGACCCTGTTTCAAAAAAAATTATTTTGAAAAAAGGGCTGGTAATATATCTTGCCTTTAGGAGGTAAGGATGCTTCTAGGTTTGATCCCCAGTACTTTCCCCTAAAAAATGGAAAACTACAGGATAAGATAGTAAAATATAATGTGTATCCAAGGTGTCTTAAATTCAGTGAGTATTCAAGTAAATATTTGTTGAATGAAAATCAACACCATTCAGAAAAGTACTCACTGTTTGAAGGAATGTCAATCAAAAGAGTTTCTTCTGCTTCTGAGGGAGAAAAAGAAAACAGGATTAAGAGAAGATCATTCATTGCAATAAAAAACATATGCCTAAATAAATAACTGCTTTTCTCAGTCACTACTCTAGGTCTGAGAACACATTTAAAAACTCTTTGCTTTTTTGTTTAACATTTTACTAAAAAGAATTTTAACAGCACTAGGTTCTTAAGACTATGAGCAATTTAACCCAAAGAAAAATGAACCAAATGAGTAACCAAATGGAGTTCCCGAAAGCAAATAATGATATAATGACATGTTCCTTCAAGTGAAGGCAAGTTTAATTCCCCTCAATCATAACATATTGATTTCATGTTTCATTTAGATACTTCTTATAGAAAGCCAAAGAAATGAACCAGAAGGCCCTGAGATGAATTGCTTTTTCCAACTCAGATCTTGTCTCTGAAGATTTCCCAGTGATTTCATCACCTCTGCTCCTTCCCTGTATAAAAGCAGAGTATACCTGAAGTTCTTTGCCTTCAGGCTTCCCCTCACACTTGTGGGGCCAAGGCCTATCAAGGCCTATCTAAACAAACAAGAAGTATAATCCCCTTGCATTTCCATGTTTATTACAGCATTAGCCACAACAGCTAACATATGGAACCATGAAGTGTTGATAGAGGGGTGAGTAGATAAAGGAAACGTAGTATGTATGTATGTATGTATGTATGTATGTATGTATGTATGTATGTATTTTTCTATCTATATACATATAATGAAATATTATTCAGCCATAAAAAAGTATGAAGTCCTGTCATTAGTGGCAACATGGATGGGACTGGAAGATATATTAAATGAAATAAATTAGGCATAGAAGAACAAATATAGCATCTTCTTACTTTCATGTGGAAGCTAAAAAAGTTTAATTCATAGAAATGTGGAAGAGAATAGTGTTCACTAGAGGCTAGGCAGGGTATGGGGAAAAGGGATAAAGAGGTTGGATAATGCATTTCAAAGTAGAGTTAGGAGGAATATGTGCTCTGTCCCACAGCACAGCAGGATGACTATAGTTTACAACAGTTTATTACATATCTTAAAATAACTAGAAGAGTTTGAAGGTTCCCAACATAGAGAAATATTACCTACCTCGATTATTATACACTGTATACATGTGTCAAATTATCATGCTGTATCCCACAAATGCAATTATATGTGTCAATGAACAAAACAAAACAAAACAAAACAAAGCAGTTAGCAAGTTCAGAGCTCTCTCTTCTCTATGTCTCTTTGGGACTTTCTTCCTTGCTACTAGTGTCTAGATCCAACCTATCTCTTCTTCTTTGACTTCTTTGGACTTGACCAACAGCATGTGCTAATTGAAACTTAGTACTAACTCCTTGGGATTAGCATGCATCTACATTGGTCAGATGGAGGAGTCTCAGAATTTCAGCTCCCTGGATTTTATATTTAGCCTTATTATTCAGGTACAACAGAAGCAAATGGTAAGGAACTAAGTTCTCTAATATGGGAACATGGTTTTTTTTTTTTTTTTTTTTTTTTGCGTGTCTGGGGATGGAACCCAGGTGCATTCGACCTCCGAGCTACACCCCCTGCCCTATTTTTTATTCTTTATTTTGAAACCGGGTCTCACTGAGTTGCGTAGGGCCTCACTAAGTAGCTGAGGCTGTCCGCGAACCGCGATCCTCCGGTCTTAGCCTCCCGAATGCTGGGATTACAAGTGTGCGCCACCACACACGGCTGGAACATAGTCTTAATACTATTACAAGCATAGTGAACTAAATAGGGCATCAGGACATAGGTGTTATATATTTACCACTGTTATTCAGTACATTTTAAATTTGTAAAACCTGAGAATTTAGTTTTCCAAATAGATGCACAAGTCAGGAAATAGAAAGTGATAACTTAGGAACATAACTTCTCTTTTTTTTTCCTTGAAGAACTATGGTGTGTGTGCACATATTTTCCTGATCTCAAGCAGTAGGACTACAATTTAACAATTGGTGATTTCTTATTAAAAACAATACTAAGAGAAATTGGGTAAAAAAGACTCTTGAAGTAGTAGAAAAAGGTAAAAGCTAATAGAATACTACTCTACAGTCAAGTTCCTTGGCTTCTTCCATACAGGGCCACAAATTTAAAATTGAAGCGACCACAGCAACTTACTATGGCATGCAGATGCCTTGTTTAATATGTCTTTCTCACACAGGATATGCTAAATATCTATGAAATCATTCTTCTAGACAATGCAGAAAGTAATTGAAAATATTTTGCCGGGCGTGGTGGCGCACGCTTGTAATCCCCGAGCTTGGGAGGCGGAGACAGGAGGATCGCGCAGGTTCGAAGCCAGCCGCGCGCGCTGGCTTAGGAGACCCTGTTTCCAAATTAAAATGTAAAAATAGGTCTGGGAGTGTAGCCCGGAGGTAGAAGGGCTTCCAGGAACCCCAGTACCACCAAAAAAAAAAAAGAAAATATTTTTAATTCTTTATATGTGCTCTCTTTCCTTTTTAACATGCTATCTGTGTGTGTGTGTGTGTGTGTGTGTGTGTGTGTGTGTATGTGTGTGTGTGTGTGTGTTTTATTGGGAGCTGAATCCAGGGGCAGTCTATCTGAGCTACACCCCAGCCATATTTCTTTTTGTTTTCCTTTGGAAAAAAGGTTTCACTAAGTTGCAGAGGGTGTTACTTAATTGTCAAGGTTGGTCTTGAACCTGCAATCCTTCTGTCTCAGCCATCCAGTACTAGGATTATAGGCGTGTGCTACCATGCTGTCTTTAAGTCATATCCACTGACTATTTTTACTTATAGGAATAAGTCCCAGGGAAGTAGGATATGCAGGAAGACATACATACAAAGAAGTTCATGACATTATTGTTTATATTAGTGAAAAACAATCTAAATGTCAACCACAAGAAAATAATTACATTATGGGCCATTCTTAAAATGGAATACTATGTAGCCATTAATAGGCATTAGCTAATAGCATGTGATGACATCTAGAAATGAAAAGAATTACAGGATGAGTCCTACTTACCCTAAAAGTTATATGTGTACCACAAAGGAAAAATGTTAGAAAAGCCAGGCATGGTGGAGCAGGTTTGTAATCCCAGTACTTAGGAGGCTGAGACAGGAGGATCCAGGTTTGCAGCCAGCCCCAGCTACTTAGGCCCTCTGCAACTTAGTGAGACTCTGTTTCCAAAAAAATAAATAAATAAATAAATTGGGCTGGGGTTGTAGCTCTGAGGTAGAATGCCCTTGGGTCCCATCCCCAGTACCATGCACGCACACACACAAAAATGTTAGACATTTATCTCTTAAAGATGGGGATTTAGGTGGTTTGTTTTATGCTTTTCTGCTCTTTCCAAACTTTATACAGTATGTATTTTACAACTGTGATTAAAAAATTCAATGTAGTTTAATAACCGATGCAAGGTGAGATTCAAGTTTTTCAAGAAGCTAAAATTGATACAGAATGTTTTTGTCTGATAAAACTACTGGACCTGATGAAAACATAATGCATTTGTTCTCTAGTAATCAATTTCCTTTCTAGAGCAATGTGACACAACAGAAGCAACACCTCCTACGCAAATCTCCCATTATTTTTGAGTTTCACTGTAGCAAATGAAACAATAGATTTTCTGTGCTCACTCCCCAAATTTGAGGGCAGGAGGCCAAATATTTCCTCCCAATGTTGGTTTTCTTATAATTCACCAATGTCAAGGTTTGAGAATCAACACAACTGAGTGTAAGGTACTAAAATCCAGCATAACAAGCCGGGCATGGTGGCGCACGCTTGTAATCCCCGCGCTTGGGAGGCTGAGACAGGAGGATCACGCAGGTTCGAAGCCAGCCTCAGCTACTTAGAGAGGCTCTCAGCAACTTAGTGAGACCCTGTTTCCAAATAAAATATAAAATAGGTCTGGGAGTATAGCCCAGAGATAGAAAGCCTCTGGGTTCCACCCCCAGTACCACCAAAAAAAAAAAAAAAAAATCCAGCATAACATGCTGTCAAATGTCTTAATTTCAAATTGTTTGGGAACAAAGTGCTGAATGTAGGTATGTGAATCCAAGTGACCTTGATACTTTACAATGAATAGACTGTCAGTTAAGCCCAAGATGTCATTTAAATCCACATATAGCCTGGCATGGTGGTGCATGCTTTTAATCCCAGTACTTAGGAGGCTGAGACAGGAGGATCACAGGTTCGAAAGCCAGCCTCAGCTACTTAACGAGGCCTTCTACAACTTAGTGAGACCCTGCTTCCAAATAAGAAATAAAATCAGGGTGGGGGTGTAGCTCAGAGGTACAATGCCCCCGGTTCAATCACCAATGCCACTAAATCAATCAATCAATCAATTAATCAATCAAATCACATATAGGGAAGGAAGGGAGGGAAAAGAGAAATATAGAGATAGAAACAGACCAGATAATGCTATTTGCCTAGGTGAATATATCATTATTAACCTCACTATCATATACAATTATAGTACACCAATGACAAATTATTTTTAAGAGTATCAAACATCCATATATAACGGGGTGGGAATTGGGGAAGGGCTAAATGAGTAATATGTGCATGCATTCCTCTACCATCTTGTATCCCATTAATATGTATGACTACAATGCACCAATAAAAAATTTTAAAAGTCAATGTAAGGTGGCATGAAATTTTACTTTACCAAGATTCAATGTAATGGGAGTTCTCTACCAAGACCTATGCTCTTAATGAGGATATATGTTTGTGAAACCTTTTAAAAATAAATTTAGAGTTAAGTATGAAGACAAAAAATCTACATATACGTCGGTCAGCATAAAAGATTACCTACACAGGTAAAAGACTATATACATCTCTAATTGGAGCCAGGGAAATAGGTTATATACACATGCACATACATATATGTGTATATACATATACGTAATATATATGTATATATTTCAATATATCCCCTTCAGTAGTCTTATACAAAACACCTATCTTCTCAATGGTAGATTAGTAATGTCAACTTTTTTATTCAAAGAATAAAATATTTCATTTTACATGCAGTGACATTTAAATATATATGGCATTACACATGTAATAATGACCAAGGAAAAACATTATAAAACTAGCTAAGCAATTAAAGCTAGTACCTTGAACACATCTGAAGTGGCTATTTATAGGAATGATATCTTGAACATGCTGTTCTTTCTCATGCAACTGGATTATTAACCTAGAAAACAGAAAAATACATTGCTACTGAAAAATAACTTTCTCAAACTTTTAGCAACAAAATACTTTGCTATCTTGTTATACAAAACTAATCTGTTTTTATTAGACTTGTTGCATCTGGTTCCCTGGATCTGAGAATTGTGACAGCTAGATATTGCTCTAGGACTAAAAGGATGTTAGTGGAAACATCTGAACATACACACTGTCCTATATGCCACTAAGAACATACAATAATGTATGTCCTAAAAACAGTATAAAATCATAAGAAATTCAATTACAGAATGTGCATACCAGAGTGAAGAGCTAATAGCTCCATGTGAACTCCATGATGGTGGGGATTATGGCTATCTTTTCATCATAGTATTTATAGTATCTAGCACAGAGCCTGGCACATTATAGACACTCATATGTGTTAATAAATTAAAAAATTCATACTTTAGCTTTCCAATTACATTCCCTAGGCTTTTACCAAAGAATGGTTCTATCATATCAAACAAGTATGCAGGTTCATAGAGGTTAATTAAGAGGGGGTACCCAGCCAGTTGGATAACCAACAAGGTAGCAGATGTTACAAATGGACTGCCTTCACATCTTTTGTATTTGTCCTTTAGTTTCCAATTTAATGCTGGTATTTCTTATATAAACATGACAGAAGATGCCTCTCCCATATGAAATGGGACTTCTAAGTCCATGTATACTTCTGAAACACTCATTTTCATTTATTACTTATCCTTAGTGGACTAGAATCAAGGTATAACCTTCTAGGTAATAAAACATTCAGAGTGCCAAATATTTTCTCCAAAGTCAAGCACTCTTCAGGCATTTTTATTAACCTGGAACATTCTTCTTTTCTTTCTGAGACACAGCTTAAATATCATCTCCTCTTTCAAGGAGTTTATAAAATCAGTGGACTTACCCCTTTTCTTGCCACTTTAATAGAAAACTTACACATTCCATTATAGTTATTTTCTCTCACTGATTTAAGCTTCTTGAGAGCAAGAACCCCATTTTGTCTGTAGCCCAACAGATGCTCAATAAATACTAGTTGAATAAGTTAACTAGCTTAATTAAGCTAGAAACAAGTGAATTTCAGAATATAACTTCAACTTCTGACATTAAAAATGTCATTGTTTTAGGGGTTTGATTTCTACTCTGTTGTCATTATAAAGGATTTGTTTTTGTTTTTTATTTTTTCCAAATGTGTTAAAATTGAAGGGAATAACCCATGAAACAGAATTGCTTAGATAGGACTAATGGAAATGAAAGTATTAATGCTGTTTTTCTGCTCTGATCCTGCTTACCTAATTTATATAAGTTTACATTTTAAGGTGATTACAGAAATATGGGGCACTTTCAAAACTTAAAAGTTCATGGGCTGAGTTTTATATGTCCAGATGAAGAACAGAAACTAGATAAAAGGCTGATAAAAAAAAACCAAGGGTCAAGGAGGAAGAGCTTTCTTTGAGAAAAAATGAATACAAACCACTACATTCCCAAAATATGTAGACTAGAAGTGGTGCCGATCATTCACAATAAAGCTTCAACTAGACTGTATTGTTAAAACTATCATAAGTCAGATAAATTGAGAATTTAAGTGAATTCTAACAACATTTATTGAATATCTACTATATATTTGCCAAAACTGTAGCAAAAGAGTAAGCATAAAATACAAAAATCTACCTAAACATAATTATTTAAGAATAGAAAAATTAAAATAATAAGCATATGGCAAAACAATGGTAATCAGAATTTGGTAGTTGTCAAACAGAAAAGTGATAAATCATGATTGCCAATCTTCCTAAAAAGATCTGTTCAAGGTTCTGTCATAACCTATTTTTCTTGAAGAATGAATCTTAGTGTTTAATTCTGGTTCCAAAAATGTATTTTTAATTACAATTTTGGTCTCTCAAGCAAATTTCTCCTATGCTTGATAATAGGAACCATAGATCTAAAGATTAAGATAGATTGCAAGTTCTATGATAAAAATAAGGTCTAACGTGAAGTTTTGGACACCCAAGTCAGAGAAGGTACTCAAGAAAAAAGAATTTGAGGATTATAGATGGATATTTTGATTTTAGTATCACCAGTAAACTATTTCAAAAGACACTTCTCAGCTGGGTATGGTGGTGCATGCCAGTAATCCCAGTACTTGGGAGGCTGAGACAGGAGGATTATAGGTTCTTAGTCAGACTCAGCCCCCTCCAGAACTTAGTGAGACCCTGTTTCCAAATAAAAAGGTAAAATAGGGTGGGGGATGCAGCTCAAGGGTAGAATGCTTCTGGTTCAATCTCCAGTACCACAAAAAAAAAAAGAAAGAAAGAAAGAAAGAAGGAAAGAAAGAAGGAAAGAAAGAAAGAAAAAAAGAGAAAAGAAAAGAAAAAGAAAGAAAAGATTATGCCTATGATCCCAGTACTTGGGAAGCTGAGACAGGAAGATGGCAGTTTGAGGAAAGGCTCAGTAATTTAGCGAGACCCTTAGCAACTTAGTGAGACCCTGTTTCAAAGTAAAGAATAAGAAGAGTTGAGGGTTTAGCTTGGAGGTAGAATGCCCTAAGGTTCAATGTCCAGTACTAAATAAATATATAAATGAATAACTAAACGAAACGAACTTCTCAATGTAATTCTGAAATAGGTTTTATAGGTTCAGATCCCAGCTAAGCTACTTCTCAACCAATAATCCTGTAAGAAAGGAATGATAATATTATGAGGATTACATTAACTAATTAACAAAAGGTATTTTGAACAGTACTTGGCACATGTCAAACCATCAAGTGTTAGTTGTTGTGACACCCTCATAACACATATAAATGAAATACAAAAATTTGATTTCTCTGTAGGGAAGATACAGTCAAGACAGCTACCCCTACCAAATTCAAAAGTTCTGTTAATACAAGAGCCCAGACAGGATGAAGCACTTATGTCAAGGCCAGCTGCTCACAAGCCTTCTAAGTCGAATACTGAACCAAAGAACTAGTCATATCCTGGGCTGTAGTCATTTCAACAATGTAGTGTAGCTATTCTATTCAGTTCTCATAATTTTGGTTTAGAAGAGGAAGCTTAGACCCAATTTGCTGGTTTGCCTAACGGTCATATCTCTCTACCCCATTCTGAACTTTGGAAGTGATAGTGATATTTCACATTTCCAGTCACTTTTCTGTTGAATTTAATTTTTTATTAAACTGGTCTTCTAGAATTTGATAAAATCTTGGGAAAACAGCATGAATTTCTCAGATGAACAGACTGATCAAGCAGGACTTAGGAAAGAGCTACTGTGTAGAACCAGTTGACATCCAGTTACAGTGACAGTAATGGTTTCAGCCAGATTTTTTTCCTGTGAAAATCATACAGCACAAACAGAATTTTTAAAAAGGACTGAGAAAAGCTGATTTTATGCAGAATTCAATGTTAAGAGATAACATGATTTAGGTGGCCAACAATTTTTAAACTGGGGGAAAAATTGACTTTAAGAAACTGGTAAACAAACAATGGGTACCTATGATGTGTAATGGTTACCATGGATACTTCGGAGATGAAGCATTTGTAACAAGAAAGTAAGGTTAACAGCTATGGTAATAGCTCATCAAAATAATCTTTTCTCAATCAGTCAACATTATTTACTAAGCTTCAATGTCCAAGACTAATAAAATGTAAAATGTAATTTGTATTTCTGTTTCTTTACCTTTTTGCTCCACCTTTCATTACCTTTTTGCTTCAGCAGTCGAGTGGGGCAGTTACTGGCCTACCTAACCCACGGCTGAATTAATGAATATGCCTTCAAGCAAATGGAATTTGAGGGTGGGGGGACTGAAGGAACCAGTTGAATGGGATCAAGAAAAAACTCTAATACTAAAAATGAAGCATTTCCATGGAGTTTTGTGCACGACTTTTGCATCTATTATTCTCTCATTATACCTCCACAGGCTATACAGCAAGGCAGTTAATGTTTTTATTCAACGAATGAAGAAACTAAAGCCCAGAAAGCCTTACTGACTTGCCCAAGGTTACACAACGCAAGTCAGTTGCAAGGGGCAGAACTAAGAACCCAGGCTTCCTTCTTCCCCGCCCATTGAGTCCTGCCATTGAGTCACCCCGCCAGGAGCCATCCACTGGCTTGGAATTTTGGGACAAAACCCTGTGGCTGGAGAGCACTCGCGTTTCACACCTGGGCATGAACCTGTTGTCCGCGCGGCCTCCGTGAGAGGAGAGTGGGCGGGCGGTAAGGCGCAGTTTGGGCTTAAGAGGTAATGGCAGGCTCCTCTCCTCTGGGAGTCAGGTGGTTACTTACTCATATTGCCCGTTCCTCCACGCTACGGTCAGAGTGCAGGGCTCCCGGAGAGGACCCTTTATCTCCAAACCTTGGATAGTATGCGGGCAATAGTTAAGGGTTTCCTTTTTCGAAACACAGACGCGTTGCGGGGCGGTGGGTCTCCCGCCTCTCCGGCCGTCCTCCCCAGTCCCCCCAAGCATCGCGTCCGGTGGCAGCCCTCTCCCCAGCTGTGGTCAGCCTCCCGGCCTCGCGGCACCCACTTCTGAGCTGATCCGCAGTCCCTCAGACCCCCAACCCCGGCCCTGCGCGGCCTCCTTCCCCCTTCTCCCAGGCGGATACTGCAAGGGGCTGGGCTCCGACCGGGAGCGGCGGCTCCATCCCAGCGGCCTACAGGCTCAGTGGCGCTTCGGACTGCAGGAGGCTCGGAAGACACTTCCTCCAGTGTCTGGACACCCACCCGCCTCGGCTGCGCGTTCTTTGAGAAACAGCTGCGCGCCAGGAGAGGGGAGCCGGGAGTCAAGAATCTGACTAGAGAGAGAGCGGCGCCTCGTTCCCCCGCCAGTTTTCCAGGCCGCCGCAGATTCCGCCCCCTGCGGACAACCTGGGAAACTGCACCGAGCGGCCCGACGGATTGGGGACATCTCTTGTCAAGTTCGTCAAGGAATACATTTTAGGTACTACCTGCATTGACACCAAAATTGTTCCGAGGACTTTGAAGATTGCCAGAGAATCAAAACTCAGTTATACCTGCATACATTTGGGGGAACTCAAACGTGTTGGGTCAATAGGGCCCGCATCATCAGTCCAAAACATCCTTAAGGTTATAACACGCTGTGTTGGTCATCATACCTCTCAAATGTTTCCCTTTTCTTCTTTTTTCCCCTAAACTGGAAAATTTCCCCCAAACTCTGACCTTTGATCCTCCCTTTTTTAATCCCCTTCAGATCACCTCTAAGCCCCCCAAAGTTCAATAATGCATCCTTGGCCCAGCCCCCTTACCTAATATAATCCATTGTTAAAACATCACTGTGACGTAACTCACCATTTTACACAGCCACTTAGCCTTGAAACCTCAAAGCCACATACTTTCTTCCCCTCTCCTAATCTCTGTATCCAGTCAACAGGCCTTGTTTATACTTTGCTTTGAAATTACTTTTCAAAATATTTCCCCCCCACACACACACACAATGACATCACTTTATTTGTAAGCCCTTGTGGTATTCTAGCTGGGTCACTGTATTTCCCCCATGTAAATCCAGTGGGCTTTAATATTTCCTTTGATCTTTTTACTATGTTGACAGTCACATCAATATTCTTCTCACAGCAATGTTTCAGTTGTGTTATTCATTTGTTCCAGAATCTGTACTTAACCAGATATTAAGCCTGACTTTAAACCTATAGTAGGAGTATAGTATGGAGACAAAGAGACCAGTGGAACAGAATACAGAGCATCAAAACAGACCCACACATATATGGAAAATTGATACTAAGCATATATGACATTTCAGATCAGCTGTGAAAGTATGGATTATTTACTAAATGGTACTAGGACTATTAATTTTTATATTAAAATTATAAAATTAGATACCCAACACCTTAGAGAGAAAAAAGCAACTTCAGGTGGATTAAATATCTAAATGTGAAAAGCAAAACTTCACAACTTTCAGAAG
This sequence comes from Muscardinus avellanarius, assembly GCF_963383645.1. NCBI lineage: Eukaryota > Metazoa > Chordata > Mammalia > Rodentia > Gliridae > Muscardinus > Muscardinus avellanarius. The sequence continues at coordinate 77,699,882 of NC_137792.1, forward strand.
AAAGTGGGAGAGTAGGGATCTGGGTGATAGAACACTTGCTTAGTATGGACAAAGCCCTGCAATACCCCTCACAAAAAAAAAGAAAGAAAATAGGATAATACTTTAGGACATTGAAATAGGCAATGATAATGATAGCTTTACTTACACAGAATTTCAAAATAGCTGGGCATGGGGGCCCACGCTTGTAATCCCCACGCTTGGGAGGCTAAGACAGGAGGATTGCACGGGTTCAAAGCCATCCTCAGCTACTTAGTGAGACTTTCAGCAACTTAGTGAGACCCTGTTTCCAAATAAAATATAAAAAAAGGGTCTGGGCATATAGCCTGGAGGTAGAAAAGCCTCTGGGTTTCACCCCCAGTACCACACACAAAAAAATAACTTCAAAATATATGTATTTCAAGACAATATAAACAAGTTAAAAGACAAGCCACTGCGTGGGAAAAGATGTTTTTCACTGAATATTATCAACAAAAGTGTTCTATACTCTAGCTCTTATCACCGTTCTGACTTCCTCTCTTGACTCTTATCCCTTGTTTATTTTTCTTCATAGGATTTATTACTATCCACTATTCTAATTTATTTATAAATCTTATTGGCCACTTTCTTCCTCCACTAGTGTGTAAGTTCCATGAGGGTAAATATTTCTGTATTATTTATTTATAGCTGAATTTTCAGTAACTAGAACCTTCCTGAAACAAAATAGAGGCTAGAGAAATATTTAGGGAATAAATAAATGCATGGATTAGTATCCAGGATATGTAAGAACACTTATAAACAAGTTAGAAAAGGAAAGAAACCTAGTAGCAAATTTAACAAAAGATGTGAATAAGCAATTCAAAGAAATTGGTCAAGAAAACCCAAATGGCTAATAAGATATGAAAAGGTATCTAACTTTATTACTATTCAGAAAAATTAAAACTGAAACCATGAGACAAATTTTAGAACCATCTTTTTGGCAAAAAAAAAAATTCAGATAACACCAAGTGTTGTCAAGGATGTAGAACAGATAGAACTCGGATCCACTGTTAGAAGGAGTGTCAGTTGGTAGAATTGCTGTGAAAAGCAGTTTGACAGTGTCTAATAAAGTTGAGACTGTAATACCCATAAAATTAAAAGTTTCATTTTAAGGTGTGAATATCCCTAGAAAAACTCACCAACATTCCCAAGGAGACAATTAAATAATGTTGATTGCTGCATTATTTATCTCAACAAAGAAAGCAAATTAAATGCCAGTTGACAGGTGAACGGATAAATAAATCACGGTATTTCTGAGGTTAAATACTATTTTGGAATCAAATGAATTAATCTAAGTTATATGTAGTGACAGTGTTAAGTTTCAAAAGTACAGCATTGTGCAAAATACAAATTACAGAATATACACTGTATAATATTTGTACAAAGCCTGAAAATATCATCTATCACTTGTGACTATAAAGATATAGAGCAGTATATAAAACATGAAAGCACACAATTACAAATTTTTTGTGATACTACAAATTGAACGGAGGGGAATTACACTTCTGAGCCATATCCCCGGTCCTTTTTATTTTGAAACAGTCTTGCTAAGTTGCTGAGAGTCTCACTAAGTTGCTGAGTCTGGCCTCAGTTTTCAATCTTCCTGACTCATCCTTCTAGATACTGGGATTATAGGTGTGTGCCCCCACGCCTGGCTACAATTATAAATTTAAGAGAGGAAGAGGAGCTGGACAAGGTGGTGCACACGTGTAATCCCAATATTTGGGAGGTTGAAACAAGAAGATTGCAGGCTCAAGGCCAGTCTAAGCAACTCATAGTGAGGCCTTACACAAATTAGTGAGATTCTGTTTTAAAATTTAAAAAAAAAGGTTTGGGGATGTAGTTCAGAGGTAGAACACCTCTGAGTTCAATCCCCAGTATGAGAGAGTCAGAAAGACAGAGAGAGACAGAGATAGAACTGAGAAGACTGTAAAGAGGAAAGAGATATATAGGCAATATCAGCTATATCTATCATCTATAATATTTACTTCTTGAGACAGTCTAGAAGTTGATGCTGCTGGATGGTAAATATCATATTGGTTGTGTTATTTCATGCACTTTTCTGTATTGGAAGTCATTTGCAATCAATGAATATGAAAAATAAAGGGTTGATCTGTAGGGGAAAGTTAGCAGTGTCAAATACTGGCAAGATGCCAGGGAAAATGAAGGTCAAGTAACTTCCTTTGGATGTGTAAAGCAATTCACTGGAGAATGGTAAATGTGTGGTTTCACTAAGGGATGGGGATAGAAGCAAGATTCTGGGGAATTGGGGGTGATGGCAGCGAGGAGATGGAGAAGAGAGACCATGTATTGAAGAGGTTTGAAAATATAAAGAAGAAAAATATAATTTTAGTTAAATTTGTTCTTGACAAAGCCTGAGACCGCTTTAAAGCAAAGGGGAAGGAGCTAGTGAAGAGGAGGCTATTTAAGATGCTAGAAAAGGGAGGCAGCATGGTTGCAAACCAAAGATCTCCTTAGTAATTGGGAAATAAAAGGAAGCAAGAGGGAAATGGAGAAATTGGCTTTAGAGAAAAGGCGAGATACTTCTTCCTCTGAGTCTTACAGTATCTCTACAATTTAAACAGTGCCCGGCATATAGTGGATACTCAATAACTATTTGTTGAGTGAAGAGCATACAAGATTGTGTAGAAAATAAAATATATGGAGGAAAGGATATAAAAAATTGAGGTCTCTACTAGAGGAAATAATAATTGTGTGTAAGAGATGTCCAAAGCAAATAATTAAATGGTCACCGAACAAAATGCACTTAATGAAACCTCATCTTCAATAAAGCAGAAAACTCACCATCTTCACACCCCTACTTCCATGCAATTAAGAGGGTGTTCAGTACTTGTCTTTTATCTATTAGACAGTCATCTCTAAGTGTCTAGAATTTATAAGCTTTCCAGAAACAAAGTAAAAAATTGAGACTTTTGTTTTTGGCTGTAACTCAGTGGTACAACACTTGTCTATCATGCACAACTCCCTGGATTCAATCTCCACCACACAAATTGAGGTCTTTAAAATACTAAAGGTAAGCAGGGTGTGGTGACATAGGCTTGTAATCCCAGTACTTGGGAGGCTGAGACAGGAGGATCACAAGTTTGTGGCCAGCCTTAGCTACTTAGTGAGGCCCTGTTTTTTAAAAAAATAGGGCTGGGGGTAGAATGAATGAGTGAGTGAATGAATTCTACTCAGAGGTAGAATGCCCCTGGGTTCAATCCTCAATAACACATACACACAGTAAGATGATAAAATACTAAAAGAAAATGGCAAACTCGAACATAATAACAACTTAAATGGCTACAGAAGTAGGATATTATGCCAAGTTCATAAATTGATAAATTTATTTCAAAACCAATTTTGGACTGTTGGAGCACAGGCCAAACATAAGCATAAATGATTGATTGATTTTTAAATCACCACTAGTTGAAAGCTTTGCTTTTCATATACACAAATCCAGACTGATATTGCTTTCCATACAGAGCAGTGTAAAAAAGAGCTCTTTTTAAACCTGCAACAATTTTATAATTCTGCAACACATACATTTCTATTTATCTATTTCTATTTTCACTTTTTATAGAATTTAGGGCAAGAAAGACTCATTACCTGAGGTCACAGCCCATCACTGATACTCCAGGTGAGATGATGACAGGCCCAGAAGTCAGGAGAAACTCGCCTCTTTGGGCATACAGTACCCTCCAAAACCTCCTTCTCTCCTCTAAGTATCACCCGCCCTTGGTTACTTTATTCCTATCCTGGCTAATTTTTAAAATTTCTTTCACCCTCCACCTCTTCATTCTCCTTGGCTATTTTCCCCTTTCCCTTTTGTTCCTCTCCTCTCTCCTCTCCCCTTTCCCCTTCCCTCCCCTCTCCCCTTTCCTCTCCCCTTTCCTCTCCCCTCCCCTCTCCTCTCTCCTCTCTCTCCTCTCCCCTCTCCCTTTCCCCTTCCCTCTCCCCTCTCCCTTTTCCCCTCCCCTCCCCCTCTCCTCTCCCCTTCCCCTCCCCTCCCCCTCTCCTCTCCCCTTCCCCTCCCCCTCTCCTCTCCCCTTCCCCTCCCCTCCCCTTCCCCTTCCTCTCCCCTCCCCCTCTTCTCCCTCCTCCCCTCCCCTTCCTCTCCCCCCTCCCCCTCCCCCTCTCCTCTCTCCTCCCCTTCCCCCTCTCTCCTCCCCTTCCCCCTCTCCCCTCTCCTCTTTCCCCTCCCCTCCCCCTCTCCTCTCCCCTTCCCCCTCCTGTCTCTCCCCTCTCCACTCTCCCTCCTACTTCCAGCTCTCCTCTTTTCTTCTTCTTCTTCTCTTCTTCTTCTTCTTCTTCTTCTTCTTCTTCTTCTTCTTCTTCTTCTTCTTCTTCCTCCTCCTCCTCCTCCTCCTCCTCCTCCTCTCTCTCTTCTTTTTTCTTTCTTTCTAATGATTTATTTTATTTTTTATGGTGTTGGGGATTGAACCTAAAGACATTCTACCTCTGAGCTACTACATCCCAGCTTTTAAAATTTTTATTCTTAAATAGAGTCTGGTTAAGTTACCACACCCTAACTTTCACCCTGTGATCCCTCCTGTCTCAGCCTCCCAAGTATTGTGATTACAGGCCTGTATCACTGGGTATGGTTGGCGAGGTTGTCCTTTCTAATTAACGAATCCCATAGCCAGCCCTGGCATCTCCCAAGCCTGGTAACTTCTCTTCTGAGAACTGGAGATGCTGAGCCAAAAGACTAAAGAATTGGTGTGGTCTTTTATGCCCTAAAGATCTTTCCTGAGTGTATTTTTCCAGATATAGCTTCTAAAACTTTTTACAAGCTTTATATTCTACCCATCATTCCCTTCAAACCTGAACACGTGCAGCAGTTAGTTAGTGATCAGAAGGGTGTGCTCATGACTCAAGTACTCAGTTGATCATCCAGCTGAACACTGATAGATTTCTTTTTCTTGTGTGTGTGTGGTAAGGGGGATGAAACCCAGGGGCATTCTACCTCTGAGTTACACCACCAGCCCTATTTTTTTTTTTTTTTTGGTGGTACTGGAGGCAGAACCCAGAGGCTTTCTACCTCCGGGCTATACTCTCAGAGCTATTTTATATTTTATTTGGAAACAGGGTCTCACTAAGTTGCTGAGAGCCTCACTAGATAGCTGAGGCTGGCTTTGAACCTGTAAGATCCTCCTGTCTCAGCCTCCCAAGCGCAGGGATTACAAGCGTGTGCCACTACGCCCGGGTTTTTCACCAGCCCTGTTTTTTATTCTTTATTTCAAAACAGGGTCTCACTGACTTGCAAAGGGCCTCACTATGTAGCTGAGGCTGTCCTTGAACCATGATCCTCTGGTCTCAGCCTCCCAAATGTTGGGATTACAAGTGTGTGCCACCACATCTGGCTAATTTCCATCTTGATTTTGACCTTTGTTGAGTGTTACATTATAAAAATTATAAGTTGTTTAATATATATGTTCTCCCAAATCAGAGAAATACTGATATGTAAATACAGAACATAAAAGCAATAAAAGTGCTGCAAATTCTCAAGATGACACTCATCACATCAATAAGCTGTATTTATTTACTTATCAAAATTTTGATACAGCACATAAAAAATTATCAAGTACATGAGAAAGTCTAAAAAGGAAAATAGAATGATAGGAAAATTCACTTTGGTTTCTCATTTATTTGGAATAAAAATTATCCACATTAGCAAACTAGAGTGATGAGATTTTAACCTTATCATTAGAAACATAGCGTGCGCGCACACACACACACACACACACACACACACACACACACACACAAATACACATTTTCCTTCCAGTGGTGAGGATTGAACCCAGCATCAATCTACTACTTTCGACTACTTGGCTATCTCCCTAGCCCTTACAAAATTTTTTTTGAAACAAAGTCTTGCTAAGTTTCCCATGCTGGACTTGAACTTGGAATTTTTCCACCTCAACCTTCCCAGTAGCTGTGATAACAAGTGTTTGTCACTACACCTGGTGCTATACTTTCATATTTTAAGGCACCAAATTCAAGAATTCACATCATAAACCTTGAAAGCCATTTTTGTCTGTATGTCAATGCTACAAGATCTAGCTAATAACATTTACCTATACTGTGGTGGATATAATGGGATGCTCTATGAAGATTTTTGAGCAACACTCTACCCTCATCCTTCTGCCCCTTCTTGATGCAGGCAGAGAAACAAAAAACTGATCTCTCCTCCAGTGCAAGTGTCACGAAGGAAGAGGAAAACATTGCCTTGTTTTTTCGGTTATTCTTTTAAGTCTTAGTACAGGGTATAAGAAATAAAGATTTGGGAAGAAACAAGTTATGGTGGTACATGCCTATAATCCTAGCACTTGGGAGACTGAGACATAAGGATCACAGTTTCAAGGACAACCTCAACAGTAGTAAGACCTGTTTTAAAAATAAAAATAAACTGAGGGCATAGCTCAGAGGTAGAATGCCCCTGAGTTAAATCACTAGTACCATAAGAAAGAAAGAGAAAGAGAAAGAAAGAAAAAAAGAAAGATTGATTTGGGAAGCAACATAGCTGGTGGAGATACATATTTCTCACTTTATCTCTGAACCTCCAATATACAAGAGCCTCATAAGTGATAAAAGGAGGCAAAGAGGAAAAGAAGAGAATTTAGAGGCTGGTATCTTGTAGTCATGATGACATGAAGCCATGCTGGGGAACAAAAGTGACAGTGCCATTAAAGTCCTGATGAAGAGTTGGCCACCTTAATAAATGGCAGCATAGATGGGTGACTGGAAAGCCAGTGCAAACTATATAAAGAAACCAAGAAATGGGCTTCTCCCCACCACTGCTATTTAAGTCTGGAGTAACTCTGAAGTTCAAAATCAACATGAGGGTAACAAAGGAGGGAAGAGAGTAATCTTAAATCTAATTGAGTTTAAATATGAAATAACTTAGAATCCAAAACATTGAGCTGACTGTGTTTTATGTGGATAGGTGTAGCTTGTTTCTCTCAGGAGGAATGGTCCTTCTAGAAAGAAATTACATCCAGTTAGAGGTAATATGAAGTCCAGATCCGTTCTATTTTGCTTAAGGCTTAATACTTAGCACTTGCTTAGCACCTAGCCCAGCAGCATTTTTACAGGTCACACATCTGCAGAATGTATGGCCATCTTATGCAGAAAATAATGCAGAAAATTAGAATATTCCTAAGAGTAGTAAGTATCAAGACAAATTTGGAAATGATAATCAATTTAAAGACGATTCAATTTCTTTATCACATGCTATTTATTCTTTCTTTAACCTTGGGGCTAATGCTCTGTCTTTTCCCCAATTTCATTGGAGACTGTACCTGCTGAAAGCCTTTATTCTTCAATGCTCACCTCAATTAGTTCTTTCTCTTTGAAGCTTTCCTCCTGTCACCTCTCAGCTGGAAAGGAATGTTCCCTCTTCTGAATAACAGTGTCTTTGTGTACCTCTTATAGAACTTCATGGACCTTCTCAAGGTCTGTTTTGTATCATATTGTTACAGAATAAATAAGAACAAGATGAGCTCTGATTATTCTTATCTTCACTCACCCACCATGTCCTCAGCCTTTTATAGTCACATTTTTAAAGTAAATGTTTATAAAACATGTTTATATCTTACTAAAGCATGTCTGTTTTTTCCTTTATTTAATGTGCATTAATCGTTCTCTCTCCACAATGTATGTATGTATGTATGTATCCTTAGTTAACAATTGAACATTGTTAGCACTTTGGAAGCCACCCCAAACCAAGCACCTTTCTCCAACCATTACTTCTTTCCTAGCACAGAATTAAACCAGAGCCAGTACTGAGCCAACATTCTCTGGTGAGGTATACTGACTGGGTCGTTAAATTTTTTAAAGATTGTATCATTACATTTTGGGGATTTAGTATACAGCTCAGTGGTAGAACACTTGTCTAGCATGTGCAAGGCCCTAAATTCAATCTCCAGCACCACAAACATTTTTAAAAATAATCCCTGGATATAATCACTGTCTTAACTTTTGTGATAGTCATTTTCTGTTTTGATTTTTAGTTTTATTACTTATGAATGTAGTCTAAATGTGTTTGCCTATGTGACATAATACAGTGTGTATTATTTTATATCTTGCTTATTTCATTCGCTATTATGTCATGAGAGAGGTCACTCATTTTTATTAATATATAATATTCCACTGTGTGAATAAATCACAGTTTATTCAATATCAATAGATCTTAGGTAGTTTCCAGTATTTGGCTACTAGAAATTATTTGCTAAGCATTTTCCTGTACATGGCTTTTGGTAAACATACAAATGTTTTTCCCCAAGGTATATTATCTTAGTGGAATTACTGGATCAAAGGCTTCATAGGTTGGGCTTTCCAGAAGCAAAAGTTAAGATGGAATGTTGGCTACATTCTGTTTATTAAGGATCAATGATTGTGAAAGAAAGGCAGAGGAAGTAGGATTGGGCAGTGAAGATGAACTGCAATACAACTATGATAAAGCTTGAATCAACTGTTGGAACGAGGAAAGCCTATCAGGTAGTTCGGTGTTAGGCCACAACTGTCCTGTATATGCCTGCCTCACTCAGTATCAACTGAGGTAAAGCTGTCACTGCTGCTATGGCAGGCCCTCAAGGAGCTAATAAACGAATCTGGGTGTTGCATATCTATGTCTCTACCACAGTCAGGTTCATATGTGTTTAACTCTAGTTAATAATGGCAAACTGGTTTCCACAGTACTTGTACAAATTACACTCCCATTTTCACTCTATGAGAGTTCTCATTGCTTTCCTTCCTTGTTAGATCTTGCTACTGTCAGTCCTTAAGAAGTTTAGTCATTCTAGTAGATGTGTAGCAGTATTTCATTATGGCTTTAATTTGCTTTTTCGGATAACTACAGAGGATAAACTCTTTCTCATGTATATTGCTTTGTTATATCTTCAGTTTTCCACTTGTTTGGGGAGTACTAGGGATAGAATCCGGGGGTGTTGTACCTCTGAGCTACATCTACAGTCCTTTTTATTTTGAAACAAGTCTTACTAGTTACTGTGTTCTGGCTTCAAACCTGTGATCATTATATCTCATCCTCCCAAGTACTGGTATTATAGGCACACAACTGTTTGTTTCTTCTTCCTTAGCTGAGTCTTAGGCATGGATCTGCAGACACAACTGGAAGCCAATTTTCATGTGGCTCTTGACCTAAGATAGGTTTTTACATTTTTAAATTATTGGAAAAATATTAAAATGCCATTGAATTATATGTGTGTGTTTATTTTGATATGTGTGGTACTAGGGATTGAACCCAGGGACTTTTTACCTCTGAGATATACCCCTGAGCCCTATTTTATTTTTTTGCTTGAAACAGGGTCTTGCTAAGTTTCAGTACACTGGCATCAAACTTGTGATCCTCTTGTCTCAGCATCCCAAGTACTTGGATTACATTCATGCATCATCACATTGGGCTGCATGAGTGTTTTTTGTTTCCTTGCTTGCTTTTTGCAGTGCAGGAGATCAAACCTAGGGACTTGTGGATGCTAGGCAAGTTCTTTACCATTGAGATATTTCCACAGCCCAATAAATCGTTATATAAAATTCAAATTTTAGTGTTTATAAGTAAGGTTTTGGAACCCCCACCAAAATCATGTGTTTACTTACAAATTATGGCTGAGTTATGGCTGCTTTTATCCTACAAAAGTCTTGTCATTGAAACAAAAATTCTATACTCTACAAAGCCTCAGTTTGCTGGTCCTGTTCTAGGTGACCGGTTTTCAAAGAGTGGCACCTGGACCAGCAGCATCAGCATCACCTTGGAACTTGATAGAAAAAAAATTCTTAGCTCCAATCCAAACTTGCCAATTGATATATTCTAGGAGTGGATTAAGCCATCTGTGTTTTAACAAGTCCTCAAGGTGAGACAGATGTGCACGTTTAGACCTTGGACAAAGAGTCAAGCCATTTTCTTGGTGAGCCATCATAGTCTTTGGTGTCTTGTTCTATACATAGTGGTTAAGCTGCAAAGAAGTCTTAAAAATATTATATAAATATAGAAGTGTGGAAATTCCAGCTCCTGTTGCTCATGCTTCGTTGCTTTAGGTTTAGGTTCTGTCTCCTGAAGCTATCATTAGAGTCCTCTGTGTGTTTCCAAGAGCACAGAAAATGAATACATCTGTGTGGTTGGTGTCATTTGAAGATGTGGCTGTGGATTCATATAGGAAAAGTAATAAGACCTGGATGGTGCTCAGAAGACACTGTACAGGGACATGATGCTAGTGACCTATTGCAATCTCGATCATGGGGCAACTGAGTTACCAAACCTGAAGTGATCTTTACATGGGAGCAAAGAGCAGATCCATGGATGTTCAAAGACCCTACCCCCAACAAGATCATCCCAGATGTCTACAAAATTAATGAAATATATCTGAGGATCCAGGAAATTTAAGATAAGCATTTATGGCAACTTGAAATCATGAATGGCACATAAATTGTGATGAGTGTTTGGTTAGAAAAACATTTAATTTGAGCTAAAACCACATTTGAAAACTGATTATAAGTAATGAAAATTATTTAGGAATGAGTCCTGAAAAGTTTTTAAAAGTTTACTGTTATAGCTAGGCATGGTGGCACATTCCTGTAATCTCAGTACTTGGGAGCCTGAAACAGGAGAATTGCATGTTTAAGGATAACCTCAGTACCTTAGCAAGACCTGGTTTTCAAATAAAAAATAAAAAGTGTTAATATAGCTTGTAGCTATATTACCTTTGGGTTCAATCCCTGGTAACACACTCAAAAAAAGTGTGGAGCCTTGCGTGGTGGTGCATGCTTGTAATCCCAGCATTTGGGAGGCTGAGACCTGAGGATGGCTGTTCCTGGAGAGCCTCAGCTACTTAGTGAGGCCCTCTGTAACTTAGTGAGACCCTGTTTCAAAATAAAGAATAAAACATAGGGTAGGGGTATAGCTCAGAGGTCAAATGCCCCCGGGTTCCATCCCCAGAACTGCAAAAAAAAAAATAGTGTTGTTATACATGTGAAATAGGAGGAAAATGGACACTGAAAGCAAGATGGAAGGAAGGAAAATGGGATAAACCCCAAGAGGATAGATAATGTGGAATAAAGAGGAATCAGGTATGATCCCTGTCCTTAAAGAGGTCACAGTCTGAGTAGGAAAGTATCCTGAGCCTCTTTTCTCATTTACTGATTTATTCAGAACTCAACTTTGGGAAAGTGTAACTGCACCAAATTGCTGAACCAAACAAGTATTAATGAAACAAATAAATTAACTTGCAAAAAAAATGTTCTGTCTCATTTCCACATTCAGGACTTACCTTCTCATACTCTGGCTTTTCCTTGGCTCAGTCTTAAATCTGAAAGCATCACCTTGCATTTTCTTTTTGTTAACTAGCATCCATTGAGTGCAAATTTTATGTGAGACCATGACAAAAGTTTTATATATTTTTATATTAAATCTTCATAAACCACATTGAATTAAGTATCATATACTCATTTTTAGAGAGGTTAAGTAAGTTGATAGGATTTCAATGTCAAGTCTTTTTGATTCTTTAGACAAAGCTGGCAATAACTGCAATTCTGCCTCTAATAATTTTCACTACGGATGATGTTGTACATTTAGCAAACCCAATCCAAAGTATTTAGCATGTGTTTCATGTTTAGAGCATTGTGGATGGGTAGAATTTCTGGGTGGGGAGCCCTTTAAAAATCCACTGAATCTATTTCCTGAGCTGGGTTTTGTATGATAGTTTTGATGATGCTGTTGTTGTTGTTCTGGGAATTAAACCCAAGGGTGTTCTATCTCTGAGCCAAATCCCAGCCCATATTTTATTTTATTTTTATCCTACGCTTTATTTATTTTTATTGCATTTTTAAATTAAAAAAATTGATATGGCTCATATTGAAAATGGCATACATTCAGACTGTGCTTGGTGCCCTCTCCTCCCCACGCTTCCCCTCCCCCCTCAACAAAGAGTGTCCAGGTTGACTATGCTACATTCATACTTTTATACATATTTGAATGTATCTCCTCCATTAATCAACCCATATTTTATTTTTAATTTTGAAACAGGGCTCGTTACTTGCTGAGGCTGTCTCAAACCTGGGGTCCTCTTGTTTCAGCCTCCCAAGTACTGGGATTACAAGTGTGTGCCACTTGTAAGGAGAAAAATTCTTATGCATTTAACTTTAAATGGCAATAGTTGAAAACATTCCTTAAATGGTCCCCTAATCAGGTAACATTATTATAAACAGGAAAAATACTTTATACTGCTTTTGTTATATCACATATCACTATTATAGTGTATCTTCAAAATAAAATTGTTTCCCCTTCCATTTTTGGGCTTACCCTATTCTAACAGTTTATATTTTGGTTTGAGTTTACTTCAACTTGATTAGATTTGAGTAATGTTTTGACATCTATTTTTTTAACAAATGTTATTTATGCTGGGTGTGGTGGCACATGCTTGTAATCCCTGTGCTTGAGAGGCAGAGACAGGAGGATTGTGCAGGTTAAAAGCCAATCTGTCTGGCTTAAGAGACCCTGTTTCCAAATAAAAATATAAAAAATAGGTGTCTGGGAGTGTAGCCCGGAGGTAGAAGGGTTTCCAGGAACCCCAGTATCACCTAAAACTATTATTTATATACTATATAAGGAAAATATTTCATTGAGGAAATTTAGAAGTAACAGAAAAGTAAAAAATAAGAAAAAAATGTTACCTATGATTCTATCACCTTATTGTAACTCCTGGTAACATTCCAAAAAGAACTTTCCAAACATTTTCCTTTGTGGAAATTTATTTATGTAAGTAATAGTTTTTCTTTCAAAATGAATGATCATTTTATTATTTTTGGTCTGCCTTTTTTCATTCATCAAGATATTAGGAACACATTTCCCTGTCAATACATGTCTATTTACATACCCATCTTTAGTGCTTGTATGGTATTCTATTTATGAATGTATTATACAATGTGCCAATCCTTTCTTCTTGGACATTTAAGTCATTTCCATTAAGGTTCCCCCTCTTTGCACTAACTGTACTAAGAACCATGATTCTTTTGATAATTTTTTTTTGGGGGAAATGGAGATTATATCTAGAGATGCTCTACCATTGAGTTACATCCCAAGATTCCTCCTCCTGCTCCTCCTCCTCCTCCTCCTCCTCCTCCTCCTCCTCCTCCTCCTCCTTCTTCTTTTTCTTCTTCTTCTTCGTGACTCTGGGCATTGGACTTAGGGGTATTCTGCGATTGAGTTACACCACCAACTTTTAAAAATATTTTTATGGTACTGGGAATTGAATCCAGGGGCTTTCTGCCTCTGAGCTATATCCCATCCCTTTTTATTTTTTATTTTTTTGAAACAGGTCTCACTAGATTGCTGAGTCTTGCTACATTGCTGAGTCTTTCCTTGAACAGACAATCATCCTGTCTCTGTGATCCACCACACCCAGCTTAATTTTTATTTTGAAACAGAATCTCAAGAAGTTACTGCACACTCACCTCAACCCTGAGATTCTTCTGTCTCAGCTTCCCAAGTGCTGGGATTATAGATGTGAATCACCATGCCTACTAATATTTTCTTAACTTTTAGATAGTGTCTCACTAAGTTGCTTAGGCTGGCTTCGAACTTGCAATCTTCCTGCCTTAGCATCTCAAATATCTGAGTTTATAGGCATGTGTTACTGCACCTAGTTGAGAATTTACTTTGGATAAAAGGAATATCATGAAGGCAGATGGCAGAAATATTTTTCCGTCATTTTCTCAATATGATTTCTACTGTCAAGGAGGAAGCCCTGTGAAGAATAGGGAATTCATGAAGATGAAGGGGAAAGATGAGCCAGGTTGGGATTTGAATCTGACTTCTGTCATTTACTAGCTATGAAATCTCAGATGAATTATTTAGCCTGTTTCCTTTTTCTCATTTGTGAAATAAGGAAATGATATTTATTTCATGAAATTATTGGTGAGATTAGCAATATCATACATTAAGACTGTAGCATAGTACCTGATACCATAGTTGGCGCTCAAGTAATGGGAGACTACACTAGCTTTTATTATTACCTTTTCTTTAACATAGCACCAAAATATCATGTTAAAATGCCCCTATTATAAATGTCTTAAGAAAAATTATGAAAAAGCTTACTAATTTGAGCAGAATGGCATTGTAGTTGTAAGCAAGATACTGTCATTAGAATCCTTTGTACTGGTTCTAAAAGCCATTGATCAAGTGGGAGAACAGGTAGTTTTAAATCATATTGTGATTTGTTGACAAGTCTCAGATATAGGTTAAGAGGAAGAACCTTGAAATTGCCCTTAAGAAATTCAAAACTATTCAAATACTACCAGTACACATGCATTTTGGTGGCTACAACACAAGTTTGGTTATGTGAAAACAACTATTAGACAACCTCTACAATGTTTATAATATACCAGAACCAGACATATTTTATAGTAGACTGAGATTCATTTGAGGATTCCCAAATATAGCTACAAAGTTTTTTTTTATAAATCTTTACTTTGTTCTCCAACCCCAATGGAGTAGCAGAGTGATTAAAGACCATTTCAAATGAAAAGAAATACTAGGGTAAAGTAGTAGAAGATAGAGCAAGGCACTGAGTGGGTTCCCATAAGATGTAGGTTGAAAAGTATACAGATCATGTATTTAAGCAGATTTGCAAATAAGGATAGCACATACTATGTAAATAGCAGATGTTTCCATAAGCCAAAGGGTAATATTTACATAAATCCTGTGGCAAAGTCTATTGACAAAGCATTGACCTTTCTGGCCAAATTCAGATACTTGGTAGCACTTTCGGCCATGTTAATCTTGAAAAGGAATGAATGCCTTATAGGTACATGGAAGATTTCCAATGTACACATATGTTCTGTCTCCCAAATCAATTTAAATTATGTTTTTGGAACCCAGAACATATGTTTCTACAGAAAAGGTGATATAGAGGGTTGTGAGTTTCCCAGATTTCCTCACAAAAGTACAATGAATTCTCTATGTAACTGAAACATTATACACTGGTAATGAGAAATACAATAGATCAAAGTATCTTTGCAAGCAGGAACACATCAATACACAAGACATATTTCTTTTTTTTTGAACTGTTCATTTTTATTTATTTATTTATTTATTTATTTATTTTTCTTTCTTTTAACAATTTTTTATTGAACATAAATAGTATACATTTAAACTATATTTGGTGCCGTCTCCCCCCCCGCCCCCGTTTTCCCTTCCCCCTCCTACCAATGGTTGTCCAGGTTAACCATGTCATATTCATAATTTTACACATGTTCAGATGTAGACCCTCATTAATCAAGATCAGCCTTCCTCCTCTCCTATCTTTCCATTCAAACTTTGCTGATATTTCCCCTCCATTATCTGGAGTCCCACTGGTATCCTCTGTGTTTCCTAGTTTGGGCATATTAGAGGAAACATATGTACCTTCTCCTTCTGTGCTTGGCTGATCTCACTTAACATAATGTTCTCCAGGGCTTTCCATCTTCTTGCAAATAATATAATTTTGTTCTTCTTTATGGCTGAATAGAATTCTATTGTGTATATTTCCCAAAGTTTTGCTATCCATTCATCTGTTGATGGAGATCTGGGTTGGTTCCATATTTTGGCTATTACAAATTGTGCTGCTATTAACATAGGTATGCATATGTTGCTGTATTTCTCTGAATTCAACCCCTTTGGAAAGATACCCAGGAGTGGTATAGCTGGATCATATGGTGGATCTATTCCCACCTTTCTTAGGAATCTCCACACAGATCTCCATAGTGGCTGAACTAGTTTGCATTCCCACCAACAGTGTAAAAGAGTTCCTCTTGCCCCACATCCTCGCCAGCATTTGTTGTTGTTTGATTTCTTTATGCTTGCTACCCTAACTGGGGTTAGATGGAATCTCAGTGTAGTTTTGATTTGCATCTCCCTGATGGCCAGTGATGAAGAACATCTTTTCATATATTTATTCAAGACATATTTCTTGAACTTTTCTTCTTTGAAGCTCTAGGCAATGAATGGGAAATTTTATCTTCCCTTAGCTGTAGTTTAGTGAAAAAGAAATCCTCTTCTGCTGCTGTCTGGAAGGGTCCTTTCCAGGTCAGATGGATGCATGTATTGCAGCATCCTTATATTTCAAGTGCTTCTTGAACATTTGCCACCAAAGAACATTTCATGACTGAGGAGTCTGTAGAGTGGGGAACAGACCAGAAGTGTTAAACTTCTCTCTTTGGAGGCACTTGGCATTTATTTTTGGTACAGTGGGTTAAACCCAGGGGCATTCTACCTCTGAAATATACCCCAGCTCTTTTTGTTTTATAATAGAGTCTTGCTAAGTTGCTGAGGCTGGCCTCAAAGCTGCGATCCTCCAGTCGTACCCTTCCAAGTACTGGGATTTCAAATATGACTCCAGCTAGGGACACGTCATATTTTTTTCAGTTTGTATCTATTTACATTTAAATAGAAAAATCATATTCAAGCCAGGGATGATGGTACACACCTACAGTCTCAGTACTTGGGAGGTTGAGGCAGGGGCGTCACAGGTTTGACGCCAGACTCAGAAACTTAGCAGGGTCCCGTTTCAAAATGAAAAATAAAATAGGGCTGGGAGTGTACCTCAGTGGTAAAAGGCCTCTGGTTTCAGCCCAACTACCCCTACATACAATTAAGTGAATTCCATCCTTTTTTCTTTTGTGGTACTGGTGATGGAACCCAGGAGCATTCTACCTCCAACCTACACCTCCAGCCCTATTTTTATTCTTTATTTTGAAACAGGTTCTCACTGAGTTGCAAAAAGCCTCACTAGCTGAGGCTGTCCATGAACCATGATCCTCCTGTTCCAGCCTCCCAAATGCTGGGCATCCTTTTTTTTTTTAAACTGAAGTTCCAAAAATGAGAGCCAGTTTTATATGGAAACACTTCATCCCTGATGGACAGTACATGTGTGTACTTCAGGATGAGAAGCATGGGGACTGGAGGGTGAAAGGAATATAAAGTAAATGAGAACATGATGAAGGTAAAATCAAAATTAAGCTAGTCCCTCCAGCCTTTCCTTTCTTTTCTCTTCTGAACACTCCTGCAAGTTGCCAGTTCCTGGGTCTGTCGTTTGTTCTCTGTATTTTATACCTCTACCATATTGCACCCCATTAAGATGTATAACTACACGCAGGGTATGGTGGCGCACGCCTGTAATCCCTGCGCTTGGTAGTCTGAGGCAGGTTCGAAGCCAGCCACAGCTACTTAGTGAGGCTCTCAGCAACTTAGTGAGACCCTGTTTCCAAATAAAATACAAAATAGGTCTGGAAATGTAGCCCAGAGGTAGAAAGCCTCTGGATTCCATGCCCAGTACCCCCCCCCCCCCACACACACAGATGTATGCGTACAATCCACCAATAAAAAACCCAATCTCTCACACTCATTCACACTAATGGTGTAAATGGCCAATTATGGCTAAAACATCACACTTTTATTTTTACATGTTAAAGGTTTCTAAACAAACAAAAATTAAAAAGGAACTTAGCGTATTATCCAAATATATTTGGGCTCAACTATATACTATTTGCAGAAATTACACTTCATTTCAGATTGGTAATTTAGGAAGGTATGCAAAGGAAAATTAATCATGACTTCTTTAAACTTTGCTTAATTTTGGAAATTGTATGCTTTATGCTTGTTGCCTGTTACTGTTATCTATATGTTTTGTTGTCTTTTGTCTCTGAATTTTAAAGGGTAGGATTATTACTTTTTTTTTCCTTTTTGGTGCTAGGGATTGAACTCGGGGTTTCTACCTCTGAGCTACACTCTTAGCTCTATTTTACTTTTTATTTTGAAACAGGGTCTCACTAAATTACTGAATTTGGCCTCAAATTTGTGATTCTCCTTTCTCACCCTCCCAAGTACTGGGATTATAGGCATTAGCCACAATTACCAGCTCGAGGATCATTATTGATGAAATTAAGTGATGAGGAGAAATAAAAGCAATGTTACATTTGCATGTTTTTGCTCTTTGCAAAATGCTTTTACATCCATGATCATGTACATTACTGGCACTGGATTATGACCGAATAGTAAGAAGGACGAGAAGAGAACAAAGCCAACAACCACTGCTATTAAATTACTAATATTAAGTACCTATCATGCGTTGCCCAAGTTTTGTAGAGGACCTTGACTTTGTCCCCCAAGAGTTTTAAAATTCAGGGGTGAAAGCTGGGCGTGGTGATGGACACTTTTAATCCCCGCGCTTGGGAGGCTGAGACAGGAGGATCGCACAGGTTCGAAGCCAGCCTCTGCTACTTAGTGAGGCTCTCTATGTAGGCTCTCAGCAAATAAACCCAGTTTTCAAATAAAGTATAAATAGTTCTGGAGTATAGCCTGGAGGTAGAAAAGCTTCTGGGTTCCATCCCCAGCAACACACACACACACACACACACACACACACACACACACACACACAAATTAAAACTCAGTGGCAAAAGGAAAAGGAGGATGCCTGCACTTTGGCTATCTGAGAGATACCAGGATTGAAAATTGAACAAACATACTTGAAACCCAAGAGTCAGGTTTTGCCTTGTAACTGAACATTTGCAATCTAGAGATTCAAGGAGCGCTTCTCATTTTGCAGAATTTAGGAAGGTGGGAGGTAATAGCATCACAAATCTGATTCCTTTAGAGACCTGGGAATAGGTCTAGGTGGCGGGGGTGGGATGGGGTGGTTGTGTGAGTCTTGGCTTTACGAATGGGGAAAAAGACCTTCTACAATACAGTTATAAGCTGAGGAAAAGTTCTTTGTGCAAGAAGGGGAGAGCGCCCCAAGGTACAAAGAGCAGATTTAAGGAAAAGAGAATTCCTTTTGCACACATCTGTGAGGGAAGTGCAGACTTACTGTTGGGGGCACGTGGAGAAGGACAATTTCAAGGGTTTGCAGTCTAAGGGTTCCCATCTCTGTCCTGGTCTGCGCTCCACACTCAGGCAACAGTTGGTCGTGTGGAGCCTGCCCCAGATCTGAGTGGGGAGGGGGAGTCTCGCGATTGTTGAGGGGGATGGGAAAGGGGGGAGGGTGAAAGGGGGAGGCCATGACGTAGGGTGGGTGGACGGAAGTGGGGCAGGGTTGAGGGTTATTTAAAGAAGGGGGGGCGAGCGAAGGGGTGGAAGCTGAGTGATTCCCCACCCCTGCTCCATCTCGCCGTGCAGCCACTGCCGTCGCCCAGGAGCCCTCATCCCCTTCTCGCCCCCCCCCCCTTGTCTTTCCTGCTCCAACGCCATGGAGCCGGACACAGCCGCAGTGGCAGCCACGGTGGCAGCCGCTGATGCGACCGCCACGATCGTGATCGTAGAGGACGAACAGCCTGGGCCATCCACCTCTCAGGAGGAGCGAGCAGCCGCCGGGGCCACCGAAGTCCCCACAATTTCAGAGAAGGGCGAGAAGAAGAGGGAGGTAAATAGGAAGGGTGTGTGTGTATGTGTTGCGTGTGCTGGACAAATCCTGAGCCTGACCTCTCCGAGGGGCCCACAACCCTGACCTTTCTGCGCCGACAGGTACCCGAGGAGCTCTGCAGGGATGGGGGCGGCGGGCGTGGTGGGGGCTAGACAGTCTAGCAGTCATTCCCCTCCCCCTTTCCTTGTCGCAGCCTGGAGGGCTGGGGCGGGGCGGGGGCGGGCGTGGTTTGGGGTGCCCGGGTGCCAGTTATCCCAGGGCTCCAGAGCCCCTCTAGAGCCCTGGGCCCCTCTACCTTCCCGGAACTGGGGTAATGGGGTGGGGGATGGGACTGTGCTGGAGAAAGCCTCCGCCTCTCCCTCTGCTCTCTATAGCTCTCTCCCTTGCTTGCTCTCACCTCCCTTCCAGTTGGCCTCTGCCTGGGAAATCTGGGCCCTTTAATCTCACATTCGCGCAAAAGGGGTTTGGCTAGGGCTTCTTTTTGTAATTTGAATTTCAAGGGGCTGGTTTTTGGGAGGGGTACGGAAGATGATAGGGAAGACATTTCTTTCTTTGATTGGCAATGTCGGTCTTTTGGATTGCAGAAAAAAGAAATCTCCCTTGTTCCTTTCTTTGGTCCCTGCCTGCAAGGCGGGGGTGTCACTTCGAGAAAAGGAGCTCTTTGATTCATACCCCATAATCCAAACTCCACACTAAGGAACCATGTACGTCGGTGTAGGAAAATTTCCAACGTTTGCACCCTGACTCTTTTCTGCCCTGTCTCTGACAATATAGTGTTTCAGCCAAGGGCCACCCAAATGATTCCCCAGTCCTGGGCCCCAAGCCTTCCAGTCTACCACCTCCCTCTCCTAATGAGCGCTGCTGGCTTTTAGACACGATCAGGCTTTTTTTTCTTTAACAAAAAAATTTTAATCCAGGTTCCCCAGGATGAGCTGCTGCTAACATGCTTAAGGAGAACGCTCTCACATCCATTAAAGCCAAATGCAAAAAATATATATATTCTCTCCATAAGGCATATTTCACATAGACCGAGTGAAACATGCATATAGAACTATAAACCACTTTGAAGAATTCAGATTAAAAATAGAATGGAGCATAAGGAGTTTTGGTGTATAATAAAATTGTAGAACGGATCGTTTATGGAGGGATTTTTTTCTCTTTTGTGAGTAGACATATCGCAATTAAAAATGGTGTGTAGTTATAATTATGCTTTACAGATCTCAAGAGGCTTTGTCTGAATCATTATATGACACTATATGATCAAATGAAAAGCTTTTGAGGGAAATCGACACCTTTCGCTATGAATCAAAAGTAATTTCAAATTCAGCAATTGCTTAAATGCCATATTTTGCTGCTACAAGACTGACTGAACAGAAAGACAGTTGTCATGCCAAGTGAAAACTGTACAAAGCACACAGTTTAAGACCTATGTAGTACCTGGATCAGTAAGGCAATATTGGAAATTAAAGCTGAACCAAATACCAAACAAGCATCAATGTAAATCAAATGTTGGGAAATTCAGAATGTGTCCACGTGCCTTTTATTCTCTAAACTGGGCTAAACACTTTTGTATGGCAATAAATTTCATTGAACTTCCAGATGTGTAGGTTTTTTTGAATTTTAAGAAGCTGGAAAAGAAACAAATCTATATTGTAAGTGCTCAATTGATACTTATATATTCATGAACTCTGCAGCCTCGTCAGAAATTGCCATGATGGTACTTCATTTGTCTACTTAGGATAGGGAAATCAGGTACTGCATGGAAGGAACTTCCTGGGTATCTAAATTTATTTATTAAGGTATTTGCTATATCATTTTTATTTTGAATTCTTTTCTAAAATTTTAAATATATTGCATACTACCTTGGCTCCTTAAGAAGTCTACTAAAAGTAAAGATGAAGCTTTCCCTCACAACCATCAGTTATTGAACTCTAACAATGACACAAATACAATTAGCGGGTTGTTTTCCTTTAATGAAATAATCACTTCCTAGACATTCAGTATGGTGGTGATTTTTTTGTTTTGTTTTTGGTACTGAGGATTGAACTCAGGGGTACCTCTGAGCTATACTCACAGTCCTATTTTATTTTTTATTTTTTTATTTTTTACTTTTTATTATTATTTTTTTTGTGGGTCCGGGGATGGAACCCAGGGGCATTTGACCTCCGAGCTACACCCCCTGCCCTGTTTTATTTTTTATTTTGAAACAGGGTCTCACTGAGCTACAGAGGGCCTCACTAAGTAGCTGAGGCTGTCCGCGAACCGCCATCCTCCAGGTCTCAGCCTCCCGAAAGCTGGGATTACAAACTGGGATTACAAGCGTGGGCCACCACGCCTGGCTTTATTTTTTATTTTGAAACAGGGCCATGCTAGCATGCTAACACTGGCTGAGATTCTCCTGTCTCATCCTTCCAAGTACTAGGATTACAAATATGCACTGCAATACCTGGCTTGGTGTTGGTACTTTTTAAAATTTTTCTGTCTCGTCCCTTAATTGCCAGGCCAATAGGTATCACATTTATCTATCCTATCTATCTATCATCTATCTATCACCTACTTATTTATTTGTAGTGGTGATTGAACCCAGTGGCATTTTACCTCTGGGTTATACCCCCAGCCTTTCTTATATTTTTTAATTTAGAAACAGGGTTTCAGCTGTGGTGGCTCATGTTTATAATCCCAGTACTTAGGCTGAGACAGGAGGACCTCAGGTTCAAAGCTAGCCTGAGCCTTAATGAGGCCCTCTGAAATTTAGTGAGACTCTGTTTCAAATTAAAGAATAAACAATAGGACTAGGTGTGTAGCTCAGAGGTAGAATGCCCCTGAGTTCAAGCCCAGTACTGCAAAAAGAAAGAAAGAACAAAAGAGGGTCTCACTAAGTCACTGAAGATTTCCCCAAGTTGCTAAGGCTGCCCTGGAACCTGTCATCCTTCTGTCACAGCTTCCGAAGTACTGGGATCACAGGGTTGTGCCACCATGCCTGGCTAATATTGATTACTTCTTAAATACCTCATCTACTTTCACCAGAAAGAAATTTTTGGTTTATGACACAGGACGTAGATATAACAAATCCATAAAGTCATTTAAGACAACTGTAATATACAAGAATGCCAGTAAAGGGTGTGGTGGGGCACACCTGTAACTTCAGTATTTGGGAAGCTGAAACTGGAGGATTATAGGTTCAAGGCCAGCCTCAGAAATTTAGACTCTTTCAAAATAAAAAGTAAAAAAGGGCTAGGGGTATAGCTCTAAGGCAGAATGCTCCAGGTTCAATTCCCATTACTACAAACAACAACAACAAACAGTGATTCTGAACTCCAGGGATAAGGAATGTTGCTGTATTTTAGTGCTGAACTTCTACCGTTCCTTTGTGCTGTCCTAGGCATGCCTTCCTCTGGTAGTCTTTGCAGTGTTATTTGCTGCCGTTTTTATTCTTTGGGGTATGAGAAACCAGGTTATTGATCTGGCTAGAATTCTATATTGAATTAAAACAAAGTGGCTCCAAAATGGTACTACTTTTATGTGGAATAAAATAGATGAAATTTAGTGAACTGACTTACAACATTTGTTTTCTCAAAGGTATTTTTACTTTTCCTTTTTTTTTCTTAAGTTTGACCTGGTATGTGACAATCAAATAACCTAACACTCTAGAAATTGGGAGATGATGTTTTGGTAGTGATATTTTTCCTCAAGAAAAAGGTCATGGTCTTTGATACAAGGCCTTTGGATGATCATGTGAGGCATTCCCTTGGCATCTAGATTACTAGATGATAAGATCCACAAGGATTCATTAGAATAGCTTATTCACCTTTTATCTTTTCCTGTTTGAGAAACATATTTTTGAAAATATGTACATATGTGAGAAGGTAGGTATCTTAAAATTTGTTATGAAAGATAGTGCCAATTAAGTATAGCTTTTAATATCACTGCTCAAGATTAGAAATTTTAATTAGCATATACTTAATTTTTATGGTATTATACCAACAAGGTAAATGAAGAATAATGAATAGATTTTTCCCCAAGACAAAAGCTTTCATTTTTCCATAAATGAAGTTCATTTCCCATAAATACTTGTGCATGTGAGTAAAGTAATTGTCACTGTTTTGAAACTTGAAAACTAACTAGACTTCATATAGCCTTTGAAGGAATGTTAAAGGTGTGAATGTTGATATGGAGTTTTCTTGTTGCTTTGAAAATGAAAATAAATTTATAATATATGTGACAGTTTGAAGGTGTGAGTTTGAGGACATCTTGAACAGCATTCTATTGCTGTCCTTCCAATATTATCTTCAAAACATTTTATAGAGATGATCTCTACCTATGAGATGCTATAAATCAAGATGGTTATTATCCTCCAAAGTAGGACTCTGACCAGGGTCAAATTCCATAATCTTACTTTGGATTTCTTCAAGACAAATCTTAGTAAACATTGGAAGACATATTCATTAACCTTGGAGCCATTTTTTCTTATGTTTATGGTTATGTCCTGCTCTTAAATTTTTTTTTTTTTTTTGGTGGTACTGGGGTTCCTGGAAGCCCTTCTACCTCTGGGATACACTCCCATGGGCTATACTTCCAGACCTATTTTATATTTTTATTTGGAAACAGGGTCTCTTAAGCCAGCGTGGCTGGCTCCGAACCTGCCCGATCCTCCTGTCTCCGCCTCCCAAGCGCGGGGATTACAAGCGTGCACCACCACGCCAGGCCATGCTGTTAAATTTTAATGTAGATTTTCAGAAACAGATTGGCAAAGGCCATGATAAAATTGACATAGTTTCTTTAGTTTTCACAAAAAGATTTGTGTTTTGACTTCTGCAAAGTGTGTGTTAAAACTGAAATATTTACTGGGCATGGTGATGTATGCCTGTTAACCCAGTACTTGGGAAGCTGTGACAGGAGGATCACAGGTTTGAAACCAGCCTCAGCAATTTAGTGAGGCCCTCAGTAACCTAGTGAGATCCTCTTTCAAAATAAAAATACAATAGGGCTGAAGGTGTGACTTGGAAGTAGAATGCCTTTAGGATCAGTATCCAGTGTAAAAACAAAATAAAAGAAGGCAAACAAAGAAAACCCCTGAAATACTTGGGCTGTGGATATAGCTTAGTGGTAGAGTATTTGTCTAGCATGTGTGGGGACCTAGGTTCGATCCCTAGTACTGCATGGGAAAAAAATTCTGGAATGCTCTTATCTTAGTTTTGGTCCTAATGGATAGATTTTTAAAAAATTCTTACAGGGAAGGACACTTACTCTCTGTATTTCTATATACATGTACAAGCTTGTTTTGACAAGGGATATTGTTACATTACTGATATTACTACTAATGTTATTTGATGTTAGTTTTTACTAAATTATAATTTTTAAAATATCAATGGTTAATAGTTAATAGCCCTGATAGACTGCTCCTATGAAGTATTTATATAACATAAATAGTTTAAAATGTTTTTCTTTTTAGCTAGAGAAAATAAACAAAAGGCAACACTTTGAAGCTGTACTATTAAATAATTTTAAATATATATGATCAGATTGCATTGCATAAAAATTTAAATATTTCAATTGGACCGTGAAAACATTAAAACAGTTTTTAAAAGTGTCTTTCCCGGAATAGAAATCATAGTCTTTTCTTCTGGAAGTCTGGCTTGTTTCCATTACATAAGGAAGTATTGCTGGAAATTAGTATTGACATTCCTTGAATTCTTTGTATTGTGGTTGGTAATATTAGCCTATTTTAAATTTTAAATTTTATTTTTATGATTATACATTTATTTCTGTTTCAAATTTAACAAGGTGAAAAGGCTCAGTGATTTACATTTGGTTTTTAATTCTAATTCTAATTACTGTCATTTCTCTGGCTTTCAGATTTTTTTTATTGGACCTCAGGTGCACAGAACTGGATTAATCATAAGCCCTGCTTCATAACATCTCATCAGTGGTCCATGCACATCCCAGATTGATTTATTTATAAAGCTATTTATTTATCTTCCCCTTTTTTCAAGTGAGAACACCGACCAATTTAAAAACCTTGCTTTGCAATTTGATGATATTTATTTTCTTTGAAATTCTAGAAAAACATTTCTCCATTTCAACTCAAACTTGGTACTAAAGCTTCTAAATCTGAAAAGGAAATGGACCCAGAATATGAAGAGAAAATGGTAAATATACTCTTGGGTAGGATAGTGAATGCTATAGTTAATTTTTAAAGAGAGGATGTGAAAGATGAAAAATAGATGTGTACATACATTGCATAGGGATTCGTAAATTTTAGAATTGAAAAGCAATTTAACAATTCTATCATAATAAATTTTGTTGAATAAATTAATCTTATTTTCAGATGAGGTAATAAAGGATAAGAGAACTTTATGGAATATTTGGAACTAGGAGCAACATCTCCCTTTTGTTCAGTGCTCTTTACCTCATAGTAAGGGGTCTTATGAAAGAGATATTTTATCCTTTGATGAAAATATCAGTGGCAGTTATTAGTGTGGCTTTGTGATTTGAGAGAAATCTAGTCAAAAGACAGAATGGTATTTATTTCTTCTTGCTTTGGATACACGAGTGAATGATACACGTTAAGGAAACAAGTAATATAATGTAATTTTTTCCAGGGGTTATTGGGGATTGAACCCAGGAGCACTCTACTTCCAAGCTACATTCCCAGACCTTTTCATTATTTTTTAAAATTTTGAAACAGGGTCTCACTAAGTTGCTGAGGGCCTCACTAAATTGCAAAGGGTGGTCTTGAATCTATGATCCTCCTGTCTCGCTTCTCAACTACTAGGATTTCAGGCATGTACCACCACGCCCAACTATAATACACTTTTTAAGAGAAGGATATTCGTTCAATACATGAAAATATCACTTAAGCAGTATAATCTTAGTTATATATATATTTATTTAATTGTTTAATTTTCAATCACTAAGAAGTCAACAGTTAGTTGAAATTTATTTTTCCCCTAAGGAGTTGTTTTTGAAGTAATGTTACTAAAATAAGTAGAGAGGTGGTGGTTGATAGCTATTTTGTAAGATTCTATGCCTTAATGTTTATGGCCACTTCTAATGGGACAGTTACTATATTAGCAACTCTAAAAACAACATTCCAATCAGGATAACATAAAATGGAAAGTTTTGGGCTTCCTTAAAGCTAGTGGTCTGAATATATTTGTCTAACACTTGTATTTATGTTAATTAACTCTTCTGTAAGTTTTGGTGTTACTAATTATGCATCTTTTATTAGCAGCCAAGTGTTTTCTACCCTGTGGTCGGAAGGTGACTTTGAATTAAAAAAAAAACCCACATCTTCATTTTTTCTTTTATCTAGAATGATGTATCTTTTGATCTTTTAAGATTTTAATGAATCAAATTTTATTGTATTTATATGGTACAAATTGTATGACCTTTTATGAGCACTTAGAATATATATCAGCTTTTAATATATAATATATATTAATGATTCCACATATATGTGTGTGTATTTATAGTTTTCTTTAAGTCCTATACTCTTTGGGGATATACTTTATAATAATGCTAGCATAAAATATAATTGTCCAGATCACTGTAATGGAAGAGAGGAATGTTTATTATGTTATTGTACCATGACTTTAAAGATATTTTGAGACAACACTGTATTTCTAGATCTTACATATTTCTAGATGCAGCCTGAAAATTCTCAAGAGTTCATTTATGATGTGTATATATATCATAGTTATTAATTTCATAGTTAATAGTTCTATAATTGGGATATATTATATATGTGATGCCTAATTTGTTTGTTATGTAGGGAAAGAAAATTATGTTTGAAAATAAGATTTATTTTCTGATTTTAACTCTAAAACCTCTGTTTTGGAGATGGTGCTGGATCAAACCTAGGACCTTAGAAAGTGCTATGCCCCTATCCCCCAAAAGAATTGTTCAAGAATACTTCTTTTTTAGGGCATTTACTAAATCTGTCAGATCATTTAGCTTGTACAGACTACTTGAAAATACCATTTTCAAATTTTACTAGTAACTAGCTGTAAAAATCTGGGCAAGGAAGGACCCTTTCTGTGCCTTTATCATCTGCAAAATGAGATGACACTAACAAATGCCTTATAGGTTTCTTAAGGGAATTAAATGGACTTGTATGTTTAAAGTACACAGAAAAGTGTTCAAAATAAATGCAATAATGGTGTTTGTTAAATAATTTGAATGAAAAAGAAAAAGAAAACCTTTACTTTTACTTTTGTTTTTGTAAATTAGAAAGCAGACAGAGCAAAGAGGTTTGAATTTTTATTGAAGCAGACAGAACTTTTTGCACATTTCATTCAACCGTCAGCACAGAAATCTCCAACTTCTCCTCTGAACATGAAATTGGGACGTCCTCGAATAAAGAAAGATGAAAAGCAGAGCTTAATTTCTGCTGGAGAGTATGTTGGCATCTCATTCTCTCTACTTTCTTTCCCTGCCTTCCTTCTGTTCCTACTCTTTCCCCTTCCCTCTTTTCTTATTTCATATAAATTTATATTAAAAATAAGGTTGTTGCCAACGTAAATATTTTGTGAAGGTAACAGAATTATTTCAGAAATCAATTGGTAAAAATGTAGACTGGTTCAGAGCTTTGCCAACTTCTCCACTGATAGGGGACTAATATCTAGGATATAAAAACAATTTTAAATACTTAACACTAAAAAATCAAATAGCCCAACTAAACATGAACAGTTGAAGTAAATAGACACTTCACTAAAGAAGAGAAACAATTGGCCAATGAATGTATGAAAAAATGTTCAACATCATTAGAAATCAGGGAGATACAAACCAAAACTATACAGAAACCGGGCGTGGTGGCACACGCTTGTAATCCCCGCACTTGGGAGGCTGAGACAGGAGGATTGCGCAGGTTCGAAGCCAGCCTTAGCTACTTAGTGAGGCTCAGCAACGTAGCGAGGCCTTGTTTCCAAATAAAATATAAAAGGTCTGGGAGTGTAGCCTGGAGGTAGAAGGCCTCTGGGTTCCATCCCCAGTACCACTAAACAAACAAAACAAAACAACAACAAAAAAACTACACAGACATTTCACAGAATACCTAATGCATGGTAGTCATCAAAAAGTCAAACAACAATAATTGTTAATGAGAATGTGGGGAAATAGGAACTCTTCTACATTATTGGCGGGACTGCAAATTAGTGAAGTTGCTATGGGGGATCAGGGTGGAGATTCCTCAAAAAATCAGGAATGGAGCCACCATATGATCCAGCTATACCACTTTTGAGTATCTTTCCAATGGGATTAAAATCAGAATGTTTTAGTGATACATGCATATTCAGGTTTATACCAGGGTAATTCACAATAGTCAAATTATCAACCAACCCAGTTCCACCAACAGGTGAATGGATTATGAGACTGGTATATACACATAATGGAGTTTTGCTCAGCCACAAAGAAGAACAAACTTATGTCATTTGCTGGAAAATGAATGGGACCAGAGAATATGCTAAGTGAGATTAGCCAGTCATGGAGAATGAAGGGTCATATTTTCTCTCATATGTGGGAGCTAGAGAGAAATTAGAAAACTAAAAGGACTTCAGATAAAGGAGGAAAAACTCCAGTGGAATTATGGAGGGGGTCTAGGAGAAGGAAGGGGGAAGGAGACTTGATAAAATAAACACTTCAAATAATGCTACATACATATGTGAAATTATCAACACCAACATAAATATCATGTACAGGGATAGGGAGGAAGTGTAGCGAGATGGAGGGGGAAATTCACCAAGTACTGTGCATATCCCTATCACTGTACACTTCTGCATGGTGTATAATTACGATGCACCAATAAAAGTATATTAATCAATCAAATTGTAGGCTGGTTTTACCAAATTCTTAGCAAATCCTAGATAACACGTTCTTTTTCTATGAAAGATGTTAGTGCACACTAAGTTGGCACCTTAACCTTTGAGGTGAATATGCATTTTTTTTCAATTCAGCTATCGCCACAGGCGCACTGAACAAGAGGAAGATGAAGAGCTACTGTCTGAGAGTCGGAAAACATCGAATGTGTGTGTTAGATTTGAGGTGTCACCTTCATGTGAGTACTGCATGTTGGCGATTTCTTCTTTTGTGTGTGTGTGCTATTAGAGGTGTGAGCCACCACACCTGTCTCACACTGGGCGTTTTCTTTTTTCACATTGATTTGTGAAAAGTTTTGAGTGTTTTAATGAAAATATGGGCATCCTTTTTTTTTCCAGATGTGAAAGGAGGGCCCCTGAGAGATTATCAGATTAGAGGGCTGAATTGGTTGATCTCCTTGTATGAAAATGGAGTCAATGGTATTTTGGCTGATGAAATGGTAAGGAGCTGGTGGTTAAAATACATCCTCAATTGTAGGTATATTCTAATGTAAGCTTGACAGCTGGCCTACCCCTAATCCCCAGGCTTGGAGGCCTCATTTAGTTATTATAATGTAAAAGGACTTTACAAAGTCTACAATTGTGTAGTAACTTCTAGCATATATACTTTCATGAGGCATGAAATTGTTCCTGAGATTTCTTCAAATAGTACAAAAACTTCCTCATATTTTTGTTTTGTTTGTACTTTGTTTTATTTGTACTTTGTTTTGTTTGTACTTTGTCTTCTAGGATGCACAAGGGCAAGTTGAATGACCAAATTGCTTGTGGTTATTTCTAGGCAGCAGAATTATAACTTAACTTTTTTTTAAAATCAGTGTGGAGATTCCTTAGAAAACTGGGAATGGATCCACCATATGACCAGCTATACCACTCCTGGGTATCCCATGCATACCCATGTTCATAGCAGCACAATTCGTATTAGCCAAAATATGGAACCAACGTAGGTCTCCATCAACAGATGAATGGATTGAAAAATTATGGGAAATACACACATTGGAATTCTACTCAGCAATAAAGAAGTAGAAAATCATGTCATTTTCAAGAAGATGGAAAGAGCTGGAGAACATTATGTTAAGTGAGATCAGCCAAGCACAGCAAGAGAAGGGATATATGTTTTCTCTAATAAGCCCAAACTAGGGACTATTAGGGATACCAGAGGGACTCCAGATAATGGAAGGGAAACCTCTAGCAAAGCTAGAATGGAAGGGTAGGAGAGGAAGAAGGATGAGGTTGATAAATGGAGTAGCAAGGAATATTTGAACTGCCCAATCTTCAATTATTTTTCCTCTTTGTAGTAAATTAGCAGTCCCCAAACAGGCCTTGAGAATAATAAGCAGAAAAAAAGAAGACATAAATGAAAAGTGTTTTTTAAATAAAAAAAGTTAAATTATGCCAGGCGTGGTGATGCACACTTGTAATCCCCGCGCTTGGGAGACTGAGATAGGAGAATTGTGCAGGTTCAAATCTAGCCTCAGCTACTCAGTGTGGCTTTCAGCAACTTAGTGAGACCCTGTTTCCAAATAAAATATAAAATAGGTCTGGGAGTGTAGCCCGGAAATAAAAGGCCCCTGGGTTCCATCCCCAGTACCACTAAAAAAAAAAAAGTTAAGTTATAATTCTGCTGCCTAGAAATAACCAGAAGCAACATTTTTGCATATTTCTTTTTTATTCTTTTTCTTCTGGATGTATTTATTTTGTGTAGTTGAGATCATATTGTTTATGTAATTTTGTATTCTGGTTTCTTTATAGTCATACATATTTTCCATGTAATTAAAACACTTTGTAAATTGAATTGTTTTTTACTGAACAATAATCCCATAGAGGTACCCAAAATTTATTCCACTCTTATTATTGCTCATTAATAAGTAATGCTACTGTGAGGATTTTGTAATATATTTTTCCTGTACTTCTCAAATTATTTTTATAGGATTCCTGGAAGCAGAATTACTTTGAGTGTAAACATTTCAGAGTTTTGATGCAAAGCATCCATAAAACCCATTTCATTAAGTAACATATCAGATAAGATTAACTCTATAAAAAATTTAAGCTTAGTTTTTTTAAGCCCAGAGACATTTTGCCTCTGAGCTACTACACTCCCAGCCTGATTTTATTTTTTATTTGGAAACAGGGTCTTGCTAAGTTACTGAGTCTGGCTTTGAACCTGTGATCCTCCTTGTCTGGCCTAAGTTTAGTTTTTAAAGGAAATATGTATTTTACTTAGAGATAAAGCTAAAATATTTTACTTTTATTTACTTACTTTATATTGTGCTATGGATTGAACCCATGGCTTCATGCATGCTAAGCAAGTGCTCTACCACTGATCTATACTCCTAGCCCCAAAAGATATTTAATTAATTAATAATTAATTATTTCGCTGCTCTGAGGTTGAACCAAGGGGCATTTTACCTCTGAGCTGCACCCCCAAACCTATTTTTTTTTAAGTTCTAAACAGGGTCTCACCAAGTTGCGAAGGGCCTCATTAAGTGGCCGAAACTAATTGTGAACTGTCTTCAGCCTCCCAAGTACTGGAATTACGAGCATGTACCATAACATCTGGCTCCAAAAGATGTTTTAAAAGGCTGAATTGCCTAGGGCATAGTTCCTTTGTTCATGGGTTCATATGTGTTCAATATATTATTATTGTTTTGGTACTGGGGATTGAATCCAGGGACATTCTACCTGTGAGTTACACACCTAGCCCCTTTTAAAAAATTTGTCATTGTTATTTCAAAATGGTCTTGCTAGGTTGCTGAGATTCTCACTAAGTTGCTGAGGCTGGTCTTAAACCTGTGATTCCCCTGTCTCAGCTGTTCAATTATAAGATTATAGGCATGTGCCACCATGTCTAGCTCATATTTTTTTTTATTTTGAAACAGAATCTCACTGAACTGATGAGGGGCTTGCTAAGTTTCTGAGACTGGCCTCGAACCTGTGATTCTCCAATATATTATTATTTTATTAATACCACAGGACTAGGTCATTTTTAAGGTCTTTTCTGGCTGCAAAGCTCTTTTCTTTTATAGATTGTAAGGGTTTAAGTGTGTGGGATA
The DNA here is from genome assembly GCF_963383645.1 of Muscardinus avellanarius. Lineage (NCBI taxonomy): Eukaryota > Metazoa > Chordata > Mammalia > Rodentia > Gliridae > Muscardinus > Muscardinus avellanarius. The sequence goes on from NC_137792.1 coordinate 77,732,234, forward strand.
CAGGTAAAATATATAGGCTGTCCTAATGTTTATTCCAATAGAAAAAAAAAGAATGGTGTTTAAATAGGCTGGCAAAGGAAATCTGTCTTTGTGAAATACACACAATTACTGGTTTTATAACTACCAGAAAAACTGCATATTAGTTTGCTTGTTTCTTTAGAAGTAAAAATTACCTCAATATAAGTTCTTTTGTTAAGCATCATTCTGAGTGCAGGTGCTTGGTACTTTGTATCTTCATACTAAGTACTACATTGAAATGGCTTATTACTTGCTTTTAAAAAGTACTTTTTCTTTTTCTTTGGTAGAAATGTAATTCCCAATGTGAGATAGTTGGTAACTGTCTTTTATAATGTTACCAATAAATTGTTTTATGATAGAAGGTACATTTATGGATTTTTTTCTTATGATGATAATGCAGGGTCTTGGTAAGACTTTACAAACTATTGCTTTGCTCGGTTACCTGAAGCACTACCGAAACATTCCTGGACCTCACATGGTTTTAGTTCCAAAGTCTACTTTACACAACTGGATGAATGAATTTAAACGATGGGTCCCATCTCTCCGGGTTATTTGTTTCATTGGAGACAAAGATGCAAGAGTAAGTGAGAAACAAATTTTAAAAGTCATTTAAAAATTACATAATTTCTGGAGTTAAGTTATATACTATTGCTGTTAAATGCTTAAGTTGACTACTACTACTAATAGTAATGCATAAGTTATGCTTACTTTAACCTAGGCTTTACTGTAAGTACTTTGTATATTAATTTAATTACCACAAAATCCTGTGAGGAAATGTATTGCCCATTATTAGTACATTATTCTTTATCTAACTTTTAACTAGCTGATTAACTTAAGTATTTTTTTTTCTTGGTGGTACTAGGGTTCCTGGAAGCCCTTCTACCTCTGGCTACACTCCCACGGGCTACACTCCCAGACCTATTTTTATACTTTTTTTTAAATGTGGAAACAGGGTCTCTTAAGCCAGTGCAGCTGGCTTTGAACCTGCGTGATCCTCCTGTCTCTGCCTCCCAAGGGCGGGGATTAAAAGTGTGCATCACCACATCCGGCTAACTTAAGTATTTTTGAGTTGTACTTTTAAGTGACTTTTTACTTTAAAAACCTTATTAACAGTATGTATTATAATTGACTATCATCTGTGCTGTTTTGAAGCCCAAAATGTATAAATCTCAATGACTTAATTTTTTCTACTTTTCAAATTTTTGACTTGGTATATACATAGAGATGTACAAGTACACAAGTAGAATTTCTTCTATATATGCAGAGAACCTTATATTCTGTGTTCATGCAAGATATGTACATGTCTATTTATACTCATAATATTAGAAACTCAGGATTTTTGGAAGACGGTGTTTTTATTAGCCATTTGTCAATTTAGTAGGCTATAATTAATTTAGGACTATAGAATTAATCTGAAAATACATTATGCACAAATAAAAAAGTGAAAAATCAGGTTTGAAAGCATACTATTAAATTTTGTCTTTATTTTGCCTCCAGAGAGAATAGTTTAAAAATCCATTCTATTTTGCATATTTAGATAGGTTACCAAAAGATATTCTCAAAAGAATATCATAATGAATTATGCAATTTTATCCTCATCATTTAGCCTGAAGAAAAAATACTTAAATTTATTTAAATTTAATTTATTAATAATTTAAATGTTGAAATTCAACTGAGTTAATAAATTTAGAATTACAGGCTTGATTCTTACCTCTGCTAATATTTTCCTATAGAAAATTAGTCATGTGGAATGCTTTCTGGTCACTGATATTATTTAATGTAATACTATTTACAAAACTTTATGGCTAGACGTGGTGGTGCACGCTTGTGGTCCCAGCATTTGGGAGGTGGAGACCTGAGGATCGTGGTTTGCCGACAGCCTCAGCTACTTGACGAGGCCCTTTGCAACTCAGTGAGACCCGATTTCAAAAAATAAAAAGACAAAAACAGGACTGGGAGTGTAGCTCAGAGGTAGAATGCTCCTGAGTTCCATTCTCTGGTACCACAAAAAAACTCCCCAAAACCCAAAAACAAACCAAAACAACAACAACAACAAAACATTATATCTCTAAAATATTGACTTTTGCCAAAATTATTCCTGAAAGTTCATAAGCAAAAGAGAAACATCTAGGTTTGTGTTTTCATAATGTAAAAATGTAAATCAACTTTCAACTCCGTTATGTGGAATCCAAGGGTTTCATGAAGTATATCTGGAAGTTTTTAAAGAAAGAGTGGGTTTATTTAATTTGTGAATGTCTACCTATGACCCATGGGAGGTTGGGCTTCTGGTGATTTAAAATTTTACTTAATCTTGAAAACTAATCTTTTTTATTGGTGGATTATAGGCATACATCTTAATGGGGTAGGGATAGTAGAGGCATACATGCACACGTCACTCACTTAACCCTTTCCCAATTCCCACCCCATTGCCTCCCTTCCTTTTCCCTCCATCTCATGTTTAGCTTAGTGATTGATATGTTTGTGAATGTACATCATGTCCATTAGGGAATTTCTCTCTTCCCTCCTTCCATCCCCCTCAGTTAAGTCACCTTATTTGCTCATCTTTGGTTTTTTTTGTTTCTTTGTCTCTAGTTCCTCCTATGACCCTTTTTCTCCCTAGCTTCCATGTATTAGGGAGAACATCCAATTTTTAAAATTTTTGTAACTGACTAATCTCACTTAGCATAATGTTCTCCATTTCCATCCATTTCCCTGAAAATGATGTAATTTTCTTCTTTATGGCTGAATAAAATTCCATTGTATACATATCCCATAGCATTGCAATCCATTCGTCTGTTGATGGACATCTTGGCTGGTTCCATAGTTTGGCAATTGTGATTTGTGCAGCTATGAACACAGATACACATACTTTAGTTTGGTAGTTTGGTTTCCATTCCTTTGGGTAGATACCCAGAAGTGGTGTTGCTGGATCATATAGTGAGTTCTTTCCCATTCTTCTGAGGATCCTTTATACTGTTTCCCAAAGTGGTTGCACAAATTTGCAATTGCATCATAAATGTATTAGAGTTCCCACTTCTCCACATCCTCACCAGCATTTGTTGTTATTTGTGCTTTGAATGATTGCCATTCTAATTTAAGTTAGGTGAAATCTCAGGATAGTTTTGATTTGGATCTCTCTGATTACTAAAGATGTTTAACATTTTTTATACCTTTATTGGCCATTTGAATTTTTTTAAGTGTCTGCTTAGTTCACTTGCCCATTTTTTGAATGGGATTTTTTGTTTTTATAGTGCTGAGTTTCTTGAGTTCTCTGTATATTTTAGATATTAGTCCTCTATCAGAGGAATAGTTGTCAAAAAATTTCTCCCATTCTTTTGGCTTTCTCTTGAGGTTCTATATAGTTTTCTTTGCTGTACCGAAGCTCTTCAGTTTAATGCAACCCCATGTATTGATCTGCTTTTTAATTTCTTGTGCCTTTGGGGTCTTGCTGAGAAAGTTTTTACTTGTGCCTATGTTGCAGTCTTGGACCTATGCTCTCTTCAAGGAAATGCAGGGTCTTTGGTCTGATTTCCAAGTCCATCTTGAATTGACTCTTGTGCATGGAGAGAAAGTGGGTTTATGTCCATTTTTATGCATATGGTTAACCAGTTTTACCAACACCATTTGTTGAAGAGGCTATCTTTTTTCAATGTATGTTTTTGGCACCTTTGTAAAAAATCAATTGTCTGTAAGTGTGGGGATTTGTTTGTGAGACTTCTATTCTGCTCCATTGGTCTATGTATCTGGTTTTGTGCCAGTACCATGGTGTTTTTATTACAATGGCTTTGTAGTATCGTTTAAATCCAGGTATTGTGATTCTTCCTGCATGTTTATTTTTTCTGAGAACTACTTTGGCTATTCTGTTTTTTCTTGTTGTTCCAAATGAATTTAAGGACTGATTTTTCTATGTGTGTGAGGAATGACCTTGGCAATTTAATGGGAATTGCATTGAATCTGTAGATTATTTTTGGAAGAATGGCCATTTTGGTTATATTTATTCTGCCTATCCAAGAACATGAAAGACTTTTCTATCTCTTAAGGTCTTCTATTTCTTTTTTCAATATTTTATAATTTTTTTTGTAGAAGGTCTTTTACTGCTTTGGTTAGGTGTACTTAATTACTTCATTTTTTGTGGGATATCCTTAGTGGAAGTGTTTTTTGGATTCCTTTTTCAGTGGATTTATGCTTGACATACAGGAAAGCTTCTGTTTTTTTTTTTTTTATCTAGACACTGCTGAATATGTTGATCAGTTTTTTTTTTTTTTGGTGGTACTGGGGTTTCTGGAAACCCTTCTACCTCCAGGCTATTCTCCCAGACCTATATATATATATATGTATAATAAAAACCCATATATATATTATTTATAAATATATATAATAAATATATATATATAAATATATATAATATATTATAATATATATAAAATATAAATATATAAATATATATAAATAATATATAAATATATAAATAATATATAAACATAATATATAAATAATATATAAATATATATATAAATAAATATATATACCCATATATATTTTATATTTATAAATATATATATATATATATATATTTTTTTTTTAAAATTTGGAAACAGGGTCTCTTAAGCCAGCAAGGCTGGCTTCGAACCAGCGTGATCCTCCTGTCTCCGCCTCCCAAGCATGGGGATTACAAGTCACCATGACCGGCATTTTGTTGATCAGTTTTATAAGCTTTTTGGTTGAGTTTATTGGGTCTTCTAAGTATAATATCATGTCTTCTGCAAATAGTGATAGTTTTAGTTCTTTTCCTATTTGTACTCCTTTGATTTTCTTCTATTGCCTTTTGGATTCTCTGCAGTGCTTTTAGCATAAATGAGTGTTGGATTTTGTCGAATGTCTTTTTTTCAGCGTTATTGAAATGATCATGTGGTTTTTGTATTTGGTTCTGTTTATTTGGTGAATTGCATGGATTTTTTTTTTTTTTGTATGTTGAAGCAGCCTTGCATCCCTGACTTGAACCTTATTTGGTCATGTTGTATTATTTTCTTGATGTGGTTTTGAATGCGTTTTCTTAGTATTTTGTTTAGCAGTTTTACATGTAAGTTAATCAGTGAAATAGGCCTATACTTTTCTTTTCTTTAGCTCTTTATTTGGTTTTGGTATTAATGTGATTTTGGCTTCATAGAATGTATTTGGGAGAGTCTCATTTCTATTTCATGGAATAGACTGAGGAGTATTGGAATTAGTTCTTCAACAAAGGTTTTATAAAATTCACTTGAGAAACTATCTGGTCCTGGCCTTTTGTTTGATGGTAGGCTCTTTATTGGTGCCTCAATTTCTTTGATTGCTCTTGATCAGTTTAAATTTTCTAGATCTTCTTGTTTTAATTTAGGAAGGTTGTATGTGTCTAGGAAACTGAAAATTTCTTCTAAGTTTTTCATTTTGTCGGAGATAGTTTTTCAAAGTAGTTTCTGATAATCTTTTGAATTTTCATGCTGTCTGTGATAATATCTTTATTTCACCTCTTAGTAAGTTGGATTGTTTTTTTCTTTCTTTTGGTTAGAATTTTGTATTGGTTTATTTATCTTGTTTATTTTTATAAAAAAAAACCCAGCTTTTGGTTTTGTTGATTTTTTTATTTGTTTTTTCTTTACTTCATTGATTTCTTCTCTGATTTTAATAATTTGCTGTCTTCTACTGGCTTGGGGTTAGACTGTTCCTGTTTTTCAAGGGCTTTGAGGTGTGTCATTAGGTTATTTATTTGGTGGTTTTCTGTTCTTATGTGGGCACTGAGTGCTATTAATTTTTTCCTTATTACTGCCTTCAGGTTGTCCCAAAGGTTTTGATTGAAAACTAATCTTTAGTCAGTCCTTTTAAAATTGTGAGTTATCATTCATTAATGGGTTGTGATTTCAGCTTAGTGGGTGAGGACACACATTTTTAAAACACTGATGGAGAATAGAATAGCATACAAGTAGAGTTTTATACTAAGTATAAGTATTGTTTTGAGAAAATTTTAAGTTGCCTTTTTCTGTGTATACACAAAAATATGTGTGTATTGTACTGCAACTAAAAGAGAAATTTTACTCTTAACTATGTAAAAGTAGTTTCAAAACCAGAAATTTTCAATCACATAAAGAATTAACATACCATATCCAGCACTTAGTGATTGATACTGAGTTATATGTGTATATATACATGTATATATGATATATATATATATATATATATATATATATATATATATATATTGCATATATGTTCCAGATAATATTTGAATATTGGTTCCACATGGGGGTAGATATGTTGTATCTTTCAACTTTTTTGGCCTTCTGTAAACAACTTATTAGATCATATTTTTTAAAAAACCTGATGTAGGTTATTTTTTAAGTTTCTTATTGATGCATTGTATTCATACATCTTAATGGGATGCAAGATGATGGAGACATACATGCGCATATCACCCAATTAGCCCTTAGCCAGTTCCCACCCCATTTCCTTCCCCTTCCTCCTTCTAATGTTTGGCTTAGTTATTGATATTGGTATGTGTGTTAAAGTACATTATGTGCATTAGAGATTTTCCCTCTTTCCCTCCTCTCATCCCCTCAGTTAGGTCACCTTATTTGCTCATATATAGAATCTCCTTTGTCTAGATTCCTCCTATGACTCATTTTCTCCCTAGCGTTTGCATATTAGGGAGAGCATCTGATTTATCATTTTTTGTTACTGACTAATCTTACTTAGCATAATGTCCTCCAGTTCCATTCATTACCCTGTAAATTAAGTAATTTGTTTTTCTTTATGGCTGAGTAATATTCCATTGTGTACATATCCCATAGTTTTGTAATCCATTAATCTGTTGATGGACATCTTGGCTGGTTCCATAGTTTGGCAATGGTGAATTGTGCAGCTCTAAACATAGATATGCATGCATGGTTTGGTAGTTTGGTTTCCTTTGTTTTGGATAGATACCCAGAAGTGGTATTTCTGGATTATATGGTAAGTTCATTACCATTCTTCTGAGGATTCTCCATACTGTTTTCCAAAGTGGTTACACTCATTTGCAATCCCACCAACAATGTAGTAGAGTTCCCACTTCTCCACATCCTCACCAGCATTTGTTGTTGTTTGTGTTTTGAATGATTGCCATTCTAGTTGGAGCTAGATGGAATCTCAAGGTAGTCTGATTTGAATCTCCCTGATTGCTACTGATGTTGAGCATTTTTCTTGCATTTATTGGCCATTTGAATTTCTTCCTTTGTGAAGTGTCTATTTAGTTCACTTTCCCACTTTTTGATTGAGTTATTTGTTTTTGTAATTCTGAGTTTCATGAGTTCTCTGTATATTCTAGATATTAGTCCCCTATTAGAGGCATAGCTGGCAAAAATCTTCTCCCATTCTATTGGCTTTCTGTTGATGTTCTTGATAGTTTCTTTTGCTAAACAGAAGCTCTTCAATTTAATGCAATCCCACGTATTGATTTGCCTTTTAGTTTCTTGTGCCTTTGCGATCTTGTTGAGAAAGTTTTGTCTGTGCCTATGTGTTGCAGTTTTGGACCTATGCCTTCTTCAAGGAGCCTCAAGGTCTCTGGTCTAATTTCCAAGTCTTTGATCCATCTTGAATTGACTCTTGTGCAGGGTGAAAAAGTGGGATTAATTTCCATTTTTTGCATATGGTTAACCACTTTTGCCAACACCATTTGTTGTAGAGGCTATCTTTTTTCTAGTGTATATTTTTTGCCCACTTGTCAAAAATTAATTGGCTGTAAAGTGTGTGACTTTGTTTCTGAATCTTCTATTCTGCTCCATTGGTCAATGTATCTGTTTTTGTGTTAGTATCATGCTGTTTTTATTACTATGGCTTTATAGTATAGTTTAAAGTCAGGTATTGTAATTCTTCCTGAATGGATTTTGTTGCTGGGAACTACTTTGCTATTATGGGTTTTTTGTTGTTCCAACTGAATTTTAAGGACTAATTTTTCTATGTCTGTGAGGAATGATCTTGGTAATTTAGTGGGTCTGTCATTGAATCTGTAGATCACTTGTGGAAGTATGGCCATTTTTATGATATTTTTTCTGTCTATCCATGAACATGGAAGATTGTTCCATCTTCTAAGGTCTTTGATTTCTTTTTTCAATGTTTTAATAATTTTCTTTGTAGAGTTCTTTTACCTCTTTGGTTAAGTTTATTCCTAAGTATTTTATTTTTTTGTGGGAAATTCTGAGTGGAAGTGTTTTCTGTATTTCCTTTTCAGTGGGTTTATGGATGGCATACAGAAAAGCTTCTGATTTGTAAGATTGATTTTTGTATCCAGACACTTGGTTGCATTTGTTGCTCAGTTCTATAAACTTTTTGATTGAGTTTGTTGGGTCTTCTAAGTATAGTATCATGTCATCTGCAAATGGTGAAAGTTTGAGTTCTTCTTTTCCTCATTGTATTCCTTTGATATTCTTTTCTTGCCTTATTGCTGAGACTCAAGTACTATATTGAAGATAAGTGGTGATAATGGACATCCTTGTTTTGTTCCTGTTTTTAAGGGAAATTATTGAAGTTATTCCTCATTTAATATGATGCTGGCTGTGGGCCTATTGTAGATTGCTTTTATGATGTTGAGGTATGTTCCTTCTATTCCGATTCTCTGCAGTGCTTTTAGTATAAATGGATGCTGGATTTTGTCAAATGCTATTTTAGCATCTATTGAAATGATTTTTGTCTTTGGTTCTGTTTATATGATGAATAACATGGGTTGATTTTTTTTTTTTGGTGGTACTGGGGTTTCTCAAAGCCCTTCTACCTCTGGGCTACACTCCCAGACCTATTTCATACATTTTATTTGGAAACATGGTGTCTTAAGCCAGCGCAGCTGGCTTCGAACCTGTGTGATCCTCCTGTCTCTGCCTCCCAAGCGTGGGGATTACAAGCGTGCACCACTATGTCCGGGAGGGATTGATATTTGTATGTTTAATCAGCCTTACATTCCTGGGATGAATCCTACCTGTTCATGGTGTATGATTTTCTTGATGTGGATTATTATTATTATTATTATTATTATTATTATTATTATTGGTACTGGGGTTTCTGGAAGCCCTTCTGCCTCCAGGCTACACTCCCAGACCTATTTTATACTTTTTTAAAATTTTTGGAAACAGGGTCTCCTAAGCCAGCGCGGCTGGCTTCGAATCTGCACAATCCTCCAGTCTCTGCCTCCCAAGTGCGGGGATTACAAACGTGCAATTGTGCGCCACCACACCCGGCCTTGATGTGGGTTTGAATTTGCATTGCTAGTGTTTTGTTTAGCAGTTTTCCATCCAAGCTCATCAGTGATAAAGGTCTGTAGTTTTCCTTCCTCGAGCTGTCTTTCTTTCTTTTTGGTATTAATGTGATATTGACTTCATAGAATGTATTTGGGAGTGTCCTCTTTTTTCCTATTTCATGAAATAGATTAAGGAGTATCGGGATTAGCTCTTCCATAAAGGTTTTAAAAATTTACTGGGAAAAACATCTGGTCCTGGGCTTTTGTTTGATAGTAGGCTTATTATTGCTGTTTCAACCTCTTTGATTGCTATTGGTTGGTTTAAATTTTCTATATCTTTTTGACTCAGTTTAGGAAGGTTATATTTATCTAGAAAGTTTTCAGTTTCTTCCAGATTTTCTATTTTGTTGGAGTACAGTTTTTCAAAGTAGTCTCTAATAGACCTCTGGAATTACAATATTAGCAGTAATCTCTCCTTTTTCAGATCTTATCTTCATAATTTGAGTTGATTCCCCTTTTTTGGTTTGATTGGCTCATGATTTAGCTATCTTAATTTTTTTCGAAAAATCAGCTCTTGGTTATGTTGATTTTCTGTATTTTTTTTTGGTTCTCTACTTTGTTTATTTCTGCTCTGATTTTAATAATTTTCTGTCTTGTACTTGCTTTGGGGTTAGTTTGTTCCTGTTTTTTAAGGGCTTTGAGGTGTGTCATTAGGTTATTTATTTGGTGATTTTCTGTTCTTATGGGAGCACTCAGTGCTATGAATTTTCCTCTTAATAATGCCTTCAAAACATCCCAGATATTTTGATATGTTCTATCTCTATTTTTGTTTGTTTCTAGACATTTCTTGATTTCATGCCTTACTACTTCTATGACCTATTATTCATTCAGCAGTGTGGTGTTCAGTCTCCACATTTTTATGAGTTTTCTCTGGGTGTTCTTATAGTTGATATCTAGTTTCATTCCATTATGTTCTGAAAGGGTACAGGGAAGTATATTACATTTTTAACATTCGCTAGTGCTCACTTTGTGTCCCAGGATGTGATTAATATTTTTTTCATTTAAAAATTTTTTATGTGTATCATATTGAAAATGGCATTCATTTAGACAGTGCTTTGTGCCCTCTCCCTTGCTTCCCTTTTCACCCTTCCCAATAATGAGTAGTCTAGGTTAACCATGTTACATTCATAATTTTACACATATTCGAATGTAGCTCCTCCATTAATCAACCTCAGCCTTCTTCCACTCCTACCCTTCCATTCTAGCTTTGCTGAGGTTTCCCCTCCATTATCTGGAGTCACTCTGGTATCCCCAATACTCCCTAGTTTGGGCATGTTAGAGAAAACATGTCCCTTCTCAGTGTTTGGCTGATTTCACTTAACAATGTTCTCCAGGTCTTTCCATCTTCCTGCGAATTACATGATTTGTTCTTCTTTATTGCATGATTTTGTTCTTCTTTATCTTCTAATAGTAGAATTCTATTGTGTGTATTTCCCATAATTCTGCAATCCATTTATCTGTTGCTGAAGACCTAGGTTGGTTCCATATTTTGGCTATTACAAATTGTGCTACTATGAACTTGGGTATCATATGTTACTGTAGTTTTGTAATTTCAACCCCTTTGGAAAGATTCCCAGGAGTGGTATAGCCAGATCATATGGTGGATCCATTCCCAATATTCTAAGGAATCTCCACACTGATCTCCATAGTTTTTGAATTAGTTTGCACTCCCACCAACAGTGTAAAAGTGTTCCTCTTTCCCCACATCCTCATCAGCATTTTTTATTATTTGATTTTTTTATGCTTGCCACTCTTATTGGGCTTAGATGAAATCTTAGTGTAGTTTTGATTTGCATCTCCCTGATGGCTAATGATGTTTAAAAATTTTTCATGTATCTATTGGCCATTTGTATCTCTTATTTTGTGAAGTGTCTATTCAATTCAGTTGCCCATTACTTGATTGGGTTATTTGTTTTGCTAGTGTAGAGCCTTTTGAATTCCTTGTATATTCTGAATATTAGCCCTCTATCAGAATGGTGGCTGGTAAAGATCTTTTCCCATTCTATGACCTTTCTCTTTAGGTTCTTGTTGGTTTCCTTTGACGAACAGAAGCTTTATTTATTCTAAATTTTATTTATTCTAAAATTTATTCTGCCTATCCATGAGCAAGGGAGATCTTTCCATCTTCCAAGGTATTTTTCAATTTCTTTCTTTAATGTTTTATAGTTCTCACTGTAGGTCTTTTAAATCTTTGGTTAGATTTTATCCTAGGTATTTTATTGGTTTTGAGGTTATAGTGAATGGAGTTTTTTTTTTCTTTCATTGTGGATCCATTGTTGCCATATAGAAAAGCAACTGATTGATTCTGTATCCCGCAACTTTGTAGAATTGGCTAATCAACTCCAATAGTCTTTTAATTTTTTTAGTTCTTTGGGTCTTGTAGATAAAGTATCATGTCATCTGCAAACTAGGATAATTTTATTTCCTCTCTTCCTGTTTGAATCTTTTGATAGCCTTTTATTCTCCTATTGCTGTGGCAAGAGTCTCAAGGACTATATTGAAAAGGAGTGGTGATATTGGGTATCTTTGTCTTGTTCCTGATTTTAGAGGAAATTCTTGCCATTTTCCCCATTCAATATGATGTTTGCTTTGAGTTTATTGTATATTGCCTTAATGATGTTCAATATGTTTCTTCTATTCTAATTTTCTGCAGTGTTTTTAATATGAATGGATGTTGGATTTTGTCAAATGCTTTTTCAGAATCTATTAATGTGATCATGTGGTTTTTGCTCTCAGTTCTGTTTATGTGGTGAATAACATGTATTGATTTTTGTATGTTGAACTAGCCTTGCTTTTCTGGGATGAAACCAACATGGTCATGGTGTATAATTATCTTGATATGATTTTGAATGCATATAACTAGTCTTTTGCTTAGAATTTTTGCACTTATTTTCATCAAGGATACTTGTCTGTAATTTACTTTTTTTGACATATCTTTATTTGCTTTTGGTATTAATGTGATACTGGCCTCATAGAAAGAATTTGGGAGAATTCCATTTCTTTCAGTTTCCTGGAACATGTTGTGAAGTACTGGGATTAGTTCTTTACTGAAGGTTTTGTAGAATTCAGCTGGAAATCTGTCAGGGCCTGGGCTTTTCTTTGATGTCAGAATTTTTATTGCTGTTTCTATTTCTTTGCTTGCTATTGTTTGGTTTGGCTTACTAGGTCCTCTTGATTCAATTTAGGTAGGTTATATGTGCTTAGAAATGTATCATTTTCTTCAGTGTTTTCCAGTATATTGGAGTATAAATTTTCAAAATAGTTTCTGACAATTATTTGAATTTTCTCACTCTCTGGTGATGTCTCCTTTTTCATTTCTGATTTTAATAATTTGAGTTGATGCTTTCTTTCTTTTGGTTAAGTTGGCCAGGGATTTGCCAATCTTATTATTCTTTAAAAAAAACACAGTTTTTTGTTTTGTTGGTTCTTTGAATTTTTTATTCTCTATTTCATTTGCTTTTGTTTTGATTTTAATTATTTCCTGCCTTCTGCTGGCTTTGAGATTAGACTGTTGCAGTTTTTGTAGGTGCTTGAGATGTGTCATTAGGTTGTTTACTTGGTGACTTTCAGTTCTTCTAATGTGGGCACTCGATGCTATAAAATTTTCTTTTAACACTGCCTTCAAAGTGCCCCATCTATTCTGGTAATATGTGTCTCTATTTTCATTTATCTCCAGAAATTTCTTTATATCTCCACTTATTTCTGATCGTACTCATGCATTTTTAAATTTTTTTATTTATTTATTTTTAATTTTTTAATTTATTTTTATTTTTTTATTGGTGCACTGTATTCATACATCATAGTGGGATACAAAAAACTTTTGTAGACATACATGCACACATCGCCCAGTCAGCCCCCACCCGATCCCCACCCCATTCCCTCCCCATCCCTCCTTCCCATGCTTGGCTTAGTGGTTGCCATCTAGTATTATAGCAAGTTATCCAAAATTAAAAATGATAATCTCACATAACAGTTTCATTTGTCTGATACCAAGCTTTTGATAACTTAAAGATAACATTTTAATGTTTCTTTTTGCTTTCTTTCTTACCAGAAAATATTTTTTTCTTTTTTTTTTTAGGTGAAACTATCATATATTTATATATTTATTTTTCAGGAAAAAATCTATCCTAATATGTAATATGGATTCTAGATACCCAAAATGATCTCGAAAAAGAACAAAGCTAGAAGATATATATTTTCTAATTTCAGACCATATAAAGCTACAGTAATTGAAACAGTGTAGTACTGTTCTAAAGGCAGATATATAAACTATTGGAGTTAAATAAAAGCCTAGAGATACATTCTTCCATATATTGTCAAGTTATTTTTGACAAGGTTTCCACGGACATTTGGTGGAGGAAATAATAATCTTTTAACTAAATATTGTTGAAAAATAATAATTACATGGAAAAGAATAAAGTTGGACCCTTACCTAATCCCATATACAAATATTAACTCAAAATAGATAAAAGACCTAAATATAAATCTTAATACTATAAAATTTTAGAGGAAAATCTGTATCATAAAACCTCACAACATTGAAATTGGCAGTGATTTCTTGGATATGATTTCAATGGCACAGGCAACAAAAGGGTATACAAACTCCCTAAAAATAAAATATTGTATATCCAAAGACAATGTAAACAAAGTTAAAAGTTACTGATAGAATGGGATAAAATATTTCCAAATGCTATATCTGAAGGTATATTAATATTCCAACTAGAAATCCTAAAAATTAACAATAAAAGCAAACAATACAATTTAGAGATAGGTATAAGACTAACATAAATAATGAATCTCCACAGATAACTAATCTTATTTGTCTGTTGGATGGAAACTCTTGTTTCTCTGGTTCTGGTGTGTGTTACCTATTTCTTCTTTGTAGTTAATCTCTTTGAGTATTTTCTCTAGCGCTGGTTTTGAAGACATAAATTCCTTCAGTTTCTGTTTGTCATGGAAGATTCTTATTTTTCCATCTAATTTGATAGAAAGTTTTGCTGGGTAGGAAATTTTTGGCTGGAAGTTGTTTTCTTTCAGAGTTTGGAATATGTTACTCCAAGCCCTTCTGGGTCTCATGACTTGTTTTGGGAAGTCTGGAGTGATTCTAATTGGTTTGCCTCTGAATGTCACTTGGCACTTTGTTTTTGTTGCCTTTAAGATTCTCTGCTTGGCTTCCACATTGGTCATTTTGACAATTATGTGGCGTGGGGATCCTCTTCTCCGATCCTGTCTAAAGGGAGTTCTATAAGTTTCCTGGACCTGTGTATCAACCTCTTGCTCTATGTTTGGGAAATTTTCTGCTATTACTTCCTTGAAGAGATTGTTGATACCTTTGGTTTCACTTTCTTTTCCCTCCTCTATTCCAATTATTCTTAGGTTAGCTCTCTTAAAATGGGCCCATATTTCTTCAATTTCAGATTCCTGCTGTTGGATATTTTTTTCTAGATTAGAAACTATGCGTTCATTTTTGGATTGCTCATCTTCTAAGAGCGAGATTCTGTTTTCCATGTGGTCTAATTGGTTGTTTGTACTTTGAATTGAGGCCTTTACTTCATTAATTGCATCCTTTATCTCTTTTTGGCTCTCTCCAAATTCTTTTTGAAACAGCTCTATTATTTCTACAGTTATTTTCCTGATTTATTCTTCTAGAAATTTCTGAATTTCTGTTTTATCGGGTTCTGATGTTGTGGGATTGTGGGCATTCATTGCTCCATTGTTATTCCTATTTCCCATGATTTTGGGAGTTTGTGCCTTCTCTGGGTTCTTCCCTTGGGTCACTACGACTTCACTTAAGGTGCTCTGGATCTTGAGTCTGTGGTATCTCAGTCACCACTTTCCTTTACTGGGTTGTATCGCAAAGTCTCAGACCCAGGGAGTCAATCGAGGCTGCTTTAGACTATGGGGGGGGGTGCCAGGTTGGGCGTTCTCCTATGGTGTGATATCTCTGCCACCGCCACTCCCCCACTGGGTCAAGTCCCTGGGAGTCAGTACTGGGATTTCTCCTCTGGGGCCCACAATTTGACTCACTGTTGTTGAATACGCAGATGGAGCTCTAGTGGACTTGGTGAATTCGCTGCTGCTGCCGCTGCCGCTGGTGGCAATAGGGCGCCGCTGCTCCGCCCTCAGCCGTGAGTCTGGCGTATTTCTTCTCTGTTTTTGATCTCCGCTCTGAGTCCCTTCAGCGTGTGCTGAGCCCAGCCACTGGGAGCTTTAGATGCTCCCTGCGCCGAATAATCTGCCGAATCCCGCCGGGCTCTTCTGAATCGGCTCAACTTGGCTCACTGTCCGGGCTCTTCCGTAGCGGCCCACCTCGGCTTGCTTTCTGCCGCTCCTCTCTGGAGCCTGGTGGGCTGTTGAGTGCTTTGGTCTGTAGCCGTAGCTGTCCGGTGAGCTCGCTGCTGCTGCCGCTGGCAGTAAGGTGCTGCTATTTTGTCCTCGGCCGTGAGGCCGGTGTATCTCCTCTGTGGCTCTGAGCTCTGTTATGAGATTCCCTCCTCTCTGGGGCTGGTGATTTTTTTGTTTCTCTGGTGATGGTGTTTTCTGGCTATGAAAGGCACTGATTTTGTGGTAATAGAGATTGGTTGTTAGCGGGGCTCTTAAGCCCCGCTTTTCTCGGTCGCCATCTTCCCGGAAGTCAAAATACATTTTTTTGAATTGACATCTTTTGAATTTACTGGTGCTTGCTTTATGGCCCAGGATGTGATCTATTTTGGAGGAGGTTCCATGGGCTGCTGAGAAGATTTAGTATTATCCCATAGTTGTTGGATGTTTAAGTTTTTTTCTGCTGTAATACCTTCTGTATGTCATCGACTGTGCTTTTGGTTTTAAATGAACTGTCTTCTAACAGTGATATTCTCTTTTCTATTTCATCTAATCTTCCAGAATTTTTTTCTATTGCTATCTTCATTTCATTTATTGACTCTCTCATTTCATTTCAGACCTCATTATGATTCTTTCTTTTTTCATTTCTTCGTGAGGGTTGGGTAAGTGGGGAAGAACTGGGGTGATAGTTAGAGGAGTCAGTTAAAGTAGAGGATATGATTAGGTTGAGTAAGAATTTAAGTATAGTCAGTATCTTGTTGAGAATGAGAGAAGGTTAGATAGTAGGATTCTTGTAGTTAATAGAGTATTTAAGTATGGATATGTGAAATAGCTTGAATATAAAACAAGGAGATACAGTAAGGGAACAAAGAAATGTTTTGAGAGAAGCGAGTAGATAGTCTAGAGTGAAGACATTTGTAAATATAGTGGGGTGAAGCAGCAGACAAATATGAATATGGTAGCAAAACAAGTTACGAAAAATAACAATTATAAATCAAAGACAAAAAACTGAAAAAAAATAAGAAAGAGAAAAAAGGACAGGAGAAAAATAAAATAAAAAGGAACTAGCAACAGTGTGAGAGAAAAACAAACAAACAGAAAACAAACAAAAAACTCTAGCAGTTCTGCTAATTTACGTATGTAAGGTGGGGGCCTGTATAATATCTTTATTCTGTTCACTGTGGTAGATTCTGGACCATATTCCAGTGCCTCTTATTTGTTCCGTAACTTTTTGTTAGCTTTTGAATCCACTCTGAGTGTTTATGCCCCTCTCTCACCTCTGATAGCTTTGTCTTTAGGTGTCAGGGTGTCAGTCTAGCAGAAGGCATCCAGTGTAGTCTTGGAGCAAATCCCTGTGATCCTGTACAGGTACTGTGCCTTGAGCACCTTTTGTGTGTCTCTGTAGATTCTAACTAGACTACCTCTGGGATAGCCCACCAGGGTTCAATACCTGCTCTGGATAGCCTCTGCTTAGTACTGAGTAACGCAAGTGGTTACCTGGCTGTCCTGCTGCTGGGTCTCTGGAGGGCTCATTGTGCTGCTGCTAGTGCCACCTGTGGTGAGTGCACGGGCTTTTGGATTTTTTCTGCATCCCTGAAGTTTGGTGCTGGTCGCTTAAGATGTTGGAGCTCTGCCACCACTATTCTTGCACTTCAAGTTCTTGGAATTTTTTTTGGGGGGGATTTCTTAGAGCTGCAGACCTGAGGTCTGCACCACAGGTGCCAGCACTTGTGGTATGAGCGGCCACCCGAAATGGCACTGGTGGCCGGGCCACAGCTGCACCAGGTCTGTCATGAATTCTGGCTTTTTGCAGTGGATCTCAAATTTCAGAGTATTAGATTCCTTCTGCCATGGATCCTTTTTCAGTTTTGGTTTGTAAGCTTTATTTATTTTGTTTGTCAAGATGCTGGCTACTCGGTAGTTGAACTTTATTTGTTCCAAATACTGGGATGTGCTGTATCTCCCAGTCACCATTTTGCATCTCTGAACCAGTATATGATCTATTTTGGAGAAGGTTCTGTGAACAGCTGAGAAAAATATGAACTCTGCTGTAGTTGGGTAGAATATTCTATAAGTATCTAATAGGTCCATTTGGTTGATGGTGTTCTTTAGGCCTGAGGCATCTTTACTGACCTTTTTCTAGAAAATCAGTCTAATGGTTTGAGAGGAGTATTGAAGTTGCCTAGTATTATTATATTGTGATTTATGTGTGAATAATGTCACAAAGAGTTTGTTTTATGAAGGTAGCTGCACCGATGTTTGGCACATAAAAGTTGACTATCATTATTTACTCTTGTTGGATTGTTCCCTTTACCAGTAAAAAATGACCTTCTTTGTCTCTTGTAATAAGCTGGGCTTAAAGTCTAATTTGTCTGATATCATAGTTGCTACTCTTGCTTGTCTTCAAGTTCCAGTGGCATGGTTTACCTTGCTCCAGCCCTTTACGTTAAGTTTGTTACTATCTTTACTTGTAAGGTGTGTTTCTTGCAGGCAGCATATAAATGGATTTTGGTTTTTAATCAATTTTTCCACTTTATGACTTTTTATTGGAGAGTTCAGGCCATTTACATTCAGTGTGATTATTGAGAGATTATTTTTAATTCCTAACATATTGAGATTTAACTTCTGTTGGAGGTAGTGTTTGTTCTTCTTTGCTTAGTTGTTTGCTGGATGGAAATTCTTGTTTTTCTGGTTCTGGTATGTATTCCTTATTTCCTCTTTGCAGTTAATCTTTTTGAGTATTTTCTCTAGTGCTGGTTTCAAAGACAGAAATTTATTCAGCTTCTGTTTGTTGTGGAAAATTTTTATTTCTCCATCTAATTTGAGAGATAATTTTGCTGGGTAGGAAATTTTTGGCTGCAAGTTGTTTTCTTTCAGAGTTTGGAATATGTTACTCCAGGCGCTTCTGGCTTTCATGACTTGCTTTGGGAAGTTTGTAGTGAATCTAATTGGTTTTTCTCTGAATGTCACTTGGTCTTTTTTTCTCTTTTTTTGGTTGCCTTTAAGATTCTATCCTTGACTTCTACATTGGTCAGTTTGACTATTATGTGGTGTGGGGAACCTTTTCCCTGATCAAGTCTAAAAGGTTGTTCTATAAGTTTTCTGTACCTGTTTATTGAACTTTTGCTCTATGCTTGGAAAATTTTTTGTTATTACTTCTTTGAAAAGATTGTCGATTCCTTTGGTTTTCATCTTCTTTTTCCTCTCCTATGCCAATTAGTCTTAGGTTAGCTCTTTTAAAATGGGCCCATATTTCTTCAATGCTGCCAAATTATTTTTTCTAAGTTATATAGATTCTATTCTCTATGTTGTCGGTAAATTGATTGTTTATAGTTTGAATTGATGCCTTCACTTGAATCATTGCATCCTTTATTTCCTTTCTCTCTAAATTTTTTTGGAAGTCCTGTATTATCTTTATAGTTACATTTTTGATTTGACCTTCTGGAGATACCTGCAATTCTGTGTTGTCAGATTTTGTTATTGTAGTGTTGTGGGAGTTCACTGCTTCCTTGTTATTCCTTCTTCTCATGATTTCAGAAGTTGGTATCTGTTGCTTTTGATAGATTTCTCTCAGTCTGTAGGTGTCAACTGGTGTATCCAAGGGAAAGTTGTATTTTATTCAATAGTGAAAGTTGAGTGAGGAGGGAAATGAAGTTGTAAATGTAAGAATAATGTAGAGCCACAGATAGGATCAAATAGAATGAGAATATGGGTTTGGTAATGTATTATAGAGTAGAAATTAAAGATAGTGAACATGTAGTGGTATTCTATTAACAAATGTAGAGTTTTTAGTGTAGTGATATGAAGTGGATTTAATAAAGAAAGGAAAAAAGAAGAAGGAAAATAGAAAAACAATAGAAGAGAGTAGGTATGTACAATGCAAGAATCTTGGGAGAGGGTTGAGGAAAGGGTCAACAACAGGCATATACACTCACACACACACAAATAAGAACAAAAAACAAAAACAATACCAACAACAATTAATGTAACTCTACAAATATATAGATACTCAGCAGACTGGGCCTCTGCATTCTCTCTTTGTGCAGACATTGAATGCCACCAGCACCTTTCCTGCTGCAAGCCTGGTTCTCTGAGTGTGTTTCAGCTGATCCAGATGGGTGATCAATGGGGCTGGATCTAATGTTAAGCTCAGGTTGCCCTCCATGCTTTCCACAGATGTGGAGTCTCGGTCTATCCCTGGCTCCATAAGTGGCAGATACCTTGGAGACCAAACTCAGTGTAAAAGCCTCTGTTCTCCACAGCTAGGGCTGTTCTGCTCTGATCTCTCCCCATTCACCACAATTGGGTGGTCTGTGGTGATCCTAGAGGGTCTACTAGTTGTGTCTAGTGTTAAACATAGGGCCCCTCCCACTTTCTGCTGATGCAGAGGCTGAGTCTGTCTGAGCTTCTGCTGTGTCCATCAGTAGAATTCAACCCGACCTTCTTCGGGTTGAACAGAAAAGTCTCAGACCCAGAGTATTTATTGCAGCTGCTTGAGTCCCTGGGAGCGCCATGATGGCGTTCTCCAATGGGAACCATGGCTTTACTTACGATGTTTTTGATTGCCAGTCTGGATCTCTTGAGGTCGTGGTGAGTTCAGTTGCCACTGCTACAAGTTGTAGCTGATGTTCTCATAGGAGGAATGGGTGACACACAATTCCAATGACCCACAGCTGCCCAGTTCAGGTCCCTGGTTGCCATCCTGTTCATCCCTGTAATCAAGGTGCAGCGAGGCAAGATGGTGCTGGTGTGGCGCTTGAGGCTTCAAGGTGGGCAGGTTTCCTCTTCTGTGCTCTGGATCACTGGAGTGTGTGGCCAGCTCAGCTTCTACTGCTGGAAGCTGCAGCGATGTTTTTGCAGTAAGAACTGATGGCCCATAACTCAGATGATCTGCATCTGCTCACTTCAAGTCCTTGGCTGTTTTCGTTTTCCTGTTTGTTTCTGGAGTCGGGTGTAGTGAGGCAAGATGGTGCTGCTGAGGTGGGCAGGGTTTTTTTCTGCTCTCTGATCAGTCTTCTAGTCTTTCTTTTCCTCCAGCCTTGTACCTATCATGTTATTCCTCTATTGATCATATTTTCTGGCTGTCTAAGGCAATGGAGATCTGGTGTCAGCAAGACTAGTATGTGCTATTTCCCTCAGTCACCATCTTCCCGCCTGATATAAGTTATAATAAGGACTTAATTGAGTTGGGAAGCTGTTAGAGATATTCTTGTTCCTGACTGATCATAAAGTGGTCCTAACATATAAAGAAGTGTGAGTCCCAATGACAGCTTTGTAACTTTTTCTTTTACCTCCTTGAGATGGTGGACAATGCTAGTTAAATAATAATTGAAGGTGAAAAGGAGCAATGAAAGAAAAAAAGACAGGGTGTATGAAAATAGATCTAGTTTTAACTTTATCTTTATTACTGCTTGTGTGATTCTGAGTTTCTAAAGGCCTGCATTTTATTGCCTGTAAAATGAGAGCTTTTGGATCATGTGGCCTTTAATATTGTATCAAGATATTTAACACTAAAACTTCCAATAGTTAACAAAAATATCAAAACCCAGCTAATTGAAATTAAAAATAGATACCCTTTTTCGGAAACTTCTAGTAGTGACCATAAAACTGAGTGTACACAAAATCAAACAAGGATAAGCTGTTAGCAGTAATGATGGGGGTCTGGAACCTTTGTTCCCTTTTTCCTCTTCATTAACAATTCAATTAACAATTTTTTTTTGGCAGGTCTGAGGATAGAACCCAGGGGCATTCAACCACCAAGACACACCCCTCCTCTATTTTTAATTCTTTAATTTAAAACAGGGTATCACTAAGTTGCAGAGGGCCTCACTAAGTAGCTGAGGCTGTCCATGAACTGTGATTCTCTGATCTCCAATTCCAAAATGCTGGGATTACAAGCATGTGCCACCATGCCCGGCCTTCAATTAACCTTTCATTTTATTGGTGCATTGTAGTCATACATCTTAATAAAGTATAAGATGTTGAAGGCATACATGTACACATCACTGAATTAGCCCTTACCCAATTTCTACTCCATTCCCTCCCCCTCCTTTCTTTTCATGTTTGGCTTAGTGATTGACTTTGATATGTTTGTTAATGTACATCATGAACATTAGAGAATTTACCTCTTTTCCTTTCCCATCCCCTCAATTAGGGCACCTTATTTGCTCATCTATAAATATACTCTTCTTCTATAGTTCCTCCCATGACCCATTTTCTCCCTAGATTTCTCATATTAGAGAGAGCATCCAATTTCTTACTTTTTGTGACTGACTAATCTCATTTAGCATAATGTTCTCCAGTTCCATTCATTTCCCTGTAAATGACATAATTGCGTTTTTCAAAATAACTGAGTAAAATTCCATTGTGTTCATATCTCATAGTTTTGCAGTCTATTTATCTGTTGATGGACACCTTGGCTTGTTCTGTAGTTTGGCAATTGTGAATTGTGCAGCTATGAACATAGATACAGAAGCATTAGTTTGATAGTTTGGTTTCCATTCTTTTGGGTAGATACTCAGAAGTGATATTGCTGGATCATGTGGTAAGTTTGTTCCCATTCTTCTGAGGATATTCCATACAGTTTTCCAAAGTGGTTACACTAATTTGCAGTCCCATTAACAATTTGTTAGCATTCCCAATTCTCCAGCATTATTTGTTGTTTGTGGTTTGAATGACTGCCACTCTAGTTGGAGTTAGGTGAAATCTCAGGGTAGTTTTGATTTGCATCTCTCAGATTACTAATGATGTTGAGCATTTTTTCCACAGTTATTGACCATTTGAATTTAGTACCCTTGCTCAATTTTTGATTGTGTTATTTGTTTTTTCAGTACTGAGTTTCTTGAGTTCTTTGTGTGGTCTAGATATTATTCCTCTATCTGAAGAGTAGGTGGCAACAATCTTCTCTCATTCTGTTGATTCTTGGCTGAGGTTCTTGATAGTTTCCTTTGCTGTACCAAAGTTCTTCAGTTTAATGCAATCCCACATATTGATTTGCCTTTTAGTTTCTTGTGCCTTTGGGGTCTTCTTTAGAAAGTTTTTACCTGTTCCTTTGTGTTGCAGTGTTGGATCTGTGCCTTCTTCAAGCAGCCTCAAGGTCTCTGGTCTAATTTCTAAGTGTTTGATACATCTTGAATCCATACTGTTTTCTAATGTATTTGCAATAATTTGTAATCCCACCAATAATGTAGTAGAGTTCCCTCTTTTCCACATCCTTGACAGCATTTGTTGTTTGTGTTTTGAATGATTATCATTCTACTTGGAATTAGGGGAAATCTCAGGGTAGTTTTGATTTGCATCTCTCTGACTGTATAGTTTAGATATTAGTCCTCTATTGGAGGAATAGTTGGCAAAAATCTCCCATTCTGTTGACTCTTTAATGAGGTTCTTGGTAGTCTTCTTTGCTGTAAAGAAGTTTAATGCTATCCCATATATTGATCTGCCTTTTCGTTTCTTGTTCCTTTGGGATCTCTTTGAGAAAGTTTTTGTCTGTGCCTATGTGTTGCAGTGTTGGACCTATGCCTTCTTCAAGGAGCCTCAAGGTTTCTGGTCTAATTTTTAAGTCTTTGATCCATCTTGAATTGACTCTTGTGTAGGGTGAGAAAGTGGAGTTTATTTCCAATTTTCTGCATATGGCTAACCAGTTTTGCCAACACCATTTGTTGAATAGGCTCTCTTTATTCCATCCTATGATTTTTTCCTCTTAGTAAAAAATCAATTAGCTGTAAGTGTATGGATTTGTTTCTGAGACTTCTATTCTCTTCCATTGGTCTATGTATCTATTTTTGTGCCAGTACCATGCTGTTTTTATTACTTTGGATTGGTAGTATAGTTTAAAGTCAGGTACTGTGATTCCTTCTCAATGTTTTTTTTTGTTGCTGAGAACTACTTTGGCTATTCTGTTTTTTTTTTTTTGTTGTTGTTGTTGTTCCAACTGAATTTAAGGACTGATTTTTCTATGTCTGTGAGGAATGATCTTGGTAATTTAATGGGTATTGCATTGAATCTGTAGATCACTTGTGGAAGTATGGCCATTTTTATATTTTTTCTGCCTATCCATGAACATGGAATATCTTTCCATTTTCTAAGGTCTTTGATTTATTTTTTCAGTGTTTTATAATTTTCTTTGTAGAGTTCTTTTACCTCCTTGATTAAGTTTATTCTTAAGTATTTTATTTTTTGTGGGAAATTCTGAGTGGAAGTGTTTTCTGGATTTCTTTTTCAATGGATTTATGGCTGGTATACAGAACAGCTTCTGATTTTTTAAGATTGATTTTGTATCCAGATGCTTTGCTGAATTTGTTGATCAGTTCTATAAACTTTTTGATTGAGTTTGTTGGGTCTCTAAGTATAGTATCATATCATCTTCAAATAGTGAAAGTTCAAGTTCTTCTTTTCCTCTTTGTACTCCTTTGATAGTAGTCTTTAGTCCTGAGGCATCTTTACTGACCTTTTGTCTAGAAGATCATTCTAACGGTGTGAGAGTGGCATTAATGTCTTCCAGTATTATTATATTGGGATTTTTGTGTGACTTAGTGTCACAAAGAGTTTGTTTTATGAAGGTAACTGCACCTATGTTTGGTGCATAAATGTTGACTATCATTATTACCTCTTGTGGGATTGTTTCCTTTACCAGTAAAAAATGACCCTCTTTGTCTCTTCTAATAAGGTTTGAAATCTAACTTGTTTGATATCATAGCTGCTACTCCTGCTTGTCTTTGAGTTTCATTGGCATGATTACCTTGCTCCAGCCCTTTACCTTTAGTTTGTGACTATCTTTTCTTGTAATGTGTATTTCTTGCAGGCAGAAGATAGATAGATTCTGGGTTTTAATCCATTTTGTCACTTTATACCTTTTTATTGGGGAGTTGAGGCCATTTACTTTCATTGTGATTACTGAGAGATGATTTTTAATTCCTAACATATTGAGATTTAACCTCAAACAGAAATTTTTGTTCTTCTTTGCTTAGTTGTTTGCTGGATGGAAATTATTGTTTCTCTGGTTCTGGCATGTATTACTTATTTATTCTTTGCAGTTATCTGAGTATTTTCTCTAGTGTTGGATTAGAAGACAGAAAATCTTTCAGCTTCTCTTTTTCGTGGATGATTTTTATTTCCCCATCTAATTTGAGAGATAGTTTTGCTGGGTAGGACATTTTTGGCTGCAAGTTGTTTTCTTTCCGAGTTTGGAATATATTATCCTAGGCCCTTCAGGCTTTTGTGATTTGGTTTGGGAAGTCTGGAGTGATTCCAATTGGTTTGCCTTTGAATGTCACTTGGTCTTTTGTTTTTCTGCTTTTACAATTCTGTCCTTGACTTCTACGTTCGTCAGTTTGACTATTATGTGGTATGGGGAACCTTTTCTCTGATCTAATCTAAAGGTAGTTCTATAAGTTTTCTGTAATTGTGTATCGACTTCGTATTCTATGTTTGGAAAATTTCCTGGTATTATTTCTTTGAAAAGATTGTTGATCCCTTTGGTTCCACCTTCTCTTCCCTCTTCTATGTCAATTTTTATTAGTTTAGCCCTTTTAAAATGGGCCCATATTTATTCAGTGTTCAATTCCTGCTGTAAAATTGTTTTTTCTAAGTTATATACTATGTGTTTGTTTTTCAAGTGATCATCTTTTAGTAGTGAGATTCTATTCTCCATGTGGTCTAGTTGATTATTTATAGTTTGAATTGATGTCTTCATTTTAATGATTGCATCCTTTATTTCTTTAATAGTCTCTCTAAATTCTTTTCGGAAGTCTTGCATTACCTCTACAGTTATATTTCTGATTTAACCTTCTGGATATCCCTGCAATTTTGTGTTGTCAGGTTCTGTTATTGTGTGGTTGTGGGAGCTCATGCTTCCTTGTTATTGCTCCATCTCATAACTTTTTAATTTTTTTATCTGTTGCTTTTGGTAGTTTTCCCTCAGTCTCTTGGTGTCAGCTGGTATATCTAAGGGCTAGTTGTGTTGTATTCAGCAGTACAGGTTTAGTGGGGAGGGAAATGAAGTTGTAAATGCAGGAATATGGTAAAACCACAGATAAGAACAAATAGAATGAGAGTATGAGTTTGGTAAGGTAGTATATAGTTGAGATTAGAGATAGTGAATATTTAGTAGTATTTTAGTAATCAATGTAGAGTGTTTAGTATAGTAGTATGAAGTGAATTTAATACAAGACAAAGAAGAGAAGAGAGAAAAAAGAAAAAAAGAAAAGTGATGGAGAGAAGAGAGTAGGTATGTACAAGGGAAGAAGCTTGGGAGAGGGGTTGGGAATAGTGCAATCAAACAAGCATAAACACACACACACACACACACACAAAAGACAAAAACCAAATAATGCAACCCTATAAATATATGAGTATTCAGCTCACTGGATCTCTGCAGTCTCTGTGCAGACACTGAGTGGACCAAACACCTTTCTTGTTGAAACCCTGTTTCTCTGAGTCTTTCTCAGTCTATGCAGATGGCTACTATCAATGGGCCTGGATCTTATGTTAAGTGTAGATCACCCTCTACACTTTCCACAGATGTGGAGTTTTGGTCTCTCCCTGCCTCTGTAGGTGGCAGATGCTTCTGAGACCAAACTCAATATATGAGTCTCTTTTCTGCACAGTAGGGCTGGTCTGGTCTAACTTCTCCTTGTTCACAATGATTGATTGATCTGTGGTGATGCTGGAGATCCCATTAGTTGGATCTTGTGTTAAGCATAAGTTTCCCCCCATACTTTCTATTGATGCAGAGGCTGAGTCTGTCACAGCCTCTGGTATGTCCAACAGGAGTGTCCAAGCCTGCCTTCACCAGGTTGAACCTCAAAGTCTCAGATCCAGGAAGTTTATCGCAGCTGCACGAGTCCTTGGGGGCACAGCGATGGACATTCTCCTGTGGGGATGCAGCTTCACTTAAGGTGTTGTTACGTGCCGGTCTGGATCTCTGGAGGGCGTGGTGAGCTCGGCTGTCACTGCTGCAAATTGTAGAAAGTGTTAGCACAGGAGAAATTGATGATTTATAATTCCAATAATCTGCAGCTGCTTACTACAATTCCTTGGTTGTTTTCCCGTTAATCTCTGGAGTCAGGTGTAGTGAGGCAAGATGGCGCTGCCATGATGCCATGGCTGCAACGTGGATAGATTTTTTTGTGTTTTTGAGTGTGGCTCTGGAACTCTGGAGGGCGTGGTAAGCTTTTTTGGCCCTGCTGGAATTTTTAGCCAGTGTTTGCACAGGAGGAACTGATGCCTTACAATTATGACAATCTGTAGTCGCTTACTTCAGGTCCTTGGTTGTTTTCCTGTTTGTCTCTGGAGTCAAGTGCAGTGAGGCAAGATGGTCCCCTTGTGGTACCTGCTGCCACAAGGTGGGCAGGTATTTTTTCTGGTTTTGTATAGCACAGCTCTGGATCTCTGGAGGGTGTTGTGAGCTCACCTGTCACTGCTGGGAGTTTTAGCCTGTGTTTGTGCCAGAGGAACTGATAATTTATAATTCCGATGATCTGCACTGCTTATTTCAGGTGTTTGGTTATTTTCTTGTTCATCTCTGGAGTCAGGTGTAGTGAGGTGAGATGGCGCCTCTGTGGCTCCCGGGGACGTGAGGTAGGCACATTTCTTTTCTGCTCTCTGATCGGTCTTTTAGCCTTTTTTTTCTTCTATCACCTTTTTTATTTTTAAATTTGGGTTTTCTGGCTTTTTTAAGAATGCTGTTTTTTATGACAATGAAGATCGAGTGTCAGCAGGACTGGTATGTGCTGCTTCCCTCTGTTGCCATCTTCCCAGAAGTCCTCTATTAACCTTTAAAATGTGAAAATTTACCAGAGTACAACTGAGATATGTACAAAACTCTTTTTTGTGTCCTCTACCTTCAGTCTAGGCAATCTTATACATACTGAACATTCAGCAAATATTTGTTGAATGAGCCCACCATGTGGTTTGTACATAGCCATAAATTATGGAATAAACATTTTGCAGTGAGCAGTTAATTTTTTTATGTATTGTAACTGCAGATTTATGGTACTAATCAGTTTATTATCAAATAAATTTTGGTTCTCCTTGTTAATTTTTGTGGTTTTACTTTGACCCATTACATCTGGAGTTCAGTTTATACAAGTTAAAAATGCTCTCAGTCATCTTGGCTACCATGTTGGCCACTGCCAGTGAAGATTTAAAAATAGTCTTAAATAGTCTCATCGTTTTAAATAGTCTCCTTCACTATGTAGAGTAAGTCCTATTTATACAGGCACATTTGTATCCTTCTGACAGCTTTAGAAACTTCTTCAAAACTTTGAGCCTTCAACAAAATACATAACTCACCTCTGATAGAAAATGAGGGGAATATATGAGAGTTATTGAAAAGTTGGAATCATTCCTGGATATTGAGTTCTTTGTATTTATTGAAACTAGATTATATTAGTAATGCTTGGATCTTGGTAAGAATGTAGTGTTCAGAAAGAGTTACTTTATCCATTATGAAGTGTATATGAAGTCAGAACTTAGTAATTTAGCTATCTTCTGGTAGCAGCTTTTTTGGTTCATTAGATATATTATACTTATATAAAGGGAGCATTTGTTTGTCTTCTGTTGGTGAATATATTAGGATAACATTCAGGTATCTTTGGTCTTCAATTTTCCCTTCTTTAAAATGGATGAGACTAATTGATCCTCAGGGTCTCTTAAAACTCCTAATATTCTTTTGACACTTTAATTCTCTGATGATCTTGCCAGTATTTTTCTAAAATAAAGTACTCTGTTTTTCATTAGGCTGCTTTTATTCATGATGAAATGATGCCAGGAGAGTGGGATGTTTGTGTTACCTCTTATGAGATGGTAATTAAAGAAAAATCGGTATTCAAAAAGTTTCATTGGCGATATGTAGTCATTGATGAAGCTCACAGAATAAAAAATGAAAAATCTAAGGTAAGTTTACAGTATCTTTATTCAATTTTTCATTTAATTGTCAGGTCTGTTTATTCACTTTCCTGCATTCTGAATAAAGAATATGTAAGATTGTGCTTTTATTCATAGAATATGAATGAAATACTTTTTAGAAGTGGTTTTAAAGTCTTAAATTATTGCATATAGGACAAGTAAAAATTGAGCACAGATTTTAGTGTAAAGAAAATTAGATGTTTGCTATTCCTCCTGTTACAGCATAACTCTGTTATACTACATTATTTTAATAGTGTTATAAGAATATTTGGTATACAATGTCATTTGCATTGACTTACTTTTTATTGAAGAGCTAACTTATGTGTATTTATATGGGTTAGAAAAAGGAGTTTCTAAAAATTATTTGACTTGTGTGAATTATAGTGCGATGTTAACATTGAAAAATATCAATATTTTTTGCCATTCAACTCCATCAACAGTAGAAAAGCTTCAATTATTATGATGAACCTTTCTTTGGATCACTGGGCTACTTTGGGAGAAACAGGGACAGGACTGGAGCAAAACCACCAGGTGGAGCATACTAATTTCAAATGGGAACTAATACCTTATAAGAGGATGCATGTTAGAGAATAATTGTTTCCTTGAAAGCATAATAAAAGTTAAGATTTTTTAAAAACACTGCAGTTTTAGTATGCTTATTTGTCTTAATTTTTATGGTCTGAAATTTAGAAAGTTAATATATGGTATCAGGGAAAATTGGCTCAATTCTGGTGCTGAAAAAGTGTGAGCAGGCTGTTAGAACTTGGCTAGTACGTAGATGAATGGTGATGGAGGGGAGAAGAGATTTTCTTGTATGAAGTGATAGCATGGATTCCATGGGAAAGTTCCATTTTCTGGGAACCAAATTAAAGAAAATAAATTTTTCAAAGTAGGGAGGAGTCTTTTACATTTACTCAAATGTAGAAATGCATATTTTCCAGTCATGCTTTACTATAGCAATATCATGTTAATTTTCCCAGGGAAAATTAATTTTTCATGTTTTATAGCATTCCAAAAATGTTTTGGTTGAATAAAGTAAAACTGAATGTTGGGGAACTGCAAAAATTAAAACAATACTTATATAACGTATTGTTCTAGCTTTCAGAGATTGTTCGAGAGTTCAAGTCAACTAACCGATTGCTTCTAACGGGAACACCTTTGCAGAATAACCTGCATGAACTCTGGGCATTGCTCAACTTTTTATTGCCTGATGTCTTTAATTCTGCAGATGTAAGTTTAAGCTATGCTTTTTTTGGAATTCAATCCTCAGGGTCTTGAGTATGCTAAGTATGTGCTTGATGACTGAGCCCTAAATTTACATTTTTTTGTGTGGTACTGGGGTTTCTGGAAACCCTTCTACCTCCGGGCTAAACTCCCAGGCCTATTTTATATTTTTTATTTGGAAACAGGGTCTCTTAAGCCAGCGAGGCTGGCTTTGAACCTGTGCAATCCTCCTGTCTCCACCTCCCAAGAGCGAGGATTACAAGCGTGCGCCACCATTCCTGGCCCTAAATTTACATTCTAATTGTATTTTTTCTAATGTTCAGAGACACATGTTTTCAAATGATAGAAAAATCTATTTTATTTATTCAGTTATTTATATATATTTTTTAGTACTGGGGATGGAACCCAGGGGTATTCTACCTCCAAGCAAATACTCCCAGCCCTATTTTATATTCTATATTTTGAAACAGGGTCTCATTGAGTTGCAAAGGACCTCATTAAGTAGATGAGGTTGTCCACGAACCATGATCCTCCTGTCTCAGCCTCCCAAATGCTGATATTACAAGTGTGCACCACCACGCCCAGATTGAAAATACATTTAATTTATAGTTTTTTTTACTTGTAATTTTTTTGGCAATAGGGATTGAACCCAGGGGTATTCTATTTGTAAACTATGCCCTAGGCCTATTTTTAAAAATACTTTGTTTTTAACCAGGGTCTCCCTAGGTTTCTGAGGCTGTCCTTGAACCTGCAATCCTCCTGTCTCAGCCTCCCTAGTACTGGGATTACAGATGCCATCATACCAAGCTCATTTCTAATTCTTTATCTGTGTGTTTTGGTTTTCTCAGAAAATAATTCTTAAATATACAATTATAATACAGGAATATATAGAGAAATAGTGTTTCTTTTTGAAATTCATCTGACTTTTAAACTTTGGCTATATCATATTGATACCACAGTTTATGGCATGAAATAAGCTAGGTTTAGAATATTGCTTTCAGTAATTTATGTTCATTAAATTAGAGATATCTGTGTACTATTGTGGCAGCTGACACTTTAAAGTGATCTTTGATTATTTTTGCCACTAGCAATAACCAAAATGCCAAAGAGCTCATAGTTTGTGATTTGAAAATAATGTATTTTAAAATACAGGGTGTGATTTGTTTTTATCATAAAAACAAAGTTTTGCTGGAGTAGCAAACTGAATTGAATGACTTAAGGACTTTGGGGCTTGATTTTATAGTCTTACTCCTATTCTTCTTAAATAGATGTTTATATGGTAAAGGGAAGCCTAATGTTTTTATGGAAGAAATTGTTGAAGTTTCTGTAATAGAGTTCAAGTTTTGGCAATGATTCCAGTAATTTGCCTTTTTCACAAATAAATAATACTGGTAATCACAGTTAACATATTTTAAGCCCTTTTAAAATGGATTATTTATATATTGGTTTCATCGAGAAAAGCGGGGCTTAAGAGTCCCGCTAACAACCAATCTCCATTACCACAAAAAGAGCGCCTTTCATAGCCAGAAAACACCATCACCAGAAAAACAAAAAAACCACCAGGCTCCAGAGAGAAAGCAGACTGAGAACAGAGCTCAGGGCCACAGAGGAGACACACGCGCCCGAGGACGCGGCAGCAGCGCCATACTGCCGGCGGCAGCGGCGAACTCAGCGGACGGCTACAGCAAGCCGAGGTGAGCCGATGTGGAACAGCCAGGCGGGATCTTTCGGCGCAGACAGCATTTAAAGCTCCCAGTGGCTGAGCTCAGCACACGCTGCAGGGATTCAGAGTGGAAATCAAAACCAGAGAAGAAAAAATATGCCAGCCTCATGGCCGAGGGCGTGGCAGAGGCGCCATATTGCCACCGGCGGCGGCAGCAGCAGTGAATTCACCGAGTCCAGTACAGCTACATCTACGTACTCAAGAACAGTGAGTCAAATTACGGGCCACAGAGGAGAAATCCCAGTATTGTGCCTCCTGGGACTTGACCCAGTGAGGGAGTGGTGGTGGCAGAGATATCACACCATAGGAGAGCGTGCAACCTGGCACCCCCCATAGTTTAAAGCAGCCTCTATCGACTCCCTGGGTCGGAGACTCTGTGATACAACCCAGTAAAGGAGTAGTAGGGTCTGAGATAATACAGACTCGAGATCCAGAGCACCTTAAGTGAAGCCATTGTGACCCAAGGGAAGAACCCAGAGAAGGCACAAACCTCCGAAATCATGGGAAAGAGGAATAACACTGAAGTAATGAATGTGCACAACCCCACAGCATCAGAACCCGATAAAACAGAAAATCAGAGATTTCTAGAAGATCAAATCAGGAAAATAACTGTAGAAATAATAGAGGTGCTTCGAAAAGAACTCAGAGAGAGCCAAAAAGAGATAAAGGATGCAATTAATGAAGTAAAGGCCTCAATTCAAAGCACAAACAACCGATTAGACCACATGAAGAACAGAATCTCGCTCTTAGAAGATGAGCAATCCAAAAATGAATGCATAGTTTCTAATCTAGAAAAAGATATCCAACAGCAGGAATCTGACATTGAAGAAATATGGGCCCATCTTAAGAGAGCTAACCTAAGAATAATTGGAATAGAGGAGGGAAAAGAAAGTGATACCAAAGGGATCAACAATCTCTTCAAGGAAGTAATAGCAGAAAATTTTCCAAATATAGAGCAAGAGGTTGATACACAGATCCAGGAAACTTATAGAACTCCCTTTAGACAGGATCCGAGAAGAGGATCCCCACGCCATATAATTGTCAAAATGACCAATGTGGAAGCCAAGCAGAGAATCTTAAAGGCAACAAAAACAAAGGGCCAAGTGACATTCAGAGGCAAACCAATTAGAATCACTCCAGACTTCCCAAACCAAGTCATGAGAGCCAGAAGGGCTTGGAGTAACATATTCCAAACTCTGAAAGAAAACAACTTCCAGCCAAAAATTTCCTACCCAGCAAAACTTTCTATCAAATTAGATGGAGAAATAAGAAGCTTCCATGACAAACAGAAACTGAAGGAATTTATGTCTTCAAAACCAGCGCTAGAGAAAATACTCAAAGAGATTAACTACAAAGAAGAAATAGGTAACACTCACCAGAACCAGAGAAACAAGATTTTCCATCCAACAGACAACTAAGATTGGTTATCTGTGGAGATTCATTATTTATGTTAGTCTTTTACCTATCTCTAAATTGTATTGTTTGCCTTTATTGTTGTTAATTTTTAGGATTTCTAGTTGGAATATTAATATACCTTCAAATATAGCATTTGGAAATATTTTATCCAATTCTATTAGTAACTTTTAACTCTGTTTACATTGTCTTTGGATATACAATATTTTCTTTTATTTTTTAGGGAGTTTGTATATTCTTCTGTTGCCTGTGCCATTGAAATCATATCCAAGAAATCACTGCCAATTTCAATGTTGTGAGGTTTTATGACCCAGATTTTCTCCTAAAAGTTTATAGTCTTAAGATTTATATTTAGGTCTTTTATCTAGTTTGAGTTAATACTTGTATGTGGGATTAGGTAAGGGTCCAACTTTATTCTTTTCCATGTAATTATTATTTTTCAACAATATTTAGTTAAAACATTATTATTTCCACCACCAAATCTTCGTGGAAACCTTGTCAAAAATAACTTGACAATATAGGGAAGAAGTTAGCTCTAGGCTTGTATTTAACTCCAATGGTCTATATATCTGCCTTTAGAACAGTACTACACTGTTTCAATTATTGTAGCTTTATATGGTTTGAAATCAGAAAATATACATCTTCTAGCTTTGTTTTTGCTTCGAGATTGTTTTGGGTATCTAGAGTCCATATTCCATATCAGGATAGATTTTTTTCTGAAAAATAAATATATGATAGTTTCACCTAAAAAAAAGAAAAAAATATTCTCTGGTAAGAAAGAAAGCAAAAAGAAATATTGAAATGTTATCTTTAAGTCATCAAAAGCTTGGTATCAGACAAATGAAACTGTTATGTGAGATTATCATTTTTAATTTTGGATAAATTGCTATAATACTAGATGTCAACCACTAAGCCAAGCATGGGGAGGGATGGGGAGAGAATGGGGTGGGGATCGGGTGGGGGCTGACTGGGCGATGTGTGCATGTATGTCTACAAAAGTTTGTATCCCACTATGATGTATGAATACAGTGCACCAATAAAATAAAATTTAAAAAAAAAAAAAAACTCTATATACTTACTGCTGAATTTTCACTCCTCTACAGGAC
The DNA here is from genome assembly GCF_963383645.1 of Muscardinus avellanarius. NCBI lineage: Eukaryota > Metazoa > Chordata > Mammalia > Rodentia > Gliridae > Muscardinus > Muscardinus avellanarius. Next base: position 77,766,243 of record NC_137792.1, read on the forward strand.
TTTGATTCTTGGTTTGACACTAAAAATTGCCTTGGTGATCAAAAACTTGTGGAAAGACTTCACGCAGTAAGTAATAGTAGACAGGAAAATTTAGTAATGAAATACACCTCTCTATCTGAGTCCCAAACCAACTGCCATAGAATCTACTTGGAGTTATGTATGTCCCTCTTGGCTCAAGTGCACTGCTTCTCTCTCTTTTAACCTTTCGGATAAACTCTTCTAGAATTGCTTTTTGCCTTGGCCTCTCTCATAATAATGTGGTTCTCTCCAATAGAAGCTGTTTACTTTCACACATCTGTATTCTCCTAGTTCCCCAAGGGCATTCCTGTTTCTTTCTTTCTACTTCCTTCCTCCTTCCTTTTCCCTCCTCCTCCTCTTTTCTTCTTCTGCCCCTTCTTTTTTTGTGTGTGGTACTAGGGATTGAATTCAGGGGCATTCTACCTCTGAGCTACACCCCCACTACTATTTTTTTATTATTATTTTGGAACAGAGTCTCACAAAGTTACAGAGAGCTTTTCTGAGTTTCTGAGCTTTTCTGACTTGACCGTGAACCTGTGATCTTCCTGTCTCATCCTCCCAGGTACTGGAATTACAGGTGATCCACCATACCCAGCTCCTTAAAGCCACTTCTAAGCCATTTCCACTGTCTTATAGATAACTTTTCCCTCGAGGCCCAAGCTATCTTGAAGTTCCATCCTCTACCCATTTCCTCTCTACCATCTGTTTATCACCAGGTCACTCCTTCACATCTTTTGAGTACCAGTTTTTCATTCTTTGATAGTAATTTCTTCTGTCTTTCTAGGTCTTTCACTCATGTTACTTCTATACCCATTCCATTGGTTTACAAAAATCTCTAATCTTTGGAACACTGTTGCTTCTCCCCATGTATCAACACATTTGTGTTAGGACTTTTTTCTATGTCCAGCAATAAGCATATTTTATATCACTTGAACTAGTTTTATTTTGTTGTTGTTACTGAGGATGGGGCCCAGGAGAATTTTATCTCCAGGCCACACCCACAGCCTTCTTTATTTATTATTTTTTAAAATTTTGAAATGGGTCTTGCTAAGTTGCTGATGTTGATCTTCAATCTTCCTGTTTTAGCCTCTAAATATTGGGATACTGGTGTGTGCCATCATGTCCAGCTTGAACTAGTTTTAGGCAGGCATTCCCAAAATCCTTTGCTCACTACCCATTTGCTATACCTGCCCTGAAAACCCTAAACCATAATACTGGAACTGTGTCTCTATTTTCTGGGTTTAAATTTTGCTACCTCTTAGTACAGTGACTATTTTCATACAGGGCTTGATAAATATTGATAAAGAATATTTTATGACTTTATAGGATTGGAACTACTATGATCATGTTCTTTAACATGAGCTGGAATTTCATGTTATTGGTGCTCATTTACCATGACCTCCTATAACCTTCTTTTCCTATTTCTATAACAGCAGCTATTTCAGACCTTGTCTCTTCAAGACTTCTATCTCAGGTACCTCCTGTCCTTTGCCTTTCTCCACAGGTAACATAATTCTCAAAGATAAAATAGATTGCCAGGTGCTTTGGCATATGCCTGTTATTCCTGGTGACTTGGGAGACCGAGGCAGGAGGATTATAAGTTTGAGGCAATCCTGGGTGAGACCCTGTCTCAAAACAAAAAATAAAAAGTGTTGGGGATGTAACTGCATGGTAGAGCACCCTTAGGTTCTATCCACAGTACTACAAATGACAGAGAAACAGAGAATATAGATGTCATTATGTAGGAACTTCCTCAAGCATGTGTATCTTCCAAGGATATATGTATTTGTATTAACCTTCTGCTTGAGTAAAAGAGTCATCCCTTCTCTGCTGAATAGCTAATTTTTCCATGTGAACTCTGGATATCATCTCTTTTTCTTTCCTTATGGATGTTTTCCTATGATTTATCCTTTTACTTAACTATATTTTCTACCTCTCTTTTCATATTGGGTATTTTGTCTCTACACATAAACATGCTTGTATATCTCCCTTATTAAATCCAGACCTGATGGTACTGAACCAGGACTGTTTTGCTTGTTGCCCAGTATGCCAATAATTGAAACAATGGGTTTTGCAAAAGAATAAAAGTTTGTTTGCAAGGAGACTGAGCATAGAAGTGGGAGACCCAAATCTTATATCTATCAACCTGAGGATAGGATTTGGGGATATTTGTGGGATGAATAAAGCAGGGTGGTTTGAGTCATGATGGGGAAAGGTGATTGGAAATGAAGTAATTCGTGATCTTTGAATTTATAATCAGATTTTGTGGCTCCTTGTAGGAGGCATGTTCAGAAAACAGTGGCATTAGCTAGATCTAAGAATGGAGTTTTTGGCCTTTTAGCATCAAAACTCATGGGGCACGTGAGCAGCCCCAAATGAAGAGTCTGTGATTTTAATAGAAATAGCCTTTAAGTCTCTGAAACATAGCCTAGGCAACTCATCATAACCCATACATCAGAGGCATATTATTGACAACAAAGCTAGTGGGGGATTAATAATACATAGTTCACATGTATAATATCCAAAATTAGTGATTTTTGCAAATTCTTCAGGCTTAGTAATCCTTAAAGCCACCTAGAAGCAAGTAACTAAGGAAGAGTGTGGGATCTCAGAGTCTGAGAAGTAAAAAGTAAAAAAAAAAATTGGTTAATATGTATGAGACCAGGACATCTGTGTTTGTTGGAATGGCCCAAAGCAGAAATCCAATGTCTTATACTCTTCCCTTTATCTTATCTCCCACAGATCTCTAAATAATAATAGGTAAAGTGTATTGAATGCACATCATGACAATCTCTACATATGTACTAGCACAAATTTTCATACCAGGCTTGGAAATACTTATCATTATTTCCATTGTAAAGTACTTTATGCATACCATAAATATTTTTGGATGAGTGAATGAAGAAACAAGCTTGGATAAAATAACTTGCCCAAGTTCATGACAGCCAATGAGGAACTGAGTGATTTTAGAGTTAGCCTGAATTCTGCTTTTCCACTTAATAGCAAGTGACTGGTGAGCTTATGAAAACTGAAATAATCATATTTACTTCAAAGATTAATTATAAGGATTAAATAAATTCTATACATAAAGTTCATGGTTTAATATCTGGTACATTGTAGGTAGGTACTCTAAACTTTAGAGTACTATTATTTTCATGGTAGAATCTATCTTCCAGGTATACATAATTCTTTTTTCTTTTCTCATCCAGATTTACTTAACATTGGATAGTTTTTTCCTCCTTTGTTTACTGTTTTGAACTGATCTGCATTTTTTATTTTTGTGGTACTAGGGATTGAACCCAGAGGCAGTCTATCTCTGAACTACACCCCAGCATTTTTTATTTTTTGGTTTTGAAATAGGGTCTTGCTAGGTTGCTCAGAGTCTCACTAAATTGCTGAGGTTGGTTTCAAACCTGCAAACCTCCTGTTTCAGCCTCCCAAGAACTAGGATTACAGGCATGTGCCATCATGCCGTCTCTGACCTGCATTCTAATTTCATTTTTGGAGATTCTCTGATCAGAATTCTTCAAATATCCCCTCAGTTTCAAAAATCTTGTTGTATCTGAGCAGCTTTTTTCTATTCTTTTTTTTGATGCTGTAGATTTTATCCAGAAACATTTTATTTATGAGCTACACTGCCAACTCTTGTAATTTTTATTTTGAAACAGAGTCTCACTAAATTGCTGAGGCTGGCCTCAAACCTGCAATCTCTGTGTCTCAACCTCCAAAGGACTTGAATTACAGACATGTACCACCATGCCTAACTGAGCAGCTTTTTTTGGTTATTGTTAAAAGAATTTTTTAGTGCTTATTCAACAGTCTATAATACTGTCTTAATATTAATGCATTTTGTGTCATCAAGTCATAAATGTCTAATTTAGGTTTCCTACTCCTTAAAGGGTGGTGGAGATTTAACCCAGGAGCCCATAAATGCTAACTACTTATTCTTTCACTGAGCTATATTCCTAGCCCCCATTCTGATTTTCTAATGGGTCATTACATGGTGGTTTTTTTTACTGAAAAAGTTCATAACTGGTGTTGGTAGTGTCTATCAGATTATGCAGTGGAAAGTAAATTTTACATTAGAGTATTGTTAATATATTCATAGCTTGTAATGAGCATTTATACACTTCTATGAAATCCATCACTTTTTAGGTCTTAAAACCATTTTTGTTACGTCGTATAAAGACAGATGTAGAGAAGAGTCTGCCTCCTAAAAAGGAAATAAAGATTTACTTGGGACTAAGTAGGATGCAGCGAGAATGGTGAGCTATTTATTTCTGCAAACATTTATTTGTGTATAAGAATTTACTAAAATCATTTTTGTAGTTGTTATGCTTTTAGCTCAAAAATTACATTTTATATTTTACATGGTAAGTCATATAGGTCCAATATTTTAATAGAAACTGATAAATATTTTCTTTTATGTCTGGGAAAGAACAGAGATTTTGTAGTGTATAGATTCTGTGTTTGATTTTCATACATTTCTCCTTCAGAGTTATTTAGCTTGTGAATTATAATAATATTTATGAGATGATGCTACAATTGAAAGGGATAATGTCACTAATAAATTTGGTAGTTGTGTTTGCTTTTTGCATCAGTGAAAATAATAATAGCCATAATAATGATGTAAATAATCGTTTAAAACATCAATGATTATGGATATTACAAAAGTCAGTTTGGTTTGATACATATAAGTAAAGCAGAAGTTGACAAGGGAAGTAACAAGGAATCACAAGTATACTATGTTAATAATGTAATAATTCTGTTGAAATAAGTAAAATTTGCTTATTTAAATAAAATTAGATTAAATATAGGTATATAACGGTGTCTTCATCATAAAAACCAGCATAGATGAGAGAGAGCGAGAGAGTGAGTGAGTGAGAGAGAGAGAGAGACAGAGAGAGATATTAAGAATATATTCTTTAGACTGGGCTTGGTGATGCTCACCTGTAATCCCATACTTAGGAGGCTGAGACAAAAGGGTCACAGGTTCAAGGACAGCCTTGGCAATACAGCAAAACTCTCAGCCACCTAGTGAGGCCCTTTTAAAAAAAAGTTTTAAAACGGGCTGGGCTGGGAGTATAGCTTGAAGGTAGAATGCCCCTTGCTTCAGTCCCCAGTAAAATCACACACACACACACACACACACACACACACACACACACGATTCAGATGTAAGATTTTTCAATTCAGACATTAGATCAAAATTTGATTTGTCTCTTGAGTTAGTTGTGCAACTTCTCTTACCTGTTTGAATTTCCATCTGTAAAGTGGGCATAATACAAGTGCTTACCTCAAAGTTGTGAAGGTTTAGTGGGGTGATTCATACAAATCCCTTGATATAATACCTGGAACTTAAACTCAGTATAATTTGGCTATTATTATAATGATTATTTGACAGATATATACATAGGCCTCATTTTGCCTGCATGAAATTCTAGAAAAGATAATGAAAATGTTTATAGGGTCAGAAAAAAGTGATTAATGAAGACAGTTGTATGAAAATTGGGATTGTTTTTAGCTCGAACAAGTAAAAGTTGGATACCAACTTTCAGCAAACTTTGTAGTTATTTGACAATTATCAGCTGTTATTCTCTGAATAATTACTATCTGATGACAGTTGCTAATAATACATAAAGAGGAGGAAACAGATATGTAAGCAACATACACATTAAAGTGCTCAAATCTTCATTAGTATCTTGGTTTTGCTAATCAGATTTAGTCTCAAATAAATTTTTCTTTCCGGCGCTGGGGATTGAACCCAGGGACCTTGTGCGAGCTAAGCATGTGCTGTGTCATTGAGCTATAACTCTAGCCCTCAAATCAAAATTTATGCTTTATCTATAAATAAGAATTGAATCTGATTGCCAAAGGAACATTTTATATGACATCAACCATTCAAATAATTATTTGTTATTTAAAATTTTAGGTATACCAAAATCCTGATGAAAGATATTGACGTTTTAAACTCTGCTGGCAAAATGGACAAGATGCGACTCTTAAATATCCTGATGCAGCTTCGGAAGTGTTGTAATCATCCATATCTATTTGATGGGGCTGAGCCTGGTCCACCATATACCACAGATGAACATATTGTCAACAACAGTGGAAAAATGGTAGTTCTGGATAAACTGTTGGCCAGAATTAAAGATCAGGGTGAGGAATGAAATTTTAAATTAGCATGAATACATTCACGTTAATGAATTGTATGAGTAAAATTCTCAGTATTCATTCAGTGAGCAGACATTGTTGAGTACCTCCTGTTTGCCAGGCATCATCCTGTCTTTGCCTTAGAGAAGCCTGTAGTGTAATGAGAAGGAATAATTGCAGTTCAGTGTGATAAGTGCTATGCTATGTTACAAAACTGGGAGTTGAAAAAATCTTCAAGAGATGATATTTGATGTGAGTGTTGGAGAATGCATAGGAGTGAACCATTAGAAAATGTAGAGGAATGTTCTCTAGGGCAATGAGAAAGAGATGTGAATGAAGGGAATGTTATTTGGGGCAAAGCAGCAGTTGGTGAATCTGTGAAGATGGGTGTGCCAAATTATAGAAAGTCTTTTAAACTTTTTTGTGGCACTAGGGATTAAATTTAGTGTCATTCTACCTTTGAGCTATTCCCCTGGGCCTTTTTATGAATTTTGTTTTTATTTTTGAAAGAGGCTCTTGCTAGGTTGCTGAGAGACTTGCTATGTTGCTAAAGCTGGTCTCCAATCTGTGGTCCTCCTGTCTCAGCCTCCCAAATGAATTTTAAGTCATTTCAGTATGTGTGGAAGAATTCTTTTTTAATTTTATTTGCACTGACTTTATGCTGAACTTATTCCTGTGTCATAAGTTTTTGTTTCTTCAGTTTCTTCTGGAATATCTTTATCTTTTGGGCAACCTCCCCTTCTAGTTTAGAGATAATCTGCTCCTTCTTGATGAGGATCATTTCAGTGTGGTAGAAGGGAGCTCAGGAGCTCTGTAAGTGTGGTAGCACAGCTTGAGGGCCTTGTTCATGTAGATGTGTTCAATAAACAGATAATTGACATATAAACCCTGATGTTCAGCATTGCTTCTGCATTTTTAAGCATGTGCAGTAAAAAAAAAATCAACATTCTTTTTGGGCCACTTAACCCCATGTCTAGGTCCACTGTTTGTCCTGAGTACACCTTACACTCCACCAGTGTTAATGCTGGAATGGCACACACTACTTTTGTAAGGTGACATTCTTTCAGACACTTGGTGGCTTTTCAGATATGCATAACTTTATTGACTGGGCAGTTTTATGGGTGTTCTTAAAATGAACATGAAGCCTTGAACCTCTTGATTTGCATGATTTTATGGGATCTTTTGGGTGTAGAGAACAGCAAGCCATTTTCACAGATCTCCTCAGGCTGCTTATAGGAAGAGCTGAGTGTAGGATATTTTTAAGACATTAAAAATGCCAAATTTGTAGCCAGGCGTGGTGGTACATGCTTGTAATCCCCGCGCTTGTGAGGCAGAGACAGGAGGATCACGCAGGTTCGAATCCAGCCACGTGCGCTGGCTTAGAAGACCCTGTTTCCAATTTTAAAAATATATTAAAAAATAGGTCTGGGAGTGTAGCCCGGAGGTAGAAGGGCTTCCAGGAACCCCAGTACCACCAAAATAAATAAATAAATAAATAAATAAATAAATAAATAAATAAATAAAAAAAATAAAAATGCCAAATTTGCCGGGTGTGGTGGCGCACACTTGTAATCCCAGCATTTGGGAGGCTGAGACCGGAGGATCGTGGTTCGCGGACAGCCTCAGATACTTAGTGAGGCCTTCTGCAACTCAGTGAGACCCAGTTTCAAAATAAGGAATTAAAAAAATAGGGCAGGAGGTGGAGCTTGGAGGTCGAATGCCTCTGAGTTCCATCCCCAGACCTGCAAAAAAACAAAAACAAAAACAAACACAAAAAAATGCCAAATTCAACTGCATAATTTTGTAGCATTCCTTGATGGTGTATGTGTGTGTGTGTGTGTGTGTGTGTGTATGTGTAGGTTTAATGGAATATTCATATGATATTATATGTAAACTTAATTTTCAAGTTAGTTTTACTCTATTCATATAATTTTCTTTTTTTCCGGTGAAATCTTTTAGGCTCAAGAGTTCTCATTTTCAGCCAAATGACTCGCTTGCTGGACATTTTGGAGGACTACTGTATGTGGCGTGGTTATGAGTATTGTCGACTGGATGGACAAACCCCACATGAAGAAAGAGAGGTGAGGAAGAAAAAAATTATACAAAACTTCAACAGAGTTCAATTAAATAATGTTTTTCTTCATCAGGTAGTTTTGAACTCAGTGTTACTTTAGGTAAGGTGCTTTGAATTTCTCATTCTCATCTTTTTCTTTGAACTTCAGTTTGGTTTCCTTTCCATTGACTGCAAATCATTCTAAGGTTTTCTCATACACACTTATCTAAAGAACATTACACCACCCCATCCTTATCTCTTCTAACCACTCTTATCTTTGACCCTTTTGATTACTGTTTCTTAACTTTCTTTGACTTCTGATTCTGTTATTTTTTCTCTTGATTTGCCTCTCATGGTAGACCCTTACCAATTGTGGCATTTACTGGTTGAGATTTACTGGTTCATGAGCAACCTCGAAGACTCACAAAATGTAGTAATCTGTAAAGGGAATAATCTTGGTCTTATAGAGCTTGTGTAAAAATTCAGTATGACAACATGGGTATAGATACTTACCATGAATTTGGGACCTTGGGAAACCAACAGTTTTAAACTGCATAGTACAGTATATACAGCATGATACAAAACTACATCAAAGTCTTTCTCTCTCTCATCTTCAGGGCCCCTTCTCAGCCTATAGGACTCTCAGTCTGCATCCCTCTCCTTCCATAGCTGCAATGGGCAGTCTATTTTGTGTGTTCCTTTTTATTGAAGTCTGGCTCTAACACAGGATAGTTTATTGTTCACAGTAGCTCAGACCCTTTTCATATAAAGGGAATTTTTGCTACCAACTTTAGAGAAACAATTACATATGGGGGATGTTTCAAAGCTTACATTATTCCTTGCCTTATAGTTTTTTACACTCTCTGAGCTGGTGACTTGAAGCTTTACTGGGCTTTTGCCGATTTATTCCTGAGAGCCAGTATCTCCAAATTAGCATTAAGCATAGCCCTTTTAGTACCATTCAAGATGATCCTTCTTATAGTAATGAAGAGGACACCAAGGCACTTTCTGACCTCAAGTAGCCAATTTGCACTTCTGACTGATCTCTTTGCTCATTATCTATTTATGTCTAAATCTGTGTTTTAAAAAAATCTCATGATATTCTTCCCTTTGAATTCCTTGTATTGAAATTAAATATAGCTAAGTCAGACATGTTCATTTTTTTCTTGGAAAGAACTTGCTTTCCCATTATGTTGTTGTTCATCCCATCTTCTCTTCTCTTCCTAACATAAAGGAGACCAAATTTGATTCCTTATTAAATGTGTGTGTGCCCACTAGAAAGAAATATATTTTTCTCAGTAGTTCGTAGATTTGCCCTTTATTTGTTACTATAGTTACTAGTAGGTAAACCTTTGGTCATCCTGGTCATCCTCTGACTTAATTGGCTTTCTTGTTATGGATTGGGAGACTATGGTTTGTGGAAACTGTTCCCCGGGAACCCCTGCTAGGGTCCAGGACACACATACCCCCAACCCATAACAAAACCCAAAACGACCCAAAACAGAAATAAACCGCGGGTTCTTGTCCTAAGCTAAGAATAAATATGCATAGCTTGGACAGTTGCTGAAGATTTAAAGAAGTTTATTAGAAAGATAGAAATACAGAAAATAGAAATACAGCCCCATGTCAAAATGGCATGGGGGGTGACTTGAAATGAATACACCAAAGAGATTACACGTGGACCGGACTTTTTATACCCATGACCTCCATCTTGTTTACATAATTATGACATAGTGAATGTCCCTGTAAGGTACCTCCCCTTACCCTGTAAGATACCTCCCCCAATAAGGTGTGGTGAGGTGTCTCCCTTCATGAAGGTCGACCCCTCCCTAGATCCTCATGTAGATCTGTCTTTAGAGAAAGGCCTAGTTCTCCTCTCTTAAGATCTGTCTTTAGATAGAGACAGGCCTAGTTCTCCTCTCCTATTGACTGGTTAATTACTTTGAGCTAGGTTAATTTACATTGGAATAGCTGCCTGTTTTAGTCAGAAATCAAGTCCTTTCTTTACCCATGTCTGCAGCCATTTTGACACACTATTTTTGAAATATATTAATAATCAGAGCTTTCTCAAATCTTCCTAGGCCATTCCCAATACTGGTACATTTTTCACTTTTATGGGAAAGGGAACTAACATTTGTCAAGCAACGACCTTTTTTTTTTGCGGTACTGGGGATGAAACCCAGGGACATTCTACCACCAAGCTACACCCCCAGGCCTTTTTTATTCATTATTTTGAAACAGGGTCTCACTAAATTGGTGAGGACCTTACTAAGTAGCTGAGGCTGGCCATTAACTTGCAATCCTCCTGTATTAGCCTATCAAGTACTAGAATTACAAGCATGTACCACCATGCCCAGCTAAGCAACTACATTTAAGCTAGGAAAATTTGAAGTTCTGTTTGAGTTCTTCCAGCAGTCTGGGTGTAGTATTTGTACCAGTATTGGGAACAGCCTAGAATATTTGGGAAAGCTCTGATTATTAATATATTTCAAAAGAAGATGATTGATATTTCAAAAATGGTTGATCAAAATGGCAGCAGACATGGGTGAGGGGCAGATCTGTGCAAAGACTTTATCTCTGTCTAAAACAGGCAGTTATTCCAATGTAAATTAACCTAGCTCAAAACAATTACCAAGTCAATAGAGAGCTAGGACTTCTGCTTTCTAAAGAGATCTACATGATGATCTAGGGAGGATAGGGCAGGGTTTGACCTTGCCTTTCAGGAAAGGAGCCTCCTTGCCACACCTGGTTGGGGGAGGTACCTTTCAGGGTTAAGGGGAGGTACCTTACAGGGACATTCACTATGTCATAATTATGTAAATAAGATGGAGGTCATGGGTATAAAAAGTCCGGTCCACATGTAAGCCCTTTGCTGTACTCATTTAAGTCATCCCCTCATGCCATTTTGGCATGGGGCTGTATTTCCATCTTTCTAATAAACTTCTTTAAATCTTCAGCAAGAGTTCGGACTAATGTGTATTTATACTTAGCTCAGAACAAGAATCCGCAGTTTTTCTGTTTTCCTTTTTGTGTGGTTGTGGTGGGGGAATTACTTCTCCCCTCACACACCAAACCCATTTCAACCGCAACAGTATTGGTATAATTTTCTCCATGTGAAACTTTGTCTCAGAGAGGTTTAGTACTTGCCCAGATTTATTAATGTAATTAGTAGTAGACTTGTAATTCACACCCAGTTTTTTGTTATTTCCTCTACGCCAATGTGTCTCTCACTACACATGCTGCTCTTTATACTGCCCCCTTTTTTCTTTATCTCCCCAGCTAACTACAGCAATGGGATTCATCTTTTCTGCCTACAACTTTGACCTTGCCAATCCATACCTTTAAAGAATAACTTCTTAAGCTGGGTGTGGTAGTGCACGCTTGTAATATCTGTACTTGGAAGGCTGAGAAAGGAATATCACAGGTTTGTGGCCAGCCTCAGCCACTTAGTGAGGCCCTCCACAACTTAGTGAGACCCTGTTTCAAAGTAAAGAATAAAAAAATCAGGCTGGGGGGTGTAGCTCCGAGGTAGAATGCCCCTGAGTTCTGTTACAGATTGGGAGAATATGGTTTGTGGAAACTGTTTCCTGGGAATCCCTGCAAGGGTCCCAGACACACTTTCCCCCAACCCATAACAAAATCCAAAACGACCCCAAACAGAAGAAAAAACCGTGGATTCTTGTCCTAAGCTAAGAATAAATATTCTTAGCTTGGACAGTTGCTGAAGATTTAAAGAAGTTTATTAGAAAGATAGAAACACAGAAAATAGAAATACAGCTCCATACGAGATTAGCATAGAGGGGTGACTCGAAATGAATACACCAAAGGGTTTACATGTGGACTCGGGCTTTTATACCCATGACCTCCATCTTGTTTGCGTGACTCTGATGTAGTCGGATGTGACTCTGATGTAGTCGGATGTAGTGAACGTCCCTGTAAGGTACCTCCCCTAACAAGGTGTGGTGAGGTGTCTCCTTTCATGAAGGTCGACCCCTCCTACCATCTTAGCTAGCTTATCCAATCATGTAGATCTGTCTTTAGAGAAAGGCCTAGTTCTCCTCTCTTAAGATCTGTCTCTAGATAGAGACAGGCCTAGTTCTCCTCTCCTATTGACTGGTTAATTACTTTTGGCTAGGTTAATTTACATTGGAATAGTTGCCTGCTTTTAGGCAGAAACCAAGTCCTTGCACAGATTTGCCCCTTACCCAATTTTTGAAATATATCTATAATCAGAGCTTTCTCAAATCTTCCTAGGCCATTCCCAATACTGGCACAAGTTCAATCTCCAGCACCACAATAAAATAATAACTTCCTGACTGGGTGTGGTGGTACACATCTGTCATCCCAGTACTTGGGACACCGAGATAGGAGGATTGCAGGTTTGAGGCCAGCCTTAGCAACTTAGGCCCTCAGTGATTTAGTGAGAGCCTATTTCAAAATAAAAAATAAAAGAGTTGGAGTGTTGCTGAGAGGTAGAAGGTTTCTGAGTTTAATCCCCAGTACCACAAAACAAACAATAACAAAAAACTTTCTGCATAAGGATGCTGAAGAAAATGTGGAAAATGAAGTAATACTGGACATTCTTTTTATGAATTTATAAATATATATGTAATAAAAATATACTGTATATAAAGTTCAATAGCCTGATTCTATTTATTGGGCATTATATTGTATTTTTTCAGAAGAAATTATAATTTTAGAATAATATTTTAGAATAATATTTTATCCTATCAGTGTACTATAAACAACTTACATCCTTATTGTTTGTTATTTAGGTTTATTTCAATTTTTCCTATGAATATAATACTACAGTGAAGGTCCTTATACATAAAACTTTTTGTACTACTCTGATTATGTGCTTAGGATAAATTCCTAGAAGTGAAATTACTGGGTCAATGTATATGACCATGTTTAAGGCTCTTGATGCATATGGCCAAATTGCTTTCCAGAAATGTTGTACCAGTTTACAACCCAACAGCAACACATGAAAGTGCCCACTTCACTGCTCTATAGTCAACATTTAGTATCATCATTCTTTAATCTTAAAAAATTATATTAGCTGTGCGTGATCATGCACATCTGGAATTCTAGTACTTGGGAGGCTGAGAGAGGGGTATTGCAGGTTTGAGGCCAGCCTCAGCAATGTAGTGAGACCCTCAGCAACTCATACTATGTTTCAAAATTAAAAAATAAAATCAAGCTGGGGTGTAACTCAAAGGTAGAACATCTCTAGGAGAAATCCCTAGTACTAAATATATATAAACTTTTTTTGCATTATTGAGAACTGAACTCAGAGTTTCTATATCTGACCTACATCCCCAACCCTATTTTATTTATTTTGAAATGTGGTCATTATATATATTTGGTAATGGGGAATGTACCCAGGGCCATTTTACCTCTGAGCTACACTCCCAGCCCTATTTTGTTTTTAAATTTTGAAACAGGGTCTCATCTTACTTAGGCTTTCTTCGAACTTGCTATCTTCTTGTCTTAGCCTCCCAAGTACTGGGATTACAGGTGTGAGCCACTACTTTGGCATTATATTTTTTTAGTTTGCATTTATTTGATTAATAGTGAAATTGAATACTACTCTTGTGTTTAATAATCCATTTATATATTTTTTTCTGTGCATTGTTCATTTTTTGGCTCATTTGTTCTTTTGGTGTCTCAATATTTTTCGAATTAATTTGTATGAAATCTTTAAGTAAAAGATACTCATATCCCATTATTTTTTAAATATTATTTACTAAGAATCCCTGGAATTACGTTTTCCCCTTATTACATTTCTGATTGTCGCTTGTTATACTGATATAAATATTCTTAAGTAGCTCTTTGTTGCTTTTTTCTCATTTATAATGTTTTTCTCTCTTTGTTGATTTTCTATACCTTGTTTATCAATCCTTTATAAGCTAATAGAAATGAAAATGATACTTCTGACATTTTATCCCTCAGATATATTTCAGCTTCCTAGCCTGACTGCCTGCCTTCCTGCCTTCCTTCCTTCCTTCCTTCCTTCCTTGCCTCCTTTCTTTTTTCTTTCTTTCTTCTTTTTTGCAGTACTAGGGATGGAACCCAGGGACATTCTACCTGTGAGCTATACCCCCAGCTCTATTTTTTTAGTCTTTTTATTTTTGAAACAGGGTCTCACTGAGTTGCAAAGGGCCTTGCTAAGTAGCTGAGGCTGTCCACCAACCGCGATCTCCACCTCCTGAATGCTGGGATTACAAGTGTGTACCAACATGCCCAGCATTCAGCTTTCAGTCAATTAGGACATTTCCACTATTATTGTTTTAAAATAATATAAATTAATAAATACTTGCAAGTTTGTCTCTATTAGTTTAGAAACTTCATTTAGGTAATATTTTTCTATAGCCATTGATACAGTACAATATTTAGAAGGATACTTAAATATATATATATATATATATATATATATATATAATTATATATATATATATTTTTTTTTTTTTTTTTTTTGCGGGTCTGGGGATAGGACCTAGGGGCATTTGACCCCTGTCCTATTTTTAAATTCTTCTGAAACATGGTCTCACTAAGTTACGGAGGGCCTCACTAAGTAGCTGAGGCTGTCTGTGAACTGCGATCCTCTGGTCTCAGCCCCTCGAATGCTGGGATTACAAGTGTGTGCCACCAGGGCTGGCTAAATATTCTTGAAGATGGGAAAATAGCATAAAGTATATTTATAAAGAATATTATAAAGTGATAAAGATTTTCTGTATGCATGTTAAAATGTTTTTAGGGACTCTAATAATAGAATTTGATATTTTCTCTTTTTCTATTCCATTGTCAATTTAAAAAGGAAGCAATCGAGACCTTTAATGCTCCTAATAGTAGCAAATTCATCTTTATGCTGAGTACCAGGGCTGGAGGTCTTGGAATTAACTTGGCAAGCGCTGACGTGGTTATCCTGTATGATTCAGACTGGAATCCACAGGTTGATCTGCAAGCTATGGTTAGTAATTTTTAATGCTGTCAGGAATTTATCATAGCTCAGAATACTATCGTTATTTTTACATGACAATTGGGGAGGATTTGTAGAAATTACAGTAGATTATCTAGGGTGCTACTTACATAAACAAAGAAAGAAAACAAAAAAAAAAATACACCCAAATTCAACTATAGATTTTATGTACCAATTTAGGCAGTTATTTCTGAATATTGAAGAGAATACACACATTTGTTTTAATAAAAGTATTTTAAAAATCAGTCTCATTATCTTGCTTAACAGCTAATTAGATTTAAATCCTTAGTACTGAAATTGGGAGAGATTGGATTTTAACTTTAATAATAAAAAAAGTGGGGAGAGAAGATAAACAATGAAAGGAATGTATTCTAGGAAAAATTTGCTATGTTAGAAAACCTTCTAGAAACTATTTTATAATTAAAATTAGGCACCCGTTTCTCTTAACTTTCATCAGGACATTAAAGATAACCCTTTTGATATTTTGGTGTAATTTATTGAACTAGAGCTACTACTTCTATAATGTGACTCAGATTTTAAGATAAATATAAATTCAGAAGTAATACGTTAGCTAGTTGTGGTGGCACATGCCTGTAATTCCAGTACTTGGGAGGCTGAGACAGGAGTATCACAGGTTTGAGGACAGCCTCAGCAACATAGCAATACTTTCAGCAACATAGTGAGACCCTGTTTCAAAACAACAACAAAAAACCTCAACAACAACAAAAAAGAAGTACAAACTTGTAGAACTTCTTTATATTCAAAATCTCTAGATGTAATGAGACAGTTAATTGTCTTTTGGGAAGCAGTGAAAAGTTATAGTCCAGTGAAGCATAATTTAGAAGTCCTTCCTTTTATAATAGAGAACTAAAGATATAGACCAATGGGAGATTTAAAAATAAATATACCTTTGCATAATTATTAATCTTTAACTTGGCATCAAACTACACATTTGATGGAATGAATTAGCAGTAAGCCCCATTAGGTTATAGTGTTACTGAACTGAAAAACCTCAATGCACTACATTTCCTTAAAAATGTTATGGTCTAACTGATCTTTCCAGACTTAGTTGGTTGGGGTTTAAAGTTTAAATATATGTAGGGCATTGCATTGTCTTTTAATGTGCTTAATTTAAACTTTGTTACTGGGTTCTAATGTTTTTATATTTACTGTGAGTGTTGTTTGAATACTGTTTCTTTGATTTTCTCCTCTAGCTACCCTCCACTCTCTGCCTATTTGATCTGTCAGTTTCTGTGTTTTAGAAACATTCTCCTTAGATACACTTATATTACTAGAAGTTGCCATCTATTACATTTGTGAGGTTTAAACTATAGGACTAATTCTAGACCACTGCATAGTAAATATATTAATATCCAATGATTTTTAAGACTTCTTGTTAAGATAAAGCATATTTGCCCCCATAGCCACCCCTGTGAACTAGTTTGTTTCTTATTTATAAAACTCAGTACTAGAGTACTAGTTGGAAGATGTTTGTGTTTAGTGGCTTAAAGTTACTTTAGTAAGTGAATCCAGATGCTTTTCACTCCTGTTATCCTCCTCTTAAAGGGGCCTAGCCTTTTGTACTTTTGAAGTTTGGTATAATATTTGCAGATTTCTTTGTTCCCAGGGGTCTTTGGATAGTCTTTCCATTCCACATCCTCCCGATAAAAAGCTAATTTTATTCGCCAAATTCTACAGCATATGATGACTATATTCTATATTTTATCCCAAGTATCCAATATCTTACAGTAGGACTCTTTCTATTAGGATCGAGCACATCGTATTGGTCAGAAGAAGCCAGTACGTGTATTCCGTCTCATCACTGACAATACTGTTGAAGAAAGAATTGTAGAGAGAGCTGAGATAAAACTGAGACTTGATTCAATTGTTATACAGCAAGGTATTTATATGTATAAACTTAATTAGGTATCTTTTTGTAAAAACATATACACTTTTCCCCCAGGTTAGATAACTTGTAATAAAGGTTGATCAAAATTTGTAAACTTAGAAAAATTCACTTAAAATGCTAATTGAAATCTTCCTAGTTGAAATCCTTGCATTCAGTCTATGGTGTCATTGAATGTTACTCGTTGATAGTTGAATGCCAACAGCATACTCTTTGAAGTACCCAATATTTAGCAGAAATATGTTTAATTAAAAATTTAAAACATTTATTATAAGCTTGGTGTGGTGGCACATGCCTGTAATCCCAGTACTTGGGAGGATGAGATAGGAAGATCACAGGTTCAAAGTCAGCTTCAGCAACTCAACGAGACCCTTATTAACTTAGCAAAACCACATTTCAAAATAAATAAAATAGGGTGTTTGGGGATGTAGCTCAGAGTTGGAATGCTCTAGGTCCAGTGCACAGTACCACCACCACCACCACAAAAACGACAACAAAACATCTATTGGAGGGTTCCTGTCCACCCTTTAATACACCATTTGATCTGAAAAACAAAGTTTGGACTGGAAGAAAATGTTTCTGTTTGTCTAGATTTTGATTAGCATTTATAGAACTAATTTCATAGTAAAACAGAAAGTACAGTAGAAGAAACACAGGGTTGTTTGTTAAGAATTAACTTTACTTATCTTTTGTGGTACTGGGAATGAACCCAGGGACATTCTACCTCTGAATTGCACTACCAGCCAAATTTTTATTTTTTATTTTGAAAAACAGAGTCTCAGTTGTGAAGGGCCTCACTGAGTTGCTGAGGCTGGACATTAACCTGTGGTTTTCCTATCTCAGCCTTTCAAATACTAGGATGACAAGTGTGCACCACCATTCCCAGCTCAAAAACAACTTTAAAGCTCATTGATGCTGCATAATGTAAGCTTAATGTGATAGCATCAGATTAGAAATATGATATACTTCTTTTATGGCATGATTAATTAAACATATACAATTCTAATTTTTATTATCAGGAAGACTAATTGACCAACAGTCTAATAAGCTGGCAAAAGAAGAAATGTTACAAATGATACGTCATGGAGCCACCCATGTTTTTGCTTCCAAAGAAAGTGAGCTGACAGATGAAGACATTACAACTATTCTGGAAAGGGGGGAAAAGAAGGTTAGTTAAAATGGCATTTTCATGATGAATTGCTTTAAATGAACATTTCTGCATACCTACTGCATTTTTATTATACTGAACTACATATGTTAAATAACTCATATTCTAAGGATTTACAGATTTATTTCCAGAGATAAATTAGGCTTAATTTTTCTTCTGGTGAGAAAGGTAAGTTTCAGATTTTAAAATTAAGTGACCTATATTTCATACTTATTGAAAATAGGTCTTGTTGAGAAGTTTACTTAAAAGCCAAGTAAATTTTGTATTTGTATAGGGACTACATTTTTGCTAGGTGAGGTAGCGCATGCCTGTAATCCCAGTACTTGAGAGGCTGAGACAGGAAGATAGCAGGTTCAAGGTCAGCCTCAGGAAGTAGGGAGACTCTCATCAACTTAGGCCCTGTTTTAAAACAAACAAAAAGAGCTGAGGGTGTAGCTCAGATGTACAATGCCCCTGGGTTCAATCCACAGTACTATGTAGAAAAAGACTGTTTTTAGAACATTTTTTTTTGCAGTGGACTAGAATTGATCATATATATTGTCTTAATTGAAAATCATTTGTAAACACAGAGCTAGACTTAGTGGTACATGCCTTGTAATTCCAGTATTTGTGAAGCTGAGACAGGAGGATCACAAGTTTGAGGACAGCCTCAACAAGTAGTGAAACTCTTAGCAACCTAGCGAGACCCTATTTCAAGAAACAAAAAATAACAAGGGCTGGGGTTATAGCTCAGAGGTAGGCTACCCCTGGATTAAATCCCCAGTAACTCCCCAAAACATTACTTGTTAAAATATCAGAAAATTTTTTCATAATTTTACAATTTTTGAAGTACCCTTTTCTGTGGTATTGGGGATTGAACTCAGAGACATTTACCTCTCAGCTATACCCCAAGTTCAATTTTTACTTTATTTTGAAACATTGTCTTACTAAATTGCAGAGGGCCTCACAAATTGTTGAGGCTGGCCACAAACCTGGGATCCTCTTGTCTCAGCTTCCCAAGTATTGGGATTACAAGCATGTGCCACCACACCTGGATTTAATGTACTGTTCTTTAACAAAACTTATGGGTAATTTAAAACATAAGCAAAGTAAAAGTAGAATAGTGTAGTGTGTCCCCATGTACTCATTGCCAGTTTTCCATAACTATCTACAGGTTCTGCCCCATTTACATTCCTAATTCATTTTCCCCCTTCCTGGATAATGATGATGATGATGATAATTATTATTATTTATTTTGGCCCTGGAGATTGAGTCCTAGACATTCTACCAGTGAGCTACACCCCCAGCCCTTTTCATTTTTTATTTTGTAATAGTGTCTTACTAAGTTGCTGAGGGTCTCACTATATTGCTGAGGCTTGTCTTTGAATCTGTGATCCTCCTGTCTCAGCCTCCCAAGTACTGGGCTTACAGGTGTGCTCTACCATACCTGGCTTCTTCCTGGATGGTTTTTATGTAAATCTCTGATATCCCATTTCAGTGGTAAATATTTCACTATGTATTTAGAGATTTTTAAAAACATAATCATGTCGGGCGTGGTGGCGCACGCTTGTAATCCCAGAGCTTGGGAGGCTGAGACAGGAGGATCGCACAGGTTCGAAGCCAGCCTCAGCTACTTAGTGAGGCTCTCAGCAACTTAGTGAGACCCTGTTTCCAAATAAAATATAAAATAGGTCTGGGAGAATAGCCTGGAGGTAGAAAGCCTCTGGGTTCCACCCCCAGCACCAAAAAATAAAAATAAAAAATAAAAACATAATCATTATGTTATCATCACACCCAAAAAACTCCACTTGTTCTTTAATAGCATCAAATGTCTAGTAGGTATTCAAATTTTCAATTGTTTCATAGTTATACTTTATAAAAAGTTTTCTTCTTTAAAAATCAGTGTGAATAATGTTTGTACATTATTATCTATTGATAAATTGTTTATATATTTATAAATCTATAGCCTCCTTCCACTTATGTATTTTTTATTTTTTATTTATTTGGTTAATAGATTGAGTGGTTTGACACTTTATTCACAGTGTGTATTTTGCTAATTTTATATCCATAGAGCTTTTCAACATATTCATTATTATTGTAGTTTATTTTGTGTTGCTCTAACAAAATACAAAAATGGTACTTTATAAAAAGCAGTTTATTTTGGGCTCAGAATTTTGGAAGTCTAAGAGCATGGTTCTAGCACTGGCTTCTATGGTGGCAGATAGCATCGCATGATAGGACCATGAATGAGAAGTCACATGGTGAGAGAGGAAGTCAGAGAGCAAGCAGAGGAAGGTAAACTCAGTTTATAACAACCTATTCTCATGGTAATTAATCCAGTCCCATATGAGCAAGAGTATACTGCTGTGAGTTATACAATATGCTTATACCTGTAATCCTAACTACTTGGCAGGTTAAAGCAAAAAGATCACAAATTTGAGGCTATCCTGGGCAAGTTGGTGAGCCTCTGTCTGAAAATAAAATTTGAAAAAGGGCTAGGGAATGAAGCTTAGTGGTAGAGCACTTGTCTAGCATATGCAATGGCCTGAATCCAATCCTCAGTACTACCAAAAATTATGGAATAAAAATTATAATATGGCTACTATATCCCATGAAAAATATTTTAAAGGAAGTCTATGTGACAATACTTGGGAAACACCATTTAAGTATTTAAAATACTTGGGGCAACTTTTATTATTATTCTTACTATTTATTTGTGGTGCTAAGGATTAAACACAGGGCCTCATGCAGCCTAGGTAATCACTCAACTCCTGAGCCACACTGCCATCCCAGGATAAGTTAAATTTTATATTCAAGTTTTATGTTAGCATTGCATTCTTATCTTGTAAATCAACAGAGTAAATCCTTTATGTCAAAACACAATTTTTAAAAAGATAGGAAATTAATATATTTTTACAATTAATGGAGCAATAGTTTTCTCATGTCAATATATTCAATTTTAGACTGCAGAGATGAATGAGCGTTTGCAAAAAATGGGAGAGTCTTCTCTAAGAAATTTTAGGATGGACATTGAACAAAGTTTGTACAAATTTGAAGGAGAAGATTATAGAGAAAAACAGAAGGTAATTTTTTTACTCTTAATCATTAGACCATTAGTAGCATTTCTCCCCATAAGAATTATAAAGTAACACTGGCACTTATCTAGTACAGAACTCTAGTATAGAGTAGAGTAAAATTTTATGTAGATCAAAAGATCTCATGCACGGGCTGTCTTTAATATATTTTGGTTTAGTGCCATCATCATAATATTTGCTGCTGCCACTAAAAATTTAATGTTCCTGATCTGATATTTTTGGGATCTGCAATATTTCAGAGCCTGAACTTTTTCAAATTAGAAACTGTGTATAGACTACCAATTGAGCACCCCTAATATGAAAATTTATTTATTTATTTATCTATCTATTTATTTATTTTTATTTTTTATTTTTGGTGGTATTGGGGATGGAACCCTTCTACCTCTGGACTACACTCCCAGACCTATTTCCTATTTTTTTTGTGTGGTACTGGGGTTCCTGGAAGCCCTTCTACCTCCGGGCTACACTCCCAGACACCTATTTTGTATTTTTATTTGGAAACAGGGTCTCTTAAGCCAGCACACGCGCCTGGCTTCGAACCTGCGAGATCCTCCTGTCTCTGCCTCCCAAGCGCGGGGATTACAAGCGTGCGCCACCACGCCCGGCGACCTATTTCCTATTTTTATATTTTTTATTTGGAAACAGGGTCTATTAAGCCAGTGTGGCTGGCTTCGAACTTGTGCGATCCTTCTGTCTCCACCTCCCAAGTGTGGAAATTACAAGCGTGTGCCACATGCCTGGCTCAAAAGGAGATGCTCTGAAAACTCTTTAAAAAGTTGTGTGTTTACTTCTCCTTGGCATATTTCCCAAAGAATTAAAGTCAGAAAATTATAGTGATACATGCATAACTATGTTTATAGCAGCACAGTTCACAATGGCCCAAATATGGAACCATTCTAGGTGTCTGTTATCAGATGAATGGATAAGAAAAATGTAGTATATGTATGTAGTGGGATTTTGCTTAGCCATAAAAAAGAAACCAGATTATATATTTTGCAGGAAAGTGGATGGAACTAGAGAATATTATGCTAAGTGAGCTCAGCCAATCTCAGAAAGTCAAAGTTTTAATGTTTTCTCTCATATGTGGGAGCTAGAGAGAAAATAGGAAACAAAAAGGATTTTAGATAATTGAAGAGGAAGACCAGTAGAAGAGGGTAAAGGGAGAGAAAGGGAAAGAGAAAGGAAGAACCAATGGAAGAAATGGTTCAAATTATGCCGTGCCCATATCTGTAGGTATTGCTACCTATCTCACTAGGATGTATGGGGAGGGGTGGATAATCAGGTGGGACCTGAAAGGAATCACATCAAGACCTGTGTGCATGTTTGTTTCTATCACTTTGAAACTCACAAGGATGCATAATTACAATGTATTAATAAGAGTATAAAGAAGTATAAAAAAGTTTTGAATTTTGGAACATTGTGAATTACAGATTTTCAGATTAGGGATGCTCAACCTGTACTCCTATTTTGTTATTGAGAAATAGTATAGAATTGTAGTTGAGTACCCAACTTGAGCTGAAATCTCAACTCTGTCTCAAATGACTTTGGGTCCTTAGTTTTCTTACCTACCAAATGCAGGTCATATTAGTTACCTCAAAGAGTGATTCTGATGATAAAATGAGTTCATCCTTGTAATTAGAGCAATGCCTGGCATTTAGTGTTATATTATTATCTTTTAGTTAATGAAATACCAGAAGGGCTTTGTTCAATGTGACCTTTATTTTGAAAAATAATGCCTTATAATATACTTAATGTTCATTTTTTATTTTGAAATGACTTTGGACTTAAATTGCTACAGAAATAGTATGATGCTACATATATTCTTCTATTAGGTTACTTTAATGTTAATAATTTATGTGTTAATTTAATTTTTGGATCTAGAACATTAACATCATTTCCCCTCTGTAATACCTGTTTTCGGTTCCAGGAGACCCAGTCTAGGATGCCACATTATTTTAATTGAGTTTATTTTTTATTTTAATTTTTGTTGGTACCCTATAGTTTCACATTATAATGTGGAGCATACTGACAATGGCATACCTTTACACAGTACTTGGTGCCACCCATTCCGAACTTCTTCCCGCCCCCCTGACAATGAGAGTCCAGGTTAACCATGTTACATTGACAATTAAATACATCTTCAAATGTAGCTCCTCCATTAATCAACCTCAGCCTTTTCTCTCCTCTCTACTTCCTTTCTAGCTTTGCTGAGGTTTCACCTTTATTATCTGGAGTCCATCTCATATCCCTAATACTCCCTAGTTTGGGGATATTATAGAAAACATATGTCTTTTCTCTTTCTGTGCTTGGCTGATCTCATTTAACATAATGTTCTCCAGGTCTTTTCATCTTCTTGCGAATGGCATGATTTTGTTCTTCTTTATTGCTGAGTAGAATTCCATTGTGTGTATTTCTCATAATTTTGCAATCCATTCATCTTTTGTTGGAGACCTAGGTTGGTTCTATATATTGGCTATTGTGAATTGTGCTGCTATGAACATGAGTATGCATATGTTACTGTAGTTTTGTAATTTCAACCCTTTTGGAAAGATTCCCAGGAGTGGTATAGCTGGATTCCATTTTCAGTATTCTAAGGAATCTTCACACTGATCTCCATAGTGGCTGAACTAGTTTGTACTTCCACCAACAATGTAAAAGAATGTCTCTTTCCCCACATCCTCGCCAGCATTTGTTGTTATTTGACTTCTTTATGTTTGCCACTCTGATTGGGGTTAGATGGAATCTCAGTGTAGTTTTGATTTGCATCTCCCTGATGGCTAATGATGTTTAAAATTTTTTCATATATATATTGGCCATTTGTATCTCCTCTTTTGTGAAGTGTCTATTCAATTCAGTTGCCCATTTCTTGATTGGGTTATTTGTTTTGCTAGTGTAGATGTTGAGAAAGTTACTACCTGTGCCTATATGTTGGGGTGCTGAGCCTATGCCTTTGTCTAATAGCTTCACAGTCTCAGTTCTAATTTCAAAGTCTTTGATCCATCTTGAGTTGACTCCTGTGCATGTGAAAGGTAAGGATTCAATTCCATCTTTTTACAAATGGATAGCCAGTTCTCCCAGCACCATTTGTTGAAAAAGCTGTCTTTTCTCCAGCATATTAATTTGGCCCCTTTGCCAAAGATCATCAGACTATAAGTGTGTGGATTTGTTTCTGTATCTTCTATTCTGTGGTCTGTGTGCCTGTTGTTGTGCTAATACCGTGCTGTTTTAACTACTATTTTTCTGTAGTATAATTTGAAGTCAGGGATTGTGATGCCTCCTCCATGGTTCTTATTGCTGAGAATTTCTTTGGCTATTCTGGGTCTTTTCATTCTCCGTATGAAATTCATGACTAGTTTTTCTAGGTCTATGAAGAATGTTATTGGTATTTTGATAGGAATTACATTGAATCTGTAGATCACTTTTGGCAGAATGGCCATTTTGATGATATTTATTCTGCCTATCCATGAGCAAGGGAGATCTTTCCAACTTCCAAGGTTTTCTTCAATTTCTTCCTTTAATGTTAATAGTTTTTACTGTAGAGGTATTTCATGTCTTTGGTTAGGTTTATTCCTAGGTATTTTATTAGTTTTGAGTTTATTATAAATGGAGTTTTTTATTTCTTTCATTGTGGATTCATTGTTGACATAGAGACACGCAACTGATTTTTTTAGATTGATTTTGTATCCTGCAACTTTGCTGAATTGGTTAATCATTTACTGTATTTTTTTAAAATTTATTTTATTGGTGCATTGTATTCATACATCATAGTGGGATACAAACTTTTGTGGACATACATGCACACATTGCCCAGTCAGCCCCCACCCGATCCCCACCCAATTCCCTCCCCATCCCTCCTTCCCATGCTTGGCTTAGTGGTTGACATCTAGTATTATAGCAATTTATCCAAAATTAAAAATGATAATCTCACATAACAGTTTCATTTGTCTAATACCAAGCTTTTGATGACTTAAAGATAACATTTCAATATTTCTTTTTGCTTTCTTTCTTACCAGATAATTTTTTTTTCTATTTTTTTAGGTGAAACTATCATGTATTTATATATTTATTTTTCAGAAAAAAATCTATCCTAATATGGAGTATGGATTATAGATACCCAAAACGATGTTGAAAAAGAACAAAGCTAGAAGATACATATTTTCTGATTTCAAACCATATAAAGCTACAATAATTGAAACAGTGTAGTACTGTTCTAAAGGCAGATATATAAACCATTGGAGTTAAATACAAGCCTAGAGCTAAATTCTTCCCTATATTGTCAAGTTATTTTTGACAAGGTTTCCACGAACATTTGGTGGTGGAAATAATAATCTTTTAACTAAATATTGTTGAAAAATAATAATTACATAGAAAAGAATAAAATTGGACCCTTACCTAATCCCATATACAAGTATTAACTCAAAATAAATAAAAGACCTAAATATAAATCTTAAGACTATAAACTTTTAGGAGAAAATCTGGGTCATAAAACCTCACAACATTGAAATTGGCAGTGATTTCTTGGATATGATTTCAATGGCACAGGCAACAGAAGAGTATACAAACTCCCTAAAAAATAAAAAAAATTGTATATCCAAAGACAATGTAAACAGAGTTAAAAGTTACTAATAGAATTGGATAAAATATTTCCAAATGCTATATCTGAAGGTATATTAATATTCCAACTAGAAATCCTAAAAATTAACAACAATAAAGGCAAACAATACCATTTAAAGATAGGTAAAAGACTAACATAAATAATGAATCTCCACAGATAACCAATCTTAGTTGTTAATCAATCTCCACAGATAACCAATCTTAGTTGTCTGTTGGATGGAAACTCTTGTTTCTCTGGTTCTGGTGTGTGTTACCTATTTCTTCTTTGTAGTTAATCTCTTTGAGTATTTTCTCTAGCGCTGGTTTTGAAGACATAAATTCCTTCAGTTTCTGTTTGTCATGGAAGATTCTTATTTTTCCATATAATTTGATAGAAAGTTTTGCTGGGTAGAAAATTTTTGGCTGGAAGTTGTTTTCTTTCAGAGTTTGGAATATGTTACTCCAAGCCCTTCTGGGTCTCATGACTTGTTTTGGGAAGTCTGGAGTGATTCTAATTGGTTTGCCTCTGAATGTCACTTGGCCCTTTGTTTTTGTTGCCTTTAAGATTCTCTGCTTGGCTTCCACATTGGTCATTTTGACAATTATGTGGCGTGGGGATCCTCTTCTCCGATCCTGTCTAAAGGGAGTTCTATAAGTTTCCTGGATCTGTGTATCAACCTCTTGCTCTATGTTTGGAAATTTTTCTGCTATTACTTCCTTGAAGTGATTGTTGATCCCTTTGGTTTCACTTTCTTTTCCCTCCTCTATTCCAATTATTCTTAGGTTAGCTCTCTTAAAATGGGCCCATATTTCTTCAATGTCAGATTCCTGCTCTCGGATATTTTTTTCTAGATTAGAAACTATGCGTTCATTTTTGGAATGATCATCTTCTAAGAGCGAGATTCTGTTCTCCATGTGGTCTAATCAGTTGTTTGTGCTTTGAATTGAGGCCTTTACTTCATTACTTGCATCCTTTATCTCTTTTTGGCTCTCTCTGAGTTCTTTTCGAAGCACCTCTATTATTTCTACAGTTATTTTCCTGATTTGATCTTCTAGAAATCTCTGAATTTCTGTTTTATCGGGTTCTGATGTTGTGGGGTTGTGGGCATTCATTGCTCCAGTATTATTCCTCTTTCCCATGATTTCGGAAGTTTGTGCCTTCTCTGGGTTCTTCCCTTGGGTCACTATGACTTCACTTAAGGTGCTCTGGATCTCGAGTCTGTAGTATCTCAGACCCCACTACTCCTTTACTGGGTTGTATCACAGAGTCTCCGACCCAGAGAGTCGATAGAGGCTGCTTTAGACTGTGGGGTGTGCCCAGTTGCACGTTCTCCTGTGGTGTGATATCTCTGCCACCGCCACTCCCCCACTGGGTCAAGTCCCAGGGAGTACAGTACTGGGATTTCTCCTCTGTGGCCCGCAGTTTGACTCACTGTTCTTGAGTACGTAGATGTAGCTGTACTGGACTCGGTGAATTCGCTGCTGCTGCCGCCGGTGGCAATATGGCGCTGCTGCTACACCCTTGGCCGTGAGGCTGGCCTATTTCTTATTGGTTTTGAGTTCCACTCTGAGTTCTTGCAGCGTGTGCTGAGCTCAGCCACTGGGAGCTTTAGATGCTCCCTACGCCGAGAAATCCCTCCTGGCTGTTCCGCAGCGGCTCACCTCGGCTTGCTGTAGCTGTCCGGTGAACTCGCCGCTGCCTCCGGCAGTAAAGCACTGCTGCTGCGTCCTCGGTCGTGAGGCCGGTGTATCTCCTCTGTGGCTCTGAGCTCTGTTCTCAGACCGCTTTCTCTCTGGAGCTTGGTGATTTCTTTTATTTCTCTGGTGATGGTGTTTTCTGGCTATGAAAGGCGCTGATTTTATGGTAATGGAGATGGGTTGTTAGCGGGGCTCTTAAGCCCCGCTTTTCTCGGTCGCCATCTTCCCGCAAGTCTCTTTCTGATATTTTCTTAATGTCTCCATTTTCTCTACACTTACTGTGAGGCCTTTCATCATTTTGAAGATGAGGATTTGGAAATCTCCTTCTTGTATTTCTTGTAGGTCAGTATTCCTGATTTCCCTTATTTCCTCACTGTTCCTAGTTTCCTTATTTTCAGGGTTCTTAGGCTTGTTTTTCTGGTGTTTGGCATCTTCTTTTTGTGTGTGATTCTGTGGATAATGATAATCTGTCTGATCCATTCTTACTAGTAGAGATTAAGACGTGTCAGCAGGTTCATGCATGGGTAAGCAGTGCTTTTTACAGTGGTGAGGGTTTGTTAAGGGGAGAGGAACAGGGGTGATGGGTACAGGAGTTGGGTAAAGTAGAGGATATGATTAAGTTCCGTAAGAATCTAAGTATAATAAGGTAGTATCTGGTTGAAAATGAGAGAAAGTTAGATACTAGAATTCTTATAGTTAGTGCAGAATATTTAGGTATAAAGATAAGAAATAGCTTGAATATAAAACAAGGAGATACAGTAAGGGCAACATTTTTGAGAGAAGAAAGTAGATAGGCTAGAGGGAGGAAGTTTGTAAAAGGAATAAGGGAGGGAACAAACAAACATGCATAAAGTAACAAAACAAGTTACCCAAACTAACAATTATAAATCAAAGACAAAAAAAAACAAAAGGAAAAAAGAAATAAAACAAGATAAAGAACAAAAGGAAGTAGTGACAGTATGAAAGAAAAACAAACCAAACCAAACATAAAAACAGCAGTCCTGCTAATTTACATATATAGGGCCTGGGCCTGTATTATATCTGTACGTCCATTCACTGTGGTAGATTCTGGAGTAGAGTCCAATGTCTTTCATTTGTTCTGTAACCTATTGTCAGCTTTTGAACCCACTTTATAAGTGTTTGTGCCCTTTTCTCACCTCTGACAGCTTTGTGCTCAGGTGTCGCGGTGTCTGGGATCAATATAAAATGTAAGCTCAGGGTTCTGCGTCCCCCCCCCCCTCCGGGATCTATGCTTTCTGGCCTTGGGCACTGTACTCTCTGGCACTATACTCTGTTCTCTCTATCCCTGTGCTCTGCACATTCAGGCCCTGGGTCCATGCCCTCTGGCCCTGGGTTCCATGACCTCCAGCCCTGGCTCTGTACTTTCTGGCCCTGGCTCTGAGCTCTCCACCTGTTCTCTGAAATCTCAGACCATATAATTTGAGTTTTCATGTCTTGAGCTCTGTGCTTTCCAGGCATGGACTCTGTGCTTTCTGGTCCTGTGTACTGCACTTTCCGACCCTGTACTTTCCACCTTCCGTCCTTGGGCTCTGTGCCTTCCATCCTTGGGCTCTGCACCTTCCGTCCCCAGGTCTGCACCTCCCTACACTCACTTGTAAAGGGTGTCCAGTGTAGTCCTGAGTGACACCCTGTGACCCTGTGCAGGTACTGCATCCTGAGCACTATGGGCCTTTCCTGTTTCTCTGGATGTTCTAACTAGACTACCTCAGTGTTGAGCCCCCAGATCTTAGCCTGCTGGCGTCCCTGCAGCTGCTCTGGGTGGTCATCTGCTGAGTAGTGCAACACAGTTACCTTGCTGTCCTGTTGGCTGGGTCTCTGGCGGGCACAATGTGCTGCTGCACGTGCTGGCCTCTGGTGACTGCATGGCTTTTGTATCTGTTCTGTGTCCCTGAAGCATTGTGCTGGTCCCTTAAGATGTTGGAGCTCTGCCACTGCTTTCTGCACTTCAAGTTCTTGGATTACTTGTTAGGATTTCTTGGGGCCTCAGAGCTGGAGCTGGCAATCACAGTTCAGGGTGGCGGCCTGAGATGGTGCCGGCTGCCAAATCAGGTTAGTCACATGCTAGGGCTATTTGCAGTGGATCTTGAATTCAGAATATTGGATTTTCTTTTGCTGTGGTTCCCTTTTTTGTGTTTTTGTTTGTAAATATCTTCTGCTTCTTTTTTTTTTTGTCAAGATGCTGGCTTCTCAGAAGTTGAATTTTATTTGTTACAGTTACTGAGATGTGCTGCGTCCCACAGCCACCATTTTTCCTCCTCCAATTGAGTATTTTCAAAGGTTGTTTTAGGTTTATAGCAAAATTGAGCAGGAAGTACAGAGTTTCAGTCTCCACCCTCTTTGCCCACCCATACAGCCTATTCTTCCTATGATCAACACTCCACACCAGAGTGTTATGTGTATTATAATAATAAATCTACATTAACATATCATTATCACTCAAAGTCCATAATTTACATTAGGATTCTTTATTGGTGTTATATATTCTGAGTTTTGACAAATGCAGAAATATGTAACTACCATTCCAATAACATACAGAGTATTTTCACTGCTCTGAAAATTCTGTGTTCTACCCATCCAACTTTTTCCCCCAGCAACCCCCCAAACCACTGATATTTTTACTGTCTCTATAGTTTTGTCTTTTTTTATAATATCATATATTTGTATGTAGCTTTTTCAGGTTGACTTTTTTCACTTAGTAATATGCATTTAGGTTTTTTCATGACTTGCTAGCTCATTTCTTTTTAGCACTGAGAAATATTTCATTGTCTGGGGTCACTACTATTTGTTTATCTGTTTACCTGCTGAAGGGCATCTTGGTTACTTCTAAGTTTTGGCAGTTATAAATAAAACTGCTGTAAACATCTACATGCAGAAACTTTTTGGACATAAGATTTCAGTTTCTTTGGGTAAATACCAAGGATCATGTTTATTGAATCCTATCATAAAAGTAGTCTTCATTTTGTAAGAAACTGCCAAACTCTCTTCCAAAGTGGCTATAATTCCCACCAGCAGTTAATGAAAATTTACCAAAAATTTCTTTTGGTTAACACCCTCACCATCATCTGGTATTGTCAATATTTTGGATTTTTACCGTTCTACTAGGTGTTTTGTGTTTTTTTTAATATGTAATTCTTCCATGACATAAATTGAATATATTTTCCCATACCTTATTAGCATTTGCATATCATCTTTGGTTCAAGTACTTTGCCAATTTTTATTAGGTATTTTGTTTTCTTATCATTGAGGCATAAGACTTCTTTGTACATTTGGATAATGGCCCTTTAATCACCTAAGTCTTTTGTGAATATCTCTTCCAGTCCGTGGCTTGGTTTTCATTCTTTTGGCCCACATTACATTTTTACTGCTGTGTGTCCGCAATTTCTTTTCTAGTTTGTGCCAGTTTTTACTTGTCTTTCATGATCTTGACACTTTTGAAGAATATTTATCAGTTACTTTGTAGTTCATCTCTAACTTTGGGATTGTCTGACATTTTCTTATGATTTGATTGTGATTATGCATTTTTGGCAAGAGCACTAAAGAAAAGATGTTATTTACTCAGTACATCTTATCAAGGCATATAAGATATCAATATATCTTATTTTTGGTGAAGAAAACCTTGATTACTTAGCTGAGGCAGTCTACTTAGTTTCTCAAAAAGTATCATTTTTTTTCATTTGTAATAGATAGAAGGAGATGTTCTTAAACTTTCATCCACTGATCTTAGCATCTATTGGAGTTTGTTTTCAATGAATTTTTTTTGTAGTGTTTGCCTAATAGCCATTTTGTATTTTCCTCATTCATCTGTAGTTTTAGTTGGGATTTTTTTTTGTAAGAACAAGTTGTTTCTTCTCCACCACTGATTATTTTTTGGTATTCAAGTTATTTATGCATATTAGTATGGACTCATAAATGTTTATTTTGAGTTATAATTAAAATCCAATTATATCATAATATTTTGTTGCTCAAAACATTCCATAAATGTGTTATACTGATAACACATTTATGTTTTGAACTGATAGAAATATATTTTATTGTAATAAAAATAGCTCATTCTTAGGTCTTGATTGTACTGAAAAAATGTAAGGGTAACTATTTTAGTTTGCATGGCAGCTAGTATGCTCATAATGCTTTGTTGATGTCATTTAATTCTGATAGTTTTTCATTTCTATATTTGTCTAGTTTTCCTATCTATAATCATAACTCTAATTCTTATGTTATATCCTACTGAGATGAAGGTGATAGGCTGTCTGCACAGGGTAGAAATTTTATTCCTAATGCGCTTTTTAGATCTAATTATGTAATATGAATTTTATTAATTCTAAAATTATTCCTGTAGGATTATTTGTACTAGGAGCATTTTATAAAGTGGAAAATATTAATATAGTCTTATTATTATTGGAACTTCTTATCCATGTTTCTTTTGGTGCTGGGGATCAAACCCAGGGCGTCCTACATGCTAAGCATACAACTCTATCACTGAGTTATATTCCTAGCCCCATCTCCATTTTAAGAGGAAAATTAATAAATTATTTATCTATTTCTAATATGTTATTGATGTGCTTCTAATTCTAAAAATAATGATGTACTTATATGCATAATTATCCAATAATTATTTATGCTTTTTTATAATTGAATGTCTAACAGTATTAGTAATATCTAACCTCTGAACACTGTAGGTTGGGAATCTTACCCCTCTCTGGTTCTCAGAAAACTTCTCTGCTGATTTCTAAGCTCTTTGATGAAAGGAATTATTTTATTCATCTTTGTATCCTTGACAATGACTTGGAGGTAATACAGTAGGTTCTTGATGCATAGTTGTTAAATTATATTGAGTAGCCATCTACTTCTACATTGGGTTTAAAATTATGGATCCTTTCTATTGGATAGAGTTCACATATGCAAATGTCACCATTAGGGCTGACTTTAGCCTTTACTTTTCCAGAAACTAAGAGTTTATAGATCCCTAACCATCCTGGTCATCTTAGTTTATCATCTACTCTTAACATCTGATGCCAAGTTGGAACTCAACCATACAGTGGGACAATTAGTGGTAGATTAGTGACCTCTTTTTGGCCATCAATGGCCTATTTTATGTAGTCACTGGGCTGGATGCTGTGAAATCAAGAAAAGCATATAGATTAGAAAATCATACATCAGACTTTGAATTGTCAGTTGACAATTAAGATATATTTTCTAGCAAAATATGGGATAAAATTTTACAGTGCTACCAAATTATTGTTCACAGTACTTAAAATATTTACTAATGTCCTGCATTTAACCCTTCTCATTTACATAATGCTTTCATGTATTTGGTCACTGTTTTTGTGCTGGGGATAGAACGCAGGACCTCATGTTTGCTAAGCATATATCCTACCATTGAACTCTATACCTTAGCCCTTTTATGGTCACATTTAATCCTCAAGGTAGGTATTATTATTCTCATCTTACAGATGGAGAATATAATTTCCCCAAAGTTGAATTATGTAAAGTGACAGAATCTGGTTTCAAATATAGGCCTTTCTGATTCTGACTTCTCTCACTATACCACAGCTACCTTTCAAGAAGGTATCATTTGAACATTTCTCTTGATTTAAAGAGAGATATATGACTGTCAAGTTGATAGCCCATAATTGCATAATTCATTCATCTGTTTATAGATACCTAGGTTTGTTCCGTAAGTTGGCTATTATAAATTTTGCTGCTATAAACATAGCTATGCATGTATTAATATAATATTCTGGTTTCATTCAACCCATTTGGAAAGATATGCCAGAGTGGTATAGCTGAGTCATATGGTACCTGTCTTCTGAGGAACTTCCACACTGATCTCCAAAGTGGCTGCACTACTTTTCAATCCCACCAACAATGTATGAGAGTTCCTACTTCCCCACATCCTCACCTGCATTTATTATTGTTTATATTTTTGATGATTGCCATTTTAGTTGGGTTTAGGTGGAATCTCAGTGTAGTTTCAATGTGTATAACTCTGACTGCTAATGATGTTGAACTTTTTTTGTGTTTATTGGCCATTTGTGTTTGTATGGCAAAATAATCAGCAGATTGTGCAAAATCTTCTCAACTACTAAGAAGAAAAATAATTTTTAAACTACTGTTGAAAAGAAAACAATTTTTGAACCTAAACTTGTACAGTCTAAGTGTAGAGTCCAAGGCCAAGGTTATGGAACTTTGGAGGTATAATTGTGATTTATAAGGTCTGTCTTGTTTTTTTCTGACAGCTTTGGTTTTTCTCATGCCTCTCCAGCCTTGATGTACTTGATGGTGATAAAATAGTTTATTAACTCCTTTGTTTCTACTTATTGTTCATAGCTTGGCATGGTGGAGTGGATTGAACCTCCTAAACGAGAACGCAAAGCAAACTATGCAGTGGATGCCTACTTTAGAGAGGCTTTGCGTGTCAGTGAGCCAAAGATTCCAAAGGTAAAACACTACAAGTCTACTTCTATATCCTGTATTGGAGTTCTCCTGTAACATAATTTATAAGTCAGATTTATTTGTATTATTTCCAAATCACAGTCCTTAAATATAACAGTATAAATAATTACTAGATATAGCCCAGCTATATAAACAGATTCTATTGTATTTTTCTGTGTATAAAGTTAAAGATATTGTGTGTTTACTTAATATGCTTAATTAAAACAAACATATATGTAATGCCTTTTACTTTTACAGGCTCCACGGCCTCCAAAACAGCCAAATGTTCAGGATTTTCAGTTTTTCCCACCACATTTATTTGAGCTCCTGGAAAAGGAAATTCTTTATTACCGGAAGACAATAGGTTATAAGGTAATTTTTCAGTGTTTTAGATTAGTATAATATGATTTTTAAGGTGCCATAATCTCTTATGCTAGAGTAGGTATTCTGTTTTACTGTGAAATAATGTCAATGTAAATTAAAAACTCTTAAACCAAATAGAAGGTGTAACTAAAAGTAAAACTTCAAACCACTGAATCACCCAAAATGATCATCACTTAAAATGATTAACAGAAAATTATCTAATATTGAATGCATGTAATAATGTTATTTTTAATAATGCTAGTATTTGAATGGTCAAAGAATATGTAGAAAAATAGTAGGTAGGTATATGATTAAAAGTGAATGTTGATGTATGATAGGAATTTTTTCCTTAATAGGACTCCAAAATAGCATTTTTGTTTTTATTGCTCCTAGGTTGATAATGGCCCTGTCCATTTTAAATACTCATGTTACATTCCCTCGCAAAATCTTTTGTTAAGCATCAGGCTAACCACACAAATAATAGTATCATCACACTGTGGTATCTGTTTAAGGTCTATCTTTACCATTAGAATATAAGTTCTAATGGAAGGTAAAGAGCATTGGGTCTTCTCTGTCTTGTTCTTTGCTTCATCCCAAGTGCCTGGCACAGTACCTGACACTGAGAAGTGCTCAATAAATCGGTATTAAACAGGAGGGAGGATCCTCCTTTCATTCTCCTGTTCCTGAAATTTTCTGGGAGGTGAAAAAGAAGAAACTGGAAGGTACAACAGCACAATTTCCAGGCAACCTTCCTTCTCTCATTCACCCTTTCCTCTCTTCCTACATCTTTTTTCTGTCTCTTCTATCCTATTGCTTTTCATAGCTATCCTTTCATTCTCAGTCTTCTTAGGTTTCCTCTCTGTTCTATCTTCTTCCAGCTGGCCACTACCCAGACAGTCACTTAAGACTTCACCCCTAACCACAAACTGCCTGTAATGAAAAGCATTGTTTACATACAAACCAGATCTATGGCCAGAATGTCGTGGTGGGCACTGTAATTATCATAGGGAACAGCATTTTGATATCTCCAAAGAAGGAGCATAAACAGTTCTATCATCAGGAATATTTTTTATTGCTGCTACTTGACTATCACTTGGCCCAACTCTCAAATGACATGTTACACTACTATAAACACAGTCCTTATTTAGGGCTTCAGAAAGAAGCAGGATTATAGCACATGCAGAAATAGCCCAGAATTTCTTAATGGAAAGAGCATAGCATCTGGATACTGAGAACTGAATCTGAGACCAGTACCCATGCCAACCTTGTTGACTACATGACTGTGAAAAAGACTATTTAATATCCCTGAACTTCACTCTTATAACCTGTTAATATGTAAATAATACCTGTACTTAATAAGGTTGTTAAGAATCAAATGAAGTATGTGTTACATAAATGTTTGCTTTATTACTGAGGTCTAGTATTTTAATTCATTCTCCTTTCAAGTCTCACTATTGGTCATCAATAAAAGTGACAGAAAATAATATTCTGACCTGAATTATCATAAACCATAATAGGATTATATTTTGTTTGCTTAATGAAATTGATTATTTTATTTTTAATTTAACTGCTCTTATTTTGCACTTTGAATCTTCAACATGTCTCTTTCTTCCATCATATCACTGTTTTTATTTTTTTTTAACTTGATCTTATGCCTAATCTGAATGCTCAACTTTTCTAGATTTTTTTTTTAAATTTATTTTTTATTGGTGCAATGTATTCATACATCATAGTGGTATAAAGAAAATACTTTTGTAGACATACATGCACATCTCGCCCAGTTAGCCCCTACCACGATCCCCACCCCATTCCCTCCCCATCCCTCCTTCCCACGCTTGGCTTACTGGTTGACATCTAGTATTATAGCAATTTATACAATATTAACATTGATAATCTCACATAACAGTTTCATTTGTCTGGTACCAAACTTTTGATGACTTAAAGATAACATTTCAGTATTTCTTTTTGCTTTCTTTCTTACCAGAGAATATTTTTTTCTTTTTTTTTTTTTAGGTGAAACTATCATACATTTATTTATTTATTTTTCAGAAAAAATCTATCATGATATGGAATATGGACTCTAGATACCCAAAACAGTCTCAAAAAAGAACAAAGCTAGAAGATGTATATTTTCTGATTTCAAACCATATAAAGCTACAATAATTGAAACAGTGTAGTACTGTTCTAAAGGCAGATATATAAACCGTTGGAGCTAAATAAAAGCCTAGAGATAAGTTCTTCCATACATTGTCAAGTTATTTTTGACAAGGTTTCCATGAACTTTTGGTGGAGGAAATACTAGTCTTTTAACTAAATATTGTTGAAAAATAATAATAAATGAAAAAGAATAAAATTGGACCCTTACCTAACACATATACAAATATTAACTCAAAATAGATAAAAGACCTAAATATAAATCTTAATACTATAAGCTTTTAGAAGAAAAAACTGGGTCATAAAACCTCACAACATTGAAATTGGAAGTGATTTCTTGGATATGATTTCAATGGCACAGGCAACAAAAGAGTAAACAAACTCCCTAAAAAATAAAAAAAATATTATATATCCAAAGACAATGTAAACAGAGTTAAAAGTTACTGATCCTCTTCCAAGAGTTCCTCCTATGACCCATTTCTCCCTAACTCTCACATATTAGGGAAAGCATCTGATTTCTTATTTTTTGTGCCTGACTAATCTCACTTAGCATAATGTCCTCCAGTTCCATCCATTTCCCTGAAAATGATGTAATTGAGTTTTTTTTGATGGCTGAGTAAAATTCCATTGTGTACATATCCCACAGTTTTGTAATCCATTCATCTGTTGATGGACATCTTGGCTGGTTCCATAGTTTGGCTATGGTGAATTGTGCAGCTATGAACATAGATACACATGCATTAGTTTGGTAGTTTGGTTTCTTTTCTTTTGGGTAGATACCCAACAGTGGTATTGCTGGATCAAATGGAAGATTTGTTCCCATTCTTCTGAGGATTCTCCATACTGTTTTCCAAAGTGGTTGCACTAATTTGCAATCCCACCAACAATGTCTTAGAGTTCCCACTTCTCCACATCCTCGCCAGCATCTGTTGTTGTTTGTGTTTTGAATGATGGCCATTCTAGTTGGAGTTAGGTGAAATCTCAGGGTAGTTTTGATTTGCATCTCTCTGATTGCCAGTGATGTTGAGCATTTTTTCATGCATTTATTGGCCATTTGAATTTCTTCTTTTGTGAAGTGTCTATTTAGTTCATTTGCCCATTTTGTTATTGGATGCTTTGTTTTCGTAGTGTTGAGTTTCTTGAGTTCTCTGTATATTCTAGATAT
This sequence comes from Muscardinus avellanarius, assembly GCF_963383645.1. Lineage (NCBI taxonomy): Eukaryota > Metazoa > Chordata > Mammalia > Rodentia > Gliridae > Muscardinus > Muscardinus avellanarius. Next base: position 77,804,020 of record NC_137792.1, read on the forward strand.
TAGTCCTCTATCAGTGGTGTAGGTGGCAAAAATCTTCTCCCATTCTTTTGGCTCTCGATTGAGGTTCTTGATAGTTTCCTTTGCTGAACAGAAGCTCTTCAGTTTCATGCAATCCCATGTATTGATTCTCCTTTTAATTTGTTGTGCCTTTGGGGTCTTGTTGAGGAAATGTTTGTCTGTGCCTATGTGTTGTAGTGTTGGACCTATGCCCTCTTCAAGGAGCTTCAAGGTCTCTGGTTTAATTTCCAAGTCTTTGATCCATCGTGAGTTGACTTTTGTACAGGGTGAAAAAGTGGGATTAACATCCAATTTTCTGCATATGGTTAACCAGTTTTGCCAACACCATTTGTTGAAGAGGCTATCTTTTTTCCAGTGTATGTTTTTGGCCCCTTTGTCAAAAATCAATTGGCTGAAAGTGTGTGGACTTGTTTCTGGGTCTTCTATTCTGCTCCATTGGTCTATATATCTGTTCTTTTGCCAGTACCTTGCTGTTTTTATTACAATGGCTTTGTAGTATAGTTTAAAGTCAGGTATTGTGATTCCTCCTGTGTGGTTTTTGTTGCTGAGAACTACCTTGGCTATTCTGGGCTTTTTGTTATTCCAGATAAATTTAAGGACTGATTTTTCTATGTCTGTGAGGAATGATCTTGGTAGTTTAATGGGCATTGCATTAAATCTGTAGATCACTTTTGGGAGGATGGCCATTTTAATGATATTAATTCTGCCAATCCATGAACATGGAAGGTCTTTCCATCTTCTAAGATCTTCTTCAACTTCTTTTTTCAGTGTTTTATAATTTTCTTTGTAGAGATCTTTTACTTCCTTGGTCAAGTTTATTCCTAGGTATTTTATTTTTTTGTGGGAGATCCTGAGTGGAAGTGTTTTCTGAATTTCTTTTTCAGTGGATTTATGGTTGGTGTACAGGAAAGCTTCTGATTTTTTAAGATTGATTTTGTATCCAGATACCTTGCTGAATTTGTTGATCAGTTCTATAAGCCTTTTGGTTGAGTTTGTTGGGTTTTCTAAATATAGTATCATGTCATCTGCAAATAGTGAAAGCTTAAGTTCTTCTTTTCCTATTTGTACTCCTTTGATTTCCTTTTCTTGCCTTATTGCTCTGGCTAGAGTCTCTAGTACTATATTGAAGAGAAGTGGTGATAGTGGACATCCTTGTCTCGTTCCAGTTTTTAGGGGGAATTCTTGAAGTTTTTCCCCATTTAATATGATGTTGGCAGTGGGCTTATTGTAGATTGCCTTAATAATGTTGAGATATGTTCCTTCTATTCCAATTCTCTGCAGTGTTTTTATCATAAATGGATGTTGAATTTTATCAAATGCTTTTTCAGCATCTATTGAGATGATCATGTGGTTTTTGTCTTTGATTCTGTTTATATGATGAATTACATGGATTGTTTTTCGTATATTGAACCAGCCTTGCATCCCTGGGATGAACCCTACCTGGTCATGGTGAATGATTTTCTTGATGTGGTTTTGAATGCGTGTTGCTAGTATTTTGTTTAATAGTTTTGCATCCAAGTTCATCAGAGATATAGGCCTGTAGTTTTCCTTCCTTGAACTGTCTTTATTCGGTTTGGGTATTAGTGTGATGTTGGCTTCATAGAATGTATTTGGGAGAGTCCCGGTTTTTTCTATTTCCCGAAATAGTTTGAGTAGTATTGGGATTAGTTCTCCTATAAAGGTTTTATAGAATTCACTTGGGAAGCCATCTGGTCCTGGGCTTTTCTTTGATGGTAAGCTCTTTATTGCTATTTCAATCTCTTTGATTGTTATTGGTTGGTTTAAGTGTTCTATATCTTCTTGACTCAGTTTAGGAAGGTTGTATTTATCTAGGAAGTTGTCGATTTCCTCCAGATTTTCCATTTTGTTGGAGTATAGTTTTTCAAAGTAGTTTCTGATAATCCTCTGGATTTCTACGCTGTCAGTAGTAATGTCTCCTTTTTCATCCCTTATCTTCATAATTTGGGTTGATTCTCTCTTTTTTTTAGTTAGGTTGGCTAGTGGTTTATCAATCTTGTTAATTTTTTCAAGAAACCAGCTTTTGGTTTTGTCGATTTTCTGTATTGTTTTTTTATTCTCTGTTTCATTAATTTCTGCTCTAATTTTAATAATTTCCCGTCTTCTGCTGGCTTTGGGGTTCAATTGTTCCTGCTTTTCAAGGGCTTTGAGGTGTGTCATAAGGCTATTTATTTGAAGATTTTCTGTTTTTCTTATGTAAGCACTCAGTGCTATAAATTTTCCTCTTAATACTGCCTTCAAAGTGTCCCAGAGGTTTTGATATGTTGTTTCTTTATTTTCATTTGTTTCTAGAAATTTCTTGATTTCACCTCTTACATCTTCTATGACCCATTCTTCATTCAGAAGTGTGGTGTTCAGTCTCCACATGTTTATGTTGTTTCTCTGTGTCTTCTTATAGTTGATTTCTAGTTTCATTCCATTATGGTCTGAAATGACACAGGGAAGTATGTAACATTTTTTAAATTTGCTAGTGCTCATTTTGTGTCCCAGGATGTGATCTATTTTGGAGAAGGTTCCATGAGCAGCTGAGAGAAATGTAAACTCTGCTGTAGTTGGGTGAAATATTCTATATGTGTCCAAAAGGTCCATTTGGTTAATGGTGTTCTTTAGTTCTGAGACATCTTTACTGACCCTTTGTCTGGAAGATCGGTCTAGTATTGTGAGAGGTGTGTTGAAGTCTCCCAGTATTATTGTGTTGGGATTTATGTGTGGCTTCATGTCACAAAGAGTTTGATTTATGAAAGTAGTTGCCCCTATGTTTGGGGCATAGATGTTGATTATTGTTATTTCCTCTTGCTGGACTATTCCTTTTACCAGTAAAATGTGACCTCCTTTGTCTCTTCTAATAAGTTTGGGTTTAAAGTCTAACTTGTCTGATATCATAGTTGCTACTCCTGCTTGTCTTCGAGTACCATTAGCATGGATTACCTTGCTCCAGCCCTTTACCTTGAGTTTGTTCCTATCTTTACTTGTGAGGTGTGTTTCTTGTAAGCAGCAGATGGATGGATTCTGGCTTTTAATCCATTTTGCCACTTTATGTCTTTTTATTGGGGAGTTGAGGCCGTTTACATTCAGTGTGATTATAGAGAGATAATTTTTAATTCCCAACATGTTAAGATCTTATTTCTGTTTGAGATACTGTTTATTCTTCTTTGCTTAGTTGTCTGCTGGATGGGAATTCTTGTTTCTTTGGTTCTGGCGTGAATTACCCATTTCCTCTTCGCAGTTAATCTCCTTGAGTATTTTCTCTAGCGCTGGTTTTGAAGACATAAATTCCTTCAGTTTCTGTTTGTCATGGAAGCTTCTTAATTCCCCATCTAATTTGATGGATAGTTTTGCTGGGTAGGAAATTTTTGGCTGGAAGTTGTTTTCTTTCAGAGTTTGGAATATGTTACTCCAAGCCCTTCTGGCTTTCATAACTTGGTTTGGGAAGTCTGGAGTGATTCTAATTGGTTTGCCTCTGTATGTCACATGGCCTTTTGTTTTTGTTGCCTTTAAGATTCTCTCCTTGGCTTCCACATTAGTCATTTTGACAATTATGTGGCGTGGGGATCCTCTTCTCTGATCCTGTCTAAAGGGAGTTCTATAAGTTTCCTGGACCTGTGTATCAACCTCTTGCTCTATGTTTGGAAAATTTTCTGCTATTACTTCTTTGAAGAGATTGTTGATCCCTTTGGTTTCACCTTCTTTTCCCTCCTCTATTCCAATTATTCTTAGGTTAGCTCTCTTGAAATGGGCCCATATTTCTTCAATGTCAGATTCCTGCTGTCGGGTTTTTTTTTCTAAATTAGAAACTATGCGTTCATTTTTAGAATGATCATCTTCAAGAAGCGAGATTCTATTCTCCATGTGGTCTAATCTGTTGTTTATACTTTGAATTGAGGCCTTTACTTCATTAATTGCATCCTTTATCTCTTTTTGACTCTCTCTAAATTCTTTTCGAAAGTCCTCTATTATTTCTAAAGTTATTTTCCTAATTTGATCTTCTAGAGATCTTTGGGTTTCTGTGTTATCAGATTCTGATGTTGTGGTGTTGTTGGCATTCACTGCTCCATTCTTATTTCTCTTTCCCATGATTTTGGAAGTTTGTGCCTTCTCTGGGTTCTTCCCTGAGTCACTACGAGTTCACTTAAGATGCTCTGGATCTCTAGTCTATGGTATCTCAGTCACCACTACTCCTTTACTGTGTTGTATCACAAAGTCTCAGACCCAGGGAGTCAATCAAGGCTGCTTAGACCGTGGGGGGTGCCAAGTTGGGCGTTCTCCAGTGGGGAGTTGTGACTATGGTATGATATCTCTGCCACTGCCACTCCCCCACTGGGCTGCACTGCTAAAATCTCCAACCCAGGGAGACTATCTGCGCAAGTCCCTGGGAGTGCAGTACTGGGATTTCTCCCCTAGGGGCCGCAATTTGACTCACGGTTGTTGAGTGCGCTGATGGAGCTGTAGTGAACTCGGTGGATTCGCTGCTGTCGCCACTGGCAATATGGCACCACTGCCACGCCCTCGGCCGTGATGCGGCGTATTTCTTCTCTGGTTTTGAACTCTGCTCTGAGTCCTTGCCAGTTGTGCTGCGCCCAGCCCTTGGGAGCTTTAGATGTTCCCTGCACCAACAAAACTGCTGACTGCCACCCGGCTGTTCAGCACCTGCTCGCCTCGGCTCGCTGTCCACCCCTCCTCTCAGGCACCTGGTGGCTGGTTGAGTGGGTTGGTCTAGGGCCGTCTGGTGAACTCGCCGCTGCCGCCAGCAGTAAGACGCTGCTTCTGCATCCTAGGCCGCGAGGCCAGAGTACCTCCTCTCTGGATTTGAGCTCTGTTTTGAGTCTCCCTCCTCTCTGGAGCCTGGTGTTGCTAGGGGAGATGTAGGCCGCTCCGCTCCGGCCGCTCTGCGCTGCGGCTCTGGCTGCTCTGCACCACGGTTCTGGCCGCTCCGGCTGCCCCGGCCGCTCTGCACCGCGGCTCTGGCTGCTCTGCACCGTGGGTCTGGCCACTCCGGCCGCTCTGGCCGTTCCGCGACGCGGCTCTGGCTGCTCCGGCTGTTCTGGCCGCTCCGCTCCGGCTGCTCTGTCCGCTCCGCTCAGCTGTTCTGGCCACTCTGCTCCGGCTGCTCCGGCCGCTCCACTCCGCGGCTCCGGCCACTCCGCGTCGCCGCTCCAGCCAATCCGCGCTGCAGCTCTGACTGCTCCGGCTGTTCTGGCCGCTCTGCTCGGCTGCTCTGGCCACTCTGCTCAGCTGCTCGGAACCGCGACTCCAGCTGCTCTGTACCGCGGGTCTGGCCACTCTGGCCGCTCCGGCTGTTCCGCGCCGCGGCTCTGGCTGCTCCGGCTGCTCAGGCCGCTCCGCTCCGCGGCTCCCCCCAATCCGCGCTGCGGCTCTGGCCACTCCGGCTGCTCCGGCCGCTCCGCGCCGTGCGGGCGCGGCACTTCGGGCTGGTTTTTTTCCGGTGTCTTGTTTTTCCAGCCCTTTTTCTCTGTCTCTTGTATTTACCGTTTTTATTTCTTTGCTGTGGTGTTTTCTGGCTCTGAAAGGCGCTGGTTTTGAGGTAGTAGAGTTGGATTGTTAGCGGGACTTGTAAGTGCCGCTTTCCTCCGTCGCCATCTTCCCGGAAGTCCTTCTAGATTTTTTTAAAGGAGGATTCAAACACTTAAACTTTTTGTTTGTATATATTTTCTAAATCTTGATACACACATACCAAGAAATACCCTCCTTTTTTGCTCTATTCAAAATGTGATGCTTCCATTCTGGACAAATAGTACAAGCACTCTAGAGATTCAACCTAGTTCTAAAATATAAATGAACTAAATATCTCATATACATGACATGGAGCTTCTTTAGGTACATACAAGCTACTATTCAAAATACTTTGTCATAATTCTAATTATGATAAACTTTACAAATTTAAGTTTATTTATTTATTTATTTATTTTTGCAATACTGGAGTTGGAACCCAGAGGCATTCTACCTCTGGGCTACACCCCCAGTCCTATTTTTTTAGTCTTTATATTTTTTGAAACAGGATCTCACTGAGTTGTGAAGAGCCTTGCTAAGTAGCTGAGGCTCTCCATGAACTATGATCCTCCAGTCTGTGCCTCCTGAATGCTGAGATTGCAAGCGTGCACCACCATGCCTGGCCAGAATTAAGTTTAAACTGAAACTTCCAGTTTATAAAGTAGAAAACTTCATAGAATTGCAATGGTGCTAATGTTTTTATAATTTTATTTATATTAGTAATTCTTATACCTTCAGTTAAAGCTTCATTAGGAAGCCGGGCATGGTGGCACATGCTTGTAATCCTAGTATTAGGGAGGCTGAGACAGGAGGATTGAGGTTCATGAACAGCCTTAGCTATTTACCAAGGTCCCTTGCAACTCAGTGAGACCCTGTTTCAAGTGTCATTTAAGCTGAGATCAAACCAATGTGCCTGAGTTACATGAAGTATGAGAAGGAAAGCTCAAGCAGAAGCATCTTCTTATTTTTTATTTTTATTTATTTATTTATTTTTTGCAGGTTTGGTGATGGAACCCCAGGGTATTCGACCTCCAAGCTACACCCCCTGCCCTATTTTTTATTCTTTACTTTGAAACTGGGTCTCACTGAGTTGCAGAGGGCCTCACTAAGTAGCTGAGGCTGTCTGCGAACTGCGATCCTCCAGTCTCAGCGTCCCAAATGCTGGGATTACAAGCATGCGCCACCACGCCTGGCTTAAGCAGAGGCATCTTCTGAGGAAAAGCATTGAGGTTGGAAGGAGGAGGCCTCTTTCTTGAAGTGCAAAAAGCCTGGTGTTGCTAGGGGTGGTGATGAGGAGAGTGAGTGATAAGGCTGATGACAGGGTAGAGTCTGATCATGTGCAACTTTTATAGGTCATATAAGAGGTTGAACTTTTGGTTTAGAGCAAAGAAAAATCATTGAAATGTCTTTTAGGCAGGAAGGTGGGTGGCCAGGTAGTCAAATGATAATACTTATTGGGGATTTGCTTATTTTTCTATAGTATTTCAAGTTCTTTATGAATATTAGCATATTATCTTCACAACAGGCCTGGAGCCTCGTCCTTATTTTACAGACAAGAAAACTGAGGCATAGATAGGTTGAGTGATTTGCTCATTCATACAGTTTATAAATAGTAATGTATGATTCGACATTTAAAAAGAATCACTCTGGCTGTGATGCAAAGGATGTTGCGTTTATCCACAGAAATCAGTTAGGGGATGTTGAAGTATCAAAGGAGAGAAGATGGTGGCAACTTTAGACTGCAGCAGTGGCAGTAGCGATGGTAGCAGGAGAACCAATATCCTACTGCAGTACTCCTAGTATTCAGCTCTCTTTAGCTATATCTTGGATTGCCTCCATATTATCTTAAGGCTTACTTTGAATCTTCCTATACATATTTAGCTGAGGACTTATAAGAGAAATAAGGACATATTCTGGATGTTGGTCTTTTCTGAACCTTGTCTCTTCTATTGTTTATCAGAAATTATGGACCTGAGCTAAGATGAGTTCTTTACTTGGGTAGGTTTGAGTTTAAAGTACAGATAGACCAGCATGGCATGATAATCACTTGTACAGTGATATATAACTGTTTGTCATATCTTCTCAAGAAATGTCTAGCTATATGCTTGAGAATGGAGCACTAGTTTATTCTCAAATGAACAAAACTGCTGTGGTGGAATTACCTGATGTTCTAAATATGCAGTCAAATTTTTAAAAAGGGCCTCCTTCTCCTCTTTTTGCTTAAATGACTATTGGGTAAAGGAAAATAAGTGGGGACACTGTGGCTCATGGTAATGTTATATCAATTTTGAATCACAGAAGTCTTATTATGTAAGGATTTGGTATGGGGAGACTAGCAAGAAGTTCACTGATTTTTAAAAATGTTCTTATTGGTGCATTGTAGCCATTTCTTATTGGTGCATTGTAGCCAATGTAGTGTGTTGTAGCCCTATGTTTTAATGGTAGAGGCATACATGCACACACCATTCAATTAGTTCTTACCCAATTCCCACCTCATTCTCTCCCCCTCCCTCCTTCTCATGTTTAGTTTAGTGATTGACTTTGATATATTTGTGATATACATTAGGGAATTTCCCTCTCTCCCTCCCATCCCCCTCAGTTAGATCACCTTACTTGCTCATCTGTGGTTTCTCCTTCTTTATCTAGAGTTACTCCTATGACTCATTTTTTTCCCTAGTATATTAGGGAGAACATCTGAGTTTTTACTTTTTGTGACTAATTTCACTTAGCATAATGTTCTTCAGTTTCATCCATTTCTCTGTAAATAACATAATTTTGTTCTTTATGACTGAGTAAAATAGCATTTTGTACATATTCCATAGTTTTTTTAATCCATTCATCTATTGATAGACATCTTGGCTGGTTGGATAGTTTGGCAATTGTGAATTGTGGGGCTGTGCATGCATTAGCTTGGTAGTTTGGTTTCATTCCCATTCTTCTGAGGATCCTCCATACTGTTTTCCAAAGTGGTTGGACTAATTTGTAATATTACCAACAATGTATTAGAGTTCCCACTTCTCCACATTATCCACTTTTCTCATTCCATCACCCTCAACAGAGAGCTAACAGAATGAGAGAAAATTTATTTAACTACTCCTCTGAAAAAGGTCTGATACTTAGAATCTATAGATATCTCAAAAACTCAGCAATAAGAAAACAAATAACCCAACCAAAAGATGGGCAAGTGAACTAAATAAACACTTCATAAAAGAAGAAATTCAAATGGCCAATAAATGTATGAAAAAATGCTTAATATCATTAGCAATCAGAGAGATGCAAATCAAAATTACCCTGAGATTTTACCTAATGTCAACTAGAATGGAATATCATTAAAAACACAAACAACAACAAATGCTGACAAGGATATGGAGAAGTGGGTTCACTGATTTTGAATCAGTTGGTAAAGAGTGATTTTTTTGAGAGCTTGCTTATTTGCATTTTTATTTTATATTTTGTTCCTCCTATATTCAGTACAACAGCAGGATTGCTGATAATAAGATCAGAAGTTAAAGGGTTATGCTTTCTTGGAGGATAAGAAAAGTATTTTCTTTGCCCTAATCACTTGGTGGCTAGCAATGCCTTATATGTCAGTTCTTCCTGTTATCTAAGCTTTGACCCTTGTTGCAAATTAGGGATATTCAGAAGCTTCCTTGCTCTTGAAAATTAAAGGAGTTGTTATTTAATGCACCTAATCACTTGTTCACTTAAGCCTTTACATTAGAAGAGAATGACTTAATTGGAATTTCAATTGTGGCATAAAATAATCCAGATTATCTGGAGGTTCCATTGAATCTAAAGTCTGCAGTGAAAGTTTACTCTAGACAAAGAAAGAGAAACCATAGTTGAGCAAATAAGGTGACCTAACTTAAGTAGATGAGAGGGGGAAAGAGGGAAATTCCCTAACATGATATACATTCACAAATATATCAAAGTCAATCACTAAGCCAAACATGAGAAGGAGGGAGGGGGAGGGAATGGGGTAGGAATTGGGGAAGGACTAAATGAGTGATGTGTTCATGTATGCCTCTACTATTCCATCATGTACTCCATTAAGATGCATGACTAAAAGGTTGCAATAAAAAATAAAATAAAAAACAATTTGCCATACTTAAAGCTGAAAAAAGCTCTAGAACATACAAACATTAATTACCAGTAAATAATTTTTTGGGGACAAGTATAATCATTTGACAAGTAGAGGAAGTTCCATAATCTGTGAGTTTGGGTAATGTGTCATTGTGGGCAACCTATTTTGCATTTTTAAGATGAAAATATGGTGAGCCAATTTCAGGTTACTGTTTTTATTTTGGGTGCTGTCACATTTAATTCTGCATTTAATAACTGTACAATGAGATTTTATACACACATCATATGTATTTTATAATTTATATCATACTGTATTTGACTTTCCACCTATTTTATCATTGTTTCAGCCCTCTATCACATCAGTATCTGTCTCATTTTTAGTGCATTTCCAAGTTGCTGTCTGTCATAAATACATTCTACCTTCAAACACACAACATGCATATCATTAGCTAGAGTCCAAAATTTATTTATTCTTTATTTTTAAGGTAAAATTTACATATAGGAAAACATAAATCTTAAGTATTTTTCAATTTTTTTGGTACTGAGGTACACTTCCAGCACTTTTTATTTTATTTTGAAAACAGTCTCACTAAGTTGCTGAGGCTGGCTTTGAACCTGTGATCCTCCTGTTTCAACTTCCCAAGTACTGGAATTAACTGATGTGTGTCACCATTAACACACCATTAACTGATGTGTGTCACCATTTCTATCCTCACTTAGTGTATTTTGACAAATGTATACACATACATAATCCAAACTCCTATAAAAACAAAGAACATTACTGTCACTGCAGAGACTGGGTGTCTCTTCCCAATCAGTTTCTAAGGCATTTTCCAGAGGCAACCATTATTTTGGCATTAATTTATTTAATAGATTAGGCTATTTTTGTTCTAGAATTTCACATTATAGAATCATATTGTTAAAGGGTGATAATATTTCCTAGAAACAAATATTATAGAGCAGCGGTATCTCTTTCTCAGCCCTTGCTTTCCAAAAGAAAAATTTTATACAGAAAGACAAGTAAATATAAGAGGCTATTTAAAGGGAATTTGGGGTACAGTTTAAGAGAAAGCTGTGATGAAGGGGTTACATTCCTGATAAAGGGTCTGGAATGGTCCATTTCCTGATGTGGAAAACAGCAGCAATTTTTCTACCTGGTGAGTTTTATTTAGTCAGGAAACTTTCTCCTTCATATATATGCATTTTGTGAAGGGAACTTTCTCTTTTTCCATCTTAGCTTAGTGTGCCTGTGCTATTTATTCCATTTTGGAAACTTTGAGTGTCTAAATGAAACCCTGGGGAAGAGGTTGCCTAATATGGCAGTTGCACTTAAGCAGGAAAACTCCATATATCATCTCATGAGAGCGGCTGGATCCTCCATTTTTTAATTTTCTTGCCCTGCTCATTTTGAATCTAACTACCTAACAATACAGTAGGTATAAAACTTCTTTCACATAGCATAATATTTTAGAGATTGAGCCATGTTGTCCCATATTCTCTACCTGGCCTCTTATATTATTGTGTAGTATTTTAGCAACAGATGCACTCAGTGATGATTTGTCCCTGCATATGATGTTTGCTGCCCCATACTGCTAAGCCACACTAGTTGTATGTGCTAAAAAATGCAGTTAGGTCCTTCAGATTACAGAGATGCTGCTTGCTTCCTTGGAGAGCTGAACTTCTGTTGTTAGTGTCTTGAATTCAAGCCCTTTTCTTGATGTTAGGGTAGTTGCAGCTCTGTGCCCCAGATGCCATATATACTTTCTGTTGGTCCCTGTGGCTACAGTCTTTTTTTTTCATTGCTGCTCTCATCTCAGCTGTTAGTGACTCCACTATTCCTTTTCCTATTAAAGTCTCTATTTCCTTTTTCTTCATTATCCTGTCACTTCTAGAGTTTTCACGTTATATAGAAATGCTCTCCTCTTCCAAACCCTGGTAAACAATACAAGCACTGCATTCTTTTTGCAAGTTGAAGTGATCAGTCTTGTTGAATATCATCTATAGGTGTATGGCTAGCTTACTACTGTGCTGTATAGTACTTGAGGGATGTGGAATCTTTTTGTTTTTACTGCCAATTTTTTTCTTTATTCAATGTACTGCAATATTATAAATATATGGTTTGTTCTACAATATAGTGAATTATAGAATATAATATTGCATTCATTTACTGATGGGTTTTAACTATAAATACCACAGAGTACAAGAATGGTTTTCATTTGGGCACTAGTATAGTAGCAGAAATGTGGAGAGGACTATGTGTCATTTTGGTTATGGTATTATATTATTTACTGTCAAAATAACTTTATAAAGTTTGATTATGTATATTACAGACTCACTTATTTTATTAGGTTACTACTTGTCTCTTGATTCATAGGTCCCAAGAAATTCTGAGATCCCAAATCCAGTTCTGGCTCAAAGAGAAGAGCAAAAAAAGATTGATGGAGCTGAACCTCTTACACCAGAAGAGACTGAAGAAAAGGACAAACTTCTCACACAAGTAAAATACTATAAGAGACTGAAATACTTCTAGTGAAACAATAAAAAATGTATAAATAACTCTTACTATATATTGTATGGGCCTACTATCCTGTTTTGACACACCAACAAAACTCTAAAAACATGTTCAGACTATTTCTGTTTTAAAAATCCCTCTTACAGACTATGCTCTTTTGGAATTACTGGAGAAAAACATATATGCCAAGTATGTGTCAATTATTAAAAATATGACATTGTAGCTGAGCATAATGGTGCATGTCTGTAATTCCAGTACTTAAGAGGCTGAGACAAAAGGATCACAGGTATGTGATTGGCCTCAGCAATCACAAAGGTAGTGAGGTGCTCCGCAGTTAAGTGGGACCTGTTTCAAAATAACAATTAAAATAGGGCTGAGGGCGGAGCTCATAGGTAGAATTCCCTGGTTTAATTCTCAGTAACCCCTCCCCCACCACACACAAAAAGAAATCTGACATCCCTGAGTGGTGGCAAGTGCTTGTAATACCAGTACTGGGGAGGCTGAAACAGAAGAATAGCAAATTCAAGGTCAGGCTCAGCAACTTACCAAGATTCTGTTTCAATTTAAAAAATAAAATGTTTAGGGAATAAAGCTCAGTGGTAGTATACCCCTGGGTTCAATACCTGGTAACACAAAATAAAATAAAATAAAGTAAAAAGAAATACAATGTGCTATTTTTTACCAGTTATGTTAGGTCAGTCAGTGAATCCATATTTGAAGGCTGATAGACAATAATTGTGTGTTCTTGAAAATTTAAATTTCTTTTGTTGATTGATATGAATTGTTCCCTAAAATTATATTCTAAAATCTTTCATTTACAGAATAATTTCATAGTTAAAAATCCCTTTATTTTTTTAGAAAGAACTTTAATACAATGGTGAGATATTTCTGAAACTTTTAAAATGATTATTATGTAATTAAAAGCTAACAGTTAATAAATAAGGTTTCTGTTTGAAAAAAATATTAATGCTTTCAAGTTATTATTGCTTTAGATAGTTTTATGAGTGTTATATTTCCAAAATAAACTCTACAAGATAAAAAAAGGTTTCAATGTAAAAGATCCACAAAGGGATTGCAAATTAGTGCAAACACTCTGGAAAACAGTATGGAGGATTCTCAGAAGAATGGGAACGAATCTACCATATGATCCAGCAATACTATTTCTTGATATCTACCCAAAAGAGTGGAAGCCAAACTACCAAAGTAATGCATGCGTATCTATGTTCATAGCTCCACAATTCACAATTGCCAAATTATGGAACCGGCCAAGATGTCCATCAACAGAAGAATGGATCACAAGACTATGGGATATGTACACAATGCAATTTTATTCAGCCATAAAGTAAAACAAAACAATATCATTTTTGGGGAAATGGATGAAACAGAAGAACATTATGCTAAGTGAGATTAATCAGCCACAAAAAGTAGAACATTAGATGCTTTCCCTAATATGTGGAAGCCAGGGAGAAAAAGGGTCCTAGGAGGAACTCTAGAAGAAGATGGAGAAACTATAGATGAGCAGATAAGGCGACCTAACTGAGGGAGATGAGTGAGGGAAGAGGGAAGTTCTCTTGTACATTCACAAACATAATTATTCACTAAGCCAAACATGAGAAGGAGGGAGAGGGGGAAGGGAATGGGGTCAGAACTGGGGAAGGGCTAAATGTGCATGTATGCCTCTACCATCTAGTACCCCATTAAGATGTATGATTGCAATACACAAATAAAAAAATCCATGTAAAATAATAAGCAAAAATGTACACTCTATGACACCACCTTAGTTTAGGAGGCTGCCAGCAGAATTTACTTATTCCTCATTTTTTTAATGTTCAAGGTAAAGTAGCAGGAATTTTCCATGATAATTACTAAAAATTAGTTTTTGAATTTTGCAGCACAATGGAAGACTAAATGTTTGGGTGATGGATATATTAATTACCCAGATTTGATCATTGCAGATTTTATAAGCATGGGTAAAAATATCATGCAGTAAGCTGAGCATGGTGGTATATGCCTGTCATCTCAGTATTTGGGAGACTGAGGTAGGAGGATTGGAGTTTTGAGACCTATGAGGTAACTGAGCCATACTCTGTTTCAAAATAAAGTAAAAAGGACTTCTGAGGGTATATCTCAGAGGTAGAATGTCCTTGGGTTCAATCCCTAGTACCACACACACACACACACACACACACACACAACACACACACACAAGCAAAAAAAGGAAACCCCACAACATACTATATCACATGCATATATTCAAATATGTGTCAATTAAGAGTAATTATGTTATTTTATATGGATCTTTTCTTTATTAGAACATGTAATTTTATTGAATGAATTTTTATAAGACATTCATTTTTTAAGCCAAATGCTTAGAGTCACAAAGTTTGGCTTGAAAATGTAGTTGCAGTTCACTGAGCTTTATTTATCAAAGGATAAAATTTAAATATTCATGTTTTAAAAATTTATTTTCTGACCACAAAATGAAGTTATGGCTTTGGAATACTACATGGCTTATCTTATATAGAAATGTAAAATGTGAATATGTAGTCTCAACTGGGAAAACGCTTTAGGTTGTAATTAAAAGTATAATCAGTTTTTACCCTCATAGTTGAATTTATTTTAAATCATCTTTCTCTGCTGATAAGAAATTAATCTTTAAAATTATGCCAGTACAAAGAAACAAAGTATGGAATTATTTGAAATCTTTACCAACAAAGAGTGGGGATAGAAAATTACAGTGTCTGAGATCACACTAATGTGGATGGATGGGTACATGAGGAGTTGAAACTAATTATTTGTTCTGCGAATTCACAGATGAGCTACTAACTCTAAAATGATTTTAAACACAGGCGAACTGTCCTGTATTTTAGTAAAGAAATTCAGTGGGTTCAATAAAGCTCTCTTCATAGAAATTTTATTTGTTAATACAATTTCAAGTGGAAAGTATACATTCATTATAGTTTGGAATGACATGAAGAACTAAAGTTTTTTTTGCATTCTCTTTTGAGTGTTCTTTCCATTTAATGTAGTCATATTCTTGTCTTTCAATTTACATGGGATCATGTCTGTTAAAATATCATTAAGGTAGTGGAATATTAGGTATTTAACATTTATATTAGTATTTTAATGCATTTGTATTTATGATAGGCATCTATAAAATATGAAATTAAAAGTATATAATATCTAAGAACTATAAACCAACTTTTAAGTACATAGAAAGTAGTATATAACTTCAAAATATAAAAGCAGTTATTATTTTTTGTGGTACTGGGGGTGTAACCCAGGGACTTTTCTACCTTCGGGCTATGCTCCCAGACCTATTTTATACTCTTTTTGGAAACAGAGTCTCACTAAGTTGCTGAGAGCTTCACTAAGTATCTGAGGCTGGCTTCAAACCTGTATGATCCTCCTGTCTTAGCCTCCCAAGCATTGGGATTACAAGCGTGCGCCACCACGCCCGACAAAAATGGTTATTTCTATAATAACTCTGACTCAGCTTTTACTTCCAACATAAAAAATGAGCAGTTTTATTAGGAGGAGCATTTTCAGTCTTTCTAAGCTGCTTTTAATGTATCATTTTATTGAAGTAAATAGGAAAATAGATGGACTTATTAACTAAACTAAGCAATGATTCTTAACTTTTTTTCCTCAGGGTTTCACAAACTGGACTAAACGAGATTTTAACCAGTTTATTAAAGCTAATGAGAAGTATGGAAGAGATGACATTGACAATATAGCTCGTGAGGTAGAGGGCAAATCCCCTGAGGAGGTCATGGAGTATTCAGGTTTGTATATAACTTCAAATATGGTATTGTATTTTAATCATATTTATTTACTCATTCATTTTATTCATGTTTATTGTGGTACTGGGGATTGAACCCCGGGGCAATCTACCTCTGGGTTACACCCCCAGTCTTGTTTTTTATTTTGAAACATGATTGTATTAGGTTGATGAGAATCTTACTCACTACTTGATGAGGCTGGCCTCAATCCTCCGATCCTCATGTCTCATTCTCCCAAGTACTGGTATTACAGGCATGTGCCACCATACCCAGCCACATTTATCTATTTTTTTTTACTGTCAATTTAATTGCTCTTTTGTTGAGAGATCTTTTAAACTTTTGTGTTCAGAGATCTTGTAGTAAGATGTAGATGAAAGTATAAAATATGATTGCATTTTATGAAAAGATTATAAAATTTATCAAAACACACTGCTGTTTTCACTAGTAGTTTGCTAATAGAGCTAAGTAAAGCTCTAGTAAAACAAGGATGGCCATTGGGTGAGCATCCATAGAATTAGTTTTCCACTTTTCCACCTCTGGAATTCAGTCCTCTTTTGGTCTAGTCCTGAGACTTCAGGTACAGCAGATTGAAATTGACTATTTTTTTCTAGGTCATTCTTGAAGTAGAGCTCTGTTTAATCCATTTAGATGCTCAGACACCCTCAGGGATTCAGTCTACTTTAGTTGAGTCACAGGGGTTTATTATTATTATTTTTTAACTCGAGGCAAGCTGGAATAGATCTCAAACAAGTGCTTGAATAAATCTGTTCATTCATCCTCAAATCATCCCCTTCTCTTACTCAGCTGTGTCTTTGGCCTCAAAATTGGATTTGTTGCTGAAGCATGTGGAGTTAATAACAATTCCCATGTCCTAGCACATCAAGTCTCAGGCTTCTAGAAAAAAATCTTATTAAAAATAGGGCCATATTTCTGTTTTTTATATGTATAGCATAGGATGTTTCTACTTTAAACTATGTGGTGCTCTCTGATTTAGTCTGAATATCACCTGCTTTGAATCTAGAACATTTTCCTATAGAAACAATGCTAAATAGTAGATGGTTTCTTTGCTAATCCTCCAAAGCCTGTTTAATCTAACCAATAAAATATTGGGTTTTACAATAGTAGAAAGGAAACATTACAACACCAATAAATAAACCAAAGAGTAATACATACTAGGAATAGCTTTTAATTTATAGAGTGCTAGTTCTTGAGGAAATCCAAACTTAGAGAATAGGAATTTTGTTTTTCCTCCTGAAAATATAATAGAGTCTTCTGGTGGTTACCAAGGACTTTAGAGGTTGGTTGTATTGAGTATACAACCGATATATAATATAGCATCAAGTCTATGAGATTTCCTTGATACCAGCATGACACTACTATTTCTTTGTTTGGAGAAAGGTGGAGTAGAGTACTAAGAGTTGAACCCAGGGGCACTCTTCTTTTAAGCTATGCTTTCAGCCTTTCTTATTTTTTGTTTTGAAAGAGTCTCACTAGGTTACTGAAAGTCTCATTAACTTGCTAGGCTGGTCTCAAATCTGTGATCCTCCTGTCTCAGCATTCCAAGTATTGAGATTACAGGCTCATGCCACCATGTCTATAGGACACCAATATTTCTCCTAAGGGTTAGTTGATAAGTTGAAGGAATTTGGAAGCTTAGAGAGGGGAACAATAGATGGAAAAGAAATTTTAGAAGTATGTATTGAATAAAAAGAGGGTAAAGAGCATGTACAGAGAGATTCTGAAGAATTTTCTTTAGATAATATAGAGATAGCATTAGTGTGCATGAAGTTGCAAGAGAAAAATGATTTAAGAAGATATCACAGACTGGGGGTATAGCTCAGTGGCAGAGCATTGGACTTGCACGGATACCTAGTTTCTTAGCACCACAAAAAATAAATGAAGAAAACAAAACAAAAATAATCCTTGCAATTTAATACTAGGGCAGGTATTTCAACTAACTCAGGACTGTTTGTTACCCACCAGACTGTGGGTGGCGAGGTTAGGATGGGTTTTTATAGTTGTTAGAATGGGTTAATGTAGTTGGTTGCAATAAGAAAATAAATGTGTATGACTGGTAATTCATGAGTATACAGTATCTTAGATGTAGCAGACATTTAAATATGTGTTAGATGAATAGCTAGTCAATGAATAAATGAACACAGGTACTTATGAGAATCAGAGAGTGGCAGCATACTTTTCTTGATAGGCTCTAAATTTGAGAATTTGAGGGTATAGAGAATGTCATTAGAAGCACTTTCATTGAAGTCATAAGATGTGATATACTAATGCAGCAGGTTATTTGGCTTGTCTATAAAATTTGTTTGGGTGACTTGGCAATTTGGATATTCTTCTGTATGTATCCAATTAAAATCTCAATGAGGTTTAAAGAAACCATAGGTCACTAGAAGTGTGATAAGATTTGTGAATGATGCCAGAAGCAGTAACTATTGCAACAGAAAGTACCACTTTATAGGAACAATTTGAATGAACTGTTGATAATGGTTTCTTTCATTTTCATTTCTGCTGCATAGGAAGCTATGTTCACATTTGTATGCTGCCCTCTTCTGTTGCATTTAATGTATTTTGTCCTTCATGTATTATATTTAAGTAAAAAGCCTACCTTAAATCAGTATATATAAAATCATTTGAAATCCTAGTCATTTAGGATGGTAATTAAAGATTCAATAACTCGTGAAAGGAAAATTGCTTACTTAAATCCTTGTTGATTTCTTATTTTTAAACAAAAAGTTGGGATTCTTTAATAACTAAGCATATTTTTATACAGATGAATCTGAATCATAAATTATTTGGGGGAGGAACTGGGATTGAACTCAGAGGCCTTCTACCTTTGAGCTTCTCTACTGGTCCTATTTTATTTTTATTTACTTATTTGTAAACTTATTTATTTGTTTTGGAATCAGGTATTGAACCCAGAGCATTCTATTTTTGAACTAGACCTCCATCCTATTTTATTTTTTATTTTAAGACAGGGTCTTAAAAAAGTTACTAAGAGTCTCACTATGTTGCGGAGGCTGGCCTCGAACCTTCAAATTCCAAGTTACAGGCATGCGCCACCACACCTGGCTGAATCTGAATCTGAAAAAAAAAAAAAAAAAAATATATATATATATATATATATATATATATATATATATATATATATATATATATTCCCTTCTACCTCCGGGCTACACTCCCAGACCTATTTTTTACATTTTCATTTTGGAAACAGGGTCTCCTAAGCCAGCGCGCGCGGCTGGCTTCGAACCTGCGCGATCCTCCTGTCTGCCTCCCAAGCGCAGGGATTACAAGCGTGCGCCACCACGCCCGGCCTTCCTGTTAATTTTTGTTGTATAATTTTTTATTCATTTGCTTAAATGATAGTAATTTAAAGAAATAACTGGATTTTTTTTTAGCTGTATTTTGGGAACGTTGCAATGAACTACAAGACATTGAGAAAATTATGGCTCAAATCGAACGTGGAGAAGCAAGAATTCAGAGAAGGATCAGTATCAAGAAAACTCTGGATGCCAAAGTACTATATTTTATGCTAAATAATTAATAGATCATTTTATTTAATATGGTAATTGTCTTTGACTTCTTATTACACATTCACTTAAAAGCACTACTTTTTTAAAAAATATACAGATTGCAAGATATAAGGCTCCATTTCATCAGTTACGTATTCAGTATGGAACCAGCAAAGGAAAGAACTATACTGAGGAAGAAGATAGATTCTTGATTTGTATGTTACACAAAATGGGCTTTGATAGAGAAAATGTCTATGAAGAATTAAGACAGTGTGTACGGAATGCTCCCCAATTTAGATTTGACTGGTTTATCAAGTCTAGAACTGCCATGGTATGTATTCCTTTTGTTATTGTTTTCATTCAAAAAAATTTCAAATACCACATATTGTTACCTAGATTCTCCAGTTGTGTAACATTTTGTCACTTTGGCATTCATATATATATATATATATATATATATATATATATATATACATATATATATATACACACACACACATATACATATATATACACACATACATTCATAGAGTCATATATACTTATACAGTCTATATTTTATATTCAGAAATGTGGAAACATTTCTATATTCAGAAATACATATATATATATATATATTTTATATTCATAAACATATACTTCTGAACCACTGTAAGTTGAAGACAAGATGAGTGTTTACTTCTAAATACTTCAGCATGAATATCCTAAAACTAAGTATATATTCCTACATAACTGTAATTCCACCTGAAAATGTTAACAGTTATTTAGCAATGACATCTAGTATAAAATCCATGACCAAACTTTTCTAGTTGTCTCCAAAATGTCTTGTATAGTTGTTTCCATTTAATTGATCATCTAGCAAAGTTCACACATTGCATTTTGTTGTTGGGTCTCTTTAGGCTTTTTGAAATGCAAGACTTTTTATGTTTTTCATGACAATGACAGTTTTAAGATGGCCAGGATAGTTGTCTTGTAGGTTGTTCTATAGTGTACTTCATCATGTGCTTACTGTTAGATGTAGGTTTAAGGTTTATGGCAGGAATGCTATGGAAGTGCTTATCATTGCATTGTATTATTAGGAATATTATATTAGGTTGTCACACTATTGATGATACTGTTTGTTTACTTGATGAATATTGTGATTCACAGAGCTCACTACTTTAAATGTACATTTCCCCTCTGTTATTACCAGGTGATACTTGATACTGTGCAACTGAATTAAGGATTTATTTATTTTCATAATTTTATAGGAATTGTTGCTAAATTATCTTTATAAGAACTTTATGAATCAGAGAATAAGTTATTTTATTTTAGCTTCTTAAATTTTTTTATTGTTTTCTTATGTGAAGTGTGTTCCTGTTAGATTCTAGTGTTGCTGAGCTGTACTATACAGAGTGATATTGAAATACATGCAACACATCTTTAATGTTGGTATTGTCAGTCATTTGTGAGCCAAGGTTATATATCCAAAAAATTAAAAGCAATAAGAAACTAGCAGTCTAAACAATGGTTTTGTGACTAGTCATAAAATAGCATACATTTTTTGTAGTTGCTATCTATTGTAAATATTTTCTTGTCAAAAAGTTTATGGGGTATAAAAATACTTTAAATTTTCTTTAATTCATTTGATATTTTCAGTTCAAGTTGATTGAAAATAAAATTCTAAGTTGTTCTACTGCAGATATTCATTTAGACAGATATTTTGGGAGATCAGATATTTGCTAAAACTTAATGAATTTTCGAGTATACATTGACTGTGGCATTACAATGCGCCCATCATCTAAGTGTGGTGATGCATACCTGTAATCCCAGTAATTGGAAGGCTGAGGCAGGAGGATTGCAGATTCCCAGCTAGCCTTGACAACTTAGGAAGGTCCTTTGCAACTTAGTGAAAACCTGTTTAAAAAACAAACAAAAAAAAAGAGCTGGGAGCCGGGCATGGTAACACACAGCTGTAATCCCAGCATTCAAGAGGCTGAAACAGGAGGATTGTGGTTTGTGGATAGCCTCAGCTACTTAGTGAGGCCTTTTGCAACTCAGTGAGACTCTGTTTCAAAATAAAGAATAAGAAAATATAGGGCTAGGGGGTATAGCTCGGAGATAGAATGCCCCTGGGTTCCATCTCCAGTACTGAAAAAGAAAAAAGCTGGGATACAAATCATAGGTAGAATTCTTTGGGTTAAATTCCCAGTACCACACACAAAGAAACAAAAACCAAAAGAATGTGCCATCACATTTATAGGGCATGTCAGAAGATCTACGATTAAAAGCTTTAGATTAAGCCAGGATTCACAAGGAACTAAAGCAAGTAGAACAATCGTTCAGCTGAATCTAGTGACATGACATTTAATTGCTATAAAGTGCTGTATTTGGACAAAAGAATATGGAAAGGTATGTTTGTTTCCAGAATACATTTGGAAGAATTGAGAAAAGAATGAAAAGATAAGAATTAATCTGTAATATGAAGAACTCAGCTAAGGATTGTTTGACAGGGTTCTTTGGCTCACTGAAGCAGATTATTGAAGAACAATGTAGAATATCTTTACTATTAGTCTTTGAAAATGAAATTCTATTTTGACTTACTGAAGACTTTGGCAGTGAGTTAGTTGTCATCTATCTCAGTGCGTCTATGACCATGTTTAGCAGAGAACTCCTTTCAAAAGCCATGTATTCTTAGCCATTTGTAGCTTTTGCATGTGGTGGCATAGTTGAGGGCAGTACCAATAGCTTGTAAATTTGTCAATGAATTATGTTTTGGAACATGCCCCTTATTTGCTAGAACATATATTAAATTCTGAATTTCGTTTCAATAATGTTTTACTAATTTTTAAAGATAGTTGTGAGTTTAATGCTGTTTTCAGTTTCTGGAGTCATTAAACAAAAGCATTAAAACAAATGAGATTCAAAGTGCAAGGAAAATCTTTGTTATTTGTAGTAGGAACATGATTATAGAACCACATTACCTGATTTCATTTTCTAAGAAAAAATCCACCTGGCTTAGCAACCACTAGATGTCTCTGAACTCCCTTGTAAAGAATCTTTTTCTACCATCTCCTTTTTACAAAACATTTACCTCTGTACTCCTTTTTTACACAGAGATTAAAGCTCTAGTGTGTATTTTCCAAAAAGTAGATATTAGCTGCATAGATAATCACAAAATAAAATATTTTGTTCATTAAAAATGAAGACACCTCTGACTTTAATTACCTTCTAGAAGGTAGAATTTCTCATTTCTAATAAACCTTTAAAAATACACAGTAGTTTACTTCATATTTAAATATGTTCATTAAAATTTTTCTTATTAATTTTATATCATATTACATTTTGATTTCCCTTTTAGTTAGAAGATAATTTTTGCTAATAAACCTAGGTTAAGAGTAATACACACAATTTCCATATATTCCTTTAGGAATATATCATGACAATATCAAATATTAAGGAACTATAGAACTGGATTATTAATATTTCTAAATGATCCATTTCCTTCCTTGTTTTTATAATAACTGTTTTTTATGATGAAACACATTTCCAATCTAGGAAGAGAACCACTCCCCTCATAAGAGGCAGCTGTGATTTCTGAAATTAAAGCAGTTTGTTTCATTAAAAATCCCATTTTAGAAGTAGAGGATGTAATTTGATTCATGTTGTGAGTGTAATTGTGTTTAAAATAAAATCTTACTAATGATTGAACTCAGCTTACTGAAAAACACTATCTTTAGAAACATAATCTTGCTTAAAGATGACTCTCTTCTCCAGATATACCAGGAAATAGTGTGAAATACTTCTTAGGAAAAAGTAGGAATATTAGTAGTTATATTTTATGCAAAGATCTCGAACTTCTGAATTAGCTTAACAGTCATGAAGTGCTTAAAGGCACAAACTTCCACTTTCAAATATGCCTCACTTTGAAGGCCTTCAGCTAAAGGTTGAAGATTTCTTTGAGGCTTTTCTCCATTTAAAAAATGCTAGATTTACAAAAGAAAAAATGAGTTTCAGTTCTATTTGTATGTGCTTAAAAGACTGATTTTTTTCTTTGTGAACTTATGTGGTCTCTGTTGAACTACATAAACAAATAGAAATATAGGCTCAACTCAGATTTTTAAGCTCAGAGCATCAGAATCACCACACCATATTCTTTCTAAAAAAAATACCTTCACCAAATGAGGTGGCTCATTCCTGTAATCTCTGTACTCAGGAGACTGAAACAGGAGTATTGTGGGTTCAAGGGCAGCAGTACACAGTAACTTAGAAAAACCCCACTTCAAAATACATAAACAACAAACAAAAACTGCTGAGGAAACTGGGCATGGTGGTACATGCCTGTGATCCCATCACTTGGGAGATGGACACAGGAAGATCACAGGTTTGAGGTCAGTCTCAGCAACTTAGTGAGACTCTCAGCAACTTACTGAGACCCTGTTTCAAAATAAAAAATAAAAGAGGGCTGAAGGTTTAGCTTAGAGGTAGAATGGCCCTGGGTTTCACCCCCAGTGCCCAAAAGGGGAAGGGATTGGGGCTATATCTCAAAGGTAGGTAGAATGACTCTGGGTTCAAACACCATTACCACACACAAAAAAGGAAAATACTTTATTTGTTGGTTTTCTCACAGTGCTGGAGATCAAACCCATGGCATTGCACATGCTAGATGAGTGTTCAACCATCTAAACTGCATTTCCAGGCCTTTAAGAAAAATATTTTAGAATGGGTCGTGTACTTAGAATATTAAGAAACTACCAGAATTAAAGGGACCTTTACAAAGTGACCATATGTAGAAACAATAATACTTTGTATTTATTTCCCTTTGTATTGCTAAGGAATACCGTGTGCATAGGCCCATTAACATAATTCTTGCCCATCCCTTTACCCACATTAGCTCATGATTTTCTTCTTTTATGGTACTGGGGATTGAACCCAGGGACATTCTACTTCTGAGCTACATCCCCAGCCATATTTAAAATTTTATGTTTAAACAGAACCTCCCTAAGTTGCTGAGGATGGTCTTGAACCTGTAATCCCTCTGTCTCAGCCTCCCAAGTATAGCTCATTATTTTCTTGCCATTTTTTGTAGGGACTGGATGTCAGGGTACTGTTCCTGTTCACTTAGTGACAATCTAACATGACTGGAAGATTTGAGAAAAATCTGAGTTATCCAAAAGATCTAGCACATTAGTCAGTTTACTGCACAGGTCATGTGGAAAAGGTACCCAAAGTTCAATTAGTACTGCCTTGGATATGTACAGGTCCTTTTAAGTACTTAGAGCAAATAAAGCAGAATTGAATTCTCTGAAATAAGAAAAATATTTCTTGATAAAAAAACAGTATGGAGGATCCTCAGAAGAATGGGAATGAACCTACCATATAATCCAGCAATGCCACTTCTGGATATCTACTCAAAAGAATGGAAACCAAACTACCAAACTAATGCATGTGTATCTATTTTGTTCATAGCTGCACAATTCACAATTGCCAAACTATCCAGGCAGCTAATATGTCTATCAATAGATGAATGGATTACAAAACTATTGGATATGTACACAGTGGAATTATATTCAGCCATAAAGGAGAACAAAATTATATCATTGGCAGGGAAATGGATGGAACTGGAGGACATCATGCTAAGTGAGATTAGTCAGTCACAAAAAGTAAGAAATCAGATGCTCTCCCTAATAATGTGGAAGCCAGGGAGAAAATGGGTCATAGGAGGAACTCTAAAAGAAGAAGGAAAAACCTTAAATGAGCAAATAAGGTGACCTGAAAGGTATGGGAGGGGGAAAGAGAGAAATTACTTAATGTACATTCACAAATATATCAAATACAGTAACTAAGCCAAACATGAGAAGGAAGGAGGTAGGAGGGAATGAGATGGGAATTGGGGAAGGGCTAAATGAGGATGTGTGCATGTATGCCTATACCAACTTGTACCCTATTAAGATGTATGACTACACTACACCAATAAAAATTATAAAAAGAAAATATTTTTTATTTAAAAGAAAATGACATTTCTCATTAGCTATAAGAGAAAGATACTTTTTATTTATTATTTGAATATGCTTTTACTGGTGTGTTATAGTCTCACAGCATAATATAAATCATATTAACAGTGATATACATCATATAGCACTTGGTGCCACTCCCCCAATGCTAGTTGCCTCCTCATCTTTTCCTTTCCCCATACAGAGTACTGAGATTGGTATTTTTACATATGTACACATAGCCAATGGTAGTATTTCTTTCAATGAACCTCACTCTTTCCCTCTCTCTTTCCCTTAGATCACCTCCCTGGCTCCACTGAGGTTTCTGCTCTGTTATCTGGAGTATTTGGTATCCCCACAACATATGACTCATACATATTCCCCAAATATAAGACCTTTCACTTTTTGTGATTGGTTAATCTCAATATGTTCTCCAGGTCTTTCCATCTTCTTATGAATGACATAATTTTGTTCTTCTTTATTGCTGGGTAGAATTCTATTGTGTATTTCTCATAATTTTATAATCCATTCATCTGTTGATGGACAACTTAGGTTGGTTCCATAGTTTGACTATTGTGAATTTTGCTGCTATGAACATAGATATGCATATATTATTGTAATTCTCTGGTTTCAATCCCTTTGGAAAGATACCCAGGAGTGGTATAGCCATATCATATGGTGGAGATCCATTCCCAGTTTCTGAGGAATCTTCAAACTGATCTCCATAGCAAAGGATACTTTTTTTTAAAAAAAGAAAACATTGCTATCATTTTTTTTATTAATTTGCTTCCCATTTTATGTTTCTCACAGTGGGGCTAGTAATTGTTAATTAGGCTATTGGTTAAGCACAGGATATTTTATAAATTCTCTGTCTAGTTGGAAATGAAATTTCTTTTTAGATATTTTAGAAAAATATGGGTGAAATTTGCAAATTTTCTGCTTGTCCTATAATCATTATAACATTTCTCTTTGTTGCTTATGAAGTGTAGTCTAGGACATTTCATAAAGAAAGACTACTCATGTTACTCATCTTATTTTATTTTACTTATTTTTATTTTGTATGGTACTGGGGATGGAAACTAGGGTCATTATACCTCTGAGCTACACTCCTAGACCTATTTTTTATTTTGAAAGAAGGTCTCACTAAGTTATTGAGGCTGGCCATGAAACTGTGATATTCCTGTCTTAGCCTCTCATCCTATGATTTCTTATTTTGTGTATTAGTTATTAATTTTGTGTTAACAGATAGTATTGATATTTTAAAGCAGTACATTACTAATGAAATGTGAATAAAACATTGGTAGAGTTGGTAAAATGTTAAATGTATTGACGAACTCTTCTTGTTTATAGATTGAAAATACTAAAAACCAAATATATTCATGCTCATAGGAATATGTTGCTCTTCATGCACTTGAAAGACTAAAATATTCCTTTTCTACCTTAATTTTGAAAAGGTCCTATCACAGAGGGATGTGCAGAGGAGGTAGTATTTCACTTTGCCTTGTAGCAAAGGAATCAGAAGAATAGCTTCACAGAAGAGGTCCTTCCTGGAAACAAGTTTTGAAAAATTAGGAGGTGGCCATGAGCATACATTCCAAGTTGTGGAAACAGAATATGCAAAGGTATAAGTGAGCCCATTGTATTCAGAATTTGAAAGTAGGTTGGAATGTTACAGTATGAGTAGGGAGTACTGAAGATGAGACTGGAGAGATAGCTCTCAGCCAAGTGACGAAGGGCTCCGTCTGCTACATTAGACTTTGAATTGGGTTCTTAGTCTATAGGACATGGGGAGCCATTGAAAATTTTATTAGGGCAGAGATATAATCAGATTTAGATTTTTAAAATACTCTTTTGGTCGAAGTAGATAAATGTCTACTTCACCTACCAACTACACTAAGAATTCTCAAATTTATATTTCTACCTTTTCTCTGTTTATGTATTTTTCTTCCATTAGATAATGTAACTATCTTCCCCCAAAGCCATTTTTATGTAGAATTGCAATTGATTATATTTCAAGAGGCCAGCATAAAACCCAAGAGTAGTTATTCAGCAAACACATGAGCATGGGACTTTTGTACTTTAGTTTGTTTCTATCCTACAGTTACATTGGATTTGGATGGAATCTGAGGAAATATCAATGTTATGGAGTTAATTTATTTTCTTGGTGTTGGAGATTTAACCCAGGGATGCTCTACCACTGAGTTATACCTCAGCCTTATTTTATTTTTTTATTTTAAAACAAAAATCTCACTAAATTGCTGAGGTGGGCCTTGAACCTATGATCCTCGTGTCTCAGCCTCCCAAGTACTGGAAATACAGGTATGTACCACAGTGCCCTCTCATTTCTTTTAATCTACCTTTTTCTTTCCTCAGAGGTAGAATGCCCCTGAGTTCCATCCCCAATACTGCAAAATAAAGAAATGAGAGAGAGAGAGAGAGAGAGAGAGAGAGAGAGAGAGAGAGAGAGGTGTAGAAAAAGTAGAAATAAATAATCAAGAGTAGATAAGTTATACCATCCATTATAAAAAGTGATCCCTCATTCCCCCTCCCCTAGTATGTTCTGTGATTGCCAAAAGGATGGGTGCTTGTGGGTCTGGTGGTGTTTATGGCAGAAGCATGAGAACACTTTGAAATATCTGAAGGATTGTCTAAGACAAAAGGAAATCAGCTTGTTTTCTATGACTATAGAAGTTAGATTTAGAACAGATTTTGGAAACCATAATATAGCAAATTGTACCTTTGTGTGAGAGAATATTTTTAAACTGTCTAGAAGTGAAATAGTTAACCTCAGGAAGTGATGCATACCCCATCGCTGCAAGACTTCCAATAAGTAGGCTTGTCAGCAAAAAGTAGAAGAAATTCAAGCATCCACCTGAATGACTTGTAATGTAAAATCCTTTCTTTCTAATCTTCAGAGTCTATGGTTTTATGAGTCCCCACTGATAAGAATTGACATCAAAATATTTTTTGAGCATGAAATACACATTTGATTGCATCATTTATCCTGCTCAAAACATTGGCAGTGAGATCTTTTTGTCAACTAAATTATGTGAAATTCTTTAGTTCTTTGTTCATAGGCTCTTTGTATATTTTGATTTCTCTCTCTCTCTCTCTCTCTCTCTCTCTCTCTCTCTCTCTCTCTCTCTGTGTGTGTGTGTGTGTGTGTGTGTGTGTGTGTACGTGTGTACTGGGGATTGAACCCAGGGGCCTTCTACTTCTGAGATATACCCCCAGCCCAGTGTTAGGGATTGAACCCAGGGTACTTCTACTTCTGAGCTACACACCCAGCCCTATTTTATTTTTATTTTGAAACAGGGCCTCAGTAAGTTGCAGAGGACCTCACTAAGTAGTTGAGGCTGGACACAGACCTGCAATCATTGTGTCTCAGCCTCCCAAGTACTGGGATTACAAGCGTTCACTACCATGACTAGCTATATATTTTTATCTTACTCATATGTCTTAATGGGGTACAAGATGGTGGAGACATACATGCATACATTGTCCAATTAGCCCTTACCCAATTCCCACTCCATTCCCTCCCCCTCCCTCCTCGTGTTTGGCTTAGTGATTGACATTGAAATTTTTGATACAAAATACATCATGTGCATTAGAGAATTTCTGTCTTCTCCCCTCTCATCCCCTCAGTTAGGTCACCTTATTTGCTCATCTATAGTATCTCCTTCTTTGGCTAGAGTTACTCCTATGACCCATTTTCTCCCTAGCTTCTGCATATTAGGGAGAACATCTGATTTTTTGTGACTGACTAATCTCACTTAGCATAATGTCCTCCAGTTCCATTAATTTCCCTGTAAATGATGTAATTTTGTTCTTCTTTATGGCTGAGTAGAATTCCATTGTGTACATATCCCATAGTTTTGTAGTCCATTCATTTGTTGATGGACATCTTGGCTGGACATCTAGTTTGGCAATTGTAAATTGTGCAGCTATGAACATAGATACACAGGCATTAGTTTGGTAGTTTGGTTTCCATGTATTAGAGTTCCCACTTCTCCACATCCTCACCAGCATTTGTTATTGTGTTTTAAATGATTGCCATTCTAGTTGGAGTTAGGTGAAATCTCAGGGTAGTTTTGATTTTCATCTCTCTGATTGCTAATGATGTTGAGCATTTTTTCATGCATTTATTGACCATTTGAATTTTTTTGTCAAGTATCTATTTAGTTCACTTGTCATTTTTTGATTGGGCTATTTGTTTTCTTAGTGCCGAGTCTCTTGAGTTCTCTATAGTCTTTTTTTGTGTGTGTGTGGCACTGGGGTTTCCTGGAAGCCTTTATACCTCCGGGCTACACTCCAGACCTATTTTTATATTTTTTTATTTGGAAACAGGGTCTCTTAAACCAGTGCGGCTGGCTTCAAACCTGCGTGATCCTCCTGTCTCTGCCTCCCAAGCGTGGGGATTACAAGCGTGCGCCACCACACCCGGCATTGAGTTCTCTATATATTCCATGTATTAGTCCTCTATTGGAGGAGTAGTTGACAAAAATCTCCTATTCTATTGGCTCTCTACTGAGGTTCATTTTTTTTTCAGTGCTGTGCATGGAACCCAGGGGCATTCTACCTCCGAGTTAAGCCCCCAGCCCTATATTTTATTCTTTATTTTGAAACATGATCTCACTAAGTTGCAAAGGGCCTCACTAAGTAGCTGAGGCTGTCCAAGACCCACTATCCTCCTGTCTCAGCCTCCCAAATGCTGGGATTACAAGGGTTCGCCACCACACCCGACTGTTGAGGCTCTTGATAGTTTCCTTTGCTGTATAGAAGCTCTTCAGTTTAATGAAATCCCACATATTGATCTGCCTTTTAATTTTCTTATGCCTTTGAGGTCTTGCTGAGAAATTTTTTATCTGTGTGTATGTGATACAGTGTTGGATCTATGCCCTCTTTAAGGAATTACAGTCTCTGTTCTGATTTCCAAGTATTTGATCCATCTTGAATTGACTCTTGTGCAGTGTAAGAAAATGGGTTTACATTCATTTTTATGCATATGATTAACCAGTTTTACCAAAACCATTTGTTGAAGAGGCTTTTTTCTAATGTCTGTTTTTTGGCCCCTTTGTAAGAAATCAATTGGCTGTAAGTGTATGTGTTTGTTTCTGAGTCTTTTTTTCTGCTCCACTGGTCTATGTATCTGTTTTTATTACTATGGCTTTGCTGTATAGATTGAAGTCAGGTGTTGTGATGCCTCTTGCATGTTTCCTGTTGCTGAGAACTACATTGTCTATTCTGGTTTTTTTTTTGTTGTTGTTGTTCCAAATGAATTTAAGGACTGTTTTTTCTATGTCTGTGAAGAACGACCTTGGCGATTTAATGGGCATTGCATTGAATCAATTAGTTTTGGAAGAAAGTATATTTTGATGATATTCATTCTGCCTCTCTATGAACATGGAATACTTTTTTATCTCCTAAGGTCTTCTTCTAATTATTTTTTCAATGTTTTATAATTTTTTGTAGCGGTATTTTACCTCCTTGGTTAAGTTTATTCTTAAGTATTTTTTTTGGGGGGGATATCCTGAGTGGAAGTGTTTTCTGGATTTCTTTCTCAGTGGATTTATGGTTGTTATACAGAAAAGTTTCTGATTTTTTAATTCAGTTTTGTATCTAGACACTGCTGAATATGTTGATTAGTTCTATAAGTCTTTTGGTTGAGTTTGTTTGTTTGGTCTTCTAAGTGTAGTGTCATGTCATCTGCAGATAGTGATAGTTTGAATTCTTCTTTTCCTATTTGTACTCTTACCCATCACTCTTAACAGCATTTGCTAAGTTGGCATATTCTATCTTCTATTTTTCTAGAATATGTAAAGAAATGATAAAAAGAAAAGGGTTCTGTGTTCTAAAGGTACATGCCGACCCTGAATCCTGCCATTGGTACTTTTAGTCTACATTATAATGCTAAAAGCTATGAGAAGTTGTGTTATGAATAAAGTTGTTGAACCTTCTTAAAATCCAGCACTTTCCACATGTTTGAACGTTTCTTGCAATAGCAAAAAATTAACATTACAGAATAGTTTTTCATTTGTCATTTCCTATTCTTTTCTGTAATTTTTTTGATCTCCTTTGTTTGAATCTCTTTTCTTGGTCTCATGTGCTATTTTTCTCCTTCCAGCTCCATTCCTAAATCTAGAGTTGGTAAATGATGAGAGAAAGAAGTAATTAGACTACTGAATTATAGGAACAGTTTGAGGCCTCATGAACTATTCCCTGTTACTCCAGGACATGAGAATGATAAATGGAAACATTGGGATCTAGGGGAATATGTAAAAGGAGTAATCATGAAAAATGAGAGTGTTTTTGGCATCATGAAGTTTTTTAAAGTCATTTCATAGTCAGTTACTCAGAAAGTGAGTCTTCGTTTTATTGGTAATCTGGACCTACTTCTGGTAATTTCTAATTTTCAATGCTGTTCTGTTTATGATACCATCTGTTTAATTAATAGTCTTGAAGCACACGGATAAAAAGTGGGGTTGTGTTCCAAAGAATGTGACATGACCTATGTGAGGAAGGTGACATCGATACCATTCATTTCTTGATACCTTTCTCTAAAGATTTAGGTTATTTTTCTTTGTTTGGAGTAGTTCATGACAGGTTAAAAAGAATGAGGGGGAGAATTTATTATACAGCCTATTTTTAATTTGAGATATTCTACTTCTCTGCACATGAGACTGTCTCAAAGTATTAGTTTTCCCCAAAACCCTCCATATAAACCAGTAATATGAGTCTAAAGACATCTGCAGTCACAGACAACTATTATTTACTGAGAATAATAATAACCTGAGGGTATAGCTTAATGATTCAAAAATCAGCCTCATACAAAGACTCTATCTAGTGTCCTTAGAAACCAATGGCCAAATCTGGGTCAATTTACCCTTTTCTATAATAGATAAATTGAATACTATGTTGAATTTATATGTGTGTTTTTGAGTGAAGTTATGAAGACTATTTGGTCTCCACATTAAAGATATTACCATTGTTTCAGTAAGTAAGGATAATTCCAGTGTTATTTCCCCTAAATTATTTCACCTTGGGTAATTGAGAATGCACAAGAAACTTAAATGTTCTTGTGTTCTATAATATTTTAAATTGGTAAACAATAATTTGTTAATGGGTAATTAATTTTTGCCTAGGCTCTCATTGGTTTTCTGCCTCTTTAGAGGTTTGATTTAGAGAGTGGAAAAATACATGGATAGTTGAGTTGATAATATTTCTGACTCTAATATTTCCTATGTTGTATGGTATTTTTCTGGATTTTATTTGGAATAGTGAAACTATGCTTTAAGAGAAACATTAGCCATTTCTTAGAATTTTAACAGATTAATCAAGGCCTACATGTTTATTTTAGAAATTTTGGAAAATGAAGGCTAATATAAAGAAGAAAATAATAGTTATAAATCCATATTCTTGGGAGGTTGGGGCAGGAAGGTGCCTTAAGCCCAGGAGTTCCAGCCTGAACAATTTAGCAAGACCCCATTTTATAAACAAAAGTTGCCAGTGTTCTACATTCAGAGATAGCTGCTATTTAACCAATAGTCACATTTTTGCTAATCTTCCAGTTGTCTCTGGTGTCTGTATATTTTGTTTCCAAATTACCAAGAATTTAATTAGTTCCCAATATTTCCCTGTTATACTTCTTAACATTCCTTTGAAATCTAAATACATTTCTTATTTCTTTATAATAAGATTATAATAATGGAACTGTCAGAGGGTATGAAATTTAAAAACTCTTTCTTTGATATTTCTAATTTACTTCCTAGAATGGTAGTGTATTAGTCTATGAATGCTGCCATAGCAATACCATACACTGGTTAGTTTAAGCATAAAACAGTTATCTCACAGTAAGGAAGACTAGACATTCAAGATCAAGGTAACAGTAGGGCTGGTTTCTGGTGAGGCCTCTGTTCTTGTGGACAACTGCCTTTTGCACATGGCATTCTTACATTGTTCTTTCTCTGAGTGTACTCCATTTCTCTGGTATTTCTTCCTCTTCTTATAAGGAAATTAGTCCTGTATTGATAGGGACTTATTTTTAGATATCATTTAAACTTAGTTAAATTTTTAAATTTCCCATCTCTATTTCTTTTTATTTCTATTGGTGCATTATAACCATACATCACGATGAAGTTCTAATCTATAGAGATACATGTACACAGCACTTGGTGAACTTTCCCCTGGATCACACCTCACTCCCTCCCCTTTCCTGTGCAAATTTTCAGATTGGCATTGATAATTTTGTATATGTACATCATGTCATATATAAATAATTAGACCTCCCTCCCCTAAATAAAAACATCCCCTAAATAAATGCTAAAACTCGAGAAAAGAAATACGCCAGCCTCATGGCAGAGGGTGTGACAGCAACATCATATAGCCAGCAGTGGTGTCAAGTCCACTGTGCCTGCGACAGCTCCAGATCAGTTCACTCAACAACCCACCAGTCTCCAGAGAAGAAAGGGACTCAGAACGGAGCTCAAAACCAGAAAGAAATATGCCAGTCTCATGGCTGAGGACACAGCAGCAGCACCATATAGCCAGCAGTGGCGGTGAGTGCACCAGGTCTGCTACAGCTCCAGATCAGCTCACTCAACAACCCACCAGGCTGCAGAGAGGAAAGGTAAACAAGGAACTGAAGTGAGCATCTGTGGATCATCTGGGTGTAATTCAGCAGTTTTTTCTGCACAAAGAATGTTAAAACCTCCCAGGGGCCAACTCATCATGCTCTCCAGGGACTCAGAAAGGAGCTCAAAACCAGAAAAGAAATACGCCAGCCTCATGGCCAAGGGCGTGGCAGTGGCACCATATTGCCAGTAGCAGCGGTGAGTTCAACGGGTTTGTGACAGCACTAGATCAGCACATTCAACAACTGTGAGTGAAATAGCGGCCCCTAAGGGAGAAATCCCAGTACTGAACCCACAGGGACTTGCACAGCTTTGATAATCTCCCTGGGTCTGAGATTTTGCAATATAACCCAGTAAAGGAGTAGCGGTGGCAGAGATACCACACCCTAGTCATAGCTCCCCATGGGAAAACACCCAGCCCGGCATCCCCATGGTCTTGTACAGCCTCAATTAACTCCCTGGATCTGACACTATGCTATACAACCCAGTAAAGGAGTAGTGGTGACTGAAATGACCACAGACTCGAGATCCAGAGCACTCTAAGTGAAGTCGTAGTGACCCAGGGAAGAACCCAAAGAAGGCACAAACTTCTGAAATCATGGGAAGGAGGAATAACAATGGAGCAATGAATGCCCACAATCCCAAAGCATCAGAACTTGATAACACAGAAATTCAGACATCTCCAGAAGATAAAATCAGGAATATAACTGTAGAAATAATACAGGACCTTCGAAAAGAATTTAGAGAGAATCTAAAAGATATAAAGGATGCAATTATTGAAGTAAAGGCCTCAATTCAAATTATAAACAATCGATTAGACCACATGGAAAATAGAATCTCGCTCCTCATAGATGATCACTCCAAAAACGAATGCATAGTTTTTAATTTAGAAAAATATCATACAGCAGGAAGTTGACATGGAAGAAATATGGGCTCATTTTAAGAGAGCTAACCTAAGAATAATTGCAATAGAGGAGGCAAAAGGTGAAACCAAAGGGATCAATAATTGCGATGGACCAGCTCAGTTGGGCAGTTTAGAATGACATTACAATTTAAACATCTATTATCAGGAAGACAATATGATAAACCAAAGTTTGTTAATCTTTCAGTGACAATTTTGAAATTTCTAATAAACTTAAACCTTTAGCAATTTAAACCACATGAACTAAGGTGTTTTCTTAGTTTTTTTTTTCTCATTTAACAAAGCTTTCCTTTAAGAACAAAAAGCTGCTGGAGATTGAGCTCCCAGGTTTGAGCCAGTATCAAGAATAAGCCTTTTATATGTAGGCCGAACAATAAAATCTTTGTATTTGAGCTGTCAGGCTAGAGTTATAATTTTGATTTAAAAATTGACCTTGGTCAGACAAGGCTGACCCTTAGTCTAGTTAACACAAACACCTTAGAAAAAAATTAGAAAAAGACTATCATATTATAACAGTTTAGGCTAAAGATAAAAAAAACAAGCTGTATTAGTCCAATATTAAATACCAATTATACGAAGGAATTTTAGTTCAAGGCCTCTATATCTTGTAGGACTATGTCTCTGTATTTGAAATTTCCATTTAAATCAAACATAAATAATCTTTAGTAGACAGAAAATTGGCCCAAAACTCTCTAAAGACACATGTGGACAGTACATGCCCCAAATTCCAAAGTGGGTGTGTATCCTGTGTTGTTTGTATTGGTATTCACAGTTACATAAACATATGCCAAATTTTCAAATTCTGGTACATGAGTTACATCCATCTGCCAAACCATTCGGGGCTTTAAGCCCCTTGGGTTGACTCCCATCTTCTGTATTTTATGTGTAAGTGGATATTGTTCACAGTCTAACAATTTGTCTAGCCTGTTCTCTAGTAATATGAAACATTCTTTTTAAAGCTAAAGCATTTTGATGATGGAGTGCGTGGCTTCTTTGTGCCTGTTCTATAACATTATTTATTGAAATTTCTCTTGTAAATAGATCAGCCATAGCATTTCCATGTGCTAATGGTCCAGGTAAATTAGGATGTCCAGCAATATGCGATATAAAATTTTTGTTTTTTCACCCTTGAATGATTTTTTGTAATTGTTCTAATAATGTAATAATTTTTTAATGTCCAGACAATAGGGCTGTTTCTATAGCAGGAAATATTGAAACCACATACTTTGAATCTGTATATAAATTAATCTTTTTCTCCCAATGGGTCAAAACTAATATGACAGCATAATTTCTCTTTGCTGAGCAGAAAACTCTGAATTATGATGAATTATAGGTGGGTGGTCTGGTGTATAAACCACAGACCTTCCTTTGGAAGACCCATAAGTAAGTATAGTAACAGCCTCACTTAAGGGTTCCGCAGACACAATTTGTGGAAAAATAAACTGGACCTCTCTGGCAAATTTTATTAAAGGATGCTTTGGTAAATGGAATGTTACTTCTCCAATATAATTTAATAAAGCAATACCCCAATCATCATCATTCTGTAATAATGTTTCAAACTGTTGTTTGGTATATGGAATTACAATATTGTGCATTTTTCTTCCAAATATTTCTCTTGATCTACTTCTGGCCTTAATAATCAATTGACTACACAACAAAACATAAGAAGCCACCATTCTTACTTGTGTTTGAGGCAAATGTATCCATTCTAATATACCTTCCTGCCACAAACACCCCGTAGGAGTATAAGTGGTAGGGAGTATTAAAAAATCCCATTGCTTCTCATAATTTATTTGCTTGACTTTGGCTTTCTGCAACCTCTCTTCTACCAAGGCCAATGCCTGCAACATTTCTGGAGTTAATTTTCTTTCTGGCTTAGGATTTGGGTCTCCATTAAGAGCTTCATATAAAGCATGCAAATCACCTGTGGTAATTTTCAAGTAGGATGTAACCCAATTTATATTCCCTAACAATTTCTGTAAATCATTTAATGTTTTTATTTTATCCAATCTAATGTGCATCTTTTGAGACATTATATACTCATCATATATTACTTTTCCTAAGTAATTTATAGGCCTATTTTGTTGTACTTTATCAGGTGCTATCTGTAGGTCATATTTAGTCAATTGTTGAAGCAAATGTTTAAGAACTTCTACTATTTCTTCTTTAGAATGAGCTAACAAAATATCATCCATATAATGAATTATATAAGCATTTGAAATTTTTCTTCTAATTTCTCCAATTGCCTTATCTACAAATTTCTGGCACAAGGTTGGAGAATTTTTTATTCCTCATGGCAGAACTTTTCACTGAAATTATTTTATAGGCTAAACATTATTTAAGAGAGGGAAGAATAGAAACAAATCTTTGACCAACTTTGAGAAGATGCAATCTCTTAAATTATAATAATTTTCTAATTTTGGAGTATCATGGGTGGGGCAGATATGCCTAGCTGTAATGCACCCATGGGTCTAAGAGTCTTATTAACATTTCTTAGATCAATTAACATTTTCTATTATTTATTTATTATTCTGTTTAAGGAATTTTTATAAAAGCAAGAATTTTATAATCCAAATTATATTATTAATTTTATTATTTAGAACAAAACTGATACTTTGAGCTATTTCACAGTAAAGAGTTATAAAATTAAAGAAAGAAATGTTTTAAATTTTTGTACTTCGCTTTAAATTATTTTATGGGTTTTTTGTTATTTTTGGTATTAGGATAGATATAGAGAATAATCAGCATTTAAGCGATATTTTTCTTTATCTCTAGATTATTGAAAACATGTATCATGACAGAAATCACTTTTGTATAATCTTTATCAATCACACCATTATGCACAAGGAGGCCTTTTAAAGTATTGCTGCTACAACCAGAATTTAACCCTATAGTATTTTTTGGAATTAGGTCCACATTTTCAAGACTTATTTTATGAGGATTATTAATAACTAGTAATTGTTGAGAATGAGGAGCTGGTAAATCTATAGCAGCACTCTCTTGCCTGACTGCGGTAAGTGTCATTATTTCTGACGAATGCTTTAAAAGATTTTTTAATTTTAAGCTACTATACAGAAAATTGTCTCTCATTTGTTTGGGGATGAAAGAATACTGCCTATTAATTTTTTTATTTTTTGTAATTTGCTTTCATCCTTACCAAATTTAAATCACATTTATTTTTATTCATTTACTTATTTACTTAAATATTTTCCCTTTTTATACCTAGGACATATTCTAGGGAGTGGCTGTTTTTCTCCCTTCTGTCCATCTTCTTTTACTTGTACTTCTTTTATTTTACTTACTTTATTTTATATATCGTGGCTTCCCATAATTAAAACACTTTTGTTTACTCATATTTTACATCCTTTTTTATTTCAATTGCATCTATTTGGGCATTATGTCTTACTGTTTCTATGTTTTTACATGCTATCATATAATTTAAATTTCTGCTTTTCTTAATGAGCCAAATAGCTGCTTGACAATCTTTATTAATGGTATTGAAAACTAGTTGTCTAATTAACATTTCTAACAATTTTATATTCTTTTTAGTTTTTTATTTTGTTTTGCTATTTTTTATTTTTTTATTTTTAATAGAATCCTGCAGTTTCTAATTAAAAGAACTATATTCTTTGGTGGGTCCCTGTAAAATTTTTGTAGACGGCTTTCCTGTTTCTGTTTTAGTTCTTTTGCCAATCTATAACAGCAGCTTCTCGAATCCAATACGGTTGCCGCGGTTGTACATTTTTGACCTGAGTCTTTACATCTAACCAAGCTCCAATTTCAATAAAATAACTCATTGGACAACAGGGCTGGATTTCCCCGAGCCATTTGATCATGCATAATTTGTTTTGCCTTCTCATTGAGTCACATCTGCCATTGCAAATATTGTTGACCTGTAAGGACCTCTTACTGTACAGAAATCACAAAGGATCCAGTTCTCTGATCAAGAGTGCAAGAATTGAATGCAGTAATTAGAAATAAGCCCATAAAGCATGCATGTCTTTTTTGAAAGAAGAGATAATATCAAAATTAGACCCTCTCCAATTAGTTTGCTGCAGCAGATCAGGATTAAAGGTGACAGGAAAGGTGAAAGCTAGTCCCAAGATTTAAAAGACATAAGTTTTGGCAGAACTGGATCCACTCTTTGTTCAAAAAGTTTATGGTTATTGTATATTTTTCACCACAGGGGCCAAAAATGGAAGTGAGCGCTGGTGCCAGGACACTCATTCCAACTTCTTTTCCTGGGCTTTCTGAGGCAAAATATCCTTCTGATTTTTTAGCATGATCTAGATTTTCCTCTGACAACTTATATACATGAAGCAATTTTTCAGTTTCACTTTCCTGTATCAAAAACCATGCTGTCAACTTGTTGAATGATAATTTAATTAAAGACTAAGTGACCCACCACTAGGGGGAAGTGTTTCTCCTCTTGCCAACTGGCTTTCATAATATATATGTATATTTTCTCAAATTTTGTTCCATATTTCTATTGCTAATTTATAGCAATTTTGCAATTCTTCCATTGATATCTTTATCTTATATTGCTTTAAAAGATGATGTACTAATTTTGTAAAAGGATTCTTACTTGATTTCCCATACTGCTTCCTTGTGTTTTCTTAGCACTACTGTTATTAGCTTTCTTATGATTATCTTCGCAATCTTTACTCATGTGTAATAATCGGCCACATGGGAAATGGACCTCTTTTCCAACTGGAGGTGTCTGCTTTATATATAAATTAAATGTTTGTCCCTTCATGACTACAGCGTACGTCATTCCCTGAGTGACTGCTGGTGAGGCATCTGATAAAAGCCCCATGACTACCTATTATATATATCCTATCGCCTTCTTACCCTGGCGTTTTTTCCCAGCGAGCCTGCAGCGCTCTGGCGATGACCTATCCTTTGCCTAAAAATTAAAGAAATAAAGAAAAGAGATAGATTACCTTCCAGGACTCAATCTGAGATGACTAGGTTGGGTGCCATCTGCGACGGACCAGCTCAGTTGGGCACTAAATCTGGTCACTAAATCCGTTCGGGACTTAATCT
This sequence comes from Muscardinus avellanarius, assembly GCF_963383645.1. Lineage (NCBI taxonomy): Eukaryota > Metazoa > Chordata > Mammalia > Rodentia > Gliridae > Muscardinus > Muscardinus avellanarius. Next base: position 77,844,041 of record NC_137792.1, read on the forward strand.
CTGAAAGGTGGGCAAAGGCTTTGGTTGTAGTTCTGCAGAGGCTATTTTCTGCAGCGATTCCTCTCCCTTATCAAGTAAAAACTCCTTCAAGTCACCATAAGCATGAGATTTCGTCCCTGGGGGCTTGGGAGAGAGGAATCTGAAAAAGACTGACATGGACAACTGCCTCTTGTGCAGCTGACAGAGTTTTATTTTTCATAACCAATATTTATACCCTTATTCCCAGTGGCAAAGTGTAAATACCAAAGGACAATAGTGAGGCATTAAGTGTAAACAAGATAAACAGGATAAAAGAAGATCTGTGGCATCACAGTTTAAGATTCGTCTGGGACTTGGCGATTAAAGTCAGCCCCCTTGGCTTTTGTGATTGAGATCAGATTTCTGGCCTCACAGGTGAGCCCTAGGGGGCAAAGTCTGGAGTCTGGAAAGGAGTCAAAGGTGGGAGTCACACCCAAAGTTCTTTTTGGAGAAATTCAGTCTTTTAGGATCCCCTTTAATGCTTTCAGAGTCTTTTGTTCCTAGGGCTTAGTCCATGCCCTCCTCTGTCTGGCAAGGTAGGTCAAGCTGTGTATGATCCAGAGGGCTGTGGTGAGAATCTGTCCGGTCCTGTCTGCTCCGCCATCTCCTATGAGGCAATACTTATAGTACAGTTAGTAGACAGGGCCAAAAACATTATAACACAGGTGATTGGATTTCTATAATTGTTCTTTAATGAATAACCTTGAAGCCAGTTTTTTATTGCAGACTTTGGGATTTTTACTATCCTGCTGTTGAGTCACAAATGGTAGGCTTTTGTTAAGTCAAGGCTAGGAAAAGGCTTATTTGCATCTCTAAAAGAGAAGCAGATGGCCCAGATTCCAGAGAGACAATTTTACATCTCTTTGGGGAATAGAGCAAAAGGTAGGAGCCTGTGTTTGCAGCCTTCCCTGCTGGAAGAGAGGTGTTGGGAGCTAATCTGTAGATCAAAGGACCTGCCTGTGGAGAGGCACTGAAAGGAACTTTGCAGCCCTTCTCCAGCCCCTCTCCAGCCCCTGAATTCTGACTATGTTTTATTGCAGCTGGAGTAATGCTGAGAAAGTCTGAGGGCTCAGACATATTACTAGAAAATTTATCTTTCACGGACTCAACTTCTTCCACAGTCCTAATTCTTGGGATCTCATTTTACATCATTGGAGCTATTAGTATAGAATTCTAAGAGCAAGGAATACTATTGCCAGAGATAATGCTCCCTCCTTGGGGCTTTACCTCCGTGAAGCATTTTTGCCAATCATGCGAGCATTTTCATGTGCACAGATGCCGAAGAAGGACAGTGGCAAATAATCTCTTCAAGGAAGTAATAGAGAATTTTCCAAACACAGAGCAAGAGGTTGATACACAGGTCTAGGAAACTTATAGAATTCCCTTTAGACAGGATCAGAGAAGAGGTTCCCCATGCCACATAATTGTCAAAATTACCAATGTGAAAGCCAAGGAGAGAAACTTTAAGGGAACAAAAACAAAAGGCTAAGTGACATTCAGAGACAAAGCAATTAGAATCACTCCAGACTTCCCAAACCAAATCATGAAAGCCAGAAGGGCCTGGAGTAACATATTCCAAACTCTGAAAGAAAACAACTTCTAGCCAAAAATTTTCTACCCAGCAAAACTATCTATCAAATTAGATGGGGGAAATAAGAAGCTTCCGTGACAAACAGAAACTGAAGGAATTTATGTCTTCAAAACCAGCACTAGAGAAAATACTCAAGGAGATTAACTACAAAGAAGAAATAGGTAATAGTCCTCAGAACCAAAAAATGAAGATTTCCATCCAGCAGACAACTAAGCAAAGAAGAATAAACAGTATGTCAAACAGAAATAAAATCTTAACATGTTAGGAATTAAAAATTATCTCTCAATAATCACAATGAATTTAAATGGCCTCAATTCCCCAATAAAAAGACAAAAGTGGCAAAATGGATTCAAAACCAGAACCCATCCATCTGCTGCTTACAAGAAACACACCTTACAAGTAAAGATAAGAACAAACTCAAGGTAAAGGGCTAGAGCAAGGTAATCCATGCTAATGGAACTCAAAGGCAAGCAGGAGTAGCAACTATGATATCAGACAAGTTAGACTTCAAACCCAAACTTATTAGAAGAGATGAAGAATATAAAATTTCACACATAAAAGGAATAATCCAGCAAGAGGAAACAATAATCAACAGCTATGCCCCAAACATAGGTACAACTACTTTCATAAATCAAACTCTCTGTGACATGAAATCACACATAAATCCCAATACAATAATACTGGGAGAGTTCAACACACCTCTCACAACATTAGACTGATCTTCCAGACAAGAGGTCAGTAAAGATGCCTCAGAACTAAAGAACACCTAATCAAATGGGCCTGTTGGAAACATATAGAATATTTTACCCAATTACAACGGAGTTTACATTTTCCTCAGCTGCTCACGAAACCTTCTCCAAAATAGATCACATCCTGGGACACAAAATGAGCACTGGCAAATTTAAAAAATGTGACATACTTCCCTGTGTCATTTCAGACCATAATGGAATGAAACTAGAAATCAACTATAAGAAGACCCAGAGAAACAACATAAACATGTGGAGACTGAACACCACACTTCTGAATGAAGAATGGGTCATAGAAGATGTAAGAGGTGAAATCAAGAAATTTCTAGAAACAAATGAAAATAAAGATACAACATATCAAAACCTCTGGGACACTTTGAAGGCAGTATTAGGAAAATTTATAGCACTGAGTGCTCACATAAGAAAAACAGAAAATTTCCAACCTAACAACACACCTCAAAGCCCTTGAAAAGCAGGAGCAATTGAACCCCAAAGCCAGTAGAAGACAGGAAATTATTAAAATTAGAGCAGAAATAAATGAAATAAAGAATAAAAAATACAGAAAATCAACAAAACCCAAAGCTATTTTCTTGAAAAAATTAACATGATAGATAAACCACTAGCAAACCAAACTAAATAAAAGAGAGAATCAATTCAAATTATGAAGATAAGAAATGAAAAAGGAGACATGAGTACTGACAGTGTAGAAATCCAGAGGATTATCAGAAACTACTTTGAAAAACTATACCAAAATGGAAAATCTAGAGGAAACTGACAACTTCCTAGATAAATACAACCTTCCTAATCTGACTCAAGAAGATATAGAACACTTAAACCAACCAATAACAATCAAAGACATTGAAACAGCAATAAAGAGCTTACCATTAAAGAAAAGCCCAGGACCAGATGGATTCCAAAGTGAATTCTATAAAACCTTTATAGAAGAGCTAACTCCAATACTCCACAAACTATTTCATGAAATAGAAAAAACCGGAACCCTCCAAATATATTTTATGAAGCCAACATCACACTAATACCGAAACCGAATAAAGACAGTTCAAGGAAGGAAAACTACAGGCCTATATCGCTGATGAACTTGGATGCAAAACTATTAAACAAAATACTAGCAACACGCATTCCTAACCACATAAAGAAAATCATACACCAAGACCAGGTAGGGTTCATTCCAGGGATGCAAGGCTGGTTCAACATATGATGATCAATCCATGTAATTCACCATGTAAACAGAATCAAAGACAAAATCACATGATCATTTCAATAGATGCTGAAAAAGCATTTGATAATATCCAACATTTATTTATGATAAAAACACTGCAGAGAATTGGAATAGAAGGAACATATCTCAACATCATAAAGGCAATTGACAATAAGCCCACCACCAACATCATATTAAATGGGGAAAATCTTCAAGAATTCCCCTAGAAACATGAACAAGACAAGGATGTCCATTATCACCACTTCTCTTCAATATAGCAATGGAGATTCTAGCCAGTGCAATAAGGCAAGAAAAGGAAATCAAAGGAGTACAAATAGGAAAAGAAGAACTCAAACTTTCACTATTTGCAGATGATATGATACTATATTTAGAAAACCCAACAAACTCAACCAAAAGGTTTATAGAACTGATCAACAAATTCAGCAAAGTGTCTGGATACAAAATCAATCTTAACAAATCAGAAGCTTTCCTGTATACCAATCATAAATCCACTGAAAAAGAAATTCAGAAAACACTTCCACTCAGGATCTCCCACAAAAAAAATAAATAAAATAGTTAGGAATAAACTTAACCAAGGAGGTAAAAGATCTCTACAAAGAAAATTATAAAATATTGAAAAAAGAAGTTGAAGAAGATATTAGAAGATGGAAAGATCTTCCATGTTCATGGATTGGCAGAATAAATATCATTAAAATGACCATCCTCCCAAAATTGATCTATAGATTCAATGCAATGCCCATTAAACTACCACGATCAGTCCTCACAGACATAGAAAATTTCAGACCTTAAATTTCTCTGGAATAACAAAAAGCCCAGAATAGCCAAGGTAGTTCTCAGCAACAAAAACCATGCAGGAGGAATCATAATGCTGGACTTTAAACTATACTACAAAGCCATTGTAATAAAAGCAGCATGGTAATGGCACAAAAACAGATACATAGATCAATGGAGCAAAATAGAAGACCCAGAAACAAGTCCACACACTTTCAGCCAATTGATCTTTGACAAAGGGGCCAAAAACATACACTGGTAAAAAGATAGCCTGTTCAACAAATGGTGTTGGCAAAACTGGTTAACCATATGCAGAAAATTGGAAATTAATCCCACTTTCTCACTCTGCACATGAGTAAATTTAAGCTGGATCAAAGACTTGAAGAGGTCATAGGTCCAACAATGCAACACATAGGCACAGATAAACACTTTCTCAACAAGACCCCAAAGGTATAACAAATTAAAAGGCAAATCAATACGTGGGATAGCATGAAACTGAAGAGCTTCTGTTCAGCAAAGGAATCTGTCAAGAATTTCAACCGAGAGTCAACAGAATGGGGAAGATTTTGTCACCTACCCTTCTGATAAAGGACAAATATCTAGACTATACAGTGAACTCATGAAACTTAACACTAAGAAAACAAAACATCCAATAACAAAATGGGTAAGCGAACTAACTAGACATTTCATGAAAGAATAAATTCAAATGGCCAATAAATACATGAAAAAATGCTCAATGTCATTGGCAATTAGAGAAATGCAAATCAAAACTACCCTGAGATTTCACCTAACTCAAACTAGAATGGCAATCATTCAAAACACATACAACAACAGATGCTGATGAGAATGTGGAGAAGTGGGAACTCTAAAACATTGTTGGTGGCATTGGAAATTAGTGCAACCACTTTGGAAAAAAGTATGGAGAATCTTCAGAAGAATTGGAACAAACCTACCATTTGATCCAGCAATACCACTTCTGGGTATCTACCCAAAAGAAAGTAAACCAGACTACCAAACTAATGCATGGGTATCTATGTTCATACCTTCATAATTCACAATAGCCAAACTATGGAACCAGCCATGATGTCCCTCAACAGATAAATGGATTACAAAACCAGGGGGCATGTGCACAATGGAATTTTACTCAGCCATCAAAAAAAGCCTCAATTACATCATTTTCAGGGAAATGGATGGAACTGGAGGCCATTATGCTAAGCGAGATTAGTCAGTCACAAAAAATAAGAAATCAGATGGTTTCCTTAATATGTGGAAGCTAAGCAGAAATGGATCATAGGAGGAACTCTAGATGAAAAAGGAAATCCTATAGTGGAGCAAACAAGACAACCTAAATTAGGGGATGGGAGGGGGAAGAAGGAAATTCTCTAAAACACACAATGTACTTAAACATATCAAAGTCAACCATTAAGGTAAGCAAGAGAAGGAGGGATAGGAAGGGAATGGGGTGGGAATTGGGTAGGGGTTAAATCAGTGATGTGTACATGTATGTACACACAAGTTTTTTACCCCAGTATGATGTATGAATATAATGCACGAATAAATAAATAAATAAATAAATAATAAAACTCTAAAGTCATATTTAGGGTTAGGGCATATACAGATGAATTTTGTAGAGCACAGTTTAGTCCATAATAGATGATTACATTGACATTTCTCATCCCATTTTGCTCTTACTAACAATACTAATTGTGCATACCACACAGACATGCACATATAACTGCTAATTTAATAGAAATTGCATTGTTTTACTTTGAATTTTTTGATACTTTGTGAAACTTCTTAGAAAGTTTGAACATTTTTGAGTCTTCTATTCCTATAATTTGACCACTTTTTCTTCTTGTGCTTTTTCTTAATTGTCAGTAAAACTACAATTTCAGATGAGTATTTAGTTATTTTGAATTTTGTCAGACATTTTTGTTTGCACAGAAGTACCATATTTAAAAATGTTACTTGTCATTACTTACCTTTGAAATACAACAAAATACACAGGGTTAATGATATATTAATTTCCATATTATTGAATCACATGTTTCATACTCACTATATATTCATAAAAACTGTTTACAAGTTGGATGAATTTATTTTCTGCCAGTTAGAAGAGGTAGCATCAGGGTTAAAGCAAAAATCTTTGCAGGTATTGTTTACTCTGAATTAGTAAATATAGCAGCATTTCCTTAGATATATTGACCAGAACTCTGATCTCACAAGATGTCTAGTGAGAAGAGTGTTTTGTTGGTCAAGTAGCTTTGAGAACTGTTATATCCTATATCTTTTGCCTAGTGTTTACAATGCACATCAGGAACTGAAAGGCTGGAGATGTGCCTGTTGTAAAGAAATATATATTTTTTGGGGGGTTGTACTGGGGTTCCTGGAAGCCCTTCTACCTCCAGGATACACTCCCAGACCTATTTTATACTTTTTTATTTGGAAACAGGGTTTCTTAAGCCAGCAAGGCTGGCTCTGAACCAGTGTGATCCTCCTCTCTCTGACTCCCAAGCATGGGAATTACAAGCGTGTGCCACCATGCCCGGCAAGAAATCTATTTTAACTTTTGTAAACTGAGTATTTCCAAAACTTACTTTGACCATAGAATATATCCCCTTAATTTATTTTCATTTATGTGATTTATGTTATCTTTTTATTTTGTAACATTTATAGATTCATGGGAATTACTAATAAATATACAGGGATGTGCCATGTTATCCTTCACCCAGTTTTCCCCAGTAGTGATATCTTGCATAACTGTAGTACAATATGACAACCAGGAAATTGATACTAGTATAATCAAGACAGCATATCCAGATTTCATTAAACATATACATGTGCATGTATGCGTGTGTGTGTGTGTGTGTGTGTGTGTGTGTGTATGTATACACTTAGTTTTACCATGTGTCGATTTGTGTAACCACCACAGGAATACATTGTATACTCTATAGTGACCATAATTCTCTCCCTTCTGCCAGCTTCTGTCAACCATTGATTTGTTCTCCATTTCTAATTTTGTTATTTTACAAATGATATATAAAAGAAATAATATATGTAATTTTTTTGCAGTACAGGGGATTGAACCCAGGGACATTCTACTTCTTAGCTACACCCCCAGCCCTTTTTTTAAATTTTTTTATTTGAAATAGGGTTTCATTATTTTGTAGAGGGCCTCACTAAGTAGCTGAGCCTGGCCACAAATCTGTGATCATCATGTCTCAGCCTCCCAGTTACTGGTACTGCAAATGTGTGTCATCATGCCCGGTTTATATGCAGCATTTTGAAGTTGTTTTTTTTTTCACTCAGCATAATTCCCTTGAGATTTATTCAGGGCTTTTTGTCAATAGTTCCTTCCTTTTTATTGCTGAGCAGTGTTTCATGGTGTGGATGTAGGTACAATTTGTTTAATCAATCACCCATTGAATGACATTTACCCCCATCCCTATTTTTGCTGGAATCTGTTAATACCCTATGTAAATACTGTTCTGAAGGACACCAATTTTAGGATTTTATACCATAAAAATGATACAGTCATTGTCACATTTTTAAAGATTATGACTGAGTTATGGAAATTGTATCTTTTCTTATTATTCCATTTAGGAATTCCAGAGACGCTGTAACACTCTGATTTCATTGATTGAGAAAGAAAATATGGAAATTGAGGAAAGAGAGAGAGCAGAAAAGAAGAAACGGGCAACTAAAACTCCAATGGTAAAATTTTCAGCATTTTCCTAACTTTTAGGTAGATCCCTTTTTAAAATAATTAAAATGTCTACATTATGTTTAATGCCATAGTGATACCTATTATAAAACCTGGTTTTATTAAATGCTATTTGTTTTGGACAGAAAAACAATTACACCACAACCTTACATATTTCCTATTTGTTTCTAGAACATACGGTTCAGAACTCCCTAGTAACAGGGCTATTTAAAAAATTCACATTATCCAGAACAGAAGTATAATTCAAGTAAAATCTTTCGAATTGAGACTAGACTGTTGTGTGTGGGGGCAGGCGGTAGGAGAAGGATATGGGTGGGATGGGGTGGTGCTGAGGTTGAAACTGGGAATTCTAATTTGATCAAATAAATTATCTGATCTTTGTGGAGCCATGAGTAAAAATGGGAACTTTGAGCAGACAATAAAGTTTTACTTTGTAATAATTTAACTGTTGGATAAGATGACTTGATTTGTTCCAGTCAGATTGCTTTGTATTAAATTTAAGGTGTTTTTCAGTAGATCACATTATTTGAGTGTGGTTAAGTAAACTGCCATATTTCATCCATTCTAAGCTGCCTTCCATTGTAAGTCACAACATTATTTTATATATCACTAAGAAAAAATGCTGCTAAGTACATTTTATCATCAGTTGTAAGATGCATCTTGACTACAGAGATGCTAAACTGTGAAAGAAATGTGCATCATAGAAGATATGAAATATGGTATGTTAAAATCTATTGTGAGTTTTTAAAAAACAATACACTTGTAACTAAACTTTTGCCCAGAATTTCAAGTACTAAGATGAGTACTTTTAAGATAAGAGTACATTTATAATACCATGTGTAAGTAGATACCTGATGACTATTTTTGATGGATATTTTATGTCTTTTCATAAAAAGAAACATCTTTAAAGATTATTTTACATTGGGTGATACAGTTTGTTGGGCTATTTAGAACATTAATTGTGAGTATAACACTGAAGTGAATATTTATGTTAAAATTTCTTTTTAATGCATTTACATCCTAGATTTAACATTGTTGGGCCATTTAAAATGTGCATATTGGAGCAGAACATTAAATCTGTTTCCATTTTAGTCACAGAAAAGAAAAGCAGAGTCAGCTACTGAGAGCTCTGGAAAGAAGGATGTCAAGAAGGTGAAATCTTAAAGCCTAGAAATAAAGTTTTAAATGGGAAACTGCTATTTTCTTGTTCTCATCTTCAAATGCTAATTGCCAGTTCCAGTGTATTCATGGTACTCTAAGAAAAATCCCTTGATTTTGATTCCTTGCATATTTTATATATTTTACAATGCTTTATACCTAAAATGTGTAGCTTTATATTTTATGCATTCTAGTATTTTGTGTACTGTATTTTGTGCATTTCATGTCTTCATCAAAATCCTCTCAGTCCTTGTTTTATTGAAGCTTATGCTGAGGTTTTAGCTTTTCTATGTTTTATATGCCACTGCTTTGAAAGAGGACCTAGATTCTATAGCTGTATTAATGTTGTTTCATACATTAAATTTATATGGCTGTGGAAAAATGAATTAAAATGATTTGAGGAGAAAGACTTTTTCACTTCTTTGTTGCTTTCTTTTCTATTGAGTCTGGGCTTGTATGTGTTACTGCATACTGTGATTAGCATAATAATTGTTTCTTTGAGGTCATCTAAATATTTTTTTGCTAAAGGAATAAAGGGTGAGAAAAGGAAAATATTAAAAAACTAATATTTGATACTGTTCTCGCTGTCAGTATGCATTACATTTAAATTATTCTCTAAATATTGAAGTGGGAAAATATAATAAAGAAATGTCTATAAGAAATTTAATTATTTCCTGTTTTTTGTGCAGCAGAAAGTAGTTGCATTTACTGAAATGTATTACTCACTACTATGTATTTGGTTGAGAGCTAAACCTTTGCTTGCTGACTTATGCACTCTGTTCCTTAGAATCAGTTCAGAGGAGACTTGGTATAACATGCAGATTTATTAACATCTAAAGAGTATGAAAAAGTGTTATGCATTGCAGAAGGAGGAAGATATTTTCATTAGGAAGTAACTAAGTATGTCAGAGGGTTTACATACCATGAATTTATTTCTCACTTTAACTATATATCCCATGCAGGTCAGAGGGATGTGGGATAGGCAGGGGGTTCTTCCACCCAGTCACCTGAGGTTCGTGGCTGACTGATGCTCTGCTGTTTTGTAGCTGCATCACTTTTCAGCTGCCAATGTAGGAGAAAAATTAGAGGCTGTAGAATTTCATGTGTGCTCTTCACTGCCTCAACCCAGAAGTGATACATGTTACTTTCACTTAGATTTTATTTCTCAAAACTAGCTACATGGTCCTTTGTAGAGGTCCTTTGCAAGAGGGATGACAAATGTAGAACAAATGGAATGTCTTACATTACCACCTTCATTTGCTTTTGCTTTTGCTCCAAACTCCAATCTACAGCTCTTAATCAAATTTTGGAAATTTCCACTCCAGTAAGATGGAAAGCTACCATCAGTAATCTTATCTGGAGAAAATATCTGACAGAAGTTTTGTACACTAGGAAATAGCCCAGTAAGAGCCTGGACTATAGTCAATTAGTTTGCTCCTTTTTTTCCACAAGGAGGAATGAAGATGGAAGGTGGGAGCAGGCATAGTTAGAGTTTCTGAACACTTCATGAAATTTAACAACCTCTACTTCTTGTTCTTTCTCTGTTAACCCAAAGTTGTTAATAGCTGAATTATTTGTGACTGTATGACTTAAGGGAGAAAAATCTTTAGGTAAGTTCCTTCAAGCCTTTTCATTGGGGCCATTTGTCTGGTCCATATCATGTATTTCTTGAATCAGAATGTGTGAAATCCAGATCCCCAAGGCAGTCAATGAATTCTTGTGGTGCTATCCTTAGAAACTTGTCAAATGGTTTTACTCATGAATTAAAGAGCACACTGTATATTTGGTGAAAAATTCACTGCCTATTCTGTTTCTCATCTTAATAAATATGCAGCTACATTTTTGAACTAGCCTACCAAGAAGACCCATACAAAGAGCATCACAGTCCAAGTGATATATTGTGGATACAAAATGCTTCAAGTCTCTTACTGTCAAATTTTCACAGAGAAATTAAAACTCCTGTAGAAAATTTAAAAGTTCCAACAAAGAAATTTAATCTCAAACAGAGGTCTAGATTGATGGGGTGGTATCTTTAGACCTGGTTGCTATGGGAAAAGAAAGAGGAATAGTCAGTTTGCTCTGTTTCCTGCTTGGAAGCCAGAGAAAATAGAAGAGAGTTTTACATACCCACACACAATCTTACGAAAGCACGATGACCTTTACAACAGCAAAAACAGTCCAATTAGTTGTACTGGAATCTGACCCAACCTTATTTGAAAAATGTCCAAGGAGAAAAGAATAGAAGAACATGGACCCTAAGGTGGTTCTTCCATCTATCTATTGAAAATCAGAGATGAACAGGCTTCCCAACAACCCTAGAATTTCTGCAGAGGCCCTCATTAAGCATCTTATCTTGATTGATTTTGTCCTTAAACCTTCCAGTTAACAGAAGCTATTGAACTAGAATTACTGTAGCTATTGAATTTGCTAGATATTGGTTTTGAAAGCTTCTATTCAACTGGTGAAATTATCCACTGTCACTAGAATAAAATTCTATTTTTCTGAAATTACTGGCAAAGGTCTCCACTGTGGTTTCTTCTGTAGGGTGCCATAGACAATGCAAACAGCTAAGTTTTCCAGGCCACTGTCAAGGCCTGTGATTAATGCTGAGGTACATATTGCTTTCTCTCATTCATATTGCTTTCTCTCGAGGTGTTCCCACTTGCTCCTGAAATACTCAAGTTGCCCTTCAGTTTCAAACTTATATGACCATTCTATACCATGTGTTCTTCATTTAGTCCACTTAAACTACCCTACCCAATAGATGAGGGGTAAGATTTTCCTGTGGTTTGAATATATGTAGCTAATACTGTCTTTTCTGCTATCCCTTGGCCTTATTGTTTCTGTGCACCTTAGCTGCTTTTTAGCACCCCATATATGTCTGTGGGCTTTTTCAGAGGCCTGAAAGGCTTCGCTTCTCACTGCATGATATGCTGTAAGAACTAGGGGTTAACATGTAGTTAACATGTCTGGGAGTGACTCTCAACCAAAATATAATGGGAATTGGTATATAAATAAGTACTCCAGCTCTCACTTGAATGAGGTAAGAAAGGTACTGGATTTCTATGGTTCCCAAGAGTTTATTCACAAGATTCAGCTCTATTTGCCTATAGAAGTAGCTATCTGCATAACACAGTACTTATTGATGGCTTTCCTTTTTCTTTACCATTTTCCTATCACCCAGTCAGTGTTTCCTGAGGTCAATTCTTAAATAAACAACTTGAATTAGAATCTTTGTCTTGGGGTCTGTTTCTGAAAGAAACCGAATTAAGACATTTACATTGTATGAATAGCTCTTCTTAGCTCTTAGTTAATTTATAAAAAAGGTGTACAATGTTGGTGGAGAGTAATGTTTGGGTAGTATATCATCAATCAGTTCTTATAAATCCATATCACTGTGAAGAGTTCGTGGGTGATGTGACTAAACAAAATACAAACTGGTACAAAGGTACTGGATTCTGATTTATCTCCATTAACAAAATTTTCTCAGACCTCCTAATAGCTATGAATGGTTAGAACTCGTTAGGAAGAGATTATAAAGTTCCCAAGTGTTTGTTAAAGCAAAAGCTGGTGCCCAGACTGCTATATCTTTAAGCATTGTCCATGATAGCTTGTATCCCTTCCCTATACCAATGGTTCACTTAGATAGTGGGACCAGGTGCTGGTCTTTTTTTTTATTATATTGTGGTAAATAACCATTATGAAATTATGGTGATATCAAGCTTCTTTTTTTTTCATTTGTTATCTTAATGACTTGATCATTTATGCTTTTCCTGATAATTTATCCTTTTCCTTATACATTGCTTTCCTGCTTGGGAAGCTTTTCATCTAAACCACTGTACTTAGATCTAAGTTATATTTCTTCATTGATTTTTAAACTTGACTTTTGTATTTTCCCAAGACCTAATTGTTTATTTAATTTGTTATCTTCTTCCTATGACATAGATGACTACCAAATTATTTGGAATGTTTTTGAGGATTTTTAAATATCTATGGGATTGCAGATTCAAAGCCAACCTCAGCAACTTAGTGAGAACCTGTTTCAAGATTAAAAATAAGACCCCTGGAGAAACTGGGACCTGGTCGCAAGGCAGGGGTCAGGAGGGGCACGCTGGAGCCCGGAAGAGCCGGGGCCCAGACTGGGCCCCAGGTGGGATCGCATGGAGCATGCCAGACCCCTGGAGAAACCGGGACCTGGTCACAAGACCCTGGGCCCTGGGCGGGGGTCAGGCGGGGCCCGGATCGCAGGACTCTGGGCCCCGGGCGGGATCGCGTGGAGCATGCCAGACCCCTAGAGAAGAAACTGGGGCCCTGTCGTAAGGCCCTGGGCGGGGGTCAGGCAGGGCACACTGGATCCCGGATGATCCAGGGGCCAGGTGGCAGGACTCTGGGCCCCGCATGAGCAGCCAGACCCCTGGAGAAACCCGGGGCCTGGTCGCAAGGCCCTGGGCTCCGGGCGGGGGTCAGGTGGGGCACGCTGGACCCCTGGAAGAGCCGGGGCCTAGGTGTCAGGACTCTAGGCCCTGGGCAGAGTCTTGCGTAGCACACTGTAGCCCCGGGAAAACCAGGCCCGGGTCACAGTGCTACTAAGTGCCTGATCCCACAACCTCCTCAAACCACACATACTGTCTTCTCTTATTAAAAAAAAAAAAGGAAAAGAAAAGGAATAAAGAAAAATATTGGAGAGGGATCAAGAAGGCTGTGGCGGATGCCAGGATACTGGAGATGCGGACAAAACTTATCCAAATAAACTGGAACTTTTGGAAAAATTCCCCGCAAAGGAGGACTGCTTCTTCTCTACATTCTTAAGAATCTTGGACATCACCTGTAAGGAGAGAGTTTAGCGGAGACCTAGGAGGAAGGCGGTGTTGGAAGTAGTCTCTGCGATGGCAGAGACTTGTATTCAGGAGAGGCAGAAACTGGATCCTACCAACCTTAATTTTTGGAGAAATTACAGCAAATGTCGAATGCTACCGTCGCGCATGCTTAGGAACACTGGACAACATTCAGAGTGGAAAAAGAGCTTGGGAAAGATTTGAAATGGTGGAGGCAGTGGCAATGGCAGTGGCCAGTACTCAGGGGAGGCAGAGATCTGATACATTACACCTGGAACTTTTGAAGTAATAACCCCAGAGGCAGAATGCTACCACCACGCACCCTTGAGAACGTGGGACAAATGGCTGGGCAAAGAGGGTGCTTGGATTGGAGTCTGCCGAGGGGTAAGGCCAGTGCTGGAGCCTCCGAGGACAGGATAAGAGCCTGCCAAGGGGTTAGGCTGGTGCCGGGGCCAATGGCTGGCATCGGAGCCTGCTGTGAGGCAAGGCTGCTACTGGGGCCTCTGAGGCCAGGATCGGAGCCTGCTGAGGGGTTAGGCTGGTGCTGGGGCCAGCAAGGCTTGGATTGGAGTCTGCTGTGAGGCAAGGCCGGTGCTGGGGCCTTCGAGGCCGGGATCAGAGCCTGCCGAGGGGTTAGGCTGGTGCCGGGGCCAGCGAGGCCAGGATTGGAGCCTGCCGTGAAGCAAGGCCGGTGCTGAAGCCTCCAAGGCCGGGATTAGAGCCTGCCAAGGGGTTAGGCCGGTGCCAGGGCCAGTGAGACCGGGATCGGAGCCTGCCGTGAGGCAAGGCCAGTGCTGGGGCCTCTGAGGCTGGGATCAGAGCCTGCTGAGGGGTAGGCCGGTGATGGGGCCAGCGGCCAGCATCGCAGCCTGCCTTGAGGAAAGGCTGCTACTGGGGCCTCCGAGGCTGGGATCAGAGCCTGCCGAGAGGCTAGGCCAGTCCCGGGGCCAGCGAGGCTGGGATGAGAACCTGCCATGAGGCAAGGCCAGTGCTGGGGCCTCCAAGGTTAGGATAGGAGTCTGTTGAGGGGTTAGGCAGGTGCCAGGGTCAGCAAAGCTGGGATGGAGCCTGCCTTGAGGCTAGTCCGGTGCTAGGGCCACGGAGGCAGGGATCAGATGCAGCTGAGGGGTTAGGCCGGTGTGGGGGCCAGCGAGACCAGAATCAGGGCCTCCCATGAGGCAAAGCTGCTACTTGAGCCAGTGAGGTCTGGATCAGTCCACCAGGTAGCCAGGCCACTACTGGGGCTGTCAAGAGTGGGATCAGTACTTGCAACGTGGCATTCACAGAGAAATATCGCAGAAAATGCAATCCAGATGCTTCCCCTAATCAGCAATAACTAGGAGGAAAGGGGCAACAGGAAGAGGTCGAGTTATAGAAAGGGTCCTATAGCGAAGCAATTAAGGTGACCAATCAGAGGGTATGGAATAGGGGAGGATGGAACCTCTTTAAAACGCAGGAGGTACATAAGCAAATGTATCAAAGTTAATCACCAAACAAACATGGGATCGAGGGAGGGGGAGGGAATGGGATGGGGAGTGGATGAGGGCTAATTGGATGATGTGTGCTTGTATATCCTCTCAAGTCTTGTATTCCAATGTGATATATGATTACAATGCACCAATAAAAATAAATTTAAGAGGGACTTCCGGGAAGATGGCAACCAAGAAAAGTGGGGCTTAAGAGCCCCGCTAACAACCAATCTCCATTACCACAAAATTAGCGCCCTTCATAGCCAGAAAACACCATAACCAGAGAAACAAAAAAAAAATCACCAGGCTCCAGAGAGAAAGCGGACTGAGAATAGAGCTCAGAGCCACAGAGGAGATACACCGGCCTCACGCTCGAGGACGCAGCAGCAGCGCCATACTGCCGGCGGGAGCGGCGAATACACTGGACGGCTACAGCAAGCCGAGGTGAGCCGCTGCGGAACAGCCAGGCGGGATCTTTCGGTGCAGGGAGAATCTAAAGCTCCCAGTGGCTGAGCTCAGCACATGCTGCAGGGACTCAGAGTGGAACTCAAAACCAGAGAAGAAAAAATACGCCAGTCTCACGGCTGAGGGCGTGGCAGCGGCGCCATATTGCCACCAGCGGCAGCAGCAGTGAATTCACCGAGTCCAGTACAGCTACATCTGCGTACTCAAGAACAGTGAGTCAAATTGCGGGCCACAGAGGAGAAATCCCAGTACTGTACTCCCTGGGACTTGACCCAGTGGGGGAGTGGCGGTGGCAGAGATATCACACCATAGGAGAACGTGCAACCTGGCAACCCCCACAGTCTAAAGCAGCCTCTATCGACTCTCTGGGTCGGAGACTCTGTGATACAACCCAGTAAAGGAGTAGTGGGGTCTGAGATACTACAGACTCGAGATCCAGAGCACCTTAACTGAAGTCATAGTGACCCAAGGGAAGAACCCAGAGAAGGCACAAACTTCCAAAATCATGGGAAAGAGGAATAACACTGGAGCAATGAATGCCCACAACCCCACAACATCAGATCCCGATAAAACAGAAAATCTGAGATTTCTAGAAGATCAAATCAGGAAAATAACTAGAAATAATAGAGGTGCTTCGAAAAGAACTCAGAGAGAGCCAAAAAGAGATAAAGGATGCAATTAATGAAGTAAAGGCCTCAATTCAAAGCATGAACAACTGATTAGACCACATGTAGAACAGAATCTCGCTTTTAGAAGATGATCAATCCAAAATGAACGCATAGTTTCTAATCTAGAAAAAAAATCCTACAGCAGGAATCTGATATTGAAGAAATATGGGCCCATTTTAAGAGAGCTAACCTAAGAATAATTGGAATAGAGGAGGGAAAAGAAAGTGAAACCAAAGGGATCAACAATCTCTTCAAGGAAGTAATAGCAGAAAATTTTCCAAACATAGAGCAAGAGGTCGATACACAGGTCCAGGAAACTTATAGAACTCCCTTTAAACAGGATCGGAGAAGAGGATCCCCACGCCACATAATTGTCAAAATGACCAATGTGGAAGCCAAGCAGAGAATCTTAAAGGCAACAAAAACAAAGGGCCAAGTGACATTCAGAGGCAAGCCAATTAGAATCACTCCAGACTTCCCAAACCAAGTCATGAGAGCCAGAAGGGCTTGGAGTAACATATTCCAAACTCTGAAAGAAAACAACTTCCAGCCAAAAATTTCCTACCCAGCAAAACTTTCTATCAAATTAGATGGAGAAATAAGAAGCTTCCATGACAAGCAGAAACTGAAGGAATTTTTGTCTTCAAAACCAGCACTAGAGAAAATACTCAAAGAGATTAACTACAAAGAAGAAATAGGTAACACACACCAGAACCAGAGAAAAAAGATTTTCCATCCAACAGACAACTAAGATTAGTTATCTGTGGAGATTCATTATTTATGTTAGTCTTTTACCTATCTCTAAAGGGTATTGTTTGCCTTTATTGTTGTTAATTTTTAGGATGTCTAGTTGGAATATTAATATACCTTCAGATATAGCATTTGGAAATATTTTATCCCATTCTATTAGTAACTTTTAACTCTGTTTACATTGCCTTTGGATATCCAATATTTTTTCTATTTTTTAGGGAGTTTGTATACTCTTCTGTTGCCTGTGCCATTGAAATCATATCCAAGAAATCACTGCCAATTTCAATGTTGTGAGGTTTTATGACCCAGATTTTCTTCTAAAAGTTTATAGTCTTAAGATTTATATTTAGGTCTTTTATCTACTTTGAATTAATATTTGTATATGAGATTAGTTAAGGGTCCAGTTTTATTCTTTTCCATGTAAGTATTATTTTTCAACAATATTTAGTTAAAAGATTATTATTTCCACCACCAAATGTTCGTGGAAACCTTGTCAAAAATAACTTGACAATATAGGGAAGAATTTAGCTCTAGGCTTTTATTTAACTCCAGTGGTCTTTAGAACAGTACTACACTGTTTCAATTATTGTAGCTTTATATGGTTTGAAATAAAAAATATATATATCTTCTAGCTTTGTTCTTTTTCAAGATCGTTTTGGGTATCTAGAGTCCATATTCCATATTAGGATAGATTTTTTTTCCTGAAAAATAAATATATAAATATATGATAGTTTCACCTAAAAAAATAGAAAAAAATATTCTCTGGTAAGAAAGAAAGCAAAAAGAAATATTGAAATATTTTCATGTAATTTTAATTTTTCAACATTATTTAGTTAAAAGATTATTATTTCCTCCACCAAATGTTCGTGGAAACCTTGTCAAATATAACTTGACAATATATGGAAGAATTTAGCTCTAAGCTTTTATTTAGCTCCAATAGTTTATATATCTGCCTTTAGAACAGTACTACACTGTTTCAATTATTGTAGCTTTATATGGTTTGAAATCAGAAAATATACATCTCCTAACTTTGTTCTTTTTCGAGATCGTTTTGGGTATCTAGAATCCATATTCCATATTAGGATAGATTTTTTTCCCTGAAAAATAAATATATAAATATATGATAGTTTCACCTAAAAAAAAAGAAAAAATATTCTCTGGTAAGAAAGAAAGCAAAAAGAAATATTGAAATGTTATCTTTATGTTATCAAAAGCTTGGTATCAGACAAATGAAACTGTTATGTGAGATTATCATTGTTAATTTTGGATAAATTGCTATAATACTAGATGTCAACCACTAAGCCAAGCATGGGAAGGAGGGATGGGGAGGGAATGGGGTGGGGATCGGGTGGGGGTTGACTGGCAATGTGTGCATGTATGTCTACAAAAGTTTTCTTTGTATCCCACTATGATGTATGAATACAGTGCACCAATAAAAAATTTAAAAAAATAAATAAATTTAAAAAGATAAATTAAAATAAGGCTGAGGTATAGCTCAGTGATAGAATGCCCTTGGGTTCAATTTCCAGCACCATTCTGAATGAATAAATAAATAATTAATAGATATCTCCTTCAGTGGTAGAGACCAAAGCCCATTTGCTCTATCCATCCACAACTAAGAACATATTTGCATAAGGCCCCACTTTTGCTAGAATATTTTGTTTGACCATCATCAGTGAGATCGGTACCTTATTTATCCCTCTTCTAAAATCAACTGTAAATCTTCAAATGCCATTTGTTTGTGTATTGACTACAAATCTACAAAGCATTTCCAGAATATGACAATCTACCCTCCTGTACTAAGATTGCCATGGCATTTTGTCTACTGTTTCCCAGTGTGTACTAGCTATTAGCTAAGTTGTTTATAGGTGGGTAGATGGCCTCCCTTAATTGCAATTAGGTCTGAGTGCTGAGGTCTGATACTCCTTTTATATATGTCTCTTCTTGTTTCAAAGATCACTAGCTCTCTTTTTTTCCTCTTTCATTTCCTAAGTTTTTTGTACTTAATCTCATTTTTATTGATGTAATTGTAGTCATACATCTTAATAGGGTACAAGATGGTAGAAGCACATATGCACACTTCACTCGTTTAGCCCTTACCCAATTATGACCCTATTCCCTCCCCCTCCTTCCTGAATTTGATATGTTTGTTAATGTACATCATGTATACTAGGGAATTTCCCTCTTCTTCCCTCCCACCCCGTCAGTTAGGCCGCCTTATGTGTTCATTTAAGGTTTCTCCATCTTCATCTAGAGTTTCTGCTATGACTCTTTTTTCTCCCTAGCTTCCACATATTAGGGAGAACATCCAATTTCTTACTTTTTGTGACTGACTATTCTCACTTAGCATAATATTTTCCAATTCCAACCATTTCCATTTCCCTACAAATGATGTAATTTTGTTCTTCTTTATGGCTGAGTAAAGTTCCATTGTGAACATATCCCATAGTTTTGTAATCCATTAATCTGTTTATGTATATCTTGGCTGGTTCCATAATTTAGCAATTGTGAATTGTGGGGCTATGAACTTAAATATGCATGCATTAATTTGGTAGGTTTCATTTCTTTCAGGTAGGTACCCAGAAGTGGTATTGCTAGATCATATGGTAGATTTGTTCACATTTTTGTGAGGATCCTCCATACTGTTCTCCAAAGTGGATACACTAATTTGCAATCCCACCAAAAATGTACTGGACTTACCACTTCTTTAGACCCTCATCAGCATTTGTTGTTTGTGTTTTTAATGATTGCCATTCTAATTGGAGTTAAGTGAAATCTCAAGGTAGTTTTGATTTGTATTTCTCTGATTGCTCATGATGTTGTACATTTTTTGTACACATATTGGCCATTTGAATATCTTCTTTTGTAAAGTGTCTATTTAGTTCACTTGCCCATTTTTTTATTGGGTTATTACCTTGGTGCTGATTTTCTTGGGTTCTTTGTATATTCTTTTTTGTGTGTGTGGTACTAGGGATGGAACCCAGGGGAAGTCTACCTCCAAGCTACACCGCCATCCCTAATTTTTTAGTTTTTTTTTTTAAACCAAAAAAACATGGTCTCACTGAAATATGAAGGGCCTCGCTAAGTAGCTGAGGCTGTCCATGAACTGAGCTCCTCCACTCTCTGCCTCCTAAATGCTGGGATTACAAGCATGCGCCACCATGCCCTTTGAGTTCCTTGTATATTCTAGATTTTAGTCTTTTATGAAAGGAATAGTTGGCAAAAACGCTTTTCCATTCTTTCAGCTCTCTTTTGAGGTTCTTGATAGTTTCCTTTGCCATATAGAAGCTCTTCAATTTAATGCTCATTTCCCAATTTAATGCTCATTTCTAGTTTGCTTCTCAAAACTTCAAAACTAAAACTATCTCCTGAATCAGAGTTTTGAGTTTGTTTAACATATTCCTAACATTACTTCCTGCTAAAGAAATGCCTTTAAACATGTCCAGGCTAACCTAATTTTCAAAGCTAAGTCATTCTTGGATAGCCATTATTTAATGCCTTTTTAAACTTTTGGTCATTTTCTTTCATTATAGTTTCCTCTCTACCTCAGTCCAGGAACAAACTACTTTCTCCATGTAGTAAAAGCTTCACCCATTTTTAGTACTCTACTTCCCTGCAAAGATAACAACCACACTCTGAGGTCTTTGAATTCTACAAAGATAATTAGATGCCTAGCCACAATCCCTGGTTAGGAAAGCAATTTTTAAGGAGTGTGTTGTCTTCTAATTAGGCCCTACAAATCACTAAAGATTATTTTTTTACACTACTGTGCACAAATTTGTTAGATTAAGGTTTATACAATGCCCAAATCAGAGCCAACATATGAATATATGTTAGAGAAAGAATTAAAAAAACTTGAAGAAAGCCCTCACTATCATTTTCTCCTTACCTCTGGAAGCAGGTTAAAACAAGATTAAGAAGAAAAATTCAAATGATACTATAGTACTATATGAAGGTGTTACTACCAATTTTACTGACATGTTTGTGGAGGGGGGATAAAGGGGAGTGTAGTGGGATGCAGAAGGAAATACAACAGGAGCAGTGTGTATTTATGTTTGTATCACATTAAACCTCACTATGATGTATAATTGCAATACACTAATAAAATTATTTTAAAGAAGAAAAGAATCAGGGCCTGCCATCTAGTTAGATATAAGAATGTTTGGCTGGGAACAGTGGTAAATGCCCGTAATTTCATTACTTGAACATCTACACTAAAACCAATACCTGCCAGATATACATGAGACATTATATCCTGGGTCTCCAATACGAGTGCTTTGGATTTGAGGACTGGACCTCCATCTCTTTCATGGAGCTTTATTACTCAAATGTTGGTTCTAGGAGCATATAGTTTCACTGTCTTCTGAGAGTATGTCAGTGTTAGGGATGGGAGTATAATTCACATGCTGTTAAGGGATGAATCATAGTACAACTATAATTCATAGCCAAGGGATCTGAGAATATATCGGATTTACCCCTACAGCCATCATGTATTCCACTAGGGAAGAATGTGCCTAAATCCTGGCAGATACTATTTTGGAGGCTGAGACAGGAGGATTACAGGTTTGAAGCAAACCTTCACAACTTAGTGAGACCTTGATTCAAAATAAATAAAAAGGGCTAGGAGTATAGCTCAGAAATAGAGTACCCCTGGGTTCAACCACAGTATCACAAAAAAGGGGTGTCAAATTAGGTAAAGGGAAATTTTATTAATTGAGACAATGCCTCCACATCCTGGTGCTGCACTATACCAAGCAAGGCTCAATGAACCTCAAGAAAGCTTAGGGTAGAAACTGACTGGAACTCAAAACCAAAACAGGATAAAATGTTTAGCATTTCCCTTGCTATTTCAGTAAAAGAAAAATTCACAAATACCAGTTTAAAAAAGAGGCTTTCAAGAGATTCAAAATTGTGACTGAGGTACACAGCACTTCTCAGTAGCTGAAACAAATAAAGTTCAACTACTTAGAAGGCAGTGTCTTAATCAACAAAATAAATACATCCCAAGAACCAAAACAATCCACGTACCTCAGCGGAAACCCTGAACTCGAAGAAGAACAAAGATAGGGCTTCAGACCTGCTGCAGATACAAACGAGCTGCCCACCTGTGGGCTGCGTGGGCTGCCTGCCCAAACTGCACTCCCTAGTCCTGACTGATACCATCGTGGAAAAATAACCCAAGAGTGAAAATGGTCATAGAGCCTCATCTTAAGCAGCGAGCGGCACCCATGTCAGAATCCTGTGTGCTCACCAAAGACGGGAGCACAGTGGCAGAGGGACTCCCACGGATGCCTGGACCAAGGAAGCCAGTTACCTGAGTGCATCCAGGGAAGCTGTGGGTCCTAACGTGCGCCCCAGGTCCAGCACTGGCCTTGGGCATCTGCCCCATGCCCCAAAACCCAGCACTGTCCTCGTGCACCCTGTCTGCGCCCCAGGACCCCCGCTAGTTGCCTGTGCCTGTGCCACCCCCACCCCTAAACTTGGCGCTCACCTTGTGTGCCTAGTCCCCACACCCCGCCGGAGCCCCGGGCTCTTACCTTGCCAGTCAGCCTGCTTCCTGGGCGGTGAAAGCTCTGTGCGCCCGTGAGATCTCCTCGGGCTCCCAGTTTGTATGCCCTGCCGGAGCCAGAGACCATTGATGGACATTGCGCTGTGTCTGCGCCCCCAGACCCATGTATGCCTACCCCACACCTGGGAGTTTCCGCCCACCTGACAGCCTGAGACTCAGTTCTAGTCTAGAGCACAGCCCAGTGCACCCTAATGGAGTATAGCACCAGGCACTAGGCATCTTCAACCACTCACACTGGGGTCCAGTAATAGCAGTGCACCCAGCCTGCACTCTTGGAACTGGCAGTGCTCTGGCAGTAAGTGTGTGTGATCAGGGACCAGACACCCTTTGCCCAGGGTACATCTCGGGACCACACCGGCTAGCCCAGTTAGAATTTCCAGAGACACAGAAAAATTCACCGAGACGCAATATCTGCACAGAGCCTCAGGGGGAGATTCCAATTCTATATCCTCCACCTCTGCTGTAGGGAAGCACAGTCCTGAGTCTAGGGTGGTGAGTGCAGAGGTGCTGACTACAGGTTGGAATTACACAGAACCTGGGAATTGTACAGAATCTATTAACAGTGACACCAGACATCCTGACACCTAAACCCAAAGCAGTTAAAGGAAAATAAGGTGTCCAAACACCCAGAGAGTGACTTAAGAAGATGAAAATAGAGTACAAAGAAAATTAAGAGACATTGGATTATATTCTGAAAGCTACCAAAGCAATCAGACATTCAAATATTATGGACCTGACCCCATGTTCATAAATAAGTAGGACTGTTTTTATTCTTTTATTGTTGATGTTTTGTTTTGTTTTGTTTTTATATTGCTTTTGTTTTGCTAAGGTTGTTGCTGATTTATTTTTTCCCCATCCTTCTTTTACTGTTACTTGTTTTTTTTATATATATTTGATAGTTTGCTTTGTTTTTTGGTTTCACACAGCCGCTAGTTCCTTTTATTTTATTCTTGTACTTTTTTCCTCTTTCTTCCTCTTTCTTTTCTTTTTTCTTTTTCCTCTTTTGGTTGTTCTTTTATTTCTTTTTCTTTGATTACATAATAGTCTTGGAATCTTGTATTGATATTTTTTATGTTTGCTCCTTACCTCACCCCTTGTACAAACTTCCCCACACTAACCTATCTACTCTTTTTCCCTAAAACTTTTCCCCATAATATACCTCCTTGTTTAATACTCAAAGTATTTCATATCTCCATACTTACTCTACTAACTATAAGTGTCCTACTAATTAACTCTCTATCATTCTCAGCAAGATATTACCTTATTATACTTAAAGTCTTTCTCAACCAAAACATATCTTCTATCTAATCCGACTCATAACATCACCCCAGCTCCTCCCCCATCACCCACACTCAACATTGGAAAAGCTCTGCTGACTTGCCAATACTGCTAAACTCCTAATACTAAGATTGGACTAAACATAATACTCACAAATGATGGATAGAAACCAGAAAAACAGGACAGAGAATGCTATAAATACGAGAACCAGGAATAATGAAGAGACAACAGAAATCACGAATACTGACTACAAGAAATGCAAGAAGGGGAGTTCAGAATCTTGATTTACAATATGATGAAAGGATTTAAAACAAGTCTAAAGGAGATGAAAGATGAGTTAGAAATGCTAAGAAAGAATCAGAAAGAGGTCTGGAATGAAATGAAAGAGTCAATAAGTGAAACGAAGACAGCAATAGAAAGAAATTCTGGAAGATTAGATGAAATGGAAAACAGAATATCACTGTTAGAAGACAGTACATTCAAAACCGAAAACATGGTCAGTGATATACAGAAATCTATACAGCAACAAAACCTAAACTTCCAGAAAATATGGGATAATATGAAGTGTCCTAATTTACAGATAATAGACATAGAAGAAGGGATAGAGGTACAGACCAAGGACATTCGTAATCTCTTCAAAGAGAATTAACCAAACATGGAAAGAGACTTGGATTGTCATGTCCAGGAGACATACAGAACTCCAGTGAGACAGGAGCAAAGAAGGACCTCCCCATGCCACATAATAACCAAAATGACGAACATAGAGGCCAAGAAAGGAATCTTAAAAGCAGTGAGAACAAAAGGACGGGTGACATATAGAGGCAAAACAATAAGAATCGCCCCAGACTATACAACCCAGGTCATGAATGCTAGGAGAGACTGGTACGACATGATTCAGACCCTGGAAGAAAATAACTTCCAGCAAAAACTAATCTATCCAGCAAAACTACTATTCAAAATCAATGGGGAAACAAAAGTGTTTCAGGATAAACAGAATCTTTAAAAAATCATGAATTAAAAGCCTATACTAGAGAAAATTCTCAAAGAAATAAACCGTAAGGAAGATAAAAGAAGCAGACTTCAGAACCAGAGAAGAGAGGAAGTTAATAAGTGGGCCATTTAAGTAAAGAAGAAAGACCAAAACCACCCAAGAGTAGACAGAACACAAAATGGCAGAAAACAAAATCATATTTCAATAATATCTCTTAACATCAAAGGACTTAACTCACCAATCAAAAGACATAGACTGGCAATGTGGATTAAGAAACATAATCCAAATATATGCTGTCTGCAAGAAACTCACCTTACAGCCAAAGACATTCACAGACTGAAAGTGAAAGGATGGAAAAAGATACACCATGCTATTGGTGACCAAAAAAGAGCAGGGGTAGCAATCCTGATATCCTACAAAACAGACTTTAAACAAAAACACATCAAAAGAGACAAAACAGGGCACTTCCTTTTATTGAAAGGAACAATACACCAAGAAGACATAATGATAGTAAATATTTATGCCCCAAATGTGGGTGCAACCACATTTGTAAAACAAACCCTTCTGGACACCAGATCCCAAATAGACCCAAATACAATAATTCTGGGAGACTTTAATACACCTCTCACACCACTGGATCGGTCTTTAAGGCAAAATATGAGTAAAGACTCTTTAGAACTAAAGGAAACCATAAACCAAATGGACCTAATAGACATTTTCAGAATATTTCAACCAGGAACTACAGAATACACATTCTTCTCAGCAGCCCATGGAACCTTCTCCAAAATAGACCACATCCTGGGACACAAAAATGTGCCAGCAAATTCAAAAGATGTAATATAATTCTTTGCATCTTTTCAGACCACAATGGAATAAAAATAGAAATCAACAACAGGAAACTCAAAAGAAATTATTCAAATACATGGAGATTGAATTATACACTATTGAATGATGAATGGGTAAGAGTAGAAATTAGGGAAGAAATAAAGAAATTTATGGAAACAAAATAAAACAGAGACACAACCTACCAAAATCTATGGGACACTATGAAGGCAGTATTAAGAGGAAAGTTTATTGCATTGAGTGCCCACATAATAAGGACAGAGAACCACCAAGTAAAGAACCTAATGATACAACTCAAGGACCTAGAAAGTCTGCAAGAGTCTATTCCCAAAGCCAGCAGAAGGCAAGAAATCATTAAAATTAGAGCAGAAATAAATGAAATAGAGAACAAAAAAACAATTCAAAGAATCAATAAAACAAAAAGTTGGTTCTTTGAAAAGATTAATAGAATTGATAAACCCCTGGCCAACCTAACCAAAAGAAAAAGAGAATCAACTCAAATTATCAAAATTAGAAATGAAAAAGGAGATATCACCACAGATAGTGAAGAAATTCAAAAGATTATTAGAAACTACTTAAAAAATTTATACTCCAATAGACTTGAAAACATGGAAGAAATTGATAGATTTCTAAGCTCAGTTAACCTACCTACACTCAGCCAAGAGGATATAGCAAGCCTACATCAATGATTTCTATTTGCAATAAAACTTCCCCAAACATCTTTAAGCACTCATTAGCCATCAAAGATAATATTGATAAGACAATTTTATATTTTGTTTGGTCTAAAGAAAAAATATATATTACACTGAAAAATCAATTCAATGTTGTAAAATCAATCATTTGCCCAAAGCAAAGCTCTACTTCATACCTGAGTTATGAGACATCGGTACACTTAATCAAAATGTGTTAAAATTATTCTTTACTGCCTGTTATATACTAAAATTTTTGGAGCATTAGTGAGAAGCAAGAAGCAGAAAATGTTGCTGGAAAGGTAGGCAGGGTTCTTGTCATGAAGAGCTTTACATGCCATGCTAAGGATGTTAAAATTGACCACATAAGTAACTGAGATCCAAGGAAAGAAAGAGTTAAAGTAAATTAGGGAGACTTATCAGGTAGTAATACAGAGTATTTCTAAAGCATTAATCAGTCTGCACCTAAGATACAATCCAAAGGGTGGCAGAAATGGTATTTTGTTAGTCATATCATTGAATTCCTACTTTTATATTACTTCCTTTCATAATGTGAAACCAGATAAAATCTAAATAAAATCCAGGTTAATTGGGTGATGTGTTAAAAGACTCCACAGCCTTTTATTCCATTAAAATGTATGACTACAATGCACCAATAAAAAAATAAATAAAAATGAAAATCACAAGGGTAAAAAATACAGGTTAAATTTTTTCCACAATTAGGTGACTAATTGAAACAATAAAATAATTTTGAGAATGTGTGTTATACAAGATATTTATGTTTTGCTGGTCAGAGGAATTTACCAACTAACAGCATTATTAACCTTCACCTTCCTTTTAAAGTAAAAGAGCAATCAGGTCAACCATCTTCTTTGGTACAAGCCAACAGAATAGTTTTTAATCATGTTTAACTTGCTTAAACTCTTGGAATTGCAGATAGTTTACTGCATGATGGGAATAGTATTATAACTCTCCCCATCTCTCTTTACCAATGAGACCTGTAAGCTCTGATAATTGAGAGACAAGCAAAGTGTGTCTGCTTTATCCTTGTACCGACCATCTCTCGGGCTGTCTAGGAGTAGAGTAGATGAACATAAGAAATAATTCTTTAATAAAATAATACATATGGCCTGGCGTGGTGGCGCATGCTTGTAATCCCCGTGCTTGGGAGGCAGAGACAGGAGGATCGCGTAGGTTCGAAGCCAGCGCGTGTGCTAGCTTAGGAGACCCTGTTTCCATAAAAATGTAAATATAGGTCTGGGAGTGTAGCCCAGAGGTAAAAGGGCTTCTAGGACCCCCAGTACCACCCCCCGAAAAATAAAAATAAGAATAAAATAATACATATGTAAGTATTCTGTAAACCTTAAAGTATAATACAAATGTTAGTTATATTCTTAACATAGAAAAATCTATGCTGCAAAGCAGGAGATTGTTTTTTGATATTTCCAAACCAAATGAAAGTATATATTTCTAAGATTTTTACTTTAGAAAATGGAAGCAGATAGTAATTTAAAACTTTCTGTATATAAAATATCTTTCAGCCGGGCGTGGTGGCGTATGCTTGTAATCCCAGCAATTGGGAGGCTGAGACCAGAGGATTACAGTTGGTGGACAGCCTCAGCTACTTAGTGAGGCCCTGTGCAATTCAGTGAGACTCAGTATTCAAAGTAAACAATAAAATATAGGGCAGGAGGTATAGCTCGGAGGTCTTATGCCCCTGGGTTCCATCCCCAGACCCGTGAAAAAAATCTTTCATAAGTAACTTCACAAAATTCAACATTATGAAATGTTTCCAAAAAGATGTAGTTCTTTTCACTTATATGCCACCTCTAGGACATTATTTAATGCATCAGGATATATATTTACCTTTTCTGGCCCAATAGTGCACGCCTATTTTCCCAGTACTCTGGTGACTGAGAGAGAGGATTTCAGGTTTAAGTCCAGCCTTGAAAACTTAGTGAGACCCTGTTTAAACATAAAAAATAAAAAGGGCTGGGTGCATAGATCAAGAGGTAGAATATACCTGGGTTTAATCCTGGGACAAACAAAATAAAACACAATAAATCCTTCACCTACCATAAGTCATATTATAATTTTTCAAAATACCCATGCAGCTCACCTTTCAGTAACCAGTCTTCCATTTGACATACTGTAAAATAGCTTCCTCTAAAAGAAGGAGAAGAAAGAGAAAAACAAAAGGAGAAAAAGAAGCAAAGAATCTTCTTGAAAAAATGCAATGAATAACAGAATGAAATAATCTCTACTTGGGATGATTGTGATTATTGTGCAGAGCAACACATTTTAACAGAAGATTAAATGTAACATTGAAAGAGATGTGTGCATGTATGCCTCTATAATCTTGTACTCCATTAAGATGTATGACTACAATACACTTATAAAAATTTTAAAAAATTAGGGTGCGGAGCGGCATGGGCAACATCTTCCCTTGCAGCAGCAGGCCCCAGAGAGGAGAACTCAGAATGGAGCTCAGAACCAGAAAGGAGATACAGCGGCTTCACGCTGTGGACGCGGCAGCAGCGCCATACTGCTTGCGGCAGCGGTGAGTTCACCGGACAGCTCCAGACCAACACACTCAACAGCCCACCAGGCTCCAGAGAGGAGGACAGACAGCGAGCCAAGGTGAGCAGCTGCAGAACAGCCAGGCGAATTTCGGCAGATTTTTTGGCGCAGGGAGCATCTAAAGCTACCAGGGGCTGGGCTCAGCACACCCTGAGGGACTCAGAGAGAAGCTCAAAACCAGAGAAGAAATACACCAGCCTCATGGTTGAGGGCATAGCAGTGGTGCCATATTGCCAGTGGCAGCAGCAGCAGTGAATTCACCGAGTCCACTACAGCTCCATCAGCACACTCAACAACAGTGAGTCAAATTGCGGCCCCTAGAGGAGAAATCCCAGTACTTCACTCCCAGGACTTGACCCAGTGGGGGAGTGATGGTGGCAGAAATCTCACAACATTGTCACAACTCCCCGCAGGAGAACACCCAACCTGGCATCCCCCATGGGCTAAAGCAGCCTCAATTGACTCCCTGTGTCTGAGACTTTGCGATACAACCCAGTAAAGAAGTAGTGGTGACTGAGATACCACAGACTCGAGATCCAGAGCACCTTAAGTGAAGTCGTAGTGACCCAGGGAAGAACCCAGAGAAGGCACAAACTTCTGAAATCAAGGGAAAGAATAACAATGGAGCAATGAATGCCCACAACCCCACAACATCAGAACCCAATAAAACAGAAATTCAGAGATTTCTAGAAGATCAAATCAGGAAAATAACTGTAGAAATAATAGAGGTGTTTCAAAAAGAATTCAGAGAGAGTCAAAAAGAGATAAAGGATATGGTGAAAGCGCCAAATCCTAGCCACAAACTATGGAACCAGCCAAGATGTCCATCAAAAGATGAATGAATTACAAAACTGTGGGATATGTACACAATGGAATTTTACTCAGCCATCAAAAAAAAAAAAACTCAATTACATCATTTTCAGGGAAATGGTTGGAACTGGAGGACATTATGCTAAGTGAGATTAGTCAGTAACAAAAAATAAAAATCAGATGCTTTCCCTAATATGTGAGAGTTAAGGAAAAATGGGTCATAGGAAGAACTCTTGAAAGAGGAAATCCTATAGAGGAGCAAACAAGACAACCTAAAGGAGGAGAAAGGAGGGGGGAAGAGGAAAATCTCTAAAACACATAATGCACTTAAACATATCGAAGTCAATCACTAAGCCAAGCAAGGGAGGGAGGGACGGGGAGGGAATGAGGTGGGAATTGGGTAGGGGTTAAATCAGTGATGAGTACATGTTTGTACACACAAGTTTTTTACCCCAATATGTTGTATGAATAAAATACACCAATAAAAATTTAAAATAAAAAAAGAGATAAAGGATGCAATCAATGAAGTAAAGGCCTCAATTCAAAGTATAAACAACCGATTAGAACACATGGAGAATAGACTCTCGCTCCTAGAAGATGATCACTCCAAAATATGAACGCACAGTTTCTAATTTAGAAAAAAAATCCGACAACAGGAATCTGACATTGAAGAAATATGGGCCCATTTAAAGGGAGCTAACCTAAGAATAATTGGAATAGAGGAGGGGAAAGAAGGTGAAACCAAAGGGATCAACAATCTCTTCAAGGAAGTAATAGCAGAAAATTTTCCAAACATAGAGCAAGAGGTCAATACACAGGTCCAGGAAACTTATAGAACTCCCTTTAGACAGGATCAGAGAAGAGGATCCCCCATGCCACATAACTGTCAAAATGACCAATGTGGAAGCCAAGCAGAAAATCTTAAAGGCAACAGAAACAAAGGGCATGTGACATTCAGAAGCAAACCAATTAGAATCACTCCAGACTTCCCAAACCAACTCATGAGAGCCAGAAGGGGTTGGAGTCACATATTCCAAACTCTGAAAGAAAACAACTTCCAGCCAAAAATTTCCTACCCAGCAAAACTATCTATCAAATTAGATGGGGGAAATAAGAAGCCTCCATGACAAACAGAAACTGAAGGAATTTATGTCTTCAAAACCAGCGCTAGAGAAAATACTCAAAGAGATTAACTACAAAGAAGAAATAGGTAACACACACCAGAACCAGAGAAACAAGATTTTCCATCCAACAGACAACTAAGATTGGTTATCTTTGGAGATTCAGTATTTATGTTAGTCTTTTACCTATTTCTAAATTGTATTGTTTGCTTTTATTGTTGCTAATTTTTAGGATTTCTATTTGGAATATTAATATACCTTCAGATATAGCATTTGGAAATATTTTATCCCATTCTATCAGTAACTTTTAACTCTGTTTACATTGTCTTTGGATATACAATTTTTTTATTTTTTTAAGGGAGTTTGTTTAGGCTTCTGTTGCATGTGCCATTGAAATCATATCCAAGAAATCACTGCCAATTTCAATGTTGTGAGGTTTTATGACCCAGATTTTCTTCTAAAAGTTTATAGTCTTAATATTTATATTTAGTTCTTTTATCTATTTTGAGTTAATATGTGTATATGGTGTTAGGTAAGGGTCCAATTTTATTCTTCTTCATGTAATTATTATTTTTCAACAATATTTAAAAGATTATTATTTCCTTCACAAAATGTTCATGGAAACCTTGTCAAAAATAACTTGACAATGTATGTAAGAATTTATCTCTAGGCTTTTATTTAATTCCAGTGGTTTATATATCTGCCTTTAGAACAGTACTACACTGTTTCAATTATTGTAGCTTTATAAGGTTTGAAATCAGAAAATATACATCTTCTATCTTTGTTCTTTTTCAAGATCGTTTTTGGTATCTACAGTCCATAATTCATATTATGATAGATTTTTTCTGAAATATAAAAATAAATAAATAAATATATGATAGTTTCACCTAAAAAATAAAAAATAAAAAATATCCTCTGGTAAGAAAGAAAGCAAAATAAATATTGAAATGTTATCTTTAAGTCATCAAAAGCTTGGTATCAGACAAATGAAACTGTTATGTGAGATTATCATTGTTAATTTTGGATAAATTGCTATAATACTAGATGTCAGCCACTAGGCCAAGCATGGGAAGGAGGGATGGGGAGGGAATGGGGTGGGGATCGAGTAGGGGCTAACTGGGCGATGTGTGCATGTATGTCTACAAATTTTTTTTATGCCATTATGATGTATGAATACAGTGCACCAATAAAAAATTAGAATAAATTAAAATAAATTAATAAAAGAAAAAATAATTAAATTAAAAGAAAAGAAAACTTATCTCCTAAGGAAATCCCATAAAGGCCTTTCCACCCTGAACTTAATCACCACCAGAGCATTGTCAAGCAAGGATTTCAGAGAAGCCAATTCGCTCTTAACAGGGCTCGAGGATGGGAAACACAGGAGTGAGCAATATATGGTGAATACTGAGGCCTACCACAGTGGGAGGTTGAGCTAGAACTTCTTCAACAAGAACCACCTGTTTCCAAACAGGCAACCTCATGTCTCAAATTAGGAAATGCCAGAGAGGTTTGAAGGTTAGCAAGAATTGCCCCGTTCCACCTCCGGTCTAAAGTACATTTTCCTCAGAGCGGCACCGCCACCCCCAGGCTGCCTTGCCCTCAACTCCAGTCCGAGAAGCACAGATATCGCCCACCTACCCCATCTCTGGGCCCTCCCCACATGCCTCACCTCTTTCAGTACCTACCCAGTCTGTGCTGAAGGGTTGGGTTGTTCCCAGGGTTGCCGCGTGACCATCCTTCTTGAGACTGGCTTCACCCCTTTGTGGGCAGAAGGGGTCCTGCACCTCCCAGCAGGCCTGCCAGGGGAGGTCAAAAGTAGGGGCGGCAGTGGTGGCGGCGGTGGAGGCGGCAGCAGCAGAGGTGAAGTTAGAGGTCCAGAGAATGGATCTGGGTCAAAAGTAGGGGCAGAAGTGGTGGTTATGGCTGTGGAGGCTGAGGCAAAGGCAGAGGTACCGAGAATGAATCTGGGTTGCACCGACCACGCCTGCCCCGAGCAGGGGCATTTCAGGAAAGGTGCCCTCAGAGCAGGCAGTCCAAGTGTGCTGGTCGGCTGGACGCCCTGCCACCCCCCTGTGCACCTGAGGCCTGGGGCTCTTTCTGGGTGGAGCTGGGTCCAGAGGAATCTGGAGGACCTGGGTGGGGGTCAAGTGTGCGTGGCAAACGAGGACTTTCAGAGGAAGGGAACACAGGAAAAAAGCCTACAGCACCCAGTATTCCCAGGCAGTTGCCCATCCAACTACCAACCAGGCCCAACCCTGCTTAGCTTCCAAGATCAGAGGAGATCAGACACATTCAGGGTGGTATGACCTTATACACTCAAGGACCTCACAGGGCTCCTCTTGAGGCTGCTAACTAGCTGCTGCCACCACCCCCCGCAGGTCTGTTTGCCTGATCCCAGCTGGCTGCTTTTGCTGCGGACCTCTTGCTCCCACTTTGGGCTCTGCCTTCCCCTGGACCCAGGGCCCAGTGCTCTCTGCCCACCTGCAGTATGCCTTGTATTTTCCAGCCACCCTCCTGCCCTTCTTCTACCCATGTGGGCTTCCTCCCTCTGTGCTCACCTCCCTCACCCTACCCTACCTAGGTTGCCTTTGTGTTCCCAGTGGGTTGGCCTATGAGGTTCCAGCACTCTCTGGGCACCATTCTCATGAGCAGCCCACTGTGCACACCACACCAGCCACACCACGCAATGCCACGCCACAACATGGCTGAGCACAGTGGGCAGTGCAGGCTGGCTCACTGGGACCAGCCCAAGACTTTAGGACCTCAGGCCCCTGGGCTCCCTCTTGCTCTGCGGGATGGGGCACTGGAGGTGGCCAAGGACCCACAAGGCCTCTGGGCCTGCACTCAGGCCACCATGCCCTCTCACTTTGTCCCACCCACCAGAGGTAACACCCACCCACCCTCCCACAACCCAAAATAGACAGAAGCGGGCTCCGGCTCCCTCGAACATGCGCCCCTGCTCATGCCTGCTCTCTGGCACCCATCCATGGGTGCAGAGGCCAAGACTCACACCGGAACCTAGGCACCCTACATACAAACTCACAGGTGCGTGGCCTCACCCATGCACTCAGAGAACTCTCGCGAGATGAAGAGACAGAGAGAGCTTTTCAAAGACACTTGAGACAGAGACAGCACCTAGGTGCCTGAGATGTGGCGCCTAAGAGCGAGGTTTTGCTCTCTTGGGCATGGGGTGCCCTAGGGCTCCTGGATAAGAGAGAGAAAGAATAGGGTGCTAGGAACTGGGTCCAGAGGATTCTTGAATACCTGTGTGAGGGTCCTGTGTGCGTGGCAAAAGAGGACAGAGGGAGGGACCAAAGACAAAAAGCCGACTGCATCCACTATTCCCAGGCAGTCTCCCATCCAAGTACTGACCAGGCCTGACCCTGCTTACCTTATGAGATGCGATCAGGGTGTTATGACCTGTACCAGTATTGGGAACGGCCTAGGAAGATTTGGGAAAGCTCTGATTATTAATATATTTCAAAAGAAAATAATTGATATTTCAAAAATAGTTGTATCAAAATGGCAGCAGACATGGATGAGGGGCAGATCTGTGCAAGGACTTTATCTCTGTCTAAAACAGGCAGTTATTCCAATGTAAATTAACCTAGCTCAAAATAATTACTAAGTCAATAGAGGAGAGCTAGGACTTCTGCTTTCTAAAGAGATCTACATGATGATCTAGGGAGGATAGGGCAGGGTTTGATCTTGTCCTTCAGGAAAGGAGACGCCTTGCCACACCTGGTTAAAGGGAGGTACCTTACAGGGGCATTCACTACGTCAGAGTCATGCAAAAAAGATGGAGGTCATGGGTATAAAAAGTCCAGTCCACATGTAAGCCCTTTGGTGTACTAATTCGAGTCATCCCTCCAAGCCAGTCTAGTATGGAGCTGTTCCTGTTCTCTGTATTTACATCTTTTAATAAACTTCTTTAAATCTTCAGCAAGAGTTCGGGCTAATGTGTATTTATACTTAGCTCAGAACAAGAATCCGAGGTTTTTCTCTGTTTTCCTGTTTGTGTGGTTGTGGTGGGGAAATTACTTCTCCCCTCACACACCAAACACATTTCAACTGCAACATGACCGAAGACGCTCGAGGGGCCCACAGGGCTCCTCTCGAGGCTGCTACCAAGCTGCTGCCACTGCCCACAGCAAGTCTGTCTGCCTGACCGCAGGGAGGGCAGCAGGTCAGCCTTCGCCATCACCAAAGAAGACACTGGGAGTCCCAAAGCCACCACACACCCTCTCTGAACTGGGCGCTGGGCTAGAGGAGCAGCTAGGGGCCCCTGTCTCAGGGTTTGGTGGCCCATTATGTCAAGGGGTGGCTTAGTGTGTGCTGGGATGGGTTTCTCAACAGAGGCCTGCTTTTCTTCAAGGTCTGTGGCCTGGAATGACCCCATTCAAACTCTGGTCTTGGTACCTTTTCCTCAGAGCGACACTGCCACTCCCAGGCAGCCTTGCTCTCCACCCCAGTCCTGGAAGCACCGGTGTAGTCCACCGACACCATCTCTGGACCCTCCCCTCGGCCTCACCCCCTGCAGTACCCACCCATTATGAGCTGAAGGGTGGGGGTGTTCCCCAGGTTGTTGCGTGACAGCTCTTCCTGAGAATGGCTTCACCCCTTGGTGAGCAGAAGACCTGCCAGGGGAGGTCAAAATTAGGGGCAGCAGTGGTGGTGGCGGTGACGGCAGCAATGGAGGTGAAGGCAGAGGTCCCAAGAATGGAGCTGGGTCAAAAGTAGGGACGGCGGCGGTGGAAGCAGAGGTGGAGGCAGAGGTCCCAAGAATGGATCTGGGTCAAAAGTAGGGGAGGGAGCAGAGGTGGTGGCGGTGGTGGCTGCGGCAGAGGCAGAGGTCCCTAGAATGGATCTGGGCTGCACTGACCATGCCTTTCCCGAGTAGGGGCGTTTCATGGAAGGCGTCCCCAGAGCAGGCAGTCCAAGCACGCTGGCCGGCTGCACGACCCGCCGCCCCCTGTGTTCCTGAGTCCTGGGGCAGTTTCCAGTGTGGAGCTGGGTCCAGAGGGTTCTGGAGGACCTGGGTGGGGGTCCAGTGTGCATGGAAAAAGAGGACTCTCAGAGGAAGGGACCAAAGACAAAGCTTACAGCACCCAGTATTCCCTGGCGGACTCTCATCCAAGTACTAACCAGGTCCGACCCTGCTTAGCTTCTGAGATCAGGCACGTTCAGGGTGGTATGGCTGTAGACACTTTAGGGCCCCACAGGACTCCTCTTGAGGCTGCTACCATGCTGCTGCCACCGCCTCCCCCCCCCCCGCAGGTCTGTCTGACTGACCGCAGGGAGGGCAGCAGGTCAGCCTTCATGGTCATCACAGAAAACACTGGGAGTCCCGGAGCCACCTGCCACTCGCCCTCCCAGGACTGGGCGCGGGGCTAGAGGAGCAGCTAGGGGCCCCTGTCCTGGGATTTGGGGGCCTGTTCTGTAAGGGGGTGGGTCGATGTGTGCTGGGGTGGGTTTCTCAACAGAGACCTGCTTTTCTCCATGGTCCTTGGCCTGGAATGACCCCCTTTCACCTCCGCTCTGGGTACCTTTTCCTCAGAACTGCACCGCCACCCCCAGGCTGCCTTGCCCCCAACCCCACCCCGGAAGCACAGGCAATGCCCACTGACCCCATCTCTGGACCCTCCTCTCTAGCCTCACCCCCTCCAGTACCCACCCAGTCTGCGCTGAAGAGTGGTGGTGTTCCCCGGGATGCTGCGTGATTGTCATTCCTGAGACTGTCTTCAACCCTCGGTGTGCAGAAGTTGTCTTCCTACTCCCTGCTGGCCTGCCATGGGAGGTCAAACGTAGGGGCAGTGGTGTTGGCTATGGTGGGGGCTGGGAAGGCAGCAGTGGCTGCATAGGCTCCTGAGTCCTGGGGCTGTTTTCAGGCCGGAGATGGGTCCAGAGGATTCTGGAGGACCTGGGTGGAGGGACCTCCTAGCTGGGGCAGGGTCTAAAAACTGCACACAGAAAAGGGAGGGAGGCACACAGGGGTGAATAATAAATTTGTGGGGCAGCTGGGGATTCCCAGCGGTGAGGACAGGGTGCAGCTCACAGCAGAGACTGGAGGGCAGTCGGTCAGGGGTGCAGTGCAGGTCCCTGTCGCCAGTCAAAAACTCAGATGCTGCCCAGGGCATGTCCTCCTGCATTATCCTAGGAGACCAGTCATCCGTGATTCTGTATAAAGTGCCTAATTTCCACTTGGTGTTTATTTTTATTTATTTATTTTTTGTTGTTGTTTTGGTGGTACTGGGGTCGAACCCAGGGTCTTTTCTACCTCTGGACTTTACTCCCAGACCTATTTTATATTTTATTTGGAAACTGGGACTCATTAAGTTGCTGAAAGCCTCACTAAGTAGCTGAGGCTGGCTTCGAAACTATTGATCCTCTTGTCTCAGCCTCCCAAGCTCGAAGATTACTAGTGTGTGCCACCATGGCCGGCTCCACTTGGGGTTTAATTCTCTGTACCTGTGCTTGGGTGAGCGTGCAGGAGCGACCACTAGATCTCTCACGAGAATGACACAGTCTACGTGGGGCTTCTTCATATCAGCTTTATTATAGGGCATACCAAAGTACCTGTGTGGTGCCCTCAGAAGACAGGGAAAAACAAAGAGGGCATTGGTATTCAGTGTAGGGCCTTCATCCCAAGGCATCCTTGGTTAACCTGGGGCACCCCCATGGAAAGGGAGGGAACCCGTGGAACTGTAGCCCAAGAATTCTAACTGTGCCTCCCCTCCCAAACTTCCCGGTGAGGCAGCCCGAACTGCACATGCATGAACAGCGGTCTCACAGAGAAAATAAGTTCACCCAAAGGAGCCTGGAGAGTGCTTGGGACTCCACGCCCCATGCCGGAGCAAAACACAGACCTCCTAGCTTGGGCAGGGTCTGAAAACTGTGAGCATAAAAGGAAGGGACGGCCACGTAGGTGAATAAAAAAATAGCGGGGCAGCTGGGGATCCCAAGCAGTGAGGGCAGGCTGGAGCTCAGAGCAGAGACTGGAGGGCAGATGGTCAGGGGTGCAGCGCGGGTCCCTTTTGCCAGTAAAAACTCAGCTGCTGCCCAGGGCGTGTCCGCCTGCATTAGCCTAGGAGGCCAGGCATCTGTGATTCTGTGTAAAGCTCCTAATTTCCACTTGGTGTTTTTATTTATTTATTTATTTATTTATTTATTTATTTATTTATTTTTGTTTTGGTGGTACTGGGGTTGAACCCAGGGTCTTTTCTACATGTGGGCTACACTCCCAGACCTATTTTATATTTTATTTGGAAACCAGGACTCACTAAGTTGCTGAAAGTCTCACTGCGTAGCTGAGGCTGGCTTCGAACATATGTGATCCTCCTTTCTCTCAGCCTCCCAAGCATGGGGATTACAAGCGTGCACCACCATTCCTGGCTCCACATGGGGTTTAATCCTCCGCACCTGTGTGTGGGTGAGCATGCAGGAGCAACCGTGAGATCTCTCATGAGAATGACGCAGTCCATGCGGGGCTTCCTGTCCCGGCTTTTTTTAGGGCATACCAAAGGCCGTGTGTGGTGCCCTCAAAAGACAGGGCAAGACAAAGAGGACATTGGCATTCAGTGTAGGGCCTTCATCCCAAGGCATTTTTGTTAACCTGGGGCATTCCCGTGGTAAGGGAGGGAACCCGTGGAAATGTCGTCCAAGCCTTCTGACTGTGCCTCCCCTCACAAACGCCCCAGTGAGGTGGCCTGAACTGCGCATTTGCAAACAGCGGTCTCATGAAGAAGCTAGATTCACCCAAGGAGGGATCCTGGAGAGTGCTTCGGACCCAACGCCCCATGCCCGAGCAAAACACAGACCTCCTAGCTTGGGCAGGCTCTGGGAACTGAACACAAAAAAGGGATGGAGGCCCATGGAAGTGAATAAAAAAATCGTGGGATGGCTGAGGAACCCCAGCAGTGAGGGCAGGCCGAAGCTCAGAGCAGAGACTGAAGGGCAGATGTTCAGGAATGCAACACAGGTCCCTTTCGCCATTAAAAATCCAAGCTGCTGCCCAGGGCATGCCTCCTGCATTAGCCTAGGAGGCCAGGCATCTGTGATTCTGTAGAAAGTGCCTAATTTCCACTTGGGATTTAATTTTATTTTTTAATTTTTTTGTTTTGGTGGTACTGGGTTGAACCCAGGGTCTTTTCTACCTCTGGGCTATACTCCCAGACCTATTTTATATTTTATTTGGAAACCGGGACTCACTAAGTTTCTGAAAGCCTCACTACATTACTAAGGCTGGCTTCGAGCCTGTGTGATCCTCTTATCTCAGCTTCTCAAGTGCGGGAATTACATGCGTGCCCACCACGCCCGACTCCACTTGGGGTTTAATCCTCCGCACCTGTGCGTAGGTGAGCATGCAGGAGGGACCGCAAGATCTCTCGCGAGAATGATGCAGTCCACATGGGGCGTTCCATCCCAGCATTTTTATAGGGCATACCAAAGGCCATGTGTGGTGCTCTCATAAGATAGGGCAAAACCAAGAGGGCATTGACATTCAGTGTAGGGCTTTCATCCCAAGGCATCCTTGGTCAACCAGGGGCACCCCCGTGGAAAGGGAGGGAAACTGTGGAACTGTAGCCCAAGAATTCTGACCGTGCCTCCCCTCCCAAACACCCTGGTGAGGCAGCCCGAACTGGGCACGCGTGAACAGCAGTCTCACGGAGAAGCTAGGTTCACCGCAAGGAGGGAGCATGGAGAGTGCTTGGGACTCCAGGCCCAATGCCCGAGCAAAACACAGACCTCCAAGCTTGGGCAGGGTCTGAAAACTAAGCACAGAAAAGGGATGGAGGCCCAAGGAAGTGAATAAAAAAATCACGTTGCAGCTGGGGATCCCAAGCAGTGAGGTCAGGTTGGAGCTCACAGGAGAGACTGGAGGGCAGTCGGTCAGGGGTGCAGCTTGGGTCCCTGTCTCCAGTCAAAAACCCAGCTGCTGCCGAGGG
This sequence comes from Muscardinus avellanarius, assembly GCF_963383645.1. NCBI lineage: Eukaryota > Metazoa > Chordata > Mammalia > Rodentia > Gliridae > Muscardinus > Muscardinus avellanarius. The sequence continues at coordinate 77,884,299 of NC_137792.1, forward strand.
CATGTCATCCTGTGTTAGCCTAGGAGGCCAGCCATCTGTGATTATGTATAAAGTGCCTAATTTCCACTTGGGGTTTATTTTTTTATGTTTTTTGTTGTTTTGGTGGTACTGGGGTTGAACCCAGGTTCTTTTCTACCTCTAGGCTATACTCCCAGACCTATTGTATATTTTATTTGGAAACCAGGACTCACTAAGTTGCTGAAAGCCTCACTAAGTAGCTGAGGCTGGCTTCGAACAAGTGTGATACTCCTGTCTCAGCCTCCCAAGTGCAGGGATTACTAGCGTGCACCACCACGCCCGGCTCCACTTGGGGTTTAATCCTCCGTACTTGTGGTTGGTTGAGCGTGCAGTAGAGACCCTGAGATCTTTTGCGAGAATGACGGAGTCCACGCGGGGCTTGACGTCCTGGCTTTTTTATAGGGCATACCAAAGGCCGTGTGTAGTGCCCTCAGAAGACAGGGCAAAACAAAGAGGGCATTGGCATTCAGTGTAGGAACTTCATCCCAAGGCATCCTTGGTTAACCTGGGGCAACCCCGTGGAAAGGGAGGGAACCCGTGGAACTGTGGCCCAAGAATTCTGACCGTGCCTCCCCTCCCAAACACCCTGGCGAGGCAGCCCAAACTGCGCATGCACGATTAGTGGTCTCATGGAGAACCTAGGTTCACCCCAAGGAGAGAGCCTGGAGAGTGCTTGGGACTCCACGCCCCATGCCAGAGCAAAACACAGATCTGCTAGCTAGGGAAGGGTCTAAAAACCATGCACAGAAAAGGGAGGGAGGCCCACAGGTTGAATAAATATTCACGGGGTGGCTGGGGATCCACAGCAGTGAGGACAGGCCAGAGCTCACAGCAGAGACTGGAGGGCAGATGGTCAGGGGTGCAGTGTGGGTCCATGTTGCTAGTGGAAAAACCAGCTGCTGCCCAGGGATTGTCCTCCTACATTAGCCTAGGAGGCCAGGCATCTGTGATTCTGTGTAAAGTGCCTAATTACCACTTAGGGTTTTTATTTATTTATTTATTTATTTTTCTTTTGGTGGTACTGGGGTAGAACCCAGGGTTTTTTCTACCTCTGGTCTATACTCCCAGACCTATTTTATATTTATTTGAAAACTGGGACTCACTAAGTTGCTGAAAGCCTCACAACGTAGCTGAGGCTGGCTGCAAACCTATGTGATCCTCCTGTCTCAGCCTCCCAAGCGGGAATTAGAAATGTGCGCCAACATGCCTGGCTCCACTTGGGGTTTAATCCTCCTCACCTCTGCTTGGGTGAGTGGGCCGGAGGGACTGCAAGGTCTCTCGCAGTAATGACACAGTCCATGCGGGGCTTCCTGTCACGACTTCTTAATAGGACATACCAAAGGCCTTGGGTGGTGCCCTCAGAAGACAGAGCAAAACAAAAATGGTATTGGCAGTCAGTGTAGGGCCTTCATCCGGAGGCATTTTTCATCAATCTGGGGCACCCCCTTGGACAGGGAGGGACCCATGGAACAGTAGCCCAAGCCTTCTGATCATGCCTCCCCTCCCAAAATCCCTGGTGAGGCAGCCTGAATTGTGAATTCAAAACAGCAGTCTCACTGAGCAACTATGTTCTCCCCAATGAGGGAGCACAGAGAGTGCTTGGGACTCCACGACCAATGCCAATGAGCAAAACACAGACCTCCTTGTTTTGGCAGGGTCTTGGGTCTGTGCACATAAAAGGGAGGGAGGCTCCCGGGGGTGGGTAAAAAAAACAACAACCGTGGGGCGCCTCGGGATCCCCAGCGGTGAGGGCAGGTTGGAGCTAAAGGTAGAGACTGGAAGGCAGATGATCAGGGTATGGCACGGGTCCATGTCGCCAGTGAAAAAGCCAGCTGCTGCCCAGGGCATGTCCTCCTGCGTTAGCCTAGGAGGCGAGGCATCTGTGATTCTGTGTAAAGTGCCTAATTTCCTCTTGGTTTTTATTTTTATTTTTTTATTTTATTTTTTCTTTTGGTGGTCCTGGGGTTGAAACCAGGGTCTTTTCTACCTCTGGGCTATACTCCCAGACCTATTTCATATTTATTTGGAAACCAGGACACACTAAGTTACTGAAAGCCTCACGATGTAGCTGAGGCTGGCTGCGAACCTGTGTGATCCTCCTGTCTCAGCCTCCCAAGCGTGGGGATTACAAGCGTGCATCCACATGCCCAGCTCAACTTGGGGTTTAAGCGTCTTTACCTGTCCATGAGTGAGTGGGACAGAGTGACCGCAAGATGTCTCGTGGGAATGATGCAGTTCACGTGGGGCTTACTGTCCCGGATTCTTAACAGCGCATACCAAAGCCGTATGTGGTGCCCTCAGAAGACAAGGCAAAAGAAAAAGGGCACTGGCATTCAGGGCAGGGCCTTCATCCCAAGGCATCCTTGGTCAACCTGAGGCATCCCCATGGAAAGGGAGGGAACCCATGGAACTGTAGCCCAAGCTTTCTGACCGCGCCTCCCCTCCGAAATGCCTTGTGAGGCAGACCAAAGTGCGCATGCATGAACAGAGGTCTCACAGAGAAGCTAGGTTCTCCCCAAGGAGGGAGCTGGAAGAGTGCTTGTAACTCCACGACCGATGACCCCGAGCAAAACACAGACCTCCTTGCTTGGGCAGGGTCTGGGGTCTGTGCACATAAAAGGGAGTGAGGCTACCAGGGGTGGGAGTTTGAAAAAACTGCGGGGTGGCTGGGGATCCCCAGTGATGAGGGCCGGCCAGCGCTCACAGCAGCAGAGACTGTAGGGCAGATGGTCAGGGGTGCGGCACGGGTGCATGTCGCCAGTGAAAAAACCAGCTGCTGCCCAGGGCATGTACTCCTGCGTTAGCCTAGAAGGCGAGGCATTTGTGATTCTGTGTAAAGTGCCTAATTCCCAGTTGGGGTTTATTTTTATTTTTTAATTTTATTTATTCTTTTGGTGGTACTTAGGTTTAACCCAGGGTCTTTTCTACCTCTGAGCTATACTCCCAGACCTATTGTATATTTTATTTGGAAACTGGGACTCACTAAGTTGCTGAAAGCCTCACTAAGTATCTGAGGCCGGATGTGAACCTGTGTGATCCTCCTGTCTCAGCCTCCCAAGAGCGGGGATTACAAGCGTGCGCCCCCACACCTGGCTCCACTTGAGGATTAATCCTCTGCAACTGTATGTGGGTGAGTGTCAAGGGGCGACTGTGAGATCTCTCCCGGGAATCACGCAGTACATGCGGGGCTTCCCGTCCCGGTTTCTGAATAGGGCATACCAAAGGCCGTGTGTGATGTCCTCAGAAGACAGGGCAAAACAAAAATGGCACTGGCATTCAGGGCAGGGCCGTAATCCCAAGGCATCTTTGGTCAACCTGGGGCACCCCCGTGGAAAGGGAGGGAACCTGTTGAACTGTAGCCCAAGACTTCTGACGGCGCCATGCCTCGCAAACGCCACTGTGAGGCAGCCCAAAATGCACATGCGCAAAAAGTGTTCTCACAGAGAATCTAGGTCCTCCCCAAAGAGGGAGCCCGAAGAGTGCTTGTGACTCCACGACAGATGACCCGAGCAAAACACAGACCTCCTGCCTTGGTCAGGGTCTGGGGTCTGCGCACATAAAAGGGAGGGAGGCTCCCGGGGGTGGGTGGATAAAAATCCACGGGGCAGCTGGGGATCCACAGCAGTGAGGGCAGGCCGGCGCTCACAGCAGAGACTGGAGGGTAGATGGTCAGGTGTGCGGTGTGGTTCCATGTCACCAGTGAAAAAAACAGCTGCTGTGCAGGGCTTGTCCTCCTGTGTTAGCCTAGGAGGCCAGGAATCTGTGATTCTGTGTAAAGTGCCTAATTCCTACTTGGGGTTTATTTTTTTTTATTATTATTATTTTTTCTTTTGGTGATACTCAGGTTGAACCCAGGGTCTTTTCAACCTCTGGGCTATACTCCAAGTCCTATTTTATATTTTATTTGAAAACTGGGACTCAGTAAGTTGCTGAAAGCCTCACTATGTAGCTGAGGCTGGCTGCGAACATATGTGATCCTCCTGTCTCAGCCTCCCAAGCGTGGGGATCACTAGCGTGCGCCCCCATGCCCGGCTCCACTTAGGGTTCAATCCTCCGCCCCTGTCAAGCTTGTTGAACCTTGGTCAACCTTGGGAACCCCGTGGAATGGGATGGAACACATGGAACTGTAGGCCAAGCCTTCTGACTTCGCCTCTCCTCCAAAACACCCCGGTGAGGCAGCAAGACTGCGCATGCGCGAACAGCAGTCTCACAGAGAAGCTAGGTTCTCCCCACGGAGGGAACCCAGAGAGTGCTTGGGACTCCACCACCGATGCCCCTGAGCAGAACACAGAGTTCCTTGCTTGGGCAGGTTCTGGGGTCTAGGAACATAAAATGGAGGGAGGCTCCCGGGGTGGGTGAATAAAAAAACCGCTGGGCGGCTGGGGATCCCCAGTGGTGAGGGCAGGCCGGAGCTCACAGCAGCAGAGACTCGAGGGCAGATGGTCAGGGGTGCAGTGTGGGTCCATGTCGCCAGTGAAAAAACGAGCTGCTGCCCAGGGCGTGTCCTCCTGCATTAGCCTAGAAGGCCAGGCTTCTGTGATTCTGTGTAAAGTGCCTATTTCACACTTGGGGTTTATTTTTGTTTTTTATTTATTTATTTTTGGTGGTACTCAGGTTGAACCCAGGGTCTTTTCTACCTCTGGGCTATACTCCCAGCCCTATTTCCTTTTATTTGGAAACTGGGACTCACTAAGATTCCAAAAGCCTCACTACGTAGCTGAGGCTAGCTGCAAACCTGTGTGATCCTCCTGTCTCAGCCTCTCAAGAGCAGATTTACAAGCGTGCACCCCCACGCCAGCTCCAAATGGGGATTAATTCTCCGCACCTGTGCGTGGGTGAGGGGGTCCGAGCAACCGCGAGATCTCTTGTGGGAGTGACAGAGTCCACGTTGGGCTTCCCGTCCCGGCTTCTTAACAGGGCATACCAAAGGCCGTGTGTGGTGCCCTCAGAAGACAGGGCAAAAGAAAGAGGGCACTGGCATTCAGGGCAGGGCCTTCACCCCAAGGCATCCTTGGTCAACCTGGGGCACCCCCTTGGAAAGGGAGGGAACGCGTGGAACTTAGCCCAAGCCTTCTGACTGTGCCTTCCTTCGCAAATGCCCTCGTGAGGCAGCCTGAACTGCGCATGCACGAACAGCAGTCTCACAGAGAAGCTAGGTTCTCCCCAAGGAGGGAGCCCGGAGAGTGCTTGGGACTCCATGACCTATGCCCCCGAGCAAAACACAGACCTCTATGCTTGGGCATGGTCTGGGGTCTGTGCACATAAATGTAAGGGAGGCTCCTTGGGGTGGGTGAATAAAAAAAACTGCTGGGTGGCTGGGGATCCCCAGTGGTGAGGGCAGGCTGGCGATTACAGCAGCAAAGACTGGAGAGCAGATGGTCAGGGGTGCCCCGCGGGTCCATGTCGCCAGTGAAAAAAACAGCTGCTGCCCTTGGTGTATCCTCCTGCGTTAGCCTAGGAGGTCAGGCATATGTGATTCTGGGTAAACTACCTAATTCCCACTTGGGGTTTATTTTTATTTTTTTATTTTATTTTTTCTTTTGGTGGTACTTAGTTGGAACCCAGGGTCTTTTCCACTTCTGGGCTATACTACCAGACCTATTTTATATTTTATTTGGATATCAGGACTCACTAAGTCTCTGAAAGCCTCACTACATAATTGAGGCTGGCTATGAACCTGTGTGATCCTCCTGTCTCAGCCTCCCAGTTGCGGGGATTACAAGCATGCACCCACACGCCCAGTTCCACTTGGTGTTTAATCGCCTACACCTGTACATGGGTGAGCATGCCGGAGCGACCTCAAGATCTCTCATGGGAATGACGCTGTTCACGTGGGGCTTCCCATCCTGGCTTAACAGGGCATACCAAAGGCTGTGTGTGGTGTCCTCAGAAGACAGGGCAAAGAAAGAGGGCACTGGCATTCAGGGCAGGACCATCATCCCAAGGCATCCTTGGTCTACCTGGGGCACCCCTGTTGAAAGGAAGGAAACCCATGGAACTATAACCCAAGCCTTCTGACTGTGCCTCCCCTCCCAAATGCCCAGGTGAGGCAACCCAAACTTCGAATGTGCGCACAGCGGTCTCACAGAGAAGCTAGGTTCTCCCCAAGGAGGGAGCCCGGAGAGTGCTTGGGACTCCACGACAGATGCCCTCAAGCAAAACACAGAGCTCCTTGCTTGGGCGGGGTCTGGGGTCTGCACACATAAAAGGGAGGGAGGCTCCCGGGGGTGGGTGAATAAAAAACCGTGGGATGACTGGGGAACTCCAGTGGTGAGGGCAGGCCGGCATTCAAAGCAGAAAGTGGAGGGCAGATGGTCAAGAGTGCGGTGCGGGCGCATGTGGCCAGTGAAAAAAACACATGCTGCCCTGGGCGTATACTCATGCATTAGCCTAGGAGGCCAGGCATCTGTGATTCTGTGCAACATTCCTAATTCCCACTTGGGGTTTATATTTATTTATTTATTTATTTATTTATTTATTTATTTATTTATTTATTTTTCTTTTGGTGGTACTTGGGTTGAACCCAGGGTCTTTTCTACCTCTGGGCTATACTCCAAGTCCTATTTTATATTTTATTTGAAAACTGGGACTCAGTAAGTTGCTGAAAGCCTCACTATGTAGCTGAGGCTGGCTGCGAACATATGTGATCCTCCTGTCTCAGCCTCCCAAGAGTGGGGATTACTAGCATGTGCCCCAATGCCTGGCTCCACTTAGGGTTTAATCCTCTGCCCTTGTCAGGCTTGTTGAACTTTGGTCAACCTGGGGTACCCCGTGGAACGGGAGGGAACACATGGAACTGTAGGCCAAGCCTTCTGACTTCGCCTCTCCTCCAAAACACCCCGGTGAGGCAGCCTGAACTGCGCATGCGCGAACAGCGGTCTCACAGAGAAGCTAGGTTCTCCCCACGGAGGGAACCCAGAGAGTGCTTGGGACTCCACCACCGATGCCCCTGAGCAGAACACAGAGTTCCTTGCTTGGGCAGGTTCTGGGGTCTAGGAACATAAAATGGAGGGAGGCTCCCGGGGTGGGTGAATAAAAAAACCGCTGGGCGGCTGGGGATCCCCAGTGGTGAGGGCAGGCCGGAGCTCACAGCAGCAGAGACTTGAGGGCAGATGGTCAGGGGTGCAGTGTGGGTCCATGTCGCCAGTGAAAAAACGAGCTGCTGCCCAGGGCGTGTCCTCCTGCATTAGCCTAGAAGGCCAGGCTTCTGTGATTCTGTGTAAAGTGCCTATTTCACACTTGGGGTTTATTTTTATTTTTTTATTTAATTTTTTGGTGGTACTCAGGTTGAACCCAGGGTCTTTTCTACCTCTGGGCTATACTCCCAGCCCTATTTTCTTTTATTTGGAAGCTAGGCCTCACTAAGATTCTAAAAGCCTCACTGCGTAGCTGAGGCTAGCTGCAAACCTGTGTGATCCTCCTGTCTCAGCCTCTCAAGCGCGGATTTACAAGCGTGCACCCCCACGCCCGGCTCCAAATGGGGATTAATTCTCTGCACCTGTGCGTGGGTGAGGGGGTCCAAGCAACCACAAGATCTCTTGTGGGAGTGACGTAGTCTACATTGGGCTTCCCGTCCCGGCTTCTTAACAGGGCATACCAAAGGCCGTGTGTGGTGCCCTCAGAAGACAGGGCAAAAGAAAGAGGGCACTGGCATTCAGGACAGGGCCTTCACCCCAAGGCATCCTTGGTCAACCTAGGGCACCCCTGTGGAAAGGGAGGGAACCCATGGAACTATAACCCAAGCCGTCTGACTGCGCCTCCCCTGGCAAACGCCCCTGTGAGGCAGCCCAAACTGTGCACGCGCGAACAGCAGTCTCACAGAGAAGCTAGGTTCTCCCCAAGGAGGGAGCCTGGAGAGTGCTTGGGACTCCATGACCAATGCCCCCAAGCAAAACACAGAACTCTATGCTTGGGCAGGGCCTGGGGTCTGTGCAGAAAGGACAGATATAATAAATGTGTAAGTGTGAAAGAAAGGAAATATGGTGAGAATAAGAAAGCATTTTTGTATGAAGAAGAGTTTATCCTAAGATTGTCCCATATGGGAAAGAGATAATCAGGGTAATCAGAAAAGAAAAGGAAGTTGCAGAGGGTTTGTGATAGGAAAAAAGGATTATTAAAATAGGAATAGGCTTCTAATAAGCCTATCATTTGAGGAAAAGTGCTCAGCAGCTAGAGAAATACATCTGACAACTAAATCTAAAAACTTCATGTTACTTTTTGGTGTTTTTCTGCTAGACTGTGTTGTGAGCTTGTTTAAGCTTTCAGACTTTAGATGGCAACGCAGACAATACCCAAGAGGCCTCCTGTCATGACCCTAAGGCTCTGACCAGCAGAGCCTAGGGAAGAAACACACGAACGCCGACTTGCTGATGAAGCTACTTCCTCTTTATTCCCTGCAGCAGTTTCCTTATATACAGCACACCAAGCCTGCTCCCAAAATATCCACCAATCCCATTCCGCCCATGTCCATCCCATGCTCCCAAGAAGGTATCTCATAGGCGTACTGGCCTAACCACGAGGCATTACATCACAGTCCATGCATGAGGCGTGTGATACTGACAACAGCGCATGCGCCAGCCAAGACCACTATCACAAGCTCTCATGACTTGGCAGTCAGCCCGGGCACCATCTTGGGCTGCCGTGCCACACACTGGCTTCCCACAGCTCCCCCTTTTTATTTATTTAAGAACACAAGGCTTGGGATAGTGCCTGTCTTAGGTTGCCACTTCCAACTCACTCATTTTTACCCATCATCAGCTCAGCAACATCATGGTTGCCTGCCTGTCTTAGGTTGATATGAGGATGAAGCAGTCTTACCTGTCCTTGGCTACCGATCCAGCATGCTAAGCCAGACATTGGGGGAGCTACCAGCCTCCAAGGCATCCATAGCTTGAACCAACATGCACTGCTGTGTTGCCATGTTCTTCTTTATGCGCCACATACAGATAAATATTGTCCCACACGCTGCCAGTAGAAGAAATGCCCAAAATGCCATTCCTCCCTAGTCTTTTAAAAACGCCACTGCCCCATGAATCATGTCCATCCATTGTTGATCCATGGCCACCTCCACTCTGGTATTTTTTACAGCAACAATTGACAAATGTAAGTCTTGTATAGTCTTTTCGAAGTCTCAGCTCCAGTTTCCTAGAGGCATGTGGCTTAGCTGTCTCGACAGGTTACCTGCTCGGAAAAAATTCTCAAACTCTACAGAGGTTATACATAAGCCAGGAAGGCACTGGACACATGGCAACATAGCCATCTGTCCAAGTATGTTAACTTGTTCTTGGAACAAATCTACTCTTTGGTTGATCATTAAAATGCCTGCCTTTAATTGACCATTAACACTTTTGTTGCACCAAGGCAATAGCTGTATTCTCTGCTTAAGCTATTCATTGTTGTCGCCGTATTTAAAGAAGTTGCTAAGGAGGCCGCTGCTATAGCAGCCGCGGCTGCCGCCGCTGTAACCGTGGCAATAATTGCTGCTGTAATGCCAAAATCCCGCCGGCTGTGCCTCAGGAGCACCGGCAAACTGGCCTTCTCTACCTTCACAGGCCAAGGCACCACAGTCGGCATGCACATCACAACAGCTAAGAAAAACAAGGAGGCTTTCCAATACCAGGAGAAGTCTCAGTATTAGCCTCAACTCTAGGCTCTTTGGCGGAGGCATTTCCTTTTCCTTCAGCTGGTCATGTCAAGCATTCCGGGACCCACACTGGGTGTTCTTGGTCCTGTGGGAAAACACAAACCGCTCCTCGTGTCCATGTTAATACAGGGTCCGGCCCTCGCCATGCTCCTGTAAGCACATCCTTCCAGAGGACGGAAACTTGGCCTAAGGCCTTTAGTCTGCTATGCCGTTCAGCCGCAGAATGGCCCTCAGAATCCAATTGTAAAAAATTTAAAATAAAAAGAATTAGATTAAGTTTGTCCTTGGGAGACTTCCAGTGGGTCCCAATTCCCCCTTTTTGTTTAATTAGAGCACATTTAATGTTGTGATTGGCTCTTTCTACTATTCCTTGTCCCTGTGGATTATATGGTAGGCCATGGGAAAGCTTAATGCCCATCTGTTCACAAAAATTTGCAAAGCGTTGAGATGTATATGCTGGACCATTATCTGTTTTAAATTGGCTAGGAATCCCCCAAGCAGCGAAAGCCTGTAAACAATGAGAAATAACGTGTTGGGCCTTCTCACCAGTATGAAGAGAGGCAAAAATAATGCCTGAACAGGTATCTACAGAGACATGAACGTATTTAAGTGTTCCGAACTCACTAACATGGGTAACATCCATCTGCCAAATCTGTAGAGGCTTCAAGCCTCGGGGGTTTACTCCCACCCCGCGCTGGGGCAATAGGGGCGGGCATTGAGCGCACTTCAGGACTACGTCTCTTGCCTGTTCCCAAGTGATCTTAAATTTCAATCTGAGGGTAGTAGCGTTAACATGAAACCTTTTGTGAAAGTCAGCAGCTAACTGAATAGCCTTTAAAGCTAGAAAGGCAAAAATCGTTCGGGTATGCAAATTGGCCAGAGCATTCCCCTCAGCTATGGGCCCGGGGAGGCCTGAGTGGGCATGAAGATGAATAATGCTAAAAGGTTGTTTCCGCTTCCAAATCAAGTGCTGCACTAATTGGAGCATTTGAACAACCGAGGAGGAGGCTTTAATTTGACCTACAGTCTCCAACAGTTGTACAGCTTGCACCACATAATGACTATCAGAAATTAAATTAAAAGGCATCAGTGCAAATTCCTTAAATACTTGCAGTACAGCACACAACTCAACTGCCTGGGCAGATGTAAATGGAAACAAATAGCTTAGTGGCTCTTGGCCTTCAACATAAATGACTCCCGTCCCCCCTTTGGATCCATCTGTAAATACATTCATAGCTCCTGCTATAGGCTGAGAACGAGTGCAGCGTGGAAATAACAAAGGCTGTTTTAACACGAATTGCAACCAGGGGTGTGAGGGGTAATGATTATCAAACTGCCCTATCGTTGCAGTGCACAGAATGGCCCAATCATCACTAACCCCAGCTAGGGTTTTAATTTTTTCAGATGTGTAAGGAGTAATAATGCTATCAGGTTGTCACCCAAGTGACACAACACTAAGTTTAATGCCTTTCAAAATTACTTGTGCCACCGCAGCGGGATACCAAGGCAACACTTTACTTGGGGAGTGAGATAAATACACCCACATCAACAGACCATTTTGCCAAAGTACCCCTGAGGGTGACAAGTCAGATGTGATGACACACAAAAGCAAGGGCTTATTTAGATCCAGACGGTCCACTTGTGCCTCAGCCAACCATTCTTCCACCAGTCTAAGACATGATCGGGCTTCCAGGGTAAGCTTTTGTGGGGACTGTAAATCAGAGTCACCTTTAAGCAAGTCAAATAGAGGTTGTAGCTCTGCATTAGTTAATCTACAATATGGACAAATCCAATTTATGTCCCCCAGCAACTTTTGAAAATCATTTAGAGTATTGAGTGAATCAACCCTAAGGGTGACCTTTAAAGGGTATACCATGGTATCGGTTAATTTGGTTCCTAAGTAAGTTTTCGCCTAATTCATTTGTATCTTTTCTGGGGCTATGTTCAAATTCCATTTTTTAAGTTCTTGAGTCACAATTACCAGCATATGTTCCACTTCTTTGGTAATTTTTGCGCATAGCAGAATATCATCCATATAATGGTATATGATGGCTGACCTAAAATTGTCTCTAATGGGCTGTAGGGCTTTGCCCACATGTAGTTGATACAATGTGGGACTGTTTGCCATACCCTGAGGTAACACTGTCCATTCAAAATGGGCATCCGGATAAACATGATTAATAGCTGGCAGGGTAAAAGCAAACTTATCTGTATCATTAACATGCAAAGGGATTGAAAAGAAACAATCTTTTAAATCAATCACCACAGACAGCCAATCTTTAGGGAGGGCAGAAATCATTGGAAGGCCAAGCTGCACCGGGCTCATAGGTTCCATAACTGCATTGACAGCCCTCAAATCATGCAGCAGTCTCCATTTACCAGATTTCTTCTTAATAACAAAAATGGGTGTATTCCAGGGGGAGGTGGATGGTTTGAGGTGGCCAGCTTCCAATTGTTCATTTACCAGCTGGTGGGCAGCATTAAGCTTTTCCTTGGTGAGGGGCCACTGAGATACCCACACATGCTGATCGGTCTTCCATTTGATTGGAATTTGCTCAGTGGCCCCTAGGAAAAACCCAACCCCGGCGACCTGGATTTTCCTTAGCTGGTACCAGGGATTGCCTGCCCTGCCCTCTAGGCCCAAGTCCCCTTCTGCCATTATATCCCATTTTCATCATTATATTTTTGCTCTGAGGACTATAGTTCCCTTCAGTGGTAAGCCTAACTCCCATCTGTGTCATGATGTCACGTCCCCAAAGTGATACAGGGATATCCAGGATGAATGGTTGAAAAATCCCAGAATGCCCTTCCTCATCTTTCCAATGCAGCAGTGCAGCACTGCAATGAGGGTCCTGTGAATAACCAAGACCTCTCAGCAGCTGGGTGGTTTCCTGAATAGGCCATCCTTTTGGCCAATCAGTTTTGTTTATTATGCTGCGATCTGCTCCAGAATCTAAAAGGCCCCACAATATTACCCCCTGTACTATCAGTTTATGCATGGGCCTTTGACTCATATCCATGATGAGCCAAGCGCCCGGGCTTCCTGAAGAACCAAACCCCTGTTCTCCTCGGGACAACGCTCTGCAAGGAAATCTTGCATGGTGACTGGGAAGGAGCAAAATTTGGGCTATTCTATCTCCAGGACTTATGGCAGAAATGCCTCTAGGGGAGGACACCATAATCTTTGCTTCTCCCTCATAGTCTTGGTCAATAACCCCTGGGTGTACTATCAAGCCTGACATTGCAGTGGAACTGCGGTCTAGCAAAAGGCCTACTGTATCTTTAGGGAGTGGTCCTCTGAAATCAGAGGCCACCGTCTAGACTCCTATCTCTGGGGTCAGTATGAGTCTGGAGGTGGCACAGATGTCCAGTCCTGCGCTGCCGGCTGTGGCTCTCCTTGGAGCTCCAGTGGTTTGTGCACCCGGGGAATCTGATGCAGGATGGGCCATGGAGTCGGGGATTGCTGCATCGCCCCATATATTTGTGGGCCCTGAGGCGAGGGGCCCTGACGACCGTTTTTTGGCTGAGCTCCCATCTGACTAGGTGACAAGGGATTGCCATCTACATCCCATTTGGAATGACACTCTCCTGCCCAATGATTGCCTTTCCAGCAGCGGGGGCACAGCCGCGGTTGCTGGGCTGCTACCTGGGGCAGCCCTAATGCCTTCCCCTGACCTTGGCGGCGAGGGCAGTCCTTCTTGAAATGTCCAAGCTGGCCACATGCATAACATCCCCCTCGTACTCCCCCTTGACCTACTTGATATGATTTCCCTTTCAACCCTGACACAATGGCTGGAGCAATAGCCTGGTCCTGTATAACACTTTCGTTAATATCTCGGCAGACCTTGAGCCAAACGTCTAAATTTTTCTGTTTATATGGTCTGATGGCATCTCGGCATGGTTTGTTAGCCTGCTCATATGCCAATTGCTTTATGAGAGGCATTGCTAAATCTACATCAGGGAATACTCAGCTAGCTGTCTCCACCAACCTGGCCAAAAAATCTGCAAAAGGCTCATTGGGTCCCTGCGTGACTTTAGACAGGCTTGCTCCAAGATCACCAGATTCTGATAACATCTTCCAGGCCCTCAAGGCACAACAATTGATTTGATCATATACTTGTGGATAACCTATCTGATTATTTACGAAAGCCCCCTGTCCCATAAGCATGTCTACATTCCAGGCAGGCTGTCCTGCCTGAGCATTGGCAGCCTCCTGCTCAATAGCATATTCCAATTAAGCGGCTTTCCAATTAAGATATGCTCCTCCTGAGAGTACAGCCCTGCATAAATTAGACCAATCAAATGGGGTCATGCAATGCCATTCCAGTCCCTCCACTTGTGTTAGCTTGAAGGCGGCTTGCATACCATAAGTAGACACTGATTCTTTAATCCTTTGAATTACTTTCCAATCTAGCGGCTGATGATATCTCTGTTGATTCTGATCTAAAAGGACAGGGAAAGCACCTGGGACTGTAGGGACCCTAGCCCACAAAGCAGCGCTCCTGCTCCTACCATGTGATCGCTCCTTATAAGGAAGCGGTGTAAACAAGGGGGGGGGGCGATGGGCCGTGTGGCTCTTCCCGATAAGATGGCGGGCGCAGCCGTGCCCTAGCTAGGGAGCCGACAAGCTCTGCGACTTCCTCATCAGAACTAAAGCTCTCCTCCTCGGCTTCAAGGGAACTTTCTCAACTTTGTTGAGACATTTGCTCTTTTCCTTCCTCAAACGCCTTTCCTCCCTCTGTTAAGACTTGTGGGTAACGACCTGATGTATCCAACAGACATGACCTTACTGAACTCCAGATAGCCAATGTGCCCGGGGGCAACGGGCATCTTTCATCTGCTAACCGTAGGTCACGACCCAGCTGTTCCCACTGAGGAATATTTACATACCCTTCCTCTAAAAACAATGGAGCCTCCTCTGCCACCATACTCAAAAATTTTTCTATCGTATGTGCTTTCACTTTCACTCCTCCCTTAACTAGGATTTTTTCTACCGCAGTCCTAACTCTCAACGTAGTCACTTGTGACTCCATTCCTTCTTTGTCGCTTACTGCGATCCTAACTTCGTCAATATGCCATGAACCTTATAGCGCTATCCCTTCGCCGCTTACCTTGCGGACCTTACGTTTTCTTTATCCCGGGTTTCAGCACCACTATGTCGTGACCCTAAGGCTCTGACCAGCAGAGCCTAGGGAAGAAACACACGAACGCCGACTTGCTGATGAAGCTACTTCCTCTTTATTCCCCGCAACAGTTTCCTTATATACAGCACACCAAGCCTGCTCCCAAAATATCCACCAATCCCATTCCGCCCATGTCTATCCCATGCTCCCAAGAAGGTATCTCATAGGCGTACTGGCCTAACCACGAGGCATTACATCACAATCCATGCATGAGGTGCGTGATACTGAGAACAGCGCATGTGCCAGCCAAGACTACCATCACAAGCTCTCATGACTTGGCAGTCAGCCTGGGCACCATCTTGGGCTGCCATGCCACACCCTGGCTTCCCACAGCCTCCATCATAGCCCCTTGGATTGCCATATCTCCCCATGCCTGCCATATGGACTAAGCCCTAGGAACGGAAAGTTCCAAAGAGTTAAAGGATATTCCATGAGAGGCCATCTTCTTCAAGCCCTGGGCATGCCTGTGCCTTCTGGAATTTGCCCTTTGGAGCCACATGTCTGCAAGGGCAGGGGGCTCAAGGGCAGGGGGCTGGATTTGGTCACAAGATCCGGAGCTAATCTTGAATGCTGGGCTAGTGTCTCTTTACTTTGTTTACATGTCCTTCAGTATTGTTTTGTGGTGATTACACTTCTTTTTTTTTTTTTTGCTATTAATCTCACTGGTGAAGGATATAAATTTTCCTGGGTTCTTGTAATAAAGAGTCAATTTCACAAGAGGCATTTGTCCATGTCAGATTTTTTCCTGGAGAGGAATCTCCAGTTTTAGCATGGTGAACAGGACTTAAAGGAGTTTATTTCATAAAAAGGGAAAAAATTGCTGCAGATAAGTGGCTGCAGAACTGCAACCGAAGCCTTTGCCCACCTTTCTGAGAAACTCGGTCCTGAGCGGACTCAGTGCCCATATTTAGTGCCCAGTTGAGTCAGTCTGCTGCACCCAAGGAAAACACAGATATCCTTGTTTGGGCAGGGTCTGGGGTCTGCGCACATAAAAGAGAGGGAGGCTCCCGGGGAAGGGTGAATAAAAAAACCACGGGCCCTCTGGGGATCCCCAGCAGTGAGGACAGGCTGGAGCTCACAGCAGAGACTGGAGGACAGATGGTCAGGGGTGAGACGTGGGTCCATGTCGCCAGTGAAAAAAAAGAGCTGCTGCCCAGAGTGTGTCCTCTTGTATTAGCCTAGGAGGCCAGGCATCTGTGATTCTGTGTAACATGCCTAATTCCCACTTGGGGTTTATTTCTATTTTTTTTATTTTATTCATTCTTTTGGTGGTTCTCGGGTTGAACCTAGGGTCTTTAATACCTCTGGGCTATACTCCCAGACCTATTTTATATTTTATTTGGAAATCGGGACTCACTAAGTTGCTGAAAGCCTCACTACGTAGCTGAGGCTGGCTGGGAATCTGTGTGATCCTCCTATCTCAGCCTCCCAAGCTTGGGGATTACAAGCGTGCACTCCCAGGCCCAGCTCCACTTGGGGTTTAATCGTCTGCACATGTGCGATGGTGAGTGTGCAGGAGCGACTGCGAGATCTCTCGCGGAAATGACGCAGTCCAACGGGGGCTTCCCATCCCAGCATCTTAACAAGGCATACCAAAGGCAGTGTGTGGTGCCCTCAGAAGATAGGGCAAAACAAAGGGCGCTGGCATTCAGGGCAGGGCCTTCATCCCAAGGCATCCTTGGTCAACCTGGGGCACTCCCTTGGAAAGCAAGGGAACCCATGGAACTGTATCCCAGCCTTCTGACTGTGCCTCCCCTCACAAATGCCCCTGTTAGGCAGACCAAACTGTGCATGCGCGAACAGCGGTCTCACAGAGAAGCTAGGTTCTCCCCAAGGAGGGAGCCCAGAGAGTGCTTGGGACTCCAAGACTGATGCCCCCAAGCAAAACACAGACCTCCTTGCTTGGGCAGGGTCTGGGGTCTGTGCACAAAAAAGGGAGGGAGGCTCCTGGGGGTGGGTGAATAATAAAACTGAGGGGCGGCTTGGGTTCTCCAGTGGTGAGGGCAGGTCGGTGCTCACAGCAGAGACTGGAGGGCAGATGGTCAGGGGTGAGGTGCGGTTCCATGTCGCCAATGAAAAAACCAGCTGCTGCCCAGGGCCTGTCCTCCTGCATTAACCTAGAATGCCAGGCATCTGTGATTCTGTGTAATGTGCCTAATTCGCACTTGGGGTTTATTTTAATTTTTTATTTTATTTATTCTTTTGGTGGTTCTTGGGTTGAACCCAGGGTCGTTTCTACCTCTGGGCTAAAGTCCCAGACCTATTTTATATTTTATTTCGAAACCGGGACTCATTAATTTGCTGAAAGCCTCACTAAGTATCTGAGGCTGGCTGCGAACCTGTGTGATCCTCCTGTCTCAGCCTCCCAAGGGCGGGGATTACAAGCATGCACCCCCACGCCCAGCTCTACTTGGGGTTTAATCATTTGCACCTGTCCATGGGTGAGAGGGCTGGAGCAATCGTGTGATCTATTGAGGAAATGAGGCAGTCCACGCAGGGCTTCCTGTCCTGGTTTCTTATCAAGGCATACCAAAAGCCATGTGTGGTGCCCCCAGAAGACAGGGCAAAACAAAGAAGGCACTGGCATTCAGGGCAGGGCCTTCACCCAAGGCATCCTTGGACAACCTGGGGCACCCCCGTTGAAAGGAAGGGAACCCATGGAACTGTAGCCCAAGCCTTCTGACTGAGCCTCCCCTCATAAATGCCCCTGTGAGGCAGCCTGAATGGCACATGTGCAAACAGCGGTCTCACAGAGAAGCTAGGTTCTCCTCAAGGAGGGAGCCCGGAGTGCTTGGGACTCCACTACCGATGCCCCTGAGCAAACACAGACCTCCTTGCTTGGCCAGGGTATGGATTCCGCACACATAAAAGGGAGGGAGGCTCCCGGGTGTTGGTGATTAAAAAAACCACGGGATGGCTGGGATCCTCCGCGGTGAGGGCAGGCCGGGGATCACATCAGAGACTGGAAGGCAGATGGTCAAGGGTGCGGCGCAGGTCCATGTCGCCAGTGAAAAAGCTGCTGCCCAGGGCATGTCCTTCTGCGATAGCCTAGGAGGCCAGGCATCTGTAATTCTGTGTAATGTGCCTAATTCCCACTTGGGGTTTATTTTTATTTTTATTTCATTGATTCTTTTGGTTGTTCTCGGGGTGAACACAGGATCTTTTCTACCTCTGGGATATACTCCAAGATCTATTTCATATTTTATTTGGAAACCGGGACTCACTAAGTTTGCTGAAAGCTTCACTACATAGCTGAGGCTGGCTGTGAACCTGTGTGATCCTCCTGTCTCAGCCTCCCAAGAGCGGGGATTACAAGCGTGCACCCCCACGCTTGGCTCCACTTGGGGTTTAATCATCCGCACCTGTGTAGGGTGAGATTGCAGGAGCGACTACGAGATCTCTCAAGGGAATGACACAGTCCACGCAGGGCTTCCTGTCCCAGCATCTTAACAGGACATACCAAAGTCTGTGTGTGGTGCCCTCAGAAGACAGGGCAAACCAAAGAGGGCACTGACATTCAGGGCAGGGCCTTCATCCCAAGCCATCCTTGTTCAAACTGGGGCACACCCGTGGAAAGGGAGGGAACCCGTGGAACTGTAGCCCAAGCCTTCTCACCATGCCTTCCCTCCCAAACGCCCCTGTGAGGCAGCCCGAACTGCGCATGCGCGAACAGAGGTCTTACAGAGAAGCTAGGTTCTCCCCAAGGAGGGAGCCTGGAGAGTGCTTGAGACTCCACGACCGATGCCCCCGAGTGTTGGGGCCCACTCGGCTGGACCGAGATGGCACCCAGGCTTGTTGCCAGCGTGGACTCAAGATGGCGCCTAGGCTTGCAGCCAAGTCACAAGGCTCACGAGGCTGGCGGTGCCCTGAGCCTGCGCAGTGAACCCTATCAGGCGCCCTACGGATGATCAGTGATGCAGCGCCTCGTGCTACCACCAGCCCGCCTATGAGAGGGTTAGAAATGCGCATGCCCTAGCTGCGGGAAGCTTGGGGTTGGTGGAGTGATGAGGGAGGGGTTATGAGACTGATATATATTTGCCTGCTGTGCGCATTGAAAGGGAAGCATTAAAGAGGAAGCATCATCAACAGAGTCGGCGTTCGTTTGTTTCTTCCTTAGGCTCTGCTGGTCAGAGCCTTAGGGACGCGATACCCGAGCAAAACACAGACCTCCTTTCTTGGGCAGGTTCTGGATTCTGCACACATAAAACAAAGGGAGGCTCCCGGGCATGGGTGAATAAAAAAACCGCAGGGCAGTTAGGGATCCCCAGCGGTGAGGCCAGCCCAATGCTGACAGCAGACACTGGAGGGCAGATGGTCAGGGGGGCGGCGCAGGTCCATGTCGCCAGTGAAAAAACCAGCTGTTGCCCAGGGGTGTCCTCCTGCGTTAGCCTAGGAGGTCAGGCATCTGTGATTCTATGTAAAGTGCCTAATTCCCACTTGGGGTTTATTTTTATTTTTTTTAAATTTTATTGTTTTTTCTTTTGGTGGTACTCAGGTTGAACCCAGGGTCTTTTCTACCTCTGGGCTATACTCTCATACCTATTTTATATTTTTTTGCAAACCGGGACTCACTAAGTTGCTGAAAGCCTCATTACGTAGCTTAGGCTGGCTGGGAACCTGTGTGATCCTCCTTTCTCAGCCTCCCAAGAGCGGGGATTACAAGCTTGCGTCCCCACGCCCGGCTCCACCTGGGGTTTAATCCTCCGCATGTGTGTGTGGGTGAGGGGGTTAGAGCGACCGCGAGATCTCTTGTGGGAGTAATGCAGTCCACTCAAGGTTTCCTCCCCAGGCTTCTTAACATGGCATACCAAAGGCCATGTGTGGTGCCCTCAGAAAACAGGGCAAAACAAAGAGGGCACTGGCATTCAGGGCAGGGCCTTCATCCCAAGGCATCCTTGGTCAAACTGGGGCACCCCCGTGGACAGGGAGGGAACCCGTGGAACTGTAGCCCAAGCCTTCTGACTGAGCCTCCCCTCGCAAATGCCCCTGTGAGGCAGCCCGAACTTCGCATGCGCGAACAGCGGTCTCACAGAGAAGCTAGGTTCTTCCCAAGGAGGGAGCCAGGAGAGTGCTTGGGACTCCACGACTGATACCCCTGAGCAAAACACAGACCTCCTTGCTTGGGCAGGTTGTTGGGTCAGCACACATAAAATGGAGGGAGGCTCCTGGCAGTGGGTGAAAAAAAAAAAAAAAAAAAAAACGGGGCGGCTGGTGATCACATGCGGTGATGGCAGCCCAGTGTTCACAGCAGCAGAGACCAGAGGGCAGATGGTCAGTGGTGCAGCACGGATCCATGTTGCCAGTTAAAATAACAGCTGCTACCCAGGGCTTGTCCTCCTGCATTAGCCTAGGAGGCCAGGCATCTGTGATTCTGTGTAAAATACCTAATTCCCACTTGGGGTTTATTTTTACTTTTTTATTTTATTTTTTCTTTTGGTGGTACTCGGGTTGAATCCAGGGTCTTTTCTACCTCTGGGCTGTACTCCAAGACCTATTTTATATTTTATTTAGAAATTGGGACTAAGTTGCTGAAAGCCTCACTACGTAGCTGAGGCTGGCTGCGAACCTGTGTGATCCTCCTGTTTCAGCCTCCGAAGCGTGGGGATTACAAGCGTGTGCCCCCACACCTGGCTCCACTTAGGGTTTAATACTCCACCCCTGTCATACTTGTTGAACATTGATCAACCTGGGGCACCCCGTGGAAAGGGAGGGAAGCAAGAAACTGTAGCCCAAGCCTTCTGACCACGACTACCCTCCCAAACGCCCCGGTGAGGCAGCCCAAACTGCGTATGTGTGAACAGCGGTCTCACAGAAAAGCTAGGTTCTCCCCAAGGAGGGAGCCCAGAGAGTGCTTGGGACTCCACGACCGATGCTCCTGAGCAAAACACAGAGCTGCTTGCTTGCGCAGGGTATGGGGTCTGAGCACATAACAGGGAGGGAGGCTCCCGGGGGTGGCTGAATAAAAAACTGCTGGGTGGCTGGGGATCCCCAGTGGTGAGGGCAGGCCAGTGCTCAGTGTAACAGAGACTGGAGGGCAGATGGTCAGGGGTGCAGCGCGGGTGAATTTCGCCAGTGAAAAAACCAGCTGCTGCCCAGGGCGTGTCCTCCTGCATTAGCCTAGGAGGCCAGGCATCTGTGATTATGTGAAAAGTGCCTAATTTTCACTTGGGGTTTATTTATATTTATATTTTTTTATTTTATTTTTTCTTCTGGTGGTACTCAGGTTGAACCCAGAGTTTTTTCTACCTCTGGGCTATACTCCCAGAACTATTTTATATTTTATTTGGAAACCAGGACTCACTAAGTTGCTGAAAGCCTCACTACGCCCAGGTCCACTTGGGGTTTAGTCCTCTGCACCTGTGCGTGGATAAGGCGGCCGGAGCGACCGCGTTATCTCTTGTGGGAGTGACACAGTCCGCGCGGGGCTTCCCATCCTGGTTTCTTAACAGGGCATACCAAAGGCCATGTGTGGTGCCCTCAGAAGACAGGGCAAAAGAAAGAGGGCACTAGCATTCAGGGCAGGGCCTTCATCCCAAGGCATCCTTGGTCAACCTGAGGCACCCCCTTAGAAAGGGAGGGAACCCGTAGAACTGTAGCCCAAGCCTTCAGACTGAGCCTCCCTTCCGAAACACCCATGTGAGGCAGCCCAAACTGTGCATGCGTGAACTGCGGTATCACAGAGAAGCTAGGTTCTCCCCAAGGAGGGAGCTCGGAGAGTGCTTGGGACTCCACGCCTGATGCCCCTGAGCAAAACACAGACCTCCTTGCTTGGGCACAGTCTGGGGTCTGCGCATATAAAAGGTAGGAATGCTCCTGGGGGAGGGTGAATAAAAAAACAACGGAGGGCTGGGGATCCCCAGTGGTGAGGGCAGGCCGGCGCTCACAGCAGCAGGACTGGAGGGCAGATGGTCAGGGGTGCAGCACGTGTTCATGTCGTCAGTGAAAAAAACAGCTGCTGCCCAGGGCGTGTCCTGCTGTGTTAGCCTAGGAGGGCAGGCATCTTTGATTCTGTGTACGTGCCTAATTCCCACTTAGGGTTTATTTTTTTATTTTATTTTATTTATTCTTTTGATGGTTCTAGGGTTGAACCCAGAGTCTTTTCTACCTCTGGGCTATACTCCCAGACCTATTTTATATTTTATTTGGAAACCGGTACTCACTAAATTGCTGAAAGCCTCACTACGTAGCTGAGACTGGCTGCAAACCTGTGTGATCCTCCTTCTCTGCCTTCCAAGCACGGGGATTCCAAGCGTGCATCCACACACCCGGCTCCACTTGGGGTTTAATCCTCCACACCTGTGCGTGGGTGTGCGTGCAGGAGTGATTGTGAGATCTCTTGCGGGAATTACGCAGTCCACACGGGGCTTCCCGTCCCAGGTTCTTAACAGGGCATTCCAAAGGCTGTGTGTGGTTCCCTCAGAAGACAGGGCAAAACAAAGAGGGCACTTGCATTCAGGGCAGGGCCTCCATCCCAAGGCATCTTGGTCAACTTGGGGCACCCCCTTAGAAAGGGAGGGAACCCGTAGAACTGTAGCCCAAGCCTTCTGACTGCGCCTCCCCTCCCAAATGCCCCTGTGAGGCAGCCCGAACTGCGCATGCGCGAACAGTGGTCTCACAGAGAAGCTAGATTCTCCCCAAGGATTGAGCCCAGGGAGTGCTTGGAACTCCATGCCCAATGCCCCGAGCAAAACAAAGAGCTCCTGTCTTGGGCAGGGTCTGGGGTCTGTGCACATAAAAGGGAGGGAGGCTCCTGGGCGTGGGTGAATAAAAAACCGCGAGATGGCTGGGGATCCCCAGTGGTGAGGGCAGGCCGGCGCTCACAACAGCAGAGACTGGAGGGCAAATTGTCTGGGGTGCTGCATGGTGCTATGTCGCCAGTGAAAAAACCAGCTGCTTCCCAGGGCGTGTCCTCCTGCGTTAGCCTAGGAGGCCAGGCATCTGTGATTCTGTGTAAAGTGCCTAATTCCCACTTGGAGTTTATTTATATTTTTTTATTTTATTTTTTCTTTTGGTGGTACTCGGGTTGAACCCAGGGTCTTTTCTACCTCTGGGCTATACTCCCAGAACTATTTTATATTTTATTTGGAAACCGGGACTCACTCAGTAGCTGAAACCCTCACTACGTAGCTGAGGCTGGCTGCGAACCTGTGTGATCCTCCTGTTTCAGCCTCCCAAGTGCGGAGATTAGAAGCGTGCGCCTCCATGCCCGTCTCCACTTGGCATTTAATCCTCTGAACCTGTGCGTGGGTGAGGGGGCTGGAGCGACCTCGAGACCTCTCGCTGGAATGATGCAGTCCACTCGGGGCTTCCTGTCCCAGCTTCTTAAAAGGGCATATGAAAGGCCGTGATGGTGCCCTCAGAAGATAGGGCTAAACAAAGAGTGCATTGGCATTGAGGGCAAGGCCTTCATCCCAAGGCATCCTTGGTCAACGGAGGGCACCCCCGTGGACAGGGAGGGAACCCGTGAACTGTAGCCCAAGCCTTCTGACCGTGCCTCCCCTCCCCAAAGCCCTGTTGTGGCAGCCTGAACTGCGCATGCGCGAACAGCGGTCTCACAGAGAAGCTAGGTTCGCCCCAAGGAGGGAACCCGGAGAGTGCTTGGGACTTCACAACGGATGCCCCCGAGCAAAACACAGAGCTCCTTGCTTGGGCAGGGTCTGGGGTCTGCGCACATAAAAGGGGGGGAGGCTCCCTGAGGTGGGTGAATAAAAAAACCGCGGGGCGGCTCGGGATACCCAGAATGAGGGCAGGCCAGAGATCACAGCAGCAGGGACTGGAGGGCAGATGGTCATGGCTGTGGCGCGGGTTCATGACGCATGTGAAAAAAACAGCTGCTGCCAGGGCGTGTCCTCCTCCGTCAGCCTAAAAGGCCAGGTATCTGTGATTCTGTGTAAAGTGCCTAATTCCCACTTGGGGTTTATTTTTATTTTTTATTTTATTTTATTTTTTTGGTGGTACTTGGGTTGAACACAGGGTCTTTTCTACCTCCTGGGTGCCTGGTTGTCTAGAGTTAAGGTGCCTGGGTGCCTGGGTTCCTAGGGTTTGGGTGCATGGGTGCCTGGGTGTCTAATTTTTGGGTTCCTGTGTGCTTGGGTGCCTAGGATTAGTGTGAGTTAAACCATTGGTGCCTAGGGTTAGGGTTTCTTTGTGTCTGGGTGCCTAGAGTTAAGGTGCCTGTGTGCCGGGGGGCCAAGGCTTTGAGTGCCTGTGTGCCTGGGTACCTAGGGTTAGGGTGCCTAGGTACCTAGGTTTAGGGTACCTGGGTGCCTGGGTGCCTATATTTAGTGTGCATCGGTGCCTGGGTGCCTAGGTTTAGGGTAACAGGGTGCCTGGGTGCCTAGGGTTAGTGTGCCTGGTTGCCCTGGTGCCTACGTTTAGGGTTCCTTTGTGTCTTGGTGCCTAGGGTTAGGGTGCCTGGGTGCCTAGGGTTAGGGTGCCTGAGAGCTTGGATGCCTAGGTTTAAGGTGCCTGGGTGCCTAAAGTTAGGGTGCCTGAGTGCCTTTAGGGTGCCTCAGTACCTAGGTTTAGGGCACCTGGTTGCATGGGTGCCTAGGGTTAGGGTGCCTGGGAGCCTGGGTGCCTAGGGTTACGGTGCCTGGGTGACTGGGTGCCTAGGGTTAGCTTGCCTGGGAGCTTGGCTGCCTAGGTTTAGTGTGCCTGGATGCCTAGGTTTCTAGGTTTAGGGTTCCTGGGTGCCATGGTGCCTAGGGTTAGGGTAACTTGGTGCCTGGGTGTCTAATTTTAGGGTCCTTGGGTGCCTGGTTTCCTAGGGTTAGTATGACATGGTGCCTGGGTGCCTATGTTTAGGGAACCTGGGTGCCAGGGTTCCTATAATTGGGGTGCATGTGTACCTGGGTGCCTATGCTTAGGGTGACAGAGTGCCTGGGTGCCTAGGGAAGGGTGCCTGAGTGCCCTGGTGCGTAGGGTTAGGGTTTCTGTGTTCCTGGGTGCCTAGGGTTAGGGTGCCTGGGTGCCAGGGAGCTTGGATGCCTAGGGTTGGGGTGATTGGGTACATAGGGTTATGGTGCCTGTGTGCCAAGGGGTATGTTGCCTGGGTGCCTAGGCCCCTAGGATTAGGGTGCATGGGAGCCTGGGTGCCTACAATTAGAGTGCCTGGAAGCTTGAGTGCCTAGGGTTAGGGTGATTGGGTGCCTCGTGTTAGGGTGCCTGGGAGTCTGGGTGCCTCGTGTTAGTGTTCCTGGGTGCATAGGTTTAGGTGCCTTGGAGCTTGGTTGCCTAGGGTTAGGGTACCTGGCTACCTACGTTTAGGTTTTCTGGGTGCCTGGTTGCCTCTGGATAGGGTGCCTGGGTGCCTGGGAATATAGGGTGCCTAGAGTTAGAGTGCCTGGCAGCTTGGGTGCCTAGGGTTACGGTGCCTGAGTGCCTATGATTAAGGTGTCTGGGTGCCTCTGGATAGGGTGCCTGGGTGCCTTGGTGCCTAGAGTTAGGGTGCCTGGGTGCCTTGGTGCCTAGTGTTAGGATGCCTGGGTACCTAGGGTTAAGGTGCCTGGTGCCTGTGTGCCTAGTGTTAGGGGTCTAGGTGCCTGGGTGCCTGGGTACCTGGGTGCCTAGGGTTAGGTTACCCGGGTGCCTGGGTACCTAGTATTAGTATGTCTGGGTGCCTGGGTGCCTAATTTTAGGGTGCCTTGGTGCCTGGATGAGTAGGTTTAGTGTGCCTTGGTGCTTGGTTGCCTAGGGTTAGGGTTCCTGGGGGCCTGGGGCCTAGTGTTATGGTGCCTGGAAGACTGGGTTCCTAGGGTTAGGGTGCCTGGGTGCCTGGTTGCCTAGGGTTAGGGTGCCTCTGTGCCTGGGTACCTAAGGATAAGATGCCTGGGTGCCTGAGTGCCTAGGTTTGGGGTGCCTCGGTTCCTGGGTGCCTAAAGATAGGGTTCCTGGGTGCCTGGGTACTTAGGATTAGGGTACTGAGTGCCTGGGTGCCTGGGTGCCTAGGTGCATAGGTTTAGGGTGCTTGAGTGCCTGGGTGCCTAGGGTTATGGTGCCTGGGAGCCTGGGTGCCTAGGGTTAGGGTGCCTGGGAGCCTGGGTGCCTAGTGTTATGGTTCCTCTGTGCCTAGGTGCCTAGAGTTAGGGTGCCTGGGAGCCTAAGGTGAGGGTGCCTGGAAGCCGGGGTGCCTAGGTTTAGGTTGCCTGGGTTCCTGGGTGCCTAGTTTTAGGGTGCCTTGGTACCTAGGTTTACGGTGCCTGAGTGCCTGGGTGCCTAGGAAAGGGTGCCTGGGTGCCTAGGTTTAGGGTGCCTGTGTGCCTGGGTACCTAAGGATTGGATGCCTTGGTGCCTAGGTTTTGGGTGCCTGGAGCCTACATTCCTAGATTTAGGGTGCCTGGATGCCTGGGTATATAGGGTTAGGGTGCTGGGTGCCTGGGTGCCTAGGGTAGGGTGCCTGGGTGCATGAATGCCTAGGGTTAGGGTGCTTGGTGCCTTGGTGCCTAGGGTTAGGGTGCCTGTGTGCCTAGGGTTTGGTTGCCCGGGTGCCTGGGTTTAGGGTGCCTAGGTGCCTGGGTGAATAGGTTTAGGGTCACTGTGTGCCTGGGTGCCTAGGGTTTGGGTGCCTGTGTGCCTGGGTGCCTAAAGTTAGGTACCTGAGTGCCTGGGTGCCAAGTTTTTGGGTGCCTGGGTGCGTGGTTTTCTAGTGTTAGCGTGCTTGAAAGCCTGGGTGCCTGTGTGAGTATGCTTTGGGTGCCTGTGTGCCTGGGTGCCTAGGGTTAGGGTGCCTGGTTGCCTAGGTTTATGGTACCTTGGTGCCTGGGTGCCTA
Source organism: Muscardinus avellanarius (assembly GCF_963383645.1). Taxonomy (NCBI): domain Eukaryota; kingdom Metazoa; phylum Chordata; class Mammalia; order Rodentia; family Gliridae; genus Muscardinus; species Muscardinus avellanarius. The sequence goes on from NC_137792.1 coordinate 77,910,914, forward strand.
ATATTAGTGTGCATCAATGCCTGGGTACCTAGAATTAGGGTCTCTGGGTGCCTGGGTGCATAGTGTTAGGGTGTCTGGGTGCCATGGTGCCTATGGTTAGGGTACCTTGTGGCCTGGGTGCCTAGGGTTAGGGTGCCTGGGTGTCTAGGTGCATGGGGTTAGGGTTCCTGGGTGCCTGGGTACCTAGGGTTATGGTGCCTGCATGCCTGTGTGCCTAGGTTTAGGGTGCCTGGGAGCCTGAGTGCCTCAGGTTAGGGTGCCTGGGAGCCTGAGTGCCTAGGGTTAGGGTTCTGGGGGCCTAGCTGCATAGAGTTAGGGTGCCTGGGTGCCTGGGTGCCTAGGGATTTGGTGCCTGGGTGCCTAGGATTATGGAGCCTGTGTGCCTGGGTGCCTAATTTAGGGGTGCCTGGATGACTGGGTGCCAAGGGTTAGGGTGCCTATGTGCCTGGGTTTCTAGATTTAGGGTGCTTAGGTGCCTAGGGTTAGGGTGCCTGGGTGCCATGGTGCCTAGGGTTAGGGTATCTTGGTGCCTGGGTGCCTAATTATAGGGTGTTTATGTGTCTGGGTTCCTAGGATTAGTGGGACATGGTGCATGGGTGCCTAGGTTTAGGGTACCTGGGTGCCTGGGTGCCTATGATTAGGGTGCATGGGTACCTGGGTTCCTATTTTTTTGGGGTGACAGAGTGCCTGGGTGCCTAGGGAAGGGTGCCTGAGTGCCCTGGTGCCTAGGGTTAGTGTTTCTGTGTGTCTGAGTGTCTAGGGTTAGAGTTCCTGGGTGCCTGTGTGCCTAGGTTTAGGGTGCATGGGAGCATGAGTGCCTATCTATAGTTAGGGTGCCAGGGAGCTTGGTTGCCTAGAGTTAGGATCGATTGGGTGCCTAGGGTTAGGGTGCCTGTGTGCCTGTGTGCCTAGGGTTAGGGTGCATGGGAGCCTGGGTACCTAGGTTTATGGTGCCTGAGAGCTTGGGTGCCTAGGTTTAAAGTGATTGGATGCCTAGAGTTAGGGTACCTGGGTGCCTGGGTGCCTCGTGTTAGGGTATCTGGGTGCCTCGTGTTAGGTACCTGGGAGCTTGGGAGCCTAGGGTTAGGGTGCCTGGGTGCCTATGTTTAGGGTGCCTGGGTGTCTCTGGATAGGGTGCCTGGGAGCATAGGGTTAGGGTGCCTGGGTGCCTTGGTGCCTAGAGTTAGGGTGCCTGGGTGCCTAGGGTTAGGTGCTTGGCAGCTTGGGTGTCTAGGGTTAGGGTGCCTGAGTGCCTATGGTTAAGGTGCCTGGGTGCCTCTGGAAAGGGTGCCTGGGTGCCTAGAGTTAGGGTTCCTGGGTGCCTATGGTTAAGGTGCCTGGGTGCCTCTGGAAAGGGTGCCTGGGTGCCTTGGTGCCTAGAGTTAGGGTTCCTGGGTGCCTTGGTGCCTAGGGTTAGGGTGCCTGGGTACACAGGGTTAAGGTGCCTGGTTCCTGTGTGCCTAGGGTTAGGGTGCCTGGGTGCCTGGGTGTGTAGGGTTAGGGTTCCTGGGGTTCTAGTTGCGTGGGGTTAGGGTGCTTAGGTTCCTAGGGTTAGGGTACCTAAATGCCTGGGTGCCTAGGTGTCTGGGGGACTGGGGGACTGGGTGCCTAGGTTTAAGGTACCAGGGTGCCTGGGTGCCTAGGGCTAGTATGTCTGGGTGCCTTGGTGCCTTATTTTAGGGTTCCTGGTTTGCCTAAGGTTAGGTTGCCTGGGTGAGTAGGTTTAGTGTGCCTTGGTGCTTGGTTGCCTAGGGTTAGGGTTCCTGGGGGCCTGGGGCCTAGAGTTACGGTGCCTGGATGCCTGGGTGCCTAGGGTTAGGGTGCCTGGGTGTGTAGGGTTAGGGTTCCTGGGGGTATAGTTGTGTGGGGTTAGGGTACCTGGCTGCCTGGGTACCTAAGAATAGGATGCCTGGGTGCCTAGGTTTTGGGTGCATCGGTTTCTGGGTGCCTTAAGTTAGGGTACCTGGTTGCCTGGGTACCAAGGAATAGGGTGACTGAGTGCCTGGGTGCCTAGGGAAGGTGGCCTGGGTGTCTGGGTGCCTAGGGTTATGGTGCCTGGGTGCCTAGGTGTATAGGTTTAGGGTGCCTGGGTTCCTGGGTACCTAAGGTTATGGTGCCTGGGTGCCTAGGGTTAGGGTGCCTGGGAGCCTGGGTGCCTAGGGTTAGGATTCCTCTGGGCCTGGGTGCCTAGAGTTGGGGTGCCTTGGTGCCTAAGTTTAGGGTTCCTGGGAGCTGGGGTGCCTAGGTTTAGGTTTCCTGGGTTCCAGGGTGCCTAGAGATAGGGTGCCTGGGTGCCTAGGGTTATGGTGCCTGTGTGCCTGGGTACCTAAGAATCAGAATCCTGGGTCCCTAGGTTTTGGGTGCCTGGGTCCCGGAGTGCCTAGAGTTAGGGTGTCTGGGTACCAAGTTTTTGGGTGCCTGTGTGCGTGGTTGCCTAGTGTTAGGGTGCTTGAAAGCCTGGGTGCCTGGGTTAGGGTACCTGGGTGCCTGTGTGCCTGGGTGCCTAGGGTTAGGGTGCCTGGTTGCCTAGGGTTATGGTACCTTGGTGCCTGGGTGCCTAATGTTAGTATGTATCGGTCCCTGGGTACCTAGAATTAGGGTCTCTGGGTGCCTGGGTGCAAAGTGTTAGGGTGCCTGTATGCCATGGTGCCTATGGTTAGGGTGCCTTGGTGCCTGGGTGCCTAGGGTTAGGGTTCCTGGGTGCCTAGGTTTAGGGTGCCTGGGGGGCTAGGTGCATAGGTTTAGGGTGCCTGGGTGCAGAGGGTTATGGTGCTTGGGTGCCTGGGTGTCTAGGGTTAGGATGCCTGGGAGCCTGGGTGCCTAGGGTTATGGTTCCTTCATGCCTGGGTGCCTAATTTTTGGGTTCCTGTGTTCCTAGGTGCCTAGGATTAGGGTGCTTGAGTGCCTAGGTGCCTAGGGTTAGGGTTCCTTTGTGCCTGTGTGCCTAGAGTCAGGGTGCCTGTGTGCCTGAGGGCCTAGGCTTTGAGTTCATGTGTGCCTGGGTGCCTAGGGTTAGGCTGCCTGGGTGCATAGGTTTAGGGGGTGCATAGTTTTAGGGTACCTGGGAGCCTGGATGCCTATGTTTAGTTTGCATCGGTGCCTGGTTGCCTAGGTTTAGGGTGACAGGGTGCCTGGCTGCCTAGGGTTAGTGTGCCTGGGTGCCCTGATGCCTATGGTTAGGGTGCCAGGGTGCCTTAGTGCCTTGGGGTAGGGTGCCTGGGTGCCTGGGTGTGTAGGGTTAGGGTTCCTGGGGGTCTAGTTGCATGGGGTTAGGGTGCCTGGGTGCCTAGGTTCCAAGGTTAGGGTACCTAAATGCCTGGGTACCTAAAGTTAGGGTTCCTGGGAGCCTGGTTTCCTAGGGTTAGGGTTCTTGGGAGCTTTGGTGCCTAGGGTTAGGGTGCCTAGGTGCCTAAACTTAGGGTGCCTGTGTGCCTTAGTGCCTAGGGTTAGGGTGCCTGGGTATGTATGTTTAGGGTGCCTGTTTTCATGGGTTCCTAGGGTTAGGGTGCCTGGGTGCCTGGGTGCCTAGGGTTATGGAGCCTGGGTGCCTGGGTAGCTAATTTAGGGGTGCCTGGTTGCCTGGGTGCCGAGGGTTAGGGTGCCTGGGTGCCTAGGGTTAGGTTGCCTGGGAGCGTGGGTGCCTAAGTTTAGGGTGGCTGGGTGCCAGGGTTTCTAGTTTTAGGGTTCCTGGGTGCTTGGGTGTGTAGGGTTAGGGTGCCTATGTGCCTGGGTACCTAAGGATCGGATGCCTGGGTGCCTAGGTTTTGGGTGCCTGGGTGCCTGGGTGCCTAGAGTTAGGGTGTCTTGGTACCTAGGGTTAGGGTGCCTGGTGCCTTGGTGCCTAGGGTTAGGGTGCCTGTGTCCCTGGGTTAGGTTGCCCAGGTGCCTAGGGTTAGGGTGCCTGGGTGTCTAGGGTTTGGGGGCCTGGGGGCCTCGGTGCCTAGGTTTAGGGTCCCTGGGTGCCTGGGTGCCTAGGGTTTGGGTGCCTGTTATCCTGGGTGCCTAGAGTTAGGGTGCCTGGGTGCCTGGGTACCAAGTTTTTGGGTGGCTGGGTGCGTGGTTGCCTAGTGTTAGGGTGCTTGAAAGCCTGGGTGCTTGGGTGGCAAGGGTTAGGATGCCTGGGTGCCTGGGTGCCTAGGTTTAGGGGTCCTGGGAGCTTGGGTGCCTAGGGTTAGGGTGATTGGATGCCTAGAGTTTGCGTTCCTGGGTGCCTGGGTGCCTGGGTGCCTTGTGTTACGGTGCCTGGGTGCCTAGGGTTAGGTGCCTGGAAGCATGGGTGCCTAGGGTTTGCTTGCCTGGGTGCCTATGTTTAGGGTGCCTGGGTGCCTCTGGATAGGGTGCCTGGGTGCCTAGGAGCATAGGGTTGGGGTGCCTGGGTGCCTTGGTGCCTAGGGCTAGGTGCCTGGCAGTTTGGGTGCCTAGGGTTAGGGTGCCTGAGTGCCTATGGTTAAGGCACCCTAACCCTAGGCACCCAGGAACCCTAACAATAGGCACCCAAGTTCCCAGGCACCCTAACCCTAGGCAACCAGGCTCCCAGACACCCTAACCCTAGGCACCCAGGCATCCAGGCATCCTAACCGTAGGCACCAGGGCACCCAGGACCATTAACCCTAGGCACCCAAGCACCCTGTTACCCTAAACCTAGGCACCCAGGCACCGATGCACACTAAAGATAGGCACCCAGGCGCCCAGGTACCCTAAACCTAGGCACCCAGGCACACAGGCACCCAAAACCTAGGCCTCCAGGCACCCAGGGACCCTAACTCTAGGCACCCAGACACACAGGAACCCTTGGCACCCATGGCCCAGGCACCCTAAACCTAGGCACACAGGCACCATAACCCCAGGCAACCAGGCACCCAGGCATCAAAAACCTAGGCACCCAACCCCCCAGGCACCCTAACCGTAGGCACCCAGGCATCCAGGCACCGTAACCCTAGGCCCCAGGCCCCCAGGAACGCTAAACCTAGGCAACAAAGCACTCAGGCACACTAACCCTAGGGATCCAGGTACCCAGGAACCCTAAAATTAGGCACCCAAGCACCCAGGCATACTAAACCTAGGCACCCAGGCACCCAGGCACATATGCACCCTAACCCTAGGCACACAGCAACTAGGCAACTTAACCCTAGGTGCCCAAACACCCTAACCCTAGGCACCATGGCACCCAGGCACCCTAGCCCTAGGCACCCAGGCACCCAGCACCCTAAACCTAGAAACCCAAGCACTCAGACACCCTAACCCTAGGCACCAAGGCTCCCAGTCACCATAAACCTAGGCACTCAGGCACACAAACCCTAACCCTAGGCACCAGGGCACTCAGGCACCATCCCCTAGGCACCCAGGCACTCTGTAATCCTAAACCTAAGCACCCAGATACCCATGCACTCTAATCATAGGCACCCACACCCAGGTATCCTAAACCTAGGCATCCAGGCACCATGTCACACTAACCCTAGAACCCAGCCACCCAAGCACCCTATAATTAGGCACCCAGGCACCAAGTTACCCTAACCCTAGGCACCCAGGCACCCAGGCACCCTAAACCTAGGCACCCAAGCACCTAGGCACCCTAACCCTAGGCTCCCAGGCACCCTAACTCTAGGCACCCAGGCACCCTAACCCTCGTCAACCAGGAACCCAGGCACACTAAACCTAGTCACCCAGGCACCCTAACCCTCGGCACCCAAGAACCTAGACACCCCTAACTAAGGCAAACAGGCACCCAGGCTCCTTAGCCCTAGGCACCCAGGCACCCAGGAACCCTAACCCTAGGCACCCATGCAACCAGGCACTCTAAACCTAGGTACCCAGGAACCCTAACCCTAGGCACTAAGGCACCCAGGCTCCCTAAACCTAGGCACCCAGGAAATCTAATCCTAGATACCCAAGCTCCCAGGCACCCTAACCCTAGGCAACCAGGCTCTCAGGTACCCTAACTTTAAGCACCCAGGCATCCAGGTACCCTAACCCTAGGTACCTAGGCACCCAGGCACCCTAACACCACACACCAAGGCCCCCAGGAACCCTAACCCTAGACACACAGGCACTCTAACCCTAGACACCAAGGCACCCAGGCACCCTAACCGTAGGCACCCAGACACCAATGCACCCTAATCATAGGCACCCAGGTACCCTAAACCTAGGCACCGAGGCATTCAGGCACCCAAAGCCTAGGCACCCAGGCACCCTAACTCTAGGCATTCAGGCACACAGAAACCCTAAACCCCACACCTAGGCCCCCAGGCACCCTTACCCTAGATACCCAGGTACCCAGTCACCCTAAATCTAGGCATCAAGGCACCCAGGCACCCTAACTGTAGGCACCAGGGCACCCAGGCACACTAACCCTAGGCAGCCAGGTACCCTGCCACCCTAACCCTGGGCACCCAGCCACCCATGCACCCTAATCATAGGCATCCAAGCACCCAGGAACCCTAAACCTAGGCACACAGGCACACAGGCACCCAAAGCCTAGGCACCCAGGCACCCTGGTACTCTATCCCTAGGCACCCAGGCACCCTAATTCTAGGCACCTAAGAATCCAGGCTCCCTAACTCTAGGCACTCAGGCACTCAGGCACCTAACACATGGTAACCAGGCACCCAGGCACTCTAACGCTAGGCACCCAGACACACAGGAAGCCTAATTCTAGGCACCCACGCTTCCAGGAACCCTAATCCTAGGCACCCAGGCACCCATGCACCCTAAACCTAGGCACCCAGGCACCCTAACCCTAGGCACATGGGCACCATGTCACCCTAAACCTAGGCATCAAGGCACCCATGCTCCCTAAACTTAGGAACCAGGGAACCCAGGTACCATAAACCTAGGCACCCAGGCACCCTAACCCTAGGCAACCAGAAACAAGGGCACCCAAAGCCTTGGCACCCAGGCACCCAGGTACCCTAATTCTAGGAAACCAGGCACTCAGACACCCTAGGCCTAGGCACCCAGGCACCAAGGTACCCTAATCCTAGGCACCCAGGCACCCATGCACCCTAAACCTAGGCACCCAGGCACCCATGCTCCCTAACCTTAGGCACCCAGGAACTCAGGTACCATAACCCTAGATACCCAAGCATCCTAACCCTAGGCACCCAGGCACACAGGCACCAAAAACCTTGGCACCCAGGCACCCAGGTACCCTAACACTAGGCACCCAGGCACTCAAGCACCCTAATCCTAGGAAACCAGGCACACAGGAACCAAAAAATTAGGCACCCAGGTACCCTAACTCTAGGTACCCAGGCACCAAGGAACCATAACCCTAGGCTCCCAGACACCCTAACCCTAAGCAACCAGGCTCCCAGGCACCCTAACCCTAGGTACCCAGGCATCCAGGCACCATAACCCTCTGCACCCAGGCACCCAGGCACCCTAACCCTAGGTACCCAGGCATCAAGGCACCCTAACCGTAGGCACCATGGCATACAGGCACCCTAACACTATGCACCCAGGCACCCAAGGACCCTAATTCTAGGTACCCAGGCACCGATGAACACTAACATTAGGCACCCAGGCACAAAGGTACCATAACCCTAGGCAACCAGGCACACAGGCACCCAGGTAACCTAACCCAGGCACCCAGGCTTTCAAGCACCCTAACACTAGGCAACCACGTATTCAGGCACCCCAAAACGTGGCACCCAGGTACCCAGGCACTCTAACTCTAGGCACACAGGCACACAGTCACCCAAACCCTAAGCACCCAGGCACCCAGGGACCCTAAACCTAGTCACCCAGGCACCCAGCCACCCTAATCCTAGGCACATAGGAACCCTAAACCTATGTACCGAGAACCCCCAGGCCCTCAAAACCTAGGCTCCCAGGCACCCTAACCCTAGGCACCCAGGCTCCCAGGCTCCCTAACCCTAGGCACGCAGGCACCCAGGCACCATAAGCAGCCAGGCACCCTAAACCTTTGCACCTAGGCCCCCAAGCACCCTTACCCTAGGCACCCAGGACCCCGGCAAAATTCCCTAAGCACCCAAGCACTCTGTCACCCTAATCCTATGTACCCAGGCACCCAGCAAAATAACTTTAGGCACCCAGGAACTGAGGAAACCAAAACCTAGGCACTCAGGCATCCAGGCATCCTATCCTTAGGTACCCAGGCACACAGACACCCTAACGCTAGGCACCCAGGTACCCTAACCCTAGGCACCCAGGCACACAGGCACCCTAACCCTAGGCCCCCAGGCATCCAGGCACCCTAACCCTAGGCCCCCAGGAACCCTAACCCTAGGCAACCAAGCACCCAGGCACACTAAAACTAGTCACCCAGGCACCTTAACCCTAGGCACCCAGGCACCTTAAAATTAGGCACCCAGGAACCTGTACATACTAACCCTAGGCACCCAGGCACCCTGGTACCCAATCCCTAGGCACCCAGGCACCTAGGCACCCTAACACTAGGCACACAGGAAACCAGGCACCTTAACCCTAGGTACCCAGGCACCCTAACCCTAGGAACCAAGGCACCCAGGCCCCCTAACTCTAGGCACCAAGGCACCCAGGCACCCAGGCACCCAAACCCTATGCTCCCAGGCACAAAGGCACCCTATCCAGAGGCACCCAGGCACCTTAACCATAGGCATTCAGGCACCCTAACCCTAGGCACCCAAGCTGCCAGGCACCTAACCCTAGGCACCCAGGCACCCTAACTCTAGGCACCAAGGCATCCAGGCATCCTAACCCTATGCTCCCAGGCACCCAGGCACCCTATCCAGAGGCACCCAGGCACCCTAACCCTCGGCGCCCAAGCTCCCAGGCACCTAACCCTAGGCACCTAGGCTCCCATGCACCCTAAACCTAGGCACCCAGGCACACTAACCCTAGGCACAGTAACGCTAGGCACCCAATAATCCTAACCCTGGTCACCCAAGCTCTCATGCACCCTAACTCTAGTCACCCATGCTCCCATGCACCCTAATCCTAGGCATCCAGGCACCCAGGCACCCTAACCCTAGGCACCCAGGCACTCTGTCACCCTAAATCTAAGCACCCAGGTACACATGCACCCTAATCATAGGCACCCAGGTACCTTAAACATAGGTACCCAGGCACCATGTCACACTAACCCTAGGAACCCATCCACACAAGCACCCTATAATTAAGCACCCAGGCACCAAGGTACCCTAACCCTAGGCACCAGAGCAACCTAACCCTAGGCACAGAGGCACCCTAACCCTAGGCACCAAGGCACCAGGCACCCTAAACCTAGGAACCCAGCACCCAAGCACCCAGGCACCCTAAGCCTAGGCTCCCAGGCACCCTAACTCTAGGCACGCAGCCACCCAGGCACCCTAACCCTCGGCAACCAGGCATCCAGGCACACTAAAACTAGTCACCCAGGCACCCTAACCCTAGGCACAGAGGCACCCAGGTGCCCCTAAGTTAGGCAACCAGGCACCCAGGCTCCATAACCCTAGGTACCCAGGCACCATAACCTTAGGCACCCAAGCAACCAGGCACTCTAAATCTAGGTACACAGGCACCCTAACCCTAGGCACTAAGGCACCTAGGTACCCTAACCCTAGGCACCCAGGAACCTAACACTAGGCCACAAAGCTCACAGGCACCCTCACCCTAGGCAACCAGGCTCCCAGGAACCCTAACTTTAGGCACCCAGGCATTTAGGTACCCTAACCCTGGGCACCCAGGCACCCATGCACCCTAAACCTAGGCACCCAGGCACCCTAACCCTAGGCACATGGGCACCATGTCACCCTAAACCTAGGCACCAAGGCACCCATGCTCCCTAAATTTAGGAACCAAGGAACCCAGGTACCATAGGCACCCAGGCACCCTAACCTGAGGCAACCAGGCACACAGGCACCCAAAGCTTTGGCACCCAGGTACCTTAATCCTAGGCACCCAGGGACCCAGACACCCTAAGCCTAGGCACCCAGGCACCAAGGTACCCTAAACCTAGGCACCCAGGCACCCATGCACCCTAAACCTAGGCACCCAGGCACCCTAGCCATAGGCACATGGGCAGCATGTCACCCTAAACTTAGGCACCCAGGCACCCATGCTCCCTAACCTTAGGTACTCAGGAACTCAGATACCATAACCCTAGACACCAAAGCACCCTAACCCTAGGCACCCAGGCACACAGGCAACCAAAGTATAGACACAGGCATCCAGGTTACCTAACCCAGGCACCCAGGCTTTCAAGCACCCTAACACTAGGCAACCACGTACACAGGCACCCCCAAAACATGGCACCCAGGCACCCTAACTCTAGGCACACAGGCACCCAGGAACCCAAACCTTAGGCACCCAGGGACCCAGGGACCCTAAAACTAGGCACCCAGGCACCCAGCCACCCTAATTCTAGGCACCCAGGCACCCTAAACCTAGGCACCAGGGCAACCCTACCCTAGGCACACAGACACCCTAACCCTAGGCACCAAGGCACCAGGCACCCTACTTTAGGTACCCAGCTACTCAGGCACCCTAAACCTAGGTACCCGTGCACCCAGGCACCCTGACCCTAGGCACACAGGCACCCAGGCACCCAAAACCAAGGCATCCAGGCATCTGATCCTTAGGTACCCAGGCACAGAGGCACCCTCACCCTAGGCACCCAGGCACCTTTTTCTAGGCATGCAGGCACTCAGGAAACCTAACCCTAGGCACCAAGGCACCAGGCACCCTAAACCTAGGTACCCAGGCACCGAAAGCCTAGGCACCCAGGCCCCCGGGCACCCTAACCCTAGGCACCCAGGCACTCACGCACCCTAACTATAGGTACCCAGGCACCCTAAATCTAGGCACCCAGGAACCCAGGCCACCTAAACCTAGGCACCCCGGTTCCCTGGCACCATAACCTTAGGCACCTAGGTTCCCTAACTCTAGGCAGCCAGGAACAGAGGTACCCTAACCCTAAGCACCCAGGTCTGGCAGACTGGCTCAATCAGAATGGCCATGGAGTCTGCTCGAGATCAATTTATCTCAGAAAGATGGGCAAGGATTCGGGTGCCGTTCTGCAGCCACCTATCTGCAGCGATTCTTTCCCTTCTGTGAAATAAATTCCTTTAAGTTCCTATTCACGGCTCTTCGGGAAAGAATCTGACATGGACAAAAGCCTCTTGAGCAATTGACACTTTATTACAAGAACCCAGAAAATTTATATCCTTCACCAGTGAGATTAATAGTAGAAAAAAGAAAGGAGTGCAATCACTGCAAAACAATAGTGAATGACATGTAAACAAACAAACAAACAAACAAACAAACAAAAAAACCCAAAAAACTAGTCCAGCATTCAAAAGATTAGCTCCGGATCTTCTCCGGATCTTGCGGCAGATCCAGCTGCCCTTGCAGACAGGCAGCTTCAAAGGGCAAATTCCAGAAGACACAGGCACGCCCAGGGCTTGGAGAATAGGCCTCTCATGGAATCTTCTTTAACATTTTTGGAACTTTCCATCTCTAGAGATATGGCGATCCAGGGGGATGCGATGGAAGTCTCCCAGGTGTCGTCCGCATTGCATTCAAAGTCTGAAATCTTAAGCAAGCTCACAACACAGTTTGGCAGATAACCACCAAAAAAATAACATGAAGTTTTTAGATTTAGTTGTCAAATGTACTTCCCTAGCTGCAGAGTACTTTTCCTCAAACAATAGGCTTATTAGAAGCCTATTCATCTTATAAATAATCCATATTCCTATCACAGATACTTTGCAATATCCTTTTCTTTTGGCTGGGCGTGGTGGTGCACGCTTGTAATCCCCGCGCTTGGGAGGCAGAGACAGGAGAATCGCGCAGGTTCGAAGCCAGCCACGCGCGCTGGCTTAGGAGACCCTGTTTCCAAATAAAAATGTAAAAATAGGTCTGGGAGTGTAGCCCAGAAGTAGAAGGGCTTCCAGGAACCCCAGTACCACCAAAAAAAAATCCTTTTCTTTTCTGATTACCCTGATTCTCTCTTTCCCATTTGGGACAATCTTAGGATAAGCTCTTCTTCATATAAAAATCCTTTCTTACTCTCACCAGCCTAACCCCTCAGCAAATTCTGGACCCGACCTCGGAGGCCCCAGCACAAGCCTTGCCTCATGGCAGGCTCCAATGCCGGCCTCGATGGCCCCAGCATTGGTCTAACCCCTCGGCAGGTTCCAATCCCGGCCACGGAGGCCTCAGTAGTGGCCTTGCCTCACAGCAAGCTCCGATGTCGGCCACTGGCCCCGGCGCCCGCCTAACCCCTCAGCAGGTTCCGATCACTGTCTCTGTGGTTATTATTTCAAAGGTTCCAGGTGTAATGTATCAGATCTCTGCCTCCCCTGAGTATTGGTCACTGGCATTGCCACTGCCTCCACCGTTTCAAATCCTTCCCAGGCTCTTTTTTCACTCTGAATGTTGTCCAGTGTTCCTAAGCATGCGTGATGGTAGCATTCGACATTTGGTGTAATTTCTCCAAAAAAATAAAGTTGGTAAGATCCGGTTTCTGCTTCTCCTGAATACAAGTCTCCACCACCATCGCGGAGAAATCTTTCACCACCGCATTTCTCCTTGGTCTCCGCTAAACTCTCTCCTTACACGTGATGTCTGAGATTCTTAACAATATAGAGAAATAGCAGTCCTCTTTCATGGCAAATTTTTCCATAAGTTCCAGTGGATTTAGATAAGTTTTGTCTGCATCTCCAGTGTCCTGGCATCCATAACGGCTTTCTTACCTCCTCTCCGATATTTTTCTTTATCTTTTTCTGTTCTGGGCCCGGTTTCTCCAGGGGTCTTGCGTGCTACTCGCAGTTTGGCCGGGGCCCAGGGTCCCACGACCTGGGCCCCGGCTGGTGTGCGCCGCATGCGACCCCCGTCCAGAACCCAGCATCTTACTGGGCCCGGTTTCTCCAGGGGTCTGGCGTGCTAAGCGCATTTCGGCCCGGGGCCCAGGGTCCCACGACCTGGGCCCCGGTTGGTGTGTGCCGCGCACGACCCCCACCCAGAACCCAGCATCTTACTGGGCCCGGTTTCTCCAGGGGTCTGGCGTGCTACTCGCAGTTCGGCTGGGGCCCAGAGTCCCGCGACCCAGGCCCCATCTGGCGTGCCCCGCGTGCGACCCCTGCTCAGAACCCAGCGTCTTACTAGGCCCGGTTTCTCCAGGGGTCTGGCGTGCTACTCGCAGTTCGGCCTGGGGCCCAGAGTCCCACGACCCGGGCCCCAGCTGGCGTGCCCCCCGCGCGACCCCCGCACAGAACCCAGCGTTTTACTGGGCCTGGTTTCTCCAGGGGTCTGGCGTGCTACACGCTCATCAGTACATTTAAACTGATAGGCACAAGTTCTAAGAAATCACGCTGTGGCTGAGAGTTGGCCACTGTGGCACACCTGCACAGCCCATGCAGGCTTTGAGTGGAGCCTTAAGTAGGCTGGGTCTGGGGTGTTGTATGATAAGAGGCCACTGAAGAACTGGGAGGAGATGGAGAGCTGGATGGAGACTCTATGACTGAGCCCTGTTTCTGGCATGAGAAAGTGCATCCTATGTTACAGTGCATGCCAAGGCAACATAAAATTACAACAATTCACGAAAGGTATGGAGGTAGGTCTTACAACTTCTGTAATTTAAAATTATTGACACATGTAGATGATATATATATATATATATATATATATATATAGAGAGAGAGAGAGAGAGAGAGAGAGAGTTTATTGTACTGGGGATTGGCCCAGGGGCACTCTATCTCTCAGGTACACCCCAGCCCCAGTTTATCTTTTGTTTTGAAATAGGGTCTTACTAAGTTGAGAAGGGCTTCAGTAAATTGATGGGCTGGCCTCGAACCTGCGTACCTCCTGTCTCAGCCTCCCAAGTACTGGGATGACAAGTGTGCACCACAATGCATGTCTTGACATATTTATAAAGGAAATAAAACTGAGTTCTGCTGGTGAAAGTCAGAGGCACTGCTGATATTATAGGTATTTGCCCTCTACTTATAATTGAAGAAAACACTGCATTTCATTCATAAGGGAGGGATGATGTAATGTTTCCCATTTATGTTCATGGACCATTTTCCCAAGTAACTGTTGGCCCTTCGGTAAGGCACTGCTGCTCCAGGGCCGTCTCACTGAAGGCAGAAGAGCCCTTTGCTAGTGGATCTGTCCTCTGAGACTTGCTGCATTGGCTCTCTGCCAACCTGCTGGCCTCTCCTGGCCCATTCCTCTGGAGAGCGCTTCAACTCCCTGCTTGGACACCTGTGTGTGTCTTCCTTCCTTCCTTTTTTTAGGTACTGTGGAGGGAACCCAGGGGCTACACCCCCAGCCTGATTTTTTATTCTTTATTTAAAAACAGGGTCTCTCTAAGTTGCTGAGGCTGGCCTCAAACCCATGAACCTCCACGCCTGGCTTCTGGATGCCTCTATACCATGAAAGCATGTCTGGTACCAGGCACTGCTGACCTGTGGAGGAATTGGCCTCCTGTGTCTGGGAAAGAAAAGGACTTGGTGGAATCTGCTGCTGGGAATGGATGGGTGTCATCTCTGATTCTTGGAACTGCTTGGAGGGTTTATGTGTCTATATACCTTTTTTTCTCCTCCTCCAGGGTAATCTGGCCTGATTTTTCCTATCTCGGGTGGATGCCTTGAGTCCCCAGTTCCAGCAGGTAAAAGGAAGGGGGAGAGGTGCAGAGGCCAGAGATCCAAGCATGGAGCATCTCATGTGGCTCATGCTTAGCTTTCTCCATAATGTCTTTTAGATCTTGTTCTCACTTCCTTTTGTTAAGGCATCCAAGTCCTGCCTCCTGCCCCCTATGGCAATAAGGGGCCTTCTGCCTCATTGTCCCTGGAGCTCCCTTTGATCTCCATTTCTTGGGCTTTAGCGGGGTGTGGCCCTGGGGCTGAGCCAATTTCCATCTGAGTGGCTTTCTGCTTCTCCTGCAGCCAGCCTGTGAGTGTTACTCCAGGCTGTCCTCTTTGGGAGCTGGCTTTTCCCAGCGCCTGAAGCACACAGAGAGCTGGGAGCAGGAGCTGCACAGCCTCGTGACCTCACTGAACAGCCTGTTGGGAGTCCTGTATGAGGGTGCAGAACAGGTAGGGAGCAGTGCTGGTGGTCAGTGGGGGGCTGGGGAGCTTGCAGGAAGGAACAGGAGGGGGTACCAAAGAGGTAAGGCCATGGGCTTCTAGGCAAAATGGAGAACACAGGCAGCTCATCCACCCCAGATGAAAAAAGAGACACAGAAGGCACAGAATATGCAGGGGGTTGCCTTGCTGCTCAGCTCCTGTGCAGGACGAAGGCCCTGGAGTGGAGATGCTGCTTTCCCATTCTGAAGATGGCAATGCCCACGTCCTCCTGCAGCTTCAGCAGAGGGGTTTTCAGGACTGGCCCGCTGCCTCGCGCTCATGCTCAGGTGTGTGGGAGTTGAGGGTGTCGGGGCCTGGAGACGGAGGGGTCGAGGCGAGTTTAGAGGCATGCAGGGAGCTGCTCTGAGGGTCTCCCTGCTCTTGCCTTCTGTAGCTCTGAGTGTGAGTCTCTGGTGTTCGTGCCTGTGCAGGAAGTACTGGATCTCATCTGTTGGACCCTCAGCTTCGGTAGCAAGACTATTGTGAATGGACTTTGTCCTCTTTACATGGTCCTTACTCAGTACCCTGAGCAGCCAGGAAAGCACTGTGACGTGAAGCTCCCTAAACAGCCACCCTGAAGTTGTCCCAGGTGGCTCCTCCTTCTGTCTAAGTACCGTAACTCCCTCTGTTTCCTCACCACCAGCCCCAGCGCCAGCATGGTGTGCTCATCTAGAGCAGGACCAGGCACTCATGGCTGGTGGCTTGTAGTGGAGGGTGAGTTGGGCATTGCTGAGAAGTGCTCACCCTCCCTTTGCCCTCCACCCAGTGCCTGTTAAGAGGATGTAGGGTGGCTTTGCTGGGAGTGCTGAGGCCAGGAAGTGGTGCTCTTAACTATGGGGACAGGTATGTACAGTCATGCATGGCTTTCTCTGGCTCTTTCTTTTGCTAATTCCCCTGAGAGCTTGCATGGAGATGGTCCCCTGTGGTTGCTGCTGCTGCTGCCCTCTATCCAGCTCTAGACCTGCTCTCAGCACTCATCCTTGTGGGAGTGAGATTGGTGGGATGAGGGTAAGGTTGTAGGATGTGCTGGAAATGAGGGTCACAGTTGGGTCTTTGCCCTCAGGTGTGGAGGCCGGCTCTTGGGCTTTGGGGCTCTGGTCACCCACCTGCTCCCGCAGGTCCGCAGTGCCTGGAGCATCAGTAGGGATGCCCTTTGCCAGGCTAGGAGAGGCCTTACAGATGACCATCCAGAAAGGAGAAAGAGGTGAGGGTGGGAGGCCTGCAAGTGGGCTGGGGGCTCTGCCACTTCACTGCTTAACCTGTTATCTTGGCCCACATGACAGCACTGTTTGGGCCAAGGTGTATGCTGTCCTAGAGCTGTGGGTGCAGTTTTGTGGTACCTCAGCAGGGGTGCTGCAGGAAGGAGCCTGTGGAGAGGCACTGCTCACCCACCTGCTCAGTGACATCTCCCCTCCAGCTGATGCCCTGAAGGTGAGACCTCAGCTCCTGTGTCTCAACTCTGTCCTGCCTTCCCATTTGCCTGGGTGTAAGATTTGTATTTTCATTCACCACCAGCTACACAGCCCCCAGGTAAGCCCTGATGGGGGTTTGCAAACCAGAAAGCCCAGTTTCCCCCAGAAGCTGAAGCTGGACATGGGGGAGGCTATGACCCCACCCAGCCACTGGAAAGGAGATAGCAATGCCAACAGCTATGTGTGTGCAACCATGCTGAGAGGTGGGTGAGGCCCTGGACCCATGGGGTTAGGTCTGGCTTGAACTCATCACCCAAAGCCAATGGTGAAGTGGAAGTTACACATAAAATGTAGGGTGGAAAGAGGAGGAACAGAGGCACCATGCAGTGTGAGGGCTGCAGGTGGAATATTGGGTCCTGTGGCAGTGTAGCCCAGTCTTCCAGGGCTTCAGTCATCTTATTTACTTAGCCAACACTGTGTGTGCACCCTGGATTCAGGACAAGCTTTAGCACCTGGGGCGAATCCCTGCCTCAGAGCTCACGTTCCCCACAGGACATGCTGCCTGCTGGAGATACCAGAGATTCCCTGCTCCCCAACCGACCACTCATCCGTAACAGATGTTAGTAGTCAGATGCTGTGCAGTTAACAGGTGACATCTCTTTGCATCCCATGTGTTCCAGTGCTGCCGCCCACTCCACGTGAAAGGGCATCAGCTCCAAGTATTTAAGTGGGCATTATCTCCTTTAAATAGTATCAGTAGCTGGGTGTCATGGTGCATGCTTGTAATTCCAGCATTTGGGAGGCTGAGACAGGAGGATAGTGGTTTGAAGATGACCTCAGCTACTACTTAGCTCAGAGGTAGAATATTCCAGGGTTCCATCCCTAGTATGGCAATATATCAGTTGTCCTGCACTGGAGCACTATGCAGGAAAGCCCCTACTAGACACTGGAGCCCTACAGCCCAGGAAAACACCCAGCAGACACAAGAGTCCTATACCACATGGAGACCCCCATTAGATGTAGGAGCCCTATACTACAGGAAAGCCTCCACTAGACACTAGAGGCCTACACCGCAAGAAAGGCCCCACCAAACACCGGAGCACTACAGCCCACGAAAGCCATCACCAGACACTGGAGCCCTACACCACAGGTAAGCCCATACCAGATGCTGGAGCCCTACAATGCAAAAATCCCCCAGCAGACACTGGAGCCCCACACTACAAGAAAGCCCCCAGCAGACACTGGAGCCCTACAACACAGGAAAGACAACACCAGATGCAGAAGCCCTATACTGCAGGAAAGGCCCCACCAGACACTAGAGCCCTACAGCCCAGCAAAGCCCCCAGCAGACACTGGAGCCCTGCAGCCAAGGAAAAGCTTCACCAGACACTGGAGCCCATCACCACAGAGAAGCCCCCACCAGATGTTGGAGTCCTACAACTCAGGAAAGACAACACCAGACACAAGAGACCTATACCACAGGAAAGCCACCAACAAACAGGGGAGCCCTACACCATAGGAAAGCCATAACAAGACACTGGAGCCCTAAAAATATGCATGTAAAAAGAGTTGTTTAAAAAGTGTATAAACAACATAGGTGGGGTTCATAAAGCCTATGGAATGAGATTTCAGACAGCCAATATTTGTAGTTCTACCAATTAATCTAAGCCCCCATACTGTCCCTACTACATCTACCCAATATTCTGCTACATCAGAATAGGGATCCACCCCGAAGGTCTGATCTAACAAGGTCTTGACTTCCTGAGTTTCCAGATGGTTCTGGTATAATTTCATTGTGAAACCACTTCAGAGTAAGATGATCAGCCTCACCTGGAGGCTGACCCTGGTATTTCTTGCAGGAGCTACTGCAGGTCTGGAGTAGCAGTTCTCACTCCCTTCCCCCAGCTATTTCTCACTCATACCTGAGCAGCAGAATAGGATGGGGCTGCTGTCCTGTTGTCTGGAG
Organism: Muscardinus avellanarius; assembly: GCF_963383645.1. Lineage (NCBI taxonomy): Eukaryota > Metazoa > Chordata > Mammalia > Rodentia > Gliridae > Muscardinus > Muscardinus avellanarius. The sequence goes on from NC_137792.1 coordinate 77,929,339, forward strand.
ACTTCCACAGTCATGGAGGCCCGGGTGCTCTGAGAAATGGTCTTTCTGCTACCCCCATCAATGCCACACAGAGGAAGTGACCTGCCATCCCCAATGTCTGTCCATCCTCCACAATCAGCACTCACCACATGTTGACAAAGCTGGCGAAGCTTGGGGAAAACGCCCTTTCCTCAGAGCTGCTCAGCTGTGGAGAGTCTCCTTTCATGACTTGTGTCAGTTGATCCAATATACTTTGGATAAGATAATTGGCCCATGGCCATTTCGAACTAAAGAGACCAAAGAAGTGAAAGAAAGTTCACTAAGTGTGACCTACTGCTCCTCACTGAGCAGCCATGGTGACACTCTCCACCACAAGCAAAACTCTGTAACAGCCCCCAGTCGACCAGAACAGGATGAAATGGAGTTTTGAGAAACAGGAAGGCCAAGTGGATTACACTTGGAAATCAAGACTACGTAGAGAGCTTGGTATCAACCAAACTCAAGGGCTTTGACTGCACAAGGAGGCCTGGGATGGTGGCCTGCTGGGCTGGGGTGAGGCCTGGCATGGTGGAAGCTGCACCTACCCAGCTGCCATGGAAGAGATGGTGCAGTGTCATGGCGCCTCTTACAGAAACACCCTAGGATCATGGCGTCTGCATGCAGGGGACACCTATGGTGGGATGGGGAAGGAGGATCAACACTGGTTCACAGAAAGGACCCAATAAGCCTTATACACTGGCATACCTCCATCATCCCAGTACTTGGGAGGCTGAGACAGGAGCATCACAGGTTCAAGGCCAGCCTCAGCAACTTGCAGGAACCTCAGTAACCTAGAGAGACACTGTTTCAAAATAAAGAGCTAGGCATGTTGGCCCATACTTGTATAATCCTAGTGTACTTGAGAGGCTAAAACAGTAGAGTCACAGGCTCACAGCCAGCCTCAGCAACTTAGTGAGGTTCTCCACAACTTAGTGAGACCCTGTTTCCAAATTAAAAACAATAAAATAGGACAGAGAGTGTAGCTTAGAGGTACAATGCCCCTGGGTTCAATTCCCAATACCAAACAACCAACCAACCAAACACAAAAACAACCAGAACCTAAATAAACACAAAACCCCAGTGAATCCTGAGGGATAATCTTGAGATTCATTTGGAGCCTAAGGGAAGAATCATAGGCTGCAGGTTAAGATGGCAGTTTCCTTGAGGGAAAGAGTTGCTGAGAGGACCTGTCACTTATACTTTGAAGTTATCTTTAGTGTGAAGTACAAGACCATTACAACCACTGTAGATATGGAAAAAGGAAAATGATCAACCAAGTTCAAGACAAGGAAATGTTTTAAAATAAGCTTAACCCTAGTTGGGCTTGGCAGAGCATACCTGAATTTCCTTGGAGGCTGAGATACAAGGTTCACAAGTTCCAGGACAACCTCAGCAGCTTAGTGTGACACTCAGTGCTTTAGTGAGATCCGGTTTTAAAATAAAAAAAAAATAGCCGGGCATGGTGGCACATCCTTGTAATTCCCACACTTGGGAGGCAGAGACAGGAGGATCACACAGGTTTGAAGCCAGCTGTGCTGGTTTAAGAGACCCTGTTTCCAAATTTTAAAAAGTTTAAAAATAGGTCTGGGAGTGTAGCCCAGAGGTAGAATGGCTTCCAGAAACCCCAGTAGCACCAATAAAATAAAATAAAATAATAAAAATAAATAAAAATAAAAATAACAATGGCCAGGTATGGTGGCACATACCTGTAATATAGGTACTTAGGAAGATTACAGGTTTAAGACCAGTCTCGACAAGAAGTGAGACTATTGACAACCTTGTGAGTTCCTGCTTCAAAATATTAAATGAAAAAGGCTGGGATTATAGTTTTGAGGCAGAATGCCCATGGGTACAGCCCCTAGTACTTCTCCCTCAAAAAAAAAAAAAAGCTTAATACCGGAAAGGAAAGTAATAGCGGGAAGGTGCAAGCTTTTAAAGCCTGGGACATGACTCAGTGACAGAGTGCTTGCTTAGCACGCAGAGGCCATGGGCTCCATCTCCAGTGGGTTGGAGGGATCATAAAACAAAATTTTACAAACTTGCTTTTTAAACATAATTAGTTATATTACAAATAGATATTTGTGATTTGTACATGCCCTTTGTATGCAAACAGTTGACTTAGCTGAAAGCTATATGTCTTGCTACAGTGTCTGGAAGCAGTCACCAGACCTTTCTTCTTCAGTGACAGGCTTCATAATGAGAAAACATCCTAGGATGTATCCTCTGTATTTGCTCACAAGAGAAGAGTAGAAAGAGTCAACTACAGAGGGGAGCATTTCAAGATTATTAAGGCAATATACAATAAACCAAAAGCCAACATCATATTGAATGGGGAAAACCTGCAAGAATGTCCTCTAAAATCAGTAACAAGACAAGGATGCCCATTATCACCACTCTTTTTCAATATAATCCTTGAGACTCTTGTCACAGCAATAAGACAAGAGAAAGAAATCAAAGGAATTCAAATAGGAAGAGAGGAATTAAAACTATCCTAATTTGCATATGACAAGATCCTCTATGTAGAAGACCCAAAGAACTCAACCAAAAGACTTGTGGAGCTGATTAATCAATTAGCAAATTTGCAGGATAAAAAAACAACCTAAAGAAATCAGTTGTTTTTTTATGCCAACAATGAATCCACAATGAAAGAAATAAAGAAAACAATTCCATTCACTATAACCTCAATACCAACAAAATACCTAGGAATAAACCTAACCAAAGATGTAAAAGACCTCTACAAAGAAAACTATAAAACATTAAAGAATTGAAGAAGACCTTGGAAGATGGAAAAATCTCCTGTGCTCATGGGTAGACAGAATAAATATCATCAAAATGGCCATTCTGCCAAAAGTGATCTATAGATTCCATGCAATTACTATTAAAATACCAACAACATTCTTTATAGACCTAGAAAAATCAGTCATGAATTTTATATGGAGAAAGAAAAGACCCAGAATAGCCAAAGCAATTCTCAGCAATAAGAACTACACAGGAGGCATCAGAATCCCAAACTTCAAATTATACTATAGAGCAATAGTAGTAAAAACATCATGGTATTGGTACAACAACAGGCAGACTGACCAGTGGAACAGAATAGAAGATACAGTAACAAACACATCTATAGTCAATTAATCTTTGACAAAGGGGCCAAACTCATAAGATGGAGAAAAGACATCATTTTCAACAAATGGTGCTGGGAGAACTGGCTACCCATTTGTAGAAAGATTCATCTAAATCTTTACCTCTTACCATGCACAAGAGTTAACTGGAGATGGATCAAAGACAGAAATTAGACCAGAGACTGTGAAGTTGTTAGAAGAGGGCATAGGCTCAACACTACAGCATATAGGCACAGGTAGTAACTTTCTCAACAAGACCTACAAAACATAGGAAATTAAAGCAAGAATTAACAAGTGGGATAGCTTCAAACTAAAAAGTTTCTTCTCATCAAAGGAAACCACCAAGAACCTAGTGAGGAAGCCTACAGAATGGGAGAAGGTCTTTACCAGATACCACTCTGATAGAGGGCTAATCTCCAGAATATACAAAGAACTCAAAAGACTCTACACTACTGAAACAAACAACCCAATCAAGAAATGGCCAACTGAACTGAAGAGACACTTCACAAAGGAAGAGATACAAATGGCCAATAGATACATGAAAAGATGTTCAACATCATTAGCCATCAGGGAGATGCAAATCAAAACTACGTTGAGATTCCATCTAACCCCAATCAGAGTGGCAAGGATAAAGAAATCAAATAACAACAAATGCTGGTGAGGATGTGGGGAAAGTGGAACTCTTTTACACTGTTGGTGGGAGTGCAGAGTAGTTCAGCCACTATGGAGATCAGTATGGAGATTCCTTAGAAAACTGGGAATAGATCCACCATTTGATCTGGCTATACCACTCCTGGGTATTTTTCCAAAGAGGTTGAAATCAGAGAACTATATTAACATATGCATACCCATGCTCATAGCAGCACAGTTTGTAATAGCCAAAATATGGAACCAACCCAGGTCTCCATCAAAAGAGGAATGGATTACAAAATTATGGGAAATACACACAGTGTAATTCTATTCAGCTATAAAGAAGGACCAAATCATGCCATTCCCAAGAAGATCTGGAGAACATTATGCTAAGTGAGATCAGCCAAGAACAGAAAGAGAAAGGACATATGTTTTCTCTAATATGCCCAAACTAGGGAGCACTGGGGATAACAGAGGTACTCCAGACAATGGAGAGGAAACCTCAGAAAAGCTAGAATGAAAGGATAGGAGAGGAAGACGGCTGAGGTTGAATAATGGAAGAGCTTCATCCAGATATGTGTAAAAGTATGAATATAGCATGGTTAACCTGGACACTCATTGTTAGAAGGGGGGATGGGGACTGGGGGAGAAGAGAGTGCACTAAGCACATTCTAAATGTATACCATTTTTTATATGCTACACACATAAATAAAATTTAAAAAATGATACACCTATGTACTACAGAAAGTCTTTGCTGATGGGCCCACTGTAAATTGCAGAAGACAGGAAGGAAGGATGACTAACATTTGCATCTTGAGCCACCAGGAAGGAGCTTCCCCCTCACTGCAGTACAGAGGAAGGGCAAAAGGAAGCCCATAGGGCTTGTAGAGAGAAAGCAGTGTTGGAGATCAAGGGCTATACCAGACACACTATATTTGTCATTTCCAATAGAATCTAAGTAGAGGGAAATAACACAGGGCATTTGATGTATGATTCTGGAGTTTACAAGTCAGGTGTAGGCAAGAAAGAAAAACTGTGAGCCTTCACTATCGGCATCATTTCCAGAGCATCAGCCAAGCAGCAGGTGCAGTGAACACATCAGAGAGCAAGCGAGGCAGTTTTTACATCCTTGAGCTCAGAGGAGCTCGCTAGACAAATGTGGACAACAGAGAGAAGTTTAAAAGGCCTGAACACTCAGCCTGAGCTCACCAGCAGCTGGAGTTCAGGAAGGGGAGCTGCAAAGAATCAGAAGAGGGGCCAGCCCGAGAGGCAGCCAAGAAAGGGAGCGTCTGGAAACCTACTCACGAGGGCACTTCAAGAACAGTGTCTGAGACATTTCAAACAGAGAGAGAAGATGAGGAGTCAGAACTGACTACAGGCTCTGGCCACATGGAAAATCATGTTTATTCTGACCACAGTAGTTAAAAGTGGAGTAACAGGGATAAAATAACCCATTAAGATGGATCTGAGGAAACACAGAGAGAAATCAAAGATAGCAGCTATATGCCTGTCCTTGAGTTTGACAATAGATGTGATAGGAAAAAGACTTCACCACATGTAGCCTATCTGGAAAAAAGTTAACAAGAAACATTAAGGCAATTTGAACAAATGGAAAGAAATAACACTTTTTTCATTATAAAAACTCAATAATATAAAACAGCAATGACCAAATTAAGTTTAATGCCAATGAAATTTCAGATATATTTTTCTATGGACACTATTATTCTGAAAAATAAAGACAAATAACAGCAATTGGATTTGAAGTGGTAGTTCAGTGGCAGAACATTTGCTGAGCAAGTGTGAGGCACTGACCCAGCCTGGGAATTTACTGAGACCCTGCTTAAAAAAAAAAAAAAACACTCAGTGGTAGAGCACCCATGTGTTCAATCCCCAATACCCCCCACGTATCCCAAAATAAACATCCCCCATTAAAAATGGTAAAAGAAATCAGTAGCTCAAAAGCAAAAGGTATTTGTTGGCCTCTTACTGTACATCAGACACTATGAAAGGTGTAGGAACATAAAGACCACAATATGAATCAAGACCTTTATGTTCTTGCTTCTCCACAATTGTGGTCAAGACCCTGGACACAGAGCAGCTTAGACACGGACCTAGAAGTCTGTCTACTGAGAATACTCAACATTCCCCCAGGGACATGTTCATTGAGGAATCTGGTGGCAAGAGAAGCTGGTTCTGCTATCTTCTGGGGGGTGAGGAAAGGAAAACATAGGTGTTTATTAGAAAGTTTTGGAGCTGAATTTTCCCCCCACTTAACTCAACAGATGCAATCAAGTTAAGTCTACTCGGTGTATGGTACCCTGTCCTCCTAGGTCTGTGCATGGCCCCTGCCTAGTTTATTTAATTTTTTTTTATGCTGGGCGTGGTGGCACATGCTTGTAATTCCAACACTTGGGAGGCTAAGACAGGAGGATCACACAGGTTTGAAACCAGCCTTAGCTACTAAGAAGATCTCATCAACTCAGTGAGATTTTGTTTTCAAATAATATAAAAAATAGGTCTGGGAGTGTAGCCTAGAGTTAAAAAGCCCCTGGGTTCCATTCCTGGTGCCAAAAATTAAAAAAAAATCAATTGATTCCTAAGTCACACTCCTGTCTTCCCTATAGACAACCACTATAAATGCATTTACTTGGCTTCTTACCCTGCTAAACTGTCCTCCAAAACTGAAGAAGAGAATAAAATGTGCTCAGATAGACAAAATCAAGAAAACGTAAAAGGATGCTAAGCTACAGGCCATATGAAGAAGTGAAAATCTGATAAGACAAATACATGGATAAATATAAAGGCCATTATAATTGTAGTCTTGGCTTATAAACCCTCTTTTGCTGCTTATATGATTTCAAAGATGAATGCATAAAATAATATTATAAATATCAAGCATATAATATATATTTGATTAGTGATTTTGAAAATATGGGAGACTAAATACAGCGTTTGATAGTTTGGGAACTAAGCTGGTATTAATTCAAACTAAATTACTGTAAATTTAAGGTGTTTAATTGTAATGACTGTGATAAACATTAATAAAATATCTAAAACATACATACAGAAAAGTAAATGACAATTTTATGGGAAAGATACCACACACAAAAAAATCAAGTAATAGATATAGGGCAATAATGAAGGAAACAATTATTTAATTAATTAATTTATTTATTTATCTGTTTATTTATTTATTTATTTATTTATTTTTGTGGTACTGAGGGTGGAGCCCAGAGGCTTTTATACCTCTGGGCTATCCTCCCAGACCTATTTTTATACTTTATTTGGAAATAGAGTCTCACTAAGTTGCTAAGAGCCTCACCAAGTAGCTGAGGCTGGCTTCGAACCTGTGTGATCCTCCTGTCTCAGCCTCCCAAGTGCTGGGATTACAAGCATGTGCCACCATGACCAGCTGAAACAACTATTTTTTAAAAAAGGTATGAGATGTTTAGAAAATAAGGAACAAAAAGAATAATCAGTAATGAAATATAAATTGAGTAAATTTCCCAAACAAAACACAGAGAGTATCAGAATGGGCAAACCCCCCCCCCCATGACTTTCCTATATTCTGTCTACAAGGCACATGAGTTAGTTACCTTAAAGTGAGTATTACTTACTACCACTGCTTTCACACAGAGAAAGATGCTGTCGCAAAATAAAAAGGGCTGGGGTACAGCTCAGAGTAAACTGCCCCTGGTTTCAATCCCCAGTACCAAAAAGAAAAAGAAAACACTGTGGGAGGAATGAAAACAGAAACAGAATATAGAACTTATTCAACTTAGAATGAGCACCACTTGGAGGAAAAATGAGAGCTGTAAACACCTACATTAAAAACAAGGATCACGGGGACTTCGGAGGAAGATGGCGACGGAGAAAAGCGGGGTTTATAAGCCCCGCTAACAACAAATCTCTATTACCACAAAATCAGTGCCTTTCATAGCCAGAAAACACCATCAGCAGAGAAACAAACACCAGAAAGAAACCAGACCGCAGTGCTGTGGCCAGAGCCGCGGCGTGGAGCAGTGGGTGCCATCTTCCCTTGCAGCACCAGGCCCCAGAGTGGAGGGGGACTCATAAGGTAGCTGAGAGCCAGAGAGGAGATACGTTGGCCTCACGGCCGAGGACGCAGCAGCAGTACCTTACTGCCGGCGGCAGCAGCGATTTCACCAGATGGCACCAGACCAACGTACTCAACAGCCCACCAGGCTCAAGAGAGGAGCGGCGGATAGCGAGCCAAGGTGAGCCGCTGCAGAAAAGCCGGGCGGGATTCGGCAGATTTCTCGGCGCAGGGAGCATCTAAAGCTCCCAGGGGCTGGGCTCAGCACACCCTGCAGGGACTCAGAGCAGAGCTCAAAACCAGAGAAGAAATACGCCAGCCTCATGGCTGAAGGCATGGCAGTGGCACAATATTGCCACCGGCGGCAGCAGCAGTGAATTCACCAAGTCCACTATAGCTCCATCAGTGCACTCAACAACAGTGAGTCAAATTGCAGCCCCTAGAGGAGAAATCCCAGTACTGCACTCCCAGGGAATTGACCCAGTGGGGGAGTGGCGGTGGCAGAGATATCACACCATAGGAAAACACCCAACCTGGAACAGCCATGGTCTCGTGCAGCCTCAATTGACTCCCTGGGTCTGTGACTCTGCGATACAACCCAGTAAAGGAGTAGTGGGGACTGAGATACCACAGACTCGAGATCCAGAGCACCTTAAGTGAAGTCGTAGTGACCCAAGGGAAGAACCAGAGAAGGCACAAACTCCCGAAATCATGGGAAAGAGGAATAACAATGGAGCAATGAATGCCCACAATCCCACAACATCAGAACCTGATAAAACAGAAATTCAGAGATTTCTAGAAGATCAAATCAGGAAAATAACTGTAGAAATAATAGAGGTGTTTCGAAAAGAATTCAGAGAGAGAGCCAAAAAGAGATAAAGGATGCAATTAATGAAGTAAAGGCCTCAATTCAAAGTACAAACAACCAATTAGACCACATGGAGAATAGAATCTCACTCTTAGAAGATGATCACTCCAAAAATGAACGCATAGTTTCTAATTTAGAAAAAAAATCCAACAGCAGGAATCTGACATTGAAGAAATATGGGCCCATTTTAAGAGAGCTAACCTAAGAATAATTGGAATAGAAGAGGGAAAAGAAAGTGAAACCAAAGGGATCAACAATCTCTTCAAGGAAGTAATAGCAGAAAATTATCCAAACATAGAGCAAGAGGTCGATACATAGGTCCAGGAAACTTATAGAACCCCCTTTAGACAGAATTGGAGAAGAGGATCCCCACGCCACATAATTGCCAAAATGACCAATGTGGAAGCCAAGCAGAGAATCTTAAAGGCAACAAAAACAAAGGGCCAAGTGACATTCAGAGGCAAACCAATTAGAATCACTCCAGACTTCCCAAACCAAGTCATAAGAGCCAGAAGGGCTTGGAGTAACATATTCCAAACTCTGAAAGAAAACAACTTCCAGCCAAAAATTTCCCACCCAGCAAAACTTTCTATCAAATTAGATGGAGAAATAAGAAGCTTCCATGACAAACAGAAACTGAAGGAATTTATGTCTTCAAAACCAGTGTTAGAGAAAATACTCAAAGAGATTAACTACAAAGAAGAATTAGGTAACTCACACCAGAACCAGAGAAACAAGATTTTCCATCCAGTAGACAATTAAGATTGGTTATCTGTGGAGATTCATTATTTATGTTAGTCTTTTACCTATCTCTAAATTGTATTGTTTGCTTTTATTTTTGCTAATTTTTAGGATTTCTAGTTGGAGTATTAATATACCTTCAGATATAGCATTTGGAAATATTTTATCCCATTCTATCAGTAACTTTTAACTCTGTTTACATTGTCTTTGGATATGCAATATTGTTTTATTTTTTAGGGAGTTTTTTTACCCTTCTGTTACCTGTGCCATTGAAATCATATCCAAGAAATCACTGCTAATTTCAGTGTTGTGAGGTTTAATGACCCAGGTTTTCTTCTAAAAGTTTATTATAGTCTTAATATTTATATTTAGGTCTTTATCTATTTTGAGTTAATATTTGTATATGAGGTTAGGTAAGGGTCCAATTTTATTCTTTTTCATGTAATTATTATTTTTCAACAATATTTAGTTAAAAGATTATTATTTCCTCCACCAAGTGTTCGTGAAAACCTTGTCAAAATAACTTGACAATATAAGAAAGAATTTATCTCTAGGCTTTTATTTAACTCCAATGGTTTATATATCTGCCTTTATAACAGTATTACACTGTTTCAATTATTGTAGCTTTATATGGTTTGAAATCAGAAAATATACATCTAGCTTTGTTCTTTTTCGAGATCGTTTTGGGTATCTAGAGTCCATATTCCATATTAGGATAGATTTTTTCTAATAAATAAATAAATAAATAAATGTATGATAGTTTCACCTAAAAAAAGAAAAAATATTCCCTGGTAAGAAAGAAAGGAAAGAAAGCAAAAAGTAATATTGATATGTTATCTTTAAGTCATCAAAAGCTTAGTATCAGACAAATGAAACTATTATGTGAGATTATCATTGTTAATTTTGGATAAATTGTTATAATCCTAGATGTCAACCACTAAGCCAAGCATGTGAAGGAGGGATGGGGAGGGAATGGGGTGGAGATTGGGTAGGGACTAATTGGGTGATGTGTGCATGTATGTCTACACAAGTTTTTTTTTAATCCCATTATGATGTATGAATACAGTGCACCAATAAAAAATAAATTAAACAAAAAAAACTGGAAGAAAAAAACATTACAAGTGACTTTATACTTCATGTACCCACTGGGCACTCAGTACATACTTATTAAAGGAAATTATTGCAGAATGGTAGTTTTGCCCCTCTGTTTTTCCAACTAGCCACAAGGTGGCAGACTCACTCAGAAAACCACAGTGTCAATTGGTTGGCCAATTTCTGTAGTGTCATAAATACCAAGGCGAGAAAAGTAGTGAATTTTTCATAAACATTTTAATGTACTGGAAAAACAAATTATAACCATAGGATGTACACGTATTCATTTGATGACATATAAGAGTTCATCCAGGCATGGAAAGGAAAGTTGATGCAAAAGTTGGCCAGATACCCAAGAGCTGAGGATACAATTATTTCCTCTCAGGAATTATTTCCCCTTAAAATAAGCATGCTTACTTTCTCTCAGTATTTCTCACACTTGGTAAGTTTAAATGTCCTGTGATGAATACCAAACTCTAGAGATTCTCCAAAGTGAAGTAGGCCTCTTGAGATTACCCAAAGTGTCTGAAATTCAGATTTTATTTTTATTTTTATATTTTTTGTACTTGGAATCGAACCCTGAGGCATTCTATCTCCTGTTTCAGCCCCCTAGTACTGGGATTGCATGAGTGCATCGCCCAACCCAGTTTGAAATCCAGGTTTTTGAGGCTGAATATTCATTTGTACATTCATTTGAATATTCATTTGCATATTTCATTTGTATAAAAAGGATTAGGGCTGTATATGTAGCTCAGTGGTAGAGCAATTGCTCAGTATGTGCCACATCCCCAAAATCAAAACAAAAAAATTAAATATGGGTGGAGGGCCCAGAGAATGAACCCAGGGGCATTCTACCTCAAAGCTTTATCTCCAGCCCTATTTTATTCTTATTTTGAAACAGGGTCTTACTAAGTTGCTGAGGGTCTAAGTCAATGAGCCTGGTTTCCAACTTGTGATCCTGTCTCAGCCACCCAAGAACTAGTATTAAAATTTGTAACAGCTGGGCATGGTGGTGCATGCATGTAATCCTAGCATTCGGGAGGCCGAGACCAGAGGATCGCAGTTCACGGACAGCCTCAGCTACTTAATAAGGCCCTCTGCAACTCAGTGAGACCAGGTTTCAAAACAAGAATAAAAAATAGGGGCAGTGGGTGTAGCTCGGTGGTCGAATGCCTCTGGGTTCGATCCCCAGACCCCCCCCCCAAAAAAAAAGAAAAAGTTTGTACCACCATACCCAGCCAGATCAGCCATTTTGAATTGTATTATTCCCCATAGAAAACATTTTATCATTTTAATTTTATACCAACAACACTCTAGAATAATATCATGCAGGTGAAACATTCTTTTTTTTTTTTAAGAAAGTAAACACAGGGGTCAGCTGTAACCCTTCTTTCTGCATTAAGTCCTTCACACTGCATTTTTGTTTTATTTGTTTTGCTTTGCTTACATTTTAATTAGGTGAAATATGTGCAGACTTTTAGATATTCAGATCAATTGCTTTCTTTATAGGATTTTAGAATCACATGTCAGCCTGATCTTGCTTATTTCCCCATCCATAAAATGAAAACAATAATATAGCTATTTGTGTCTAACCAGATTGTTCAAAACACTTGCTACCTGTGTTAGCCATGTTTCTATCACTCTAACAAACACCTAAAATAATCAACTTGCAAAGATAAATGAGGATTTTGGCTTGCAGGTTTGGAGGTTCCAGCCCATCGTCAATTGGCTCATTGTTCTGAGCCAGTGCGAAGGTAGCACATAATGGTAGAAACACTGAATGGATCCAGACCACCAACACATGGCAGGAAGCAATGAAGGCAGAGGAATAGACTTGGGGCCTAAGTACCTTTTGATGGCATGCCCCCAGTTACCTAAAGACTTCCCACTAGGCCCCACCTCTTAAAGTTTCCACCATCTCCCAAAAGCTTGGAATGGCCAAAGCAAGTCACATGGACACTCTGGAAACCAAGTCTCCAACACATGGACCTTTGGGGGACACTTATCCAAACCACAGCACTGCTCTGACCTGGTGGGAGATTGTACTTCCCCACCCAATGATATCAGACATGGCCTTGTGATTTGAGGTGTCCCTCCATGTGACAAGATAAAACCTCTCTGTCCCACCAAGGTCATGAGTGTCCATGTGACTTGCTTTGACCATTGAATCTAAGAGAAGTCACACATGTCACTACTGAGCAAACGTTAAAGACCCAGCTCTTGGCTCATCATTTATCCTTTATGTCATGATCCCCCCTGGTGGGCTTTGCTTTTTGGGTCCCCAGTGCCATAGCCCCATGACAGCCAGGTGGTATGGGGGGAAATAAACATGAATTGTACACCTCTGAGATCTGGGGCTACTTTCTGAGGCAGCATAACTTAGTCTAAGTTGACCAACACAATACTTTTTTGGCAGCTAGGAGAATAAGTGAGTTAATATCTATAAAACACTTAGCCGCACATGTGGTATATTTTATGCAAGAGATACATATTAGGTTCTTAGTATTCTTGATCATTGCCTATTTGGTCATTCACTTCTCCTGCCATAATCATGATTAAAAACACATTTAGGTATGATCTAACTTTCCTTACAAGGGTTTGGCATCATTCCAAGATTTAAACAGAGATTTGGGATGTAATATGTAGGCTAAGACATCGTCTTTGTGGAATGCTATAAAAAGCTCCACTGATTAAGTGCCATCTGTGGGGCGCATTTGCCCAAGAATATTTATTGGGCAATTAGTGTTAATTTTCCTGATGCCACCACTCGGCTTCTGTGGCCCCAATTATTCCAAAGACACACATTCTTTGACTGCTAAATACAACCAATAAGAAGAAATTACTTAACCTAAGATATTCTAGTTTCCTTAATTTAATTCCATTGAATAATTTTCTTCTCTCATTTAGGATAGTGAGTTCTTGGCACCAAATAAAGGAAAATCACATGCTCCCCTACCTGTGCCAGGGCAAAGCAATGAAGCAGGAATTATTTGGTGCCACATTAGAGTGATTTTTAAATCCTCTTGACATCTCCACAAGAGGATGCATTCTAGTGTCCCTGAGAATGCAAATTCACTTTCAAATTAGTGTCATCTTAGAATTCTTGGTAAGGTTTGGAATGTTTGCATGTTAACAAGACACTTTCAGAATGATGGAGATTCTGAGCTGCAATTCCCACTGACTGATTCTTTCAACACAGATCAAGCTTGTCAGTAAGGAATTAACAATCTCATTGGGAAGATGAGACACAAGCATGTAAACATAGAATAGGTATTGCGAACGTTAAAATAACAAAGACAACAATAGATGAAAACTCTACAGGCAGTTTGCCAAACTGCCAAAACAGTATCTCCAGAATGCAAGAAAGAAGAGTTTCCTGCACCCATGAGTTAAAAGGTGAGATTTGGCATGGGCTTTCTTGGAAAGGTAGAATTATATACCTAAGCATAAGTAGCACCTGCCAAGGAATTTCGCAAAAGTAAGACACACTGTGGATGGGGGGACTGAAGTCTAGCTGCATATGTCCACTTTGGGTCCTACAGAACCATACCACCATTTGACCCACAAAGACCAGTGGGATCCAGGCTGAGGGGGAGGGGGAGGGAGTCCTTCCAGGATACAAGCTGGAACTTTATCTATAAAAAGAACCCCAAGTTTTGCATGTCTACCCTGAAGATGCGCAAAATGAGTTGGGCATGGTGGTGCATGGTTGTAATCCCAGTACTTGGGAGGCTGAGACAGAAGGATTGTAAAGGATCAAAGCCAGCTTCAGATACATAGTGAGGCTTTTAGCACCTTAGTGAGATCCTGTTTCCAAATAAAATATAAAATAGGTCTGGGAGTGTAGCTCGAAAGTAGAAAGCCCTTGAGTTTCATCCCCAGTACTAAAAAAAAAGAAACACAAAACAGTTAGCAATAAGAATATATTTCCAACATTTAATATGGAGATTGGCACCATGTCTTCACCAGCCTTGTTATAGGGCCAAGAGCAGGTGAATTTACCCCAAAGTGATGTGAACAGCAGAGGAAAAATTGCCACGATGAGCAAGACACAAAAATACTTCCTATTTCAGTCTCAAATCATTTTGTAAAAACTGTCTACTTCGTGTTTTTTTTTTTTTTTTTTTTTTTTTTTTTTTTTTTTTTTTTTTTTATTATTTATTTATTTTTATTGGTGCACTGTATTCATACATCATAGTAGGATACATACTTTTGTAGACATACATGCACACTTTTCCCAGTCAGCCCCCACCCAATCCCCACCCCATTCTCTCCCTATCCCTCCCTCCCATGCTTGGCTTAGTAGTTGACATCTAGTATTATGGCAATTTATCTAAAATTAAAAATGATAATCTCACATAACAGTTTCATTTGTCTGATACCAAGCTTTTGATGACTTAAAGATAACATTTCAATATTTCTTTTTGCTTTCTTTCTTACCAGAGAATATTTTTTTTCTATTTTTTAGGTGAAACTATCATATATTTATATATTTATTTTTCAGAAAAAAATCTATCCTAATATGGAATATGGACTCTAGGTACCCAAAACGATCTTGAAAAAGAACAAAGCTAGGAGATATATATTTTCTGATTTCAAACCATATAAAGCTACAATAATTGAAACAGTGTAGTACTATTCTAAAGGCAGATATATAAACCATGGAAGTTAAATAAAAGCCTAGAGCTAAATTCTTCCCTATATTGTCAAGTTATTTTTGACAAGGTTTCCACAAACATTTGGTGGTGGAAATATTAATCTTTTAACTAAATATTGTTAAAAAATAATAATTACATGGAAAAGAATAAAATTGGACCCTTACCTAATCCCATATACAAATATTAACTCAAAATAGATAATAGACCTAAATATAAATCTTAAGACTATAAACTTTTAGGAGAAAATCTGGGTCATAAAACCTCACAACATTGAAATTGGCAGTGATTTCTTGGTTATGATTTCAAAGGCACAGGCAACAGAGGAGTATACAAACTCCCTAAAAAAAAAAAAATTGTATATCCAAAGACAATGTACACAGAGTTAACAGTTACTAATAGAATGGGATAAAATATTTCCAAATGCTATATCTGAAGGTGTATTAATATTCCAACTAGGAATCCTAAAAATTAACAACAATAAAGGCAAACAATACCCTTTAGAGATAGGTAAAAGACTAACATAAATAATGAATCTCCACAGATAACCAATCTTAGTTGTCTGTTAGATGGAAAATCTTGTTTCTCTAGTTCTGGAGTGTGTTACCTATTTCTTCTTTGTAGTTAATCTCTTTGAGTATTTTCTCTAGTGCTGGTTTTGAAGACATAAATTCCTTCAGTTTCTGTTTGTCATGGAAGCTTCTTATTTCTCCTTCTAATTTGATAGAAAGTTTTGCTGGGTAGGAAATTTTTGGCTGGAAGTTGTTTTCTTTCAGAGTTTGGAATATGTTACTCCAAGCCCTTCTGGCTCTCATAACTTGGTTTGGGAAGTCTGGAGTGATTCTAATTGGTTTGTCTCTGAATGTCACTTGGCCCTTTGCTTTTGTTGCCTTTAAGATTCTCTGCTTGGCTTCCACATTGGTCATTTTGACAATTATGTGGCGTGGGGATCCTCTTCTCCGATCCTGTCTAAAGGGAGTTCTATAAGTTTCCTGGACCTGTGTATCGACCTCTTGCTCTATGTCTGGAAAATTTTCTGCTATTACTTCCTTGAAGAGATTGTTGATCCCTTTGGTTTCACTTTCTTTTCCCTCCTCTATTCCAATTATTCTTAGGTTAGCTCTCTTAAAATGGGCCCATATTTCTTCAATATCAGATTCCTGCTGTCGGATATTTTTTTCTAGATTAGAAACTATGCGTTCATTTTTGGATTGCTCATCTTCTAAGAGCGAGATTCTGTTCTCCATGTGTTCTAACCGGTTGTTTGTGCTTTGAATTGAGGCCTTTACTTCATTAATTGCATCCTTTATCTCTTTTTGGCTCTCTCTGAGTTCTTTTCGAAGCACCTCTATTATTTCTACAGTTATTTTCCTGATTTGATCTTCTAGAAATCTCTGATTTTCAGTTTTATCGGGTTCTGATGTTGTGGGGTTGTGGGCATTTATTGCTCCAGTATTATTCCTCTTTCCCATGATTTCGGATGTTTGTGCCTTCTCTGGGTTCTTCCCTTGGGTCACTATGACTTCACTTAAGGTGCTCTGGATCTCGAGTCAGTAGTATCTCAGACCCCACTACACCTTTACTGGGTTGTATCACAGAGTCTCCGACCCAGAGAGTCGATAGAGGCTGCTTTAGACTGTGGGGGGTGCCAGGTTGCACGTTCTCCTATGGTGTGATATCCCTGCCACCGCCCCTCCCCCACTGGGTCAAGTCCCAGGGAGTACAGTACTGGGATTTCTCCTCTGTGGCCCGCAATTTGACTCACTGTTCTTGAGTACGCAGATGTAGCTGTACTGGCCCCACTGGATTCGGTGCTGCTGCCGCCGGTGGCAATATGGCGCCGCTGCTACGCCCTCGGCTGTGGGGCTGGTGTTTTTCTTCTTGGTTTTGGTTTCCACTCTGAATCCCTGCAGCGTGTGCTGAGCTCGGCCACTGGGAACTTTAGATGCTCTCTGTGCGGAGAAATCCCGCCTGGCTGTTCCGCAGTGGCTCACCTCGGCTTGCTGTAGCCGTCCCGTGAATTCGCCGGCAATATGGCGCTGCTGCCGCCGCGTCTGCCGCGTCCTCGGGCGATAGGCCGGTTATCTCCTCTGTGGCTCTGTTCTCAGTCCGCTTTCTCTCTGGAGCCTGGTGATTTTTTGTTTCACTGGTGATGGTGTTTTCTGGCTATGAAAGGCGCTGATTTTGTTTTAATGGAGGTTTGTTGTTAGCGGGGCTCTTAAGCCCCGCTTTTCTTGGTCGCCATCTTCCCGGAAGTCTCGTGTTTTATTAGTATAATTGTTTTAGGTATTTTATAGCATACATTAATTTTTTATTTTACTGACTATATGTAGGATCAAAAGAGGCCTTGATGTGTGTGTGTGGGGGGGGGGACTGAGAAATGCTATGCACAAAATCTGCTGGAGTGAAAAGACTTAGTCACATGGGGATGGGTTCCAGAATATTCTCAATAGTGTTAAGCATGAAGCAATGAGCCAGATGAGATTAATCAATTAGCCTTTGGATTGAAATGATGGAACCAATTTGAGGATTGATGCAAATGATCAAGGAACAAGACAGGCCACTGATCTATTAAGGAAGGGCAATTTGTCATTCACTGCCTGCAGAATGCAGCCATCAACAGCACAAAGCCCAACAAATATTAAATATTCAGCCCTACAAGTAGATTATTCCTTGCTCATTCCTAGACTAGCGTATGTATAATTCTGCTTTAAATCTTATTATCAGGGTTACATGGGGTATAAACTTAGGGACACTGTCTTAATGCTCTTAGCCCAAGGGAATAATGTATGGTTCTAAATGAGAGATCTTTCCCACCTTTATGAACCATCCACATGAGTTAGATGTTTAAGGCATAAACATATAAACAACAGTTGGCCTTTTTGAAAAATTGGTGCATTGTAGTTACACATCTTAATGGAGTGCAAGATGGTAGAGGCATAAATGTACACATCGCTTATCCCTTACCCAATTTCCACTCCATTGCCACCCAACAGTTGGTGTTTCTATGGTGCTCACCACATCCCAGGTATTTTGGAAATTTCCAGTATCACCTTACCTAATTTTCTCTATAAGTTGGTTGGATTATTATACTCATTTCTTAGATGTTAAAATGAAAACCAAAAGATGATAAATAACTTGCCTACCACACAGCTCATATGTGGGAGGATACAATGTCACGAGTAGAATGCTCAAAAGGACTGAGATCTCTGACCCAAAAGATGGAGTTAGAAATTGTCACCTGGGAAACAGCATTAAATGAGGAACTACTGAGTGGCTAGCTCCTAAGAGAAAGCGTGTCAATCACAGGCTCAACAGATCAGTGACTACAATCATTCTGCAGCTGCCATAACAAAGGGCTGGGATCAGAGCCTGCCAAGGGGTTAGGCCGGTGCCGGGGCCAGCGGCCAACATTGGAGCCTGACAGGAGGCAAGGCCGCTACTGAGGCCTTCGAGGCCAGTATTGGAGCCTGCCTTGAGGCTAGGGCAGTGCTGGGGCCAGCGAGGTAGGGATCGAAGCCAACTGAGGGGTTAGGCCGGTGTCGGGGCCAGCGAGACCAAAATTTGGCCTCTCATGAGTCAAGGCTGCTGCTTGAGCCAGCAAGGTCTGGATCAGTCCACCGGGTAGCCAGGCCACTACTGGGGCCGTCACGAGTGGGATCGGTACTTGAAATGTGGCATGCACAGAGAAATATCACAGAAATTAAAAATCAGATACTTCCCCTAAGCAGCAAAAACTAGGAGGAAAGGGGCAACAGGAAGAGGTCGAGCTATAGAAAGGGCCCTATAGTGAAGCAACTAAGGTGACCAATCAGAGGGTATGGAATAGGGGAGGATGGAGCCTCTTTAAAATGCAGGAGGTACATAAACAAATGTATCAAAGTTAATCACCAAACAAGCATGGGATCAAAGGAGGGGAAGGGAATGGGATGGGGGCTGGATGAGGGCTAATTGGATGATGTGTGCTTGTATATCCTCTCAAGTCGTGTATTCCAATGTGATATATGATTACAATGCACCAATAAAATAAATAAATAAATAAATAAATAAATAAATAAATAAATAAATAAAATAAATAAATAGTTAAGCATGAAAAAGAATAATCTTGGAAAATGAAGAAAATGGATCCAAACTCAGTAGAGAGAGGCTCTCAAGAAAGGGGATGTTCAAGGTACAGGCAGGGGTGCTAATAGATTAACAATCTCTGAGATTGGGGTTAGGTTGGTATTATCCATTACTGTATCTCAGGAGGTGGCAGGTGGGTGTAACACGAGCCATCAGGAGCCCTCAGCCCACACTACCACCATCCGAGATGTCTGCACTCGCTCAAGTCCACATGTTGGGCTGTGAGTATCATACAGAGTACTGTCCACACAATTTTAGTGAACCTAAAAATGCCCTTAAAAACAGGGCTTGGGGGGGGGTGGTGTAGCTCGGAGGTAGAAGGCCTTTGGGTTCCATTCCCCGTACCGCAAAAAAAAAAAAAAGGGGGCAAAATCCCTCTTGCGATCTATCTCCTTATACACACACAGTCCTGGGTTCTAATTTCCAAGAAACACCATCATGGCTTGGCTCTGGAATGTCTCCCCAAAGCTCAAGTGTTGAGAGGACGACCCCACAGCAGCTCAGAGTGGGTCATGGTGAGAGTTTTGTCACTGGGGGTGTGGCCTTTCAGACTCCAATTTTGTCCCTGGTCACTTCTGGTCACTCTCTGCTTCTGACCATGGTGAGATGATCATCTTCCCTCTGCCATGCCCTGATGCCTGGTGCCAGCCAACTATGGACTGAACCCATGCAACCCTCAGCCAAACAAACTCTTCTTCTTCTAAGATGAGCTTGCCAGGTATTTTGATCCCAGCATCAACAAGCCTAGCTCATACAAACAACTTGGTGGAGGTTCTCTCTAAATCAAGCCAAGGGATGGCAATGTCAAGGGCGATATTCTCATGCCTGTCTCCAAATGCCTTGTCGCCTGATGGCTGCCTGCTCAAGACAAACTCTTCCCTGTTCCCTCATGCAATAGAAGAGTTGCAAGGACAACTGTGGGGATATATACACATATGTGACATATATACAGAACACATCTTCTGCTGGGAAGAAATGTCCTTTCTTCTACAATTAAGTCCTATTGTCATAGTCTATGAATAATTATTTATGAAATTCTTTATGACCAATTGTTTATGACATTGATAGGTGATTGTAATTTTTTATTTTTATGTCATTGCTGGGAGAAATTTTTTAGATAGCTATATCTTTTATTTATTTGTTTGTTTGTTTATTCATTTATGTATTGGGGATTGAACTCAGGAGCATTCTACCTCTGACCTACTCCACCCCCAACCCTTTTCCTAATTTTATTTTTATTTTGAAACAGGGTATCACTAAGTTTTTGCACTTGCATTGGCCTCAAAACTAGCGATCCTAGCGTCTCTGCTTCCCAAGTACTAGGATTATAGGCAGGTATCACCACATCCAAGGAATAGTTATCTCTTTTTAAAAACCCCACTGAAAATGTTCCTTGCCTTTTGGCTTGTTTGGAAGATCTCCAGGTCTAGGAGTTCCTGCAGTGGTTTTATACTGACTTTCTCGAAACTTTGAAAACTCTCCAAAGCCATTTTCCATGCAGAACGATTCTCACTCTAATCCCTGGAGTTGGCCGCCCTGCACTCTCCTGCCCACTCCTTGGGCCCCTCCCACCTGCCTCTGGATGCCCTTTTCCACTCCTTGCAGCCCCTCTCATCCCCTCCCACCTCACCCTTCAGCAGGAAATGGATGCCAAGCTTTAATTGAATTAATTCCTAACCCTGTCCTGCTTTTAAAATTTTTAAGCATAATGATCTTAGTTTGAAAGCTTCTGCAGTCATATTTTGAGTATTTTAATTTTTTAGTATATATTTATTTATTTATTTATTTATTTTTTAATTTATTTTTTATTGGTGCAATGTATTCATACATCATAGTGGTATAAAGAAAATACTTTTGTAGACATACATGCACATCTCGCCCAGTTAGCCCCTACCATGATCCCCACCCCATTCCCTCCCCATCCCTCCTTCCCACGCTTGGCTTACTGGTTGACATCTAGTATTATAGCAATTTATACAATATTAACATTGATAATCTCACATAACAGTTTCCTTTGTCTGGTACCAAACTTTTGATGACTTAAAGATAACATTTCAATATTTCTTTTTGCTTTCTTTCTTACCAGAGAATATTTTTTTCTTTTTATTTTTTAGGTGAAACTATCATACATTTATTTATTTATTTTTCAGAAAAAAAATCTATCCTGATATGGAATATGGACTCTAGATACCCAAAACAGTTCCAAAGAAGAACAAAGCTAGAAGATGTATATTTTCTGATTTCAAACCATATAAAGCTACAATAATTGAAACAGTATAGTACTGTTCTAAAGGCAGATATATAAACCATTGGAGCTAAATAAAAGCCTAGAGATAAATTCTTCCATACATTGTCAAGTTATTTTTGACAAGGTTTCCATGAACTTTTGGTGGAGGAAATACTAGTCTTTTAACTAAATATTGTTGAAAAATAATAATAAATGAAAAAGAATAAAATTGGACCCTTACCTAACACATATACAAATATTAACTCAAAATAGATAGAAGACCTAAATATAAATCTTAATACTATAAGCTTTTAGAAGAAAATCTGGGTCATAAAACCTCACAACATTGGAATTGGAAGTGATTTCTTGGATATGATTTCAATGGCACAGGCAACAAAAGAGTAAATAAACTCCCTAAAAAATAAAAAAAATATTGTATATCCAAAGACAATGTAAACAGAGTTAAAAGTTACTGATCCTCTTCCAAGAGTTCCTCCTATGACCCATTTCTCCCTAACTCTCACATATTAGGGAAAGCATCTGATTTCTTATTTTTTGTGTCTGACTAATCTCACTTAGCATAATGTCCTCCAGTTCCATCCATTTCCCTGAAAATGATGTAATTGAGTTTTTTTTGATGGCTGAGTAAAATTCCATTGTGTACATATCCCATAGTTTTGTAATCCATTCATCTGTTGATGGACATCTTGGCTGGTTCCATAGTTTGGCTATGGTGAATTGTGCAGCTATGAACATAGATACACATGCATTAGTTTGGTAGTTTGGTTTCTTTTCTTTTGGGTAGATACCCAACAGTGGTATTGCTGGATCAAATGGAAGATTTGTTCCCATTCTTCTGAGGATTCTCCATACTGTTTTCCAAAGTGGTTGCACTAATTTGCAATCCCACCAACAATGTCTTAGAGTTCCCACTTCTCCACATCCTCGCCAGCATCTGTTGTTGTTTGTGTTTTGAATGATGGCCATTCTAGTTGGAGTTAGGTGAAATCTCAGGGTAGTTTTGATTTGCATCTCTCTGATTGCCAGTGATGTTGAGCATTTTTTCATGCATTTATTGGCCATTTGAATTTCTTCTTTTGTGAAGTGTCTATTTAGTTCATTTGCCCATTTTGTTATTGGATGCTTTGTTTTCTTAGTGTTGAGTTTCTTGAGTTCTCTGTATATTCTAGATATTAGTCCTCTATCAGTGGTGTAGGTGGCAAAAATCTTCTCCCATTCTGTTGGCTCTCGATTGAGGTTCTTGATAGTTTCCTTTGCTGAACAGAAGCTCTTCAGTTTCATGCAATCCCATGTATTGATTCTCCTTTTAATTTGTTGTGCCTTTGGGGTCTTGTTGAGGAAATGTTTGTCTGTGCCTATGTGTTGTAGTGTTGGACCTATGCCCTCTTCAAGGAGCTTCAAGGTCTCTGGTTTAATTTCCAAGTCTTTGATCCATCGTGAGTTGACTTTTGTACAGGGTGAAAAAGTGGGATTAACATCCAATTTTCTGCATATGGTTAACCAGTTTTGCCAACACCATTTGTTGAAGAGGCTATCTTTTTTCCAGTGTATGTTTTTGGCCCCTTTGTCAAAAATCAATTGGCTGAAAGTGTGTGGACTTGTTTCTGGGTCTTCTATTCTGCTCCATTGGTCTATATATCTGTTCTTTTGCCAGTACCATGCTGTTTTTATTACAATGGCTTTGTAGTATAGTTTAAAGTCAGGTATTGTGATTCCTCCTGCGTGGTTTTTGTTGCTGAGAACTACCTTGGCTATTCTGGGCTTTTTGTTATTCCAGATAAATTTAAGGACTGATTTTTCTATGTCTGTGAGGAATGATCTTGGTAGTTTAATGGGCATTGCATTAAATCTGTAGATCACTTTTGGGAGGATGGCCATTTTAATGATATTAATTCTGCCAATCCATGAACATGGAAGGTATTTCCATCTTCTAAGATCTTCTTCAACTTCTTTTTTCAGTGTTTTATAATTTTCTTTGTAGAGATCTTTTACTTCCTTGGTCAAGTTTATTCCTAGGTATTTTATTTTTTTGTGGGAGATCCTGAGTGGAAGTGTTTTCTGAATTTCTTTTTCAGTGGATTTATGGTTGGTGTACAGGAAAGCTTCTGATTTTTTAAGATTGATTTTGTATCCAGATACCTTGCTGAATTTGTTGATCAGTTCTATAAGCCTTTTGGTTGAGTTTGTTGGGTTTTCTAAATATAGTATCATGTCATCTGCAAATAGTGAAAGCTTAAGTTCTTCTTTTCCTATTTGTACTCCTTTGATTTCCTTTTCTTGCCTTATTGCTCTGGCTAGAGTCTCTAGTACTATATTGAAGAGAAGTGGTGATAGTGGACATCCTTGTCTCGTTCCAGTTTTTAGGGGAAATTCTTGAAGTTTTTCCCCATTTAATATGATGTTGGCAGTAGGCTTATTGTAGATTGCCTTAATAATGTTGAGATATGTTCCTTCTATTCCAATTCTCTGCAGTGTTTTTATCATAAATGGATGTTGAATTTTATCAAATGCTTTTTCAGCATCTATTGAGATGATCATGTGGTTTTTGTCTTTGATTCTGTTTATATGATGAATTACATGGATTGTTTTTCGTATATTGAACCAGCCTTGCATCCCTGGGATGAACCCTACCTGGTCATGGTGAATGATTTTCTTGATGTGGTTTTGAATGCGTGTTGCTAGTATTTTGTTTAATAGTTTTGCATCCAAGTTCATCAGAGATATAGGCCTGTAGTTTTCCTTCCTTGAACTGTCTTTATTCGGTTTTGGTATTAGTGTGATGTTGGCTTCATAGAATGTATTTGGGAGAGTCCCGGTTTTTTCTATTTCCCGAAATAGTTTGAGTAGTATTGGGATTAGTTCTCCTATAAAGGTTTTATAGAATTCACTTGGGAAACCATCTGGTCCTGGGCTTTTCTTTGATGGTAAGCTCTTTATTGCTATTTCAATCTCTTTGATTGTTATTGGTTGGTTTAAGTGTTCTATATCTTCTTGACTCAGTTTAGGAAGGTTGTATTTATCTAGGAAGTTGTCGATTTCCTCCAGATTTTCCATTTTGTTGGAGTATAGTTTTTCAAAGTAGTTTCTGATAATCCTCTGGATTTCTACGCTGTCAGTAGTAATGTCTCCTTTTTCATCCCTTATCTTCATAATTTGGGTTGATTCTCTCTTTTTTTTAGTTAGGTTGGCTAGTGGTTTATCAATCTTGTTAATTTTTTCAAGAAACCAGCTTTTGGTTTTGTTGATTTTCTGTATTGTTTTTTTATTCTCTATTTCGTTAATTTCTGCTCTAATTTTAATAATTTCCCATCTTCTGCTGGCTTTGGGGTTCAATTGTTCCTGCTTTTCAAGGGCTTTGAGGTGTGTCATAAGGCTATTTATTTGAAGATATTCTGTTTTTCTTATGTGAGCACTCAGTGCTATAAATTTTCCTCTTAATACTGCCTTCAAAGTGTCCCAGAGGTTTTGATATGTTGTTTCTTTATTTTCATTTGTTTCTAGAAATTTCTTGATTTCACCTCTTACATCTTCTATGACCCATTCTTCATTCAGAAGTGTGGTGTTCAGTCTCCACATGTTTATGTTGTTTCTCTGGGTCTTCTTATAGTTGACTTCTAGGTTCATTCCATTATGGTCTGAAATGACACAGGGAAGTATGTAACATTTTTTAAATTTGCTAGTGCTCATTTTGTGTCCCAGGATGTGATCTATTTTGGAGAAGGTTCTATGAGCTGCTGAGAAAAATGTAAACTCTGCTGTAGTTGGGTGAAATATTCTATATGTGTCCAAAAGGTCCATTTGGTTAATGGTGTTCTTTAGTTCTGAGACATCTTTACTGACCCTTTGTCTGGAAGATCGGTCTAGTATTGTGAGAGGTGTGTTGAAGTCTCCCAGTATTATTGTGGTGGGATTTATGTGTGGCTTCATGTCACAAAGAGTTTGATTTATGAAAGTAGCTGCCCTTATGTTTGGGGCATAGATGTTGATTATTGTTATTTCCTCTTGCTGGACTATTCCTTTTACCAGTAAAATGTGACCTTCTTTGTCTCTTCTAATAAGTTTGGGTTTGAAGTCTAACTTGTCTGATATCATAGTTGCTACTCCTGCTTGTCTTCGAGTACCATTAGCATGGATTACCTTGCTCCAGCCCTTTACCTTGAGTTTGTTCCTATCTTTACTTGTGAGGTGTGTTTCTTGTAAGCAGCAGATGGATGGATTCTGGCTTTTAATCCATTTTGCCACTTTATGTCTTTTTATTGGGGAGTTGAGGCCGTTTACATTCAGTGTGATTATAGAGAGATAATTTTTAATTCCCAATATGTTAAGATCTTATTTCTGTTTGAGATACTGTTTATTCTTCTTTGCTTAGTTGTCTGCTGGATGGGAATTCTTGTTTCTTTGGTTCTGGCGTGAATTACCCATTTCCTCTTTGCAGTTAATCTCCTTGAGTATTTTCTCTAGCGCTGGTTTTGAAGACATAAATTCCTTCAGTTGCTGTTTGCCATGGAAGCTTCTTATTTCCCCATCTAATTTGATGGATAGTTTTGCTGGGTAGGAAATTTTTGGCTGGAAGTTGTTTTCTTTCAGAGTTTGGAATATGTTACTCCAAGCCCTTCTGGCTTTCATAACTTGGTTTGGGAAGTCTGGAGTGATTCTAATTGCTTTGCCTCTGTATGTCACATGGCCTTTTGTTTTTGTTGCCTTTAAGATTCTCTCCTTTGCTTCCACATTAGTCATTTTGACAATTATGTGGCGTGGGGATCCTCTTCTCTGATCCTGTCTAAAAGGAGTTCTATAAGTTTCCTGGACCTGTGTATCGACCTCTTGCTCTATGTTTGGAAAATTTTCTGCTATTACTTCCTTGAAGAGATTGTTGATCCCTTTGGTTTCATCTTCTTTTCCCTCCTCTATTCCAATTATTCTTAGGTTAGCTCTCTTGAAATGGGCCCATATTTCTTCAATGTCAGATTCCTGCTGTCGGGTTTTTTTTTCTAAATTAGAAACTATGCATTCATTTTTAGAATGATCATCTTCAAGAAGCGAGATTCTATTCTCCATGTGGTCTAATCTGTTGTTTATACTTTGAATTGAGGCCTTTACTTCATTAATTGCATCCTTTATCTCTTTTTGACTCTCTCTAAATTTTTTTCGAAAGTCCTCTATTATTTCTAAAGTTCTTTTCCTAATTTGATCTTCTAGAGATCTTTGGGTTTCTGTGTTATCAGATTCTGATGTTGTGGTGTTGTTGGCATTCACTGCTCCATTGTTATTTCTCTTTCCCATGATATTAGAAGTTTGTGCCTTCTCTGGGTTCTTCCCTGAGTCACTACGAGTTCACTTAAGATGCTCTGGATCTCTAGTCTATGGTATCTCAGTCACCACTACTCCTTTACTGGGTTGTATCACAAAGTCTCAGACCCAGGGAGTCAATCAAGGCTGCTTAGGCCGTGGGGGGTGCCAAGTTGGGCGTTCTCCAGTGGGGAGTTGTGACTATGGTATGATATCTCTGCCACTGCCACTCCCCCACTGGGCTGCACTGCTAAAATCTCTGACACAGGGAGACTATCTGTGCAAGTCCCTGGGAGTGCAGTACTGGGATTTCTCCCCTAGGGGCCGCAATTTGACTCACGGTTGTTGAGTGCGCTGATGGAGCTGTAGTGAGCTCGGTGGATTCGCTGCTGCCGCCACTGGCAATATGGTACCACTGCCATGCCCTCGGCCGTGATGCGGCGTATTTCTTCTCTGGTTTTGAACTCTGCTCTGAGTCCTTGCCAGTTGTGCTGCGCCCAGCCCTTGGGAGCTTTAGATGTTCCCTGCACCAACAAAACTGCTGACTGCCGCCCGGCTGTTCAGCACCTGCTCACCTCGGCTCGCTGTCCACCCCTCCTCTCAGGTGCCTGGTGGCTGGTTGAGTGGGTTGGTCTAGGGCCGTCCGGTGAACTCGCCGCTGCTGCCAGCTGTAAGACGCTGCTTCTGCATCCTAGGCCGCGAGGCCAGAGTACCTCCTCTCTGGATTTGAGCTCTGTTTTGAGTCTCCCTCCTCTCTGGAGCCTGGTGTTGCTAGGGGAGATGTAGGCCGCGCCGCTCCGGCCGCTCTGCGCCGCGGCTCTGGCTGCTCCACACCACGGTTCTGGCCGCTCCGGCTGCTCCGGCCGCTCTGCACCGCGGTTCTGGCTGCTCTGCACTGTGGGTCTGGCCACTCTGGCCACTCCGGCCATTCCGCGACGCGGCTCTGGCTGCTCCGGCTGTTCTGGCTGCTCCGCTCCGGCTGCTCTGGCCGCTCCGCTCAGCTGTTCTGGCCACTCTGCTCCGGCTGCTCCGACAGCTCCACTCCGCGGCTCTGGCCACTCCGCGCCGTCGCTCCAGCCAATCCGCGCTGCAGCTCTGACTGCTCCGGCTGTTCTGGCCGCTCCGCTCGGCTGCTCTGGCCGCTCTGCTCAGCTGCTCGGAACCGCGACTCCAGCTGCTCTGTACCGCGAGTCTGGCCACTCTGGCCGCTCTGGCCGTTCCGCGCCGCGGCTCTGGCTGCTCCGGCTGCTCAGGCCGCTCCGCTCCGCGGCTCCCCCCAATCCGCGCTGCGCCTCTGGCCGCTCCGGCTTCTCCGGCCGCTCCGCGCCGCGCGGGCGCGGCACTTCGGGCTGGTTTTTTTCCGGTGTCTTGTTTTTCCAGCCCTTTTTCTCTGTCCCTTGTATTTACCGTTTTTATTTCTTTGCTGTGGTGTTTTCTGGCTCTGAAAGGCGCTGGTTTTAAGGTAGTAGAGTTGGATTGTTAGCGGGACTTGTAAGTGCCGCTTTCCTCCGTCGCCATCTTCCCGGAAGGCTTTTAGTATATATTTAGATAATGTCTGCCGCCTTTTCCTCGGCATTTGTTTGTGTAATTCCCACGCAAGAAATTGGCTAAGCTTAAAGGAAGCAGAGCCCCGAGGGGAAGTGTTTTCTCTGGCCAAAGTACTCCCCCACTCTTAGATATTCTTTTATAACTCTTATTGTTTTGGTAATGATTCTTTAAACTTTCCACACGAATTGCTCCAGTGATGTAAGATCAGGACTGTGGGAGAAACTGAATCCGTGGAAAATAAATTTTCTAGTAATTTGTCTAAGCCTCTAAATGCCCTTGGCTTTGTTCAAGATGTAATTCTAGTCAGAATTCAGATACTCTGGAAGCATTACTGCTACAGCAATTACAAATGCAGAATTCCTCCCTATCTTTGACCTTCATTCTAATCATTATAATAGAGTCAAGGGCTAGGAGGAATCTTGACCTTTGCACCTAGTGATAGCACTGCCTGGAGACAGGGCGACACCACCTGGTTAAAATAGTTATGACAGAACAAAAGACATATAATAAAAACTTAATGTTGTTTTTTGGGCCCTGTCTACTAAAATATATTTTAAGTGTTTAATAGGGTGAAGTTTTCAGACAGCAGAGGGTATTGCAGACAAAATCCAGCAGACATTTGTATAAATCCTCTAAATCATCATAAATGTACATGGATTTCCCTACGCCAACTACATGTATGAAAGCTGGAATCTCCGACTTCGTCCCCATTCAGCTCAAAGGAGGTTGCTAGATAGAGAAGGACATTGGACTAAGCCCTAGGAATAAAAGTTCCGAAAGGGTTAAAGAAAACTCTTAAAAAATGAATTCAAGTGATTTTGGGTGTGACTTTTGTTCTTCTGGAATTTGCCCACTAAAAGCCTCTGCAGCTGCAAGGCCAAGGCAAGGCCAAAAGGGGCTGATTTAAAGCACAAGACCCACCTGCAGGGTCATGGGACTGATCTCAATCACAAAGACCTGTGATGTCACAGGCCTTACTTTTGTCTTGTTCAGGGTTGGTGATTTACATGTATATTTCACTATTGTTTTTGGGTGTTTGCACTTTTCTACTAGGGAATCACGGGGAAATAGGGAAATATAAAAATCTTGTGTCTAGAATAAAGTGGTCAATTGCACAAGAGGCATTTGTCCGTGTCAATCAATTCAGATTTTTTTTTCTCGGAGAGGAATCTCCACTTTTAGCGCCATGAATAGGAACTTAAAGGAGTTTATTTCATGAAAAGGGAAAAAATCGCTGCAGATAAGCGGCTGCAGAACTACAACTGAAACCTTTCACCTTTCTGAGAAAACTTGGTCCCCAACGGACTCAGTGGCCATATTCAGTGCTGGATATATTATTCCCGATTGAGCCAGTCTGTCGCAAATTTCTATATATGTTTAATATTTTGAATATATATATATATATATATATATATATATATATATATATATATATATATATGATGTTACCAGCCACAGTTACAAAGCCCTCATGATGATTTCTTTATATTCCCATTTAAATACATCTCCAAGCCAGGTATGGTGGCTACACTTGTAATGCCAGCATTTGGGAGGCTGAGACAGGAGGACTGCAGTTCACAGACAGCCTCAGCTATTTAGTGAGACCCTTTGCAACTCAGTGAGACCCTGTTTCAAAATAAAGAATTAAAAATAGGGCTAGGGGTGTATCTCTGAGTTAGATTGCCCCTGGGTTCAATCCCAGTATGGCAATAAATAAACAAATGAATAAATACATTTCCAATATCTTTTCTCTCCAGCACATGAAGAGGAGATAGATAGAAAAATTTCTATGAACAATTAGAGGATTGTACACTTACATAATTTGGTTATGTATTGAAGTGAACCTTACTTGGGAAACAAAAACACAGGAAACAAAAATAAGGGTCCAATGTAGAACACAATTAGTTTGTTAAAATGCATTCTTAACCTATGAAAATCATGTGCAGCCTAAAAGTGCCCACGAGGGGGCACTGCAGTCAAAGCACACCAGAAAGGACTTGAAACCACTATTCTGCATAAACTGGAGTCATTTTATTAATATTGTCAAAAGTGAACTGCCTTTGCCACCATTTTCCAGATATGATTAGGCAAAAACTGCACAAGGCATATTTTGCTGAGAAGGGGGGAAAAGTCATTTTCTTGGCAGCAGTTGCTAAAAAGTAGCTGACTCCAGCATCTAGAATTGGCCCCCAAACTAAGGTCAATGTGAATGCGCTCAGGAAATTTGAACCAGTGCAAGAATGTTAACAAAATGGTCAGGCCAGAGATAACATGCGGGTCTTGTAATGTCAAACTTGGCTCAGCTGAAAACCTCTTCTCTTACCCTCCTCCCTCACTCCACCACCCCTGCCCATAGTCATAAACAAGAAACTTTCAACTACTCCCAAAAGGTTTAAAGTAAGACTTAGGAGTGGTGGATATTTAATTTCCTTAGATATCAGTCTGTCAGTGTAGCCAGCGGCCTCCAGCCTTATGGACGGAAGGGTCCCTGGGCCAAGTTTCAAGGGGCAAGCCCCTGGGGCTGCTGTAGATGGAGGGGAGGCAGGAAAGAGCATGTGGGCCAGAGCATGTGTCCTGAGCCAGTTTAAAAAGCAGTTGATATTATTTTTATTAGCTTTTTTAAAAAATATTTTGAAGGTCTGGGGATGAAACCCAGGGGCATTCGACCTCTGAGCTACACTCCTTTCCCTATTTTTTATCTTATATTTTGAAACAGGGTCTCAGTAAGTTGCAGAGAGCCTCAATAATGAATTCACTATTTTTAAAAAGCATTTGACTTATTCATTCAACTAAAAATAAATTTTTTGAGAGCTCAGAGTTGAAGACAACCCTAGAGCTAGAAGGCAGGATGAGACATGGAGAAAAAAACTCCAGGGAAGGAATGGTCAGGGAGCTCACCATACAGACCAGGCCCTTACAGTCTTGCTCCTGGCCTGAGCTTCCGGCCTACCCATTACAGCAGCCACGGGTAACTTATGCACACAGAACATCGGGCCATTGGGCCAAGTGAAGGTTTTCTCTCACTTGGCCAGTATTGTGGTTTAATTAAAAGAACACTCTACAATATGTTGAAATCCTAACCACCACCTCTTATGGTGAAGGTGACTTTACATGGAGGGTCTTTGCCATTGTAATTAAGTTAAAAAGTGCTGATTAGGTTGGGCCTAAGGCCACTGTGACTTGTCTTTGTAAGAACAGGAAATTCAGACAGTGCTGCAGAGAGGGAAGCCACGGAGTGACTGGGGTAAAGAGCACGGTGACACATCTGCAAACCAGGGGACATCCAGACCATAGTGGCCACCAGCAGCCAGGAGGAGTCTGGATCCTGCACTCCATGGAAGCCTCTGAAAGGAGCCAGCCCTACCCAATTTCACACCCTATGCCTCTAGAATTGAAAGAACAGAAACTTCTGTTGTGTTAAGCCAACAAGTGTGTGGCACTGTGTTATGGCAGCCCTGGAAAATTGACATTTATAACAAATTCAGAAAAAGCAAAGTGCAATTTGGGGAATAGCAGTAGAGAGAGAGAGACCTGGCCAACAAAGCACAAAGTTTTAAGGATTTTTTTTTGTGCTGGTTTTTCTCCCTCTTTTTCTGTCTATTCCACCCACACATCTTATTTTTAATATAAAGCATTGTTTTTATTTCTCTTTCAGTACACAAAGCCTGTGATATTTGGAGAAGTGTGAGTGTTGTTTCTTCTGGTACATTTTATAGTTCTCCTCAAATACCTCAAAACCTCACAGTCCAGCTGGCCTTTTTAAGGTTTTGATTCCCCAAAGAAGTTCAAAGGGCTTGATGTCAAAAGTGTTTCCTTGTTCTTCACATCAGCTTAAGGAAAAGATTAAAAAAAGAAAAACTGGCTTAAACTTTGGAAAAACCCAGCAGAAGTTAAGCATCTTAAGTCACACAGGTTCTCAGTGGATGAGCCGGGCTTGGGACACAGACTCCCTCTCCTTACAGAGCCTAATTCGAGTATCACATAACTGTGATTCTTAATTATCCATCTATAAGAGATGAATGAATATATCCTCCAAATGATGGTCAGTCCACAGTTGCCTATTCAGGAGCTTTTGTGTGCAGACATTCACCACCTAATGACATTTTGGTCAATGACAGATAGTAGATATAACAATGGTCCCTTAAGATTATGATGGAGCAGAAAAGTTCCTATTGCCTAATATTTTTACTATATCTTTTGTATTTAGAAATGTTTAGATGTAGAAATACCATTAGGTGACATTTTCCTGTAGCATTTAGCACAGGGAGGTGCTGCACTGGTTTACAGCTGAGGAACAATCAGCTAGGCCATATAGCCTGGGCACATGGTAGGCTACACCATCCATCTGTGACTGTAATGTTCGCACGGGGACCAATTCATCTACCTGAGAAGGCATCTATCGGAATGTATGCCTGTGCTTAAGTGACACATGATGTTCTGAGAAGTCATAAAAAACCTCAAAGAAGTACAAGTGCACTGTCATGTCCTCATTTTCCAGTATGAATAAGATTCTCTCCCTTCCTGCCCCTTCATTCTGCGAAAGAGCTGCTTCACAGAAGTTCAGAATTATGGGAAAGCTCAGCACAAGCAGAAGTAAATCTTTCCCCCTTGTTTCCTGGCTCCATGCGTGCCTGAGCCGGGAAGGTGATTAGCTCACAATTTCTGGCCTCCTTGGTGTGATGGACCCTTCACACCCCCTCCCCATCCTTCTTCACAAGCTACCTCTCAAGGAAGTCATCATCTGAGACATCTGATCCAATCTGGGACAAGCCCCCTCACAACAGCCTCTGGGAGAACAAAAGCACATCTCCTCTCTTTGCTTCAGCAGAGAGGAAGCAGACTGGAATTTCTAAAAGTACTCAAGGAAATTAAAGCGAGATCAAAGACAATCATGGAAGTACAAAACATGCTGAGTTTGTCCCTGGGTGCACAGTCCTCTTGCCCTCCTCGCTGAGCTCCATGCTCAGTTCAGCGGGGAAGGACCACCCATGGCCATGGAGTCCAATCACCTCCCACCAGCCTGTGACCCCCATCTGGTTTCCTGGGTGGAGGGAATTATGGAGGCCAGACCTCCAGAGGGTGTGAGGTGATCAGATTGCTCACACATCTCATAGAAATCCAAATGATGGAAGAAGTATGGAAAATACAGCTGCAGAATACACAGACACTTAAGCAAGGTGAGTCCCCTGTACATCTTGACCTGTGCTGATCTCAGTGAATGTGAGCTAAGGACTGGATGCAAGGGCTCCCGGCTAAGGCCCAGGAAGACACACTGACTATGGTGGGTACCAGGGCAGGGAGAAGTGATCCAGCAGGGATGGGATGGGGGAGCCTGGGGAGGGGCTGTTCAGAAACGAGGGGCATGTCCCAGAGATGAGGAGGGCAGGAACTCCCACCAGAAGTGAGTGGCATTGTGCCAGAGGATGGTGAGTTAGGGGAGGAGGGCACCAGGGCCAGACACGGCCAGAGTTGGCATCAGCTGACTTAGGCCGGAAAATGTCAAGCGATCCCTATGGATCTCGCTTCATCCTCACAACTCCGTGATGCAGGTGCTCAGAGAGGAGCAGCAAGCCCACACACCATGAGCAACTTCCAAGGACGTACAGGCTGGTGAGCACACCGCCAGTGTCAGATGAAATCATCAGCTACACGCACTCACACTCAGACACACTCATGAACACCTGTATATGCACATGCTCATACTTTACTCACACACCCACTCTCATGTGTGCACACCCACACTCACACACTCACATGTACTATTACATACACCTTTACACCCACTCACACTCAAACACACTCACACACACCTGTGCACGCACACATACTCATACTCTACTCACACCCACTCACACGTGTGCACACCCACACTCTCACACACATGTACTATTATATATGTACACATTTATACCCACACCCACACTCACACACATATATGCCTCTACATCACATATGCTCATACTCTACTCACACACCCACTCACACGTGTGCACACCCACACTCACACACTCACATGTACTATTACATACACCTTTATACACACTCACACACAAACATACACACTCCTACATCACACATGCTCATACTCTACTCACACACCCACTCACATGTGCACACCTACACATACACACTCACGTGTACTATTATGTACACGCACATTTATACCCACTCACGCTCAAATACACACATACACACCTGTACACGCACATGCTTATACTCTACTCACATACCCACTCACACTTGTGCACACCCACACTCACACATGTACTATTACATAATCACACCTTTATACCCACTCACACTCAAACACACTCATACACACCTTCCGGCCTGCACGGTTCTTTGAAAGTTTGGCCAAGTCCTTCCTTCTGCTGCGTGGAGGAGGAGTGGTCTGCGCTTGCGTGGGGGCCTACATAGGCGGTGAACTGGTGGGCCAAGGAACCAAAGGAGCCAAGGAGCCAAGGAGCCGAGGAGCCGAAGAGCCCGGGCCACCGTCCAGCTGCCCATCCGCGGGAGATTGTACCTGCAGGAAGGTATGGTGGGGGATTCTTCCGCCACTTTCCTGGGCGCGGCATAGTGGGGTGGCGGCCCAGGCGCGTTGACCAGCACTTTCAGCCTGCCTCCTCCTGAGCTTCCAGCCTAGGCATCCGTGATCTTGTGTGGGGGATCAACCAATTGACCCAGGCGTTTTGCTGGCTTCTCGAGACTCTGCTTCCCGGACCCGACCGAGGAGCCTGGCCATCCTTCCGCTCTGCATGGTTCTTTGAAAGTTTGGCCAAGTCCTTCCTTCCGCGGCATGGAGGAGGAGCGGTCTGTGCTTGTGTGGGTGGCCGAGGTGGTGAAATGGTGGGCCAAGGAGCGGAGGAGCCGAGGAGCTGAGAAGCCTAGGAGCCAATTGAGGCACAGATTGCAGCTAGTTCCCGCACGCAGCATCGCCTCAGAGAGAGCAAGGTATAAGGCTCCTGCTATCTTAATGGCTTTAACATGTGCCGGGCAGAGCTACTTATGATCTCGGGGCTCTTGCTGGCTGTTCTATATTTTTGAGGCCTTCGTTGCCTCTACACCGGTGTTCTTAGTTCTTATTCTGGGTGGGGCGAAGGAGAAAGGAGGGGATTTCCAAAGTGTAACAGGCAGGTGCCTGAGTGCTTATTCGTCGCCCAGGCTCTGACACCCTTTGACATTTTGTTTTTTTATTTTCTGCTATACCAGTACACTTACCGCCCCCCCCTCCCATACACACCCTGCTCCCCTCTAGCTCTCTGAGAGTGGAGTCCCAGCGATTCTTCCATGTCTTCTCAGAGTCCTTTCAGGAATTTCCTCCCTCCCTCCCTCCCTCCCTCCCTCCCTCCCTCCCTCCCTCCCTCGCTGGCTTGCTCCCTAACGCCCTCCCTCCCGACCTCTCTTTTTTCTTTCCACCCACCACAAACACCAACCAAACAGAACAAAATAAAAACCGAGAGGGGGGAGGAGGTGGATTGCGTGGGTTGGTGGGTGGGTGTCAGCGGTGGCGGTGGCGGCAGCGAGTGAGGAGGTGGCGGAGGGGGTGGGTGGGAAGAGGGGACAGCGAGTCCAGCTGGGTGACCAGTGTCCCTCCCAAAGCCCCCCCACCCTCATCCCGCTCCTCCCAGAGTGCTATATTCCAGGATCTGACCACCAGCGCTACCGCTCCCCCACCACACCTTCGGGTTCCTCTGCAGTAGGCGGGGCTCCACGGAGGTTTTGGTTTTGCAGTCATGCATAGTCCACCCAGTTGCGTCCTCCCCATGGGTGATTTTCTAGGGCCGCCAGTGTCACCCTGGCTGGCAGTGAACGCCTGTACCCCCGTGCGATCCCCCCCCCCCCCCCCCCGTGGTTTGGCACTTTGGTTTCGGAGTGAGCCGGCTGATCTGGGAGGACATTCTCGGGCTCCACAGAGGTTTCAGTTTTGCAGCCGTGCCGAGTCCACCCACCCGAGTTGCGTCCTTCCCGCGGGTGATTCTCTAGGGCCGCCGGTGTCACCCTGGCTGGTTGTGAACGCCTGTACCCCTGTGCGATACCCCCCTCCTCCTCCTGTAGTTTGGCACTTTGGTTTCGGAGCTAGCCGGCTGATCTGGGAGGACGTTCTCGGGCTCCACCTGGTGGCCACTTTTCCCCCAGAGCAATCAAGGGATCAAATTCGGCTGCGGTTGCTGGGCCAGAGTCCTGGAGCTCGGCTATGCTAGGCAGTGTCGTCGTGGAGAGGTGAGACAACGTCAGGCTGCCCATCCACGGGAGATTGTACCTGCAGGAATGTATGGTGAGGGATTCTGCCACCGCTTTCCCAGCGCTCTTCAGTAGGAGGGGGGCTAGCCCATGGCGTGCATGGCTTTTTAAGTAAAGGTGCTCCTTGACACTGGCTGCCACAGACCCTTCCCACCCAGATTTCTTCCCCAGACTTAGGCTACGTGGTCGGTGGTTGCCGGGTCGGGTGCATCACGCCCTCAGTGAGAAATTCCAAACCTTTTCTAGTGATCTTCTTTGACCAGTTGGGGTACAGAATCCCCTGGAGGCCGCCCCTTCACTGTTCCACCAACCTAGTTGTAGGCTGGGTCTGCCCTCCTGCCCTCCTTCTCCCTTCCCCACCACGGGGTTGGGGCAGAGGGGTCCACTGGTCCCCAAGGTGGGGGCCGCCTGCTCTCTTCCCTAATGCTGGCCTTGTGTTCCCCCCTCTGAGTTGGGGGAGGGTCCTGCTTGGCCTTCGCCAGGGTCGGTCATTCTGTTCTCACCTGCCTGCCATGCCTTGGGTTTGTTCCCGAGTGCACGAGGGTGCGAGTGCACGAGGGTGCCGGTTGCAGAGTGTGTGTGTGTGTGTGTGTGTGCGTGCGTGCGTGCGTGCGTGCGCGCGCGCTTACAGTTGTCCTGCTGTGCCAGGCCCCTGACACCCACTGGGAAGGCAGCTTCTCCTTACTTTCCAGAAGCTGAATGACCGCCCGGTGCCTGGACTGGTGCACAAAAGATGGCAGCAGTTTTGTGTGTGCGTGGCGCAGGCCGGCCTCCAGACCTTCTCTAAGTGCGCATCCGTGGGGGAAAGGATGGGAAGGTCTGGTTCACAGAGCAGGGACTGGGGCTCAGGCTCCTTGGCCCCCTCCTTGGCCCCCCTCGAGGCTTGAGGCCAGGAAGGGGATGGAGTCACATGGGATTGGTGGTGGACCTAGACCAAGATGGAGGCAGAGGCGGAGCTGACCAAGACAGAGGCAGCCGGGGAGCCAGGCGGGTTGACCAGAACTCCCAGCCTGCTTCCTCCTGAGCTTCCAGCCTAGGGGCATCCACGGATTGTGTGGGGGATCGACCAATCCACCGAGGCATTGTGCCGGCTTCTCGAGCATTTCCACTCCAGCTCCAACTGAGGAGCTCGGCCATAGGCCGGCCTGCACGGTTCTTTGAAATTTTGGCCAAGTTCTTCCTTCCACAGCATGGAGGAGGAGCAGTCCACGCTTGCGTGGGTGTCTGAGGTGGTGCACTGGTAGTCTCATGCGTCCATAGGCGCTAGCCTGCGTGGGACTTGGACTTGAAAAAACTTTGGAATTTTCATCTAAGTCCTTCCTTGCCTTCCGCGGCGTGACGTGGGAATGGTCCACGGGCACGTGTGTGTTCGAGACCAGGCAGGCCCTGAGGACTTTCCTTGTGGAAACTTCGGCTCCCCGCTCCCCTGAAAAAGAGGTCGACCAGTCGTCCCGGTGGGCTCTGGTTCTGTCGTCGATGGGGTTATGACTAAGGTAAGGTGAACGAGGATCCCCTCCCAGAGGTCAGCTTGGTAGCCACACAGTCTCCCGTCTCCTGTCTCAAGTTTTTGGAAGCCCAAGCCGGAGGTTTTGTGCCTGCAAGAGTGTGCTGACACACTGTCCTTCAGTGCTCGTCTCAGAAGGGGTTAGGCCTCTGGACAGATGCGTGCAGGGATCGGGCCGCCTGCGAAAACGGCAGTGGTGCCCATTCCTGTCCCCCCCCCCCCCCCCCCCCCCGCTTGGGCCTACCCAACGGCTCTCCTGGGAGCATCTGAGTGTCCTGACCGCGGTGCTGCCTCTGGCCCCTGGAGGCCGAGTGTGGCGGGGGAAAGAAGGCATCTGGGGGGGGGGTGTTACCTCCCGTGTGCTCCCCCGCCAGCGGTACCGGGAGAGGTCGCAGCAACCCCGTCTTGTTTCTTATGATGGCTCCGTGCCCTGTTGAGTGTATGTCAGGCATTCCCCCTGGGTTGTCCGCTGCCGTTCCTGAAGTGTGTCTCTTTTTTTGTCCTCGCCATGCTCTCCTGTTGCCTGGCGCCCCTTCCCAACATCATGACCGATGTGGTAGCGCTGCACTCTCCTGGGTAAGTCACGCCAGGCGAGGGACGGACAGTCCCGGGGAATTGAACCCATCTTCTCTTTCTGTTTGAGGGTCCCCGGGCTTTCCTCCGTGCCTGCCAGTGTTGTGCGGAAGTCAGGGGTGCAGACCCCGGCCGGACCTCTTCTCCCTCGCTCCTCGGCCTCGAGTTTCCGGGTGGGGCCGTGGTCATCTGTGATGTGGCAGTCGCACCTCGCCTGCTGCTGCCACCGCTTGGCGGCGGCTTCATTATAACACATGGGTAGCCCTCTCCGGCGGGGGCAGGGCTGCCGGCGAACCGTACCTTGCTCCCCTCTTTGGGGGTGTCGGGTGCGCGCCCACGTTGGCTCTCCGTGGTGCTCCTGGAGTGCTCCAGGTCGCCTTCTAAGGTGCCCGTGGCTGAGTGGTGTCTGTTGCTCCCGTTCCTCGCGCCCCCGGTTCCGGTCACTGCTTTCATGTTTGTTTGGTGCTTGCTTCACGTGGGGCTGCCACCAAAGAGGTCGAGACCAGAGAAAGGGGGGAGTCAAGACGGTAGGTGGTGGTGTGTGTCCCATGCTTAGTGGGATGCGCGCCCCACGCCAAACCCACATTTAGTGTGTGGTGGTCTGGTGGAGGCAAGTGCGCTCCGGGGGCATCCCCGTTCTCCTGCAGGCACAGTGGGGTGCAGTGCGCTGCTCGGGTTGTGTGAGCAATGGCAGTGGGCTCTGACTCAGACATCGCTCCTCCGTGGGAGGGGAGCGAGCCCGTGGTGTGCGGGGGGCCTTTTAAATAAAGGCACGTCCCAGCACTGGCCACAAACGCTCAAGAAGGGCCTCGCACTTACCTCTACCGCAGACTCCCTCCCAGCTTTCTTCCCCGGACTGGGCTACCATGGCCTGTCGAAGGGGGTGGTTGCCGGGTGGGAAATCCCAAACCTTTTTAGCTTGTTGACGGCGTGCTTCTTTGATCAGTCGGGGTATGCAATCTCCCGGAGGCCGCCCCTCCGCGCACGTGAAGCGCTTGGAAGTCTGTTCCACCAACCGACTCATAGGTTGGGTCTGCCCTCCTGCCCCCTTCCCCACCGTGGGGTTGGGGCGGAGGGGTCCGCAGGTCCCCACGGTGGGGGCCATATGTCTGCTCTCTCACCTACTGTGGCCCATGCCTCCCCGCTCCGAGTTCCGCCTGCCACTCCAGGGATCCGTCCCTCTTGTGCGCGTGCACATGTGTGCCAGTTGTGGTTCTTCCCCGCGCTTGTGATGACCCATTTGAATGTCTGCCCTATCAACTTTCGATGGTTGTTGCCGTGCCTACCATGGTGACCATGGGTGATGGGGAATCAGGGTTCGATTCTGGAGATGGAGCCTGAGAAACGGCTACCACATCCAAGGAAGGCAGCAGGCGTGCAAATCACCCACTCCCGACCCGAAAAGATAGTGATGAAAAATAACAATATAGGACTCTTTCAAGGCCCTGTAATTGGAATGAGTCCACTTTAAATCCTTTAACGAGGATCCATTGGAGGGCAAGTCTGGTGCCAGCAGCCACGGTAATTCCAGCTCCAATAGTGTATATAAAAGTTGCTGCAGTTAAAAAGCTCATAGTTGGATCTTGGGGGCGGGCGGGCAGTCCATCGCGAGGCCAGCAACTGCCCATCCCCGCCCCTTGCCTCTCAGTGTGCCCTCGATGCTCTCAGCTGAGTGTCCCATGGGGCTCAAAGCGTTTACTTTGAAAGAATTAGAGTGTTCAAAGCAGGCCCGAGACTCCTGGATACCGCAGCTAGGAATAATGGAAGAAAGAAAGGAAAGAAAGAAAGAAAGAAAAAAAAAGGAAGAAAGGAAGGAAGAGGAGAGAGAGAGAGAGAGAGAGAGAGAGAGAGCGAGCGATCTGCACCTTCTGCCCATCCGCGAGACATTGTACCTGCAGGAAGGTATGGTGGGGGATTCTTCCACCACTTTCCTGGGCGGGGTGCGGTGGGGTGGCGGCCCAGGCTGGTTGACCAACACTCCCAGCCTGCCTCCTCCTGAGCTTCCAGCCTAGGCATCTGTGATCTTGTGTGGGGAATCGACCGAGGCATTGGGCCGGCTTCTCAAGCCTCTCCACCACAGCCCCGACTTAGGAGCCTGGCCATACATCAGGCCTGCACGATTCTTTGAAAGTTTGGCCAAGTCCTTCCTTCCAGGGTGTGGAGGAGGAGCGGTCCGCATTTGCATGGGTGGATGAGGTGGTGCACGCTCGTCCCTGCCCCTTGCCTCTCGGCGCCCCCTTGATGCTCTCAGCTAAGTATCCCGTGGGGTCTGAATCATTTACTTTGAAAAAAATTAGAGTGTTCAAAGCAGGCCCGAGCAGCCTCGATACTGCAGCTAGGAATAATGGAAGAAAGAAAGGAAGGAAAGAAAGGAAAAAGAGAAAGGAAGAAAGAAAAAGAAAGGAAAGAAATAAAAGAGAGAAAGGTAGGGAGAAAGGAAGGAAGACAGGAAGAAAGAAAGAAAGGAAGAAAGAGAGACAGCGAGCCAGAGAACCTTCAGCAAGAACCACCTGTGTCCAAACAGGCAACCTCGCCTCTCCAATAAGGAAGTGTCAGAGAGGTCTGAGGGTGAGCGGGAGGTTGTGAGGGGTCTGCTGTCAAACGTTGTGGCGTGGCACATTTCATGCATGGACTGAAGCCAGAAATCAACAAAGGTATTCCACAACCGAATTCACACTGACCAGAATACACAGTCTGAGGGACAGAAAATGAAAACCACCAAACAAGCACTCAGAAACAACCTTCAGGCACAGCAGTCATCACCGGAACATATGGCTCCTCAATGGGAGTATACTAAAAGACCCAGCCATTGTTCCCATGAACAGCAAGACACCTACCTACAATTTATTGCATCAGTGACCTTATTCAAAGCTGTGTTTTGAGAAAGAAGTATATGTAGATTTAGTGAGAAATTCGAGATTGGAACGTCCAAGGGAATGTTCCAGGTGAAGCCTTTCTCAGTTGGAAAATTGTGGTACTTTCAGCAATGAAGCACAGTTGCAGCTAGGCACTCAGCCTGGGCATTCGAAAATTTACCTATGAAGGTAGGCCCACGGAGGCCTGAACCTAATCAAATACCTGAGCATTGTCAAGCCAGGATTGAACAGAAGACAATGGGCTCTTAACGGGGCTCGGGGATGGGAACACACAGGCGTTAGCAATATGTGGTGAATACCGAGGCCTACAGCAGTGCGGGGTGGAGCTAGCTAGAACTTCTTCAACAAGAACCACCTGTGTCCAAACAGGCAACCTCACTTCTCAAATGAGGAAATGCCAGAGAGGTTTGAAGGTTAGCGGGAGGTTGTGAGGGGTCTGTTGTAAAATGTGGGGCATGGCATTTTTGAGGTCTGGATTGAAGCCTGAGGCATTGTTAGATTGGCTGTGTCAATTAGGAAAAGAACATGTCTTGGTAAGATAGGTTTGTAAATGTTAGTTGCAGACTTAGGTTAAGTGTTCTGGTTCATGGTGAGTTTCTGAGCAGGGTCTTGTGTGTTTGGTTTTTGTGACTGTGTGTCAAACCTTGTGTTATTGCATCTATTTTAAGTGTTGCTGTGCAGGATATATAAGACCAACAGCCAGAGCAAAATTTTGTATTGAATTTATCATCCTTCTACTTTGAGCATTCATTATGGCTTTGTCAAAATATTTGTGTTTGGGTTAAATTGGGGGTAGAATTTAGATACACTGTAGGTGTACTCTATATATGGTGGATGTTTTAGGGTGAGATAGTATATGTATTTTCTTGGACCAAAAGTTTTCACGTGTGTCAGGGTTTATGCTTTGTTGAAATGTTCCAGTGAGTGCTAGAAATAGTGTGGGAATTAGAAAAAATGATTGTGGTCAGCGTGGAAGGAAGTGTTATGAATAGACTCAGTTTTGAATTTCAGGTGAAAGTTTGTGGTGGGTTGTCATCTATTTTGATCCCTCTATCCAATTTGAGCTTTTGTTCTATCCATGACTGTATTCTGCTTGTTTCATCCAGTTTTGACAGGTTTAGTATTCTTTTACCTCATTCGGACTGTTTGGCTTTTGTATAAGTGGATGGGAATGAGAACCACAAATTCAAGTATGTCTGTTCAGCAATCAACAAAGGTATTCTACCACCAAATTAAAATTGACCAGAATGTACAGTTTGATGTACAGAAAATTAAAACAATCAAGCAAACACTCAGAAACAAACTTCAAGCCCAGGAGTCATCACAGGATCATTTGGATCCTAAACTGGAGTATATTGAAAGACCCTACCATTGTTCACATGAACAGCAATACCCCTAACTACAACTTATTGAATCAGTGACCTTATTCAAAGCTGTGTTTTGGGAAAGAGTTATATGTAGTTTTAGTGAGAAATAAGAGATCTGAGAGTCCAAGGGCTTGTTCCAGTTTAAGACTTTCTCAGCTGTTAAATGGCGGTATTTTTGGCAATGAAGCACAGTTGTAGCTAGGCACTGAGCCTGGGCAGTAGAAAATTTATCTACTGTTAGGCACACGAAGGCCTTTCCAACCTGAACCTAATCACTACCTAAGCATTGTCAAGCAAGGATTTAACAGAAGCCAATTATCTCTTAACAGGACTCGAGGATGGGAACACACAGGTGTTAGCAATATATGGTGAATACTGAGGCCTATAACAGAGGGAGGTTGAGCTAGAACTTCTTCAATAAGAACCACCTGTTTCCAAACAGGCAACTTCACCTCTCAAATAAGGAAATGCCAAAGAGGTTTGAAGGTTAGCAGGAGGTTGTGAGAGGTCTGTTGTCAAATGTTGGGGCATGGCATTTTTGAGGTCTGGATTGAAGCCTGAGGCATTGTTAGATTGGCTGTGTCAATTAGGAAAAGAACATATCTTGCTAAGTTTTGTTTGTAAATGTTAGTTGCAGACTTAGATTAAGTGTTCTGGTTCATGGTTTTTGGGGCTGTGTGTAAAACTTTGTGTTACTGCATCTATTTTAAGTGTTGCTGTTCAGGATGTATTAGGCCAACAGTCAGAGAAAATTTTTGTATTGAATTTATCACCCTCCTTTGAGCATTCACTTATGGCTTTGTCAAAATATTTGTGATTGGGTTAGATTAGGGGTAGAATTTAGATACACTGTAGGTTTACTTTATATATGTTGGATGTTTTAGGGTGAGATAGTATATGTATTTTCTTTTGCCAGAAGTGTTCATGTGTTTCAGGGTTTATGCTTGGTTGAAATGTTTCAGTAACTGTTAGAAATTGCACGGGAATTATAAAAAAAATGATTGTGTTCAGTGTGGAAGGTAGTGTTATGAATTGACTCAGTTTTGAATTTCAGGTGAATGTTTGTGGTGGCTTGTCATCTACTTTGATCCCTCTATCCAATTTGAGTTTTTGTTCTAGCCATGACTGTATTCTGCTTGTTTCATCCAGTTTTGACAGGTTTAGTATTTATTCTTTTACCTCAGACTGATTGGCTTTTGTATAAGTGGATGGGAATGAGAATCACAAATTTAAGTATGTTTGTTCAGAAATAAACAAAGGTATTCCACCACCAAATTCAAATTGACCAGAATGCGCAGCCTGATGTACAGAAAATAAAAACAGTCAAACACTCAGAAAAAATTCAAGCCCAGGAATCATCACAGGAACATTTGGATCCTAAACTGGAATATATTGAAAGACCCTACCATTGTTCACATGAACAACAAGACCCCTACTACAATTTATTGAATCAGTGACCTTATTTAAAGCTGTGTTTTGAGAAAGAGGTATATGGAGATTTAGGGAGAAATTAGAGATCTGAGAGTCCAAGGGAATATTTCAGGTAAAGTATTTCTCAGCTAGAAAATGGTGGTACTCTCAGCAATGAAGCAGAGATTCAGCTGAGCACCGAGCCTGGGCAGTAGAAACCTTATCTCCTAAGAAAGGCCCATGGAGGCCTTTCTACCCTGAACCTAATCACTACCTGAGCATTGTTAAGCTAGGATATAAGAGAAACCAATTAGCTCTTAACAAGCTCAAGGACAGGAACACACAGGTATTACCAATATATGGTGAACAGTGAGGCCTTCCACAGTGGAAGGTTGAGCTAGAACTTCTTCAACAAGAACCACCTGTTTCCAAACAGGCAACCACACCTCTCAAATGAGGAAATGCCAGAGAGGTTTGAAGGTTAGCGAGAATTTATGAGGGGTCTGCTGTCAAATGTTGGGGAGTAGCATTTTTCAGTACTAACCAGGCTTTACCCTGCTTATCCTCCAAGA
The DNA here is from genome assembly GCF_963383645.1 of Muscardinus avellanarius. Classification (NCBI taxonomy): domain Eukaryota; kingdom Metazoa; phylum Chordata; class Mammalia; order Rodentia; family Gliridae; genus Muscardinus; species Muscardinus avellanarius. The sequence continues at coordinate 77,974,272 of NC_137792.1, forward strand.
TCAGATGAGATTGGGTGCGTTCAGAGTGGTATGGCTGAAGATGCTCGAGGGACCCACAGGACTCCTCTTAAGGCTGCTACTGAGCTGCTGCCCTGGCCCACCACAGGTCTGTCTGCCTAACCCCAGGAAGGGCAGCAGGTCAGACTTCATCAGCAAGGAAGACCCTGGGAGTCCCGGAGTTGCCACATACCCTCCAAGGCCTGGGCGCTTGGCTAGAGGAACAGCTAGGGGCCCCTGTCCCAGAATTTGGGGCCTGTTTTGTCAGGGGGTAGCTTACTGTGTGCTGGGGTGCATTTCTCGGCAGAGACTTGGTCCTTGCTTTTATTTGGTTCCTGACCTGGAATGGCCCCATTTCAACTCCGGTCTGAGAATCTTTTCCTAAGAGTGGTACCACCAATCCTAGGCTGCCTTGCCCTCAATCCCAGCCCTGGAAGCACAGGCGTTGCCCACAGACCCCATGTGTGGACCCTCCCTTCAGGCTTCAACCTCTGTAATACCTGCCCAGTCTGACCTGAAGGGTGGGGAAATTCCCCAGGTTGCCCCATGAACATGTTCCCTGAGACTGGCTTCACCCCTTGGTGTGCAGAAAGAGTCCTCCACTTTCCAGCATGCCTGCCAGGGGAGGTCAAAATTAGGGGTGGCAGTGGTGTCGGCGGCATTGGTGGTGTTGGCGGTGGCAGCAGCCGCAGCAGAGGCAGAGGTCTCGAGAATGAATCTGGGCTGCACTGACCATGCCTGCCTCGAGCATGGGCATTTCAGTGAAGGTGCCCCCAGAGCAGGCAGTCCAAGGAAGATGGCCGGCTGGATGCCCTGCTAACTTCTGTGCTCCTGAGGCCTGGGGCTGGTTACGGGACGTATCTGGGTCCAGAGGGTTCTGGAAGACTTGGGTGGGTGTCCAGTGTGCATGGCAAAAGAGGACTCTCAGAGGAAGGGACTAAAGGCAAAAAGCCTACAGCACCCAGTATTCCCAGGCAGTTTCCCATCCAAGTGCTAACCAGACCCGACTCTGCTTAGCTTCCGAGATCAGATGAGATTGGGCGTGTTCGGAGTGGTATGGCTGTTGAAGCTTGAGGGCCCCACAGGGCTCCTCTTGCGGCTGCTACTGAGCTGCTGCCACCTCTGGCCTCCGTTTGTCTGCCTGACTCTGGCTTGCTGCTGCTGCTGCGGGCATCCTGTTCCCACTTCAGGCTCTGCCTTCCCCCTGACCCGTGGCCCAGCGCTGTCCACCCACCCGTGGTAGGTCTTGTGTTTCCCAGCCACCCTCCTGCCCTTCATCCACCGACATGTGCTTCCTCCCTCTGCGCTCAACTCACTCACCCTACCCTACCTAGGTTGTTTCTTTGTTCCCTGGGGGCTGGCCTATGAGGTCTCAGCACTCTCCCGGCTCCCTCCTTCATGAGCAGCCCACTGCCCATGCCATGCTAGCGAAGCCACGCCACGCCATGGCCGAGCTTATCAGTAAGTGCAGGGTGGCTCACTGGGACCAGCCCGAGACATTAGGATCTCAGGCCCCCGGGCTCCCTCTGGCTCCATGGGATTGGGTGCTGGAACTGGCCAAGGACCCCCAAGGCTGCTGGCCCCACGCTCAGGACACCATGCCATCTCCCTTTGGCCGACCCACTGGAGGCAACACCCACCCACAGCCTAAGACAGACAGAATTGGGCTCCGGCTCCCTCGAACATGTACGCCTGTTCTCTGGCACCCAGGCACAGGTGCAGAAGCCAAGACTCACACTGGATCCTAGGCACCCTACACACGAATTCACAGGTGCATGGCCTCACTCACACACTCAGAGACCTCTCACAAGATGGAGAGGCAGAGAGAGCTTTTCACAGACACTTGAGACAGAGGGTGCATAGGCACCTGAAATGTGGTGCCTAAGAGCTAGGTTTCACTCTCTTGGGCATGGGGTGCCCTAGGGCCCCTGGATGAGAGAGAAAGAATAGGGTGCCAGGAGCTTGGTCCAGAGGATTCTGGAAGATATGTGTGGGGGTCCAGTGTGCATTGCAAAAGAGGACAGAGGGAGAGACCAAAGGTAAATAGCCTACGGCACCCAGTATTCCCAGGCCGTCTCCCATCCAAGTACTAACCAGGCCCGACCCTGCTTAGCTTAGGAAATCAGAGGAGATCAGGAGCATTCAGGATGGTATGGCCAAAGATGCTTGAGGGCCCTCCAGGGCTCTTCTTGAGGCTACTACTGAGCTTCTGCCGCCGCCTGCCACAGGTCTGTCTGCCTGACCCCAGGGAGGGGAGCAGGTCAGCCATCACCATCACCAAGGAAGACCCTGGGAGTCACGGAGCCACCATACACCCTCCCTGGACTGGGCTCTGGGCTAGAGGAGCATATAGGGGCCACTGTCCCTGGGTTTGGGGGCATGTTCTGTCAGGGGTTGGCTTAGTGTGTGCTGGGGTGTGTTTCTCAACACAGACCTGCTTTTCTCAATAGTCCCTGGCCTGGAATGGCCTTGTTCCACCTCAGGTCTGGGTAGCTTGTCCTCAGAGTGGCACCGCCACCCCCAGGCTGCCTTGCCCTCAACCCCAGCCCCGGAAGCACAGGCGTCGCCCACCGACCCCATCTCTGGGCCTTCCCCTCGGGCCTCACCTCCTCCAGTACAAGCCCAGTCTATGCTGAAAGGTGGGATGTTCTCCGGGTTGCCAGGTGACTGTCCTTCCTGAGACTGGCTTCACCCCTTGGTGCGCAGAAGGAGTCCTCCACCTCCCAGCAGGCCTGCCATGGGTGGTCAATCTTAGGGGCAGCAATGGTGGCTGCTGTGGCAGCTGCAGCAGTAGTGGAGGTGAAGGCAGAGGTCCCTAGATTTGATCTAGGTCAAAAGTAGGGGCGGCAGCGGCAATGGTGATGGTGATGGCTGAGGCAAGGGCAGAGGTCTCGAGAATGAATCTGGGTTGCACTGACCATGCCTGCCCCAAGCAGGGGCATTTTGGGAAGCCCCCCCCCCCAGAGCTGGCAGTCCAAGCGCGCTGGCAGTCTGTATGCCCTGCCGACCCCTGTGCTCCTGAGGCCTAGGGCAGTTTCCGGGGTGGAGCTGGGTACAGAGTATTCTGAAGGACCTTGGTGGGGGTTGAGTGTGCATGGCAAAAGAGGACTTTCAGAGGAAGGGACCAAAGGCAAAAAGCCTATAGCACTCAGTATTCCTAGGCAGTCTCCCATCCAAGTACTAAGCAGGCCCGACCCTGCTTAGCTTCCAAGATCAGAGGCTATGGGCACATTCAGGGTGGTATGGCCATAGATGCTTGAGGGCCCCACACGTTCCTCTTGAGGCTGCTACCTAGCTGCTGCCGTGGTCCTCCACAGGTCTGTCTGCATGACTACAGGGAGAGCAGCAGGTCAGCCTTCAACATCACCAAGGAAGACCCTGGGAGTCCTGGAGTTGCCACACCTCCGTCCTAGACTGGGCCCTGGGCTAGAGGAGCAGCTAGGGGCCCCTGTCCCAGGGTTTGGGGCCTGTTCTGTCATGAGGTGGCTTAGTGTGTGTTGGGGTGGGTTTCTCAACAGAGACCTACTTTTCTCCTTGGTCCCTGGCCTGGAATGGGCCCAGTCCTCCTCTGGTCTGGGTACCTTTTCCTCAGATCAGCACCACAACCCACAGGCTGCCTTGCCCTGAACCCCAGCCCTGGAAGCACAGGTGCCGCCCACAGACCCCATGTCTGGGCCCTCCCCTCAGGCCTCCTCCCCTGCATTACTGGTCTAGTCTGAGCTGAAGGGTGTGGGGGGTGTTCCCTGGGCTGTGAAGGCTGGCTCACTGGGGTCAGCCTGAGACTTTAGGACCTCAGGACCCCGGGCTCCCTCTGGCTCTATGGGACGGGGCTCTGGAGCTTGCCCAGGACCCCAGGGCCGCCTGGACCCATGCTCATGACACCACACTCTCTCCCTTATGCCCACCCACTAGAGGCAATACCCACCTACCCACCCACAGCCCAAGATAGACAGAAGTGGGCTCTGGATCCCTCGAACACGCACACCTTCTCATGCCTGCTCACTGGCATCCAAGCACAGGTGCGGAGGCCAAGATTCACACCACAACCTAGGCACCCTACACACAAACTCACAGGTGGATGGCCTCACTCACGCACTCAGAGAACTCTCGCAAGATGGAGAGACATAGAGAGCTTTTCACAGACACTTTATACAGAGACAGTGCCTAGGTGCCTGAGATATGGCACCTAAGAGCGAGGTTTCACTCTCCTGAGCATGGGGTACCCTAGGACCCCTGGATGAGAGAGAAAGTATAAGGTTCCAGGAGCTGGGTCCAGAGGATTCTGGAAGACCTGGGTGGAGGTCTGGTGTGTGTGACAGATCGGTTGCTTTCAGGGTGGTAAGGCCGAAAATGCTTGAGGACCCCACAGGGCTCCTCTTGAGGCTGCTACTGAGCTGCTTCTACCTGTGGCCTCAGTTTGTCTGCCTGACCCTGGCTGGCTGCGACTGCTGTGGGCATCCTGCTCCCACTTCAGGCTCTGCCTTCCCCCTGAACCGTGGCCCAGCGCTGTCTGCCCACCCGCGGTACATCTTGTGTTTTCCAGCCACCCTCTTGCCCTTCTTCCACCCACGTGGGCTTTCCCCCTCTCACTTTCTTGGGCATGGGGCGCCCTAGGGCCCCTGGATGATAGAGAAAGAATTGGGTGCCAGGAGCTGGGTCCAGAGGATTCTGGAAGACCTGGTTGGGGGTCCGGTGTGCGTGGCAAAAGAGAACAGAGGGAGGAACCAAAGGCAAAAAGCCTACAGCACCCAGTATTTCCAGGCAGTCTCCCATCCAAGCACAAACCAGGCCTGACCCTGCTTAGCTTCCGAGATCAGACGATCAGGTGCGTTCAGCGTGGTATGTCCATTGACACTCGAGGGCCCCACAGGGCTCCTCTTGAGGCTGCTACTGAGCTGCTGCTGCCATCTGCCACAGGTCTGTCTGCCTGACCCCAGGAAGGGCAGCAGTTCAGCATTCACCATCACCAAAGAAGACCCTGAGAATCCTGGAGCTGCCACACGCCCTCCCTGGACTGGGTGCGGGGCTAGAGAAGCAGCTAGGGGCCCCTACCCCAGAGTTTGGGCACCCGTTCTGTCAAGGGGTGGTTTAGTGTGTGCTGGGATGGGTTTCTCAACAGAGACCTGCTCTTTTCCATGGTCCCTGGCCTGGAATGACCCCGTTCCACCTCCAGTATGGGTACCTTTTCCTCAGAGCTATAAGCTGTATATCCTGTATTAGGTTTCCTTGTCCCAAGGAAATCTTACCCGTCATTGACTACCAGCCTCTTAAATGGGGGTACTTTTTAGATATAGATCATGTACTTCTTCTGAATAAAAATGTTCTCACTTTGTCCGAGGTCACACTTTGTCCGAAGTCTCTAATAAACAAGGTATTGGGAATATCATGAAAAATGGGTATTTCAATAAGACATTTCTTCCAATTAACACTAGGATTTCCACATGTTAAATCAGTTTAACAGGGTAAACAAGTTATTGGTGGGCTAACGTTTTATCTTCTTTCCCTGTGTAACCAGGATCCCACAAGACCACACCTTTCATAGCACAATTACTCTCAGTCTTTGTACTTGTCTGCCATACTACAGGCATCAACTGCAGACATCCCATCTTTTTGACATTTTTAGAAAAACATAAGAGTGTACAAATTCCTTGTCCAATATAATTAAAAGTTCCAATTCTTTGTTCAAAATAATTAAAAGTTTCTGTAATGGATATAAAGTTCAAAGCAAAATGTCCCAGCAATCATGAGTTGTTACTGAAGACAGTGATCTCCCGTTGTTGCCAAAAAGCTGGATGAAGTATGGGATGATCCTGAATGTAAGTCCATGTTTCATTCATCATTGAAGCTAGGAGCATCATCAGCATTAATCCAAGATTCTTCCATTTTTGCTTGATCCAAATGTCACACCAGGCACTCAGCTATCCACCGTGCATTGTCTTCATCCTGTGAGAAAACACAAACATGCCCTCCTCCCCATATTAGTACAAGGTCGGGACCTTTCCAAATTCCTGTGAAAGGGTCTTTCCATTTCACTAAAGCAAAATTGTTTTTGGAGGATGGATGCCAATATCTATCTGCTGCTGTGCATCTAGTTTTGTCAGCATTCAAGAAATTAAGAATAAAAAGAGCATGATTTAAAGAGTTCTGTGGTGAATGGGGATATAACTCCCCTTTTTATTTTCAAAAGTGTTGTTTTTAAAGAATTGTGGGCACATTCTACAATACCCTGTCCTTGAGGATTATGGCGTATACCTATAATATGCTGAATATTATATTATTGCAAAATCGTTTAAAAGCCATACTAGTATATCCTGAACCATTATCAGTTTTAATGTAGGTAGGAAGGCTTGAGAAAACAAAACATTTCAAACAATGGGAAATCACATGTTTAGCAGCCTCCCCAGTTTGGGCTGTAGCCATAATAAATCCTGAAAAAGCATCAATAGACACATGAACATACTTTTGTTTACCAAAGGCAGAAATGTGCATAACATCCATTTGCCATAAATTATTGGGAACCAATCCCCTTGGATTTACACCTAAATGAGGAACAAGTAAATACTCTGGACATATAGGACATTGTTTATCAATTTGTTGTGCTGCTTTTCGAGTAATTTGAAACTATTTACATAGACCAGCACTATTATGATGATGTAAAGAATGTGATTGTTGAGCTTTCTATTGAGAGGGGCAGACAAATTTTGTAGCATCGTCAGCAATTTTATTACCTTTTGCCAAAGGACCAGGTAAAGCAGAATGTGCTCTTATGTGTCCAATAAAACAAGGATGTTGGTGTGATAAGATCTGAGTTTGAATTTGAAGAAATAAACTACCTATCAATTTATTATGTGTATCAATACGTGGTACAGTTTCTAATGTTTGAAGAGCATTAGCTATATATAAACCATCAGTATATAATTAAAAGGCATATCAGATAGATGTTGAAAAACAGCTGCTACTGCATGCAGTTCTACAACTTGAGCAGACGTAAAAGATGTTTGAATTATAGGACTATGTTTATTAATTACAAAAGATGCCTTACCATTTGAGGAGCCATCAGTAAAGACCAATACCACTTGAGCTATGGGAGTGGCATGAATTATTTTAGGAAATATAAGAGCATGTTTATTAACAAACTGTAATAATTTATCATGAGTTAAATGATTGTCAATTTCTCCAATAAAGGATGCAAAAGCAATAGCCCACGAATTAGCATTTTGAAAAAGTCATTGTACTTGCTGTTTAGTAAAAAGAACACTACTAAGTGAAGGCTTTTTACCAAAATGTTTTATAGATTCTGATCTGACAGAACACACCAAGCAGGCAACTAATTCCCAGTATGGCATTAAAACTCTGCTTGGAGTGGTGGGTAAATGTATCCACATTAATGGTCCATCCTACCACAAAACAACAGTGGGTGTATGTGCTGATGTCAATATATAAGCAGCCCATTCTTTATCATAGTAAATGTACTGTTTTCTTTGACATTCAATAGCCAATTCAACTTTTTAAAGAGCAGCACATCCTTCTTCTGTTAAGATCCAAGAGGAAGTTAGGTCTGAGTCACCTTTTAAAATATCAAATAAGGGTTTTAATTCTCCAGTGGTAATATTTAAATATGGCCGGGGGCCCGGGTCATGTGACTCTGGGCCCCCAAGTGAACAGCGCGTAGCAAGCCAGACCACTGGAGAAACCGGGCCCAGTACCCTGGGTCCAGGGCAGGGGTCGCGCAGAGCATGCCAGCCAGGGCCTGTGTCATGGGACTCTGGGCCCTGGGCTGGACTGTGCATAGCATGCCAGACCCCTGGAGAAACCAGACCTAGTACCCTGGGTCCCGGGCGGGGATTGCACTTGGCATGCCAGCCGGGGCCCAGGTCGCGGGACTCTGAGCCCTGAGCCAGACCACGTGTAGCACGCCAGACCCCTGGAGAAGCTGGGGACAGAAAGACACTGGGTCCTGGGCAGAGGTCGCGCGTAGCATGCCAGACCACTGGAGAAACCGGACCCAGTACCCTGGGTCCTGGGCGGAGGTCGTGCTTGGCACGCCAGCTAAGGCCCGAGATGCGGGACTCTGGGCTCCTGACCAGACCGTGCACAGCATGCCAGACCCCTGGATAAGCCGGACACAGTAAGACGCTGGGTCCCGGGCAGAGGTCGCGCAGGGCATGCCAGCTGGGGCTCAGGTCGCGGGACTCTAGGCCCTGGGCCAAACCGCGCGTAGCACACCAGACCCCTGGAGAAACCGGGCCCAGTATGACCCTGGGTCCCAGGCGGGGGTCGGGCAGAGCACACTAGACCCCGGAACAGCTGGGGCCCGGGTCAAAGGACTCTGGGCTCCAGGTGGAGTAGCGCGGAGCACACTGGACCCATGGGGAAACCGGGCCGGGTCACAGTGCTACCGAATGCCTGACCCCACTACCTCCTCAAACCACATGTACTGTCTTCTCTTATTAAAAAATAAAAAGGAAAAGAAAAATAAAAAGGAAAAATATCAGAGAGGGTTAAGAAAGTTGTGACAGATTCCAGGACATTGGAGATGCAGACAAACTTATCCAAATGCATTGGAACTTATGGAAAAATTCCCTGTGAAGGAGGACTACTGTTTCTCTATATTGTTAAGAATCTTGGACATCACCTGTAAGGAGAGAGTTTAGCGGAGACCAAGGAGAAAGGTGGTGTTGAAAGTCGTCTCTGCGATGGCAGTGGAGACTTGTATTTAGGAGAAGCAGAAATCAGATCCTACCAACCTTATTTTTTTTGGAGAAATTACACCAAATGTCGAATGCTACCGTTACACATGCTTAGGAACACTGGACAACATTCAGAGTGGAAAAAGAGCTTGGGAAGGATTTCAAATGTTGGAGGCAGTGACAATGTACTCAGGGGAGGCAGAGATCTGATGCATTACACCTGGAACCTTTGAAATAATAACCCCAGAGGCAGAATGTTACCACCACACACCGTCAAGAACATGGGACAATTGGTTGGGCGAAGAGGGTGCTCAGATTGGAGCCTGCTGAGGGGTGAGGCCGACGACAGACACAGCAAAGCTGGGATTTGAGCCTGCCATGAGGCAAGGCCGGTGCTGGAGCCTCCGAGGCCAGGATTGGAGCCTGCCAAGGGGTTAGGCCGGTGCTGGGGCCAGTGAGACCAGGATTGGAGCCTGCTGTGAGGCAATGCCGGTGCTGGGGACTTCGAGGCCAGGATTAGAGCCTGCTGAGGGGTTAGGCCAGTGCCGGGGCCAACAAGGCTAGGATTGGAGCCTGCCGTGAGGCAAGGCTGGTGCTGGAGCTTCGAGCCAGTGATCGGAGCCTGCTGAGGGGTTAGGCCAGTGCCTGGGCCAATGGCCGACATCGGAGCCTGCCATGAGGCAAGGCCACTACTGGGGCCTTCGAGGCCAAGATCGGAGCCTGCCAATGGGTTAGGTCGATGCTGAGGCTAGTGAGGCCGGGATCGGAGCCAGCCATGCGGCAAGGCTGGTGCTGGGGCCTCCGAGGCCTGGATCGGAGCCTGCCAAGGGGTTAGGCCGGTTCTGGGGCCAGTGCAGCCGACATCGGAGTCTGCCATGAGGCAAAGCCGGTGCTGGGGCCTCCGAGGCCAGGATAAGAGCCTGCTGAGGGGTTAGGCCGGTGCTGGGGCCAATGGCCAGCATCGGAGCCTGCCGTTAGGCAAGGCTGCTATGGGGGCCTCTGAGGCTGGGATCGGAGCCCACCAAGTGGTTAGGTCGATGCCAGGGCCAGTGGCCAGCATCGGAGCCTGCCGTGAGGCAAGGCCATTGCTGGGGCCTCCAAGGCTGGGATGAGAGCTTGCCGAGGAGTTAGGCTGGTGCCGGGGCCAGTGGCCGGCATTGGAGCCTTCCTTGAGGCAAGGTTGCTACTGAGGCTTCCGAGGCCAGGATTGGATCCTGCCAAGGGGTTAGACCGATGCTGGGGCCAGCGAGGCCGGCATCGGAGCCTGCTATGAGTCAAGGCGGGTGCTGGGGTCTCCGAGGCCGGGATCGGAGCCTGCCGAGGGGTTAGGCCGGTGCTGGGGCCAGTGTTCTGCATCGGAGCCTTCTGGGAGGCAAGGCTGCTACTGAGGCCTCCGAAGCCAGGATCAGAGCCTGCCAAGGGGTTAGGCCTGTGCTGGGGCCAGCGAGGCTGGCATCAGAGCCTGCCATGAGGCAAGGCCGGTGATGGGGCCTCTGAGGCCAGGATAAGAGCCTGATGAGGGGTTAGGCCGGTGCCGGGGTCAATGGCTGGCATCGGAGCCTGCCATGAGGCAAGGCTGCTACTGGGGCCTCCGAGGCTGGAATCGGAGCCTGCCAAGGGGTTAGGCCGATGTCGGGGCCAGCAGCCAGCATTGGAGCCCGCTGTGAGGCAAGGCCAGTGCTGGGGCCTCCGAGGCCGGGATCGGAGCCTGCTGAGGGGTTAGGCCAGTGCCAGTGCCAGCATGGTTGAGATCAGAGATCACTGTGAGGCAAGGCCGGTGCTGGGGCCTCTGAACCCGGGATTGGAGCCTACCAAGCGGTTAGGCTGGTGCCGGGGCCAGTGGCTGGCATCGGAGCCTTCTGTGAGGCAAGGCCAGTGCTGGGCCTCTGAGGCCGGGATCAGAGCCTGCCTTGGGTTAGGCCAATGCTGGGGCCAACAGCCGGCATAGGAACCTGACAGGAGGCAAGGCCACTACTGGGGCCTCCGAGGCTGGGATCAGAGCCTGCCAAGGGGTTAGGCGGGTTCCGGGGCCAATGGCCAGCATCGGAGACTGCTGTGAGGCAAGGCCAGTACTGGGGCCTCCGAGGCCAGAATTGGAGCCAGCTGAGGGGTTAGGCTGGTGTCAGGGCCAGCAAAACCAGAATTGGGGCCTCCCATGAGGCAGGGCTGCTGCTTGAGCCAGCAAGGTCTGGATTAGTCCACTGGGTAGCCAGGCCACTACTAGGTCCGTCAAGAGTGGGATAGGTACTTGCAACGCTGCATGCACAGAGAAATATCACAGAAAATAAAAATCATATGCTTCCCCTAATCATCAAAAACTTGGAGGAAAGGGGCAACAGGAAGAGGTTGAGCTATAGAAAGGTCCCTATAGTGAAGCAACTAAGGTGACCAATCAGAGGGTATGGAATAGGGGAGGATGGAGCCTCTTTAAAACACAGGAGGTACATAAACAAATGTATCGAAGTTAATCACCAAACAAGCATGGGATCGAGGGAGGGGGAGGGAATGGGATGGGGGCTGGATGAGGGCTAATTGGATGATGTGTGCTTGTATATTCTCTCAAGTCTTGTACTCCAATGTGATATATGATTACAATGCACCAATTAAAAATAAATAAATAAATAAATAAATAAATAAATATTGTCTTAGCCAATTAATATCTCCTAAAAGTTTTTGAAAACCATTTAAGTTTTTAAATTCATTTTTATATAAGTGAAGTTTTTGTGGCTTAATAGTCTTGGGATTAAGAATGTTTCCGTAAGTAGGTATATGGTGGTTCTCTTTGTACTTTTTCTGGAGCAAACCATTATTTTGTAATGCAGTTTGTAAGCTAGCATAAGCTGACAACAAAATTCCTTCGTCTGTATGTGCTAATAAAATAGCATCCATATAATGTATCATATATACAGATTTATAGGATCTTCTGACAGTAGCTATAGCCTTCAAAACAAATTTTTTGACACAGAGTTGGACTACTGGCCATTCCCTGAGGTAGCACTTTTCACTGATATCATTGCATAAGAGCTCTATAATTTGTAGATGGAACACTAAAGGCAAATCTCTTACACTCTTGTTGTGCTAAAGGTATAGTATAAAAGCAGTCTTTTAAGTCTCAAATTATTTTATAAGTGTCTTTGGGGATAGCTGATGGATTGGGTAGGCCCAGCTGTAAAGCTCCCATTAATTCCATAGTTTTATTAACTTGCCTTAAATCCTGTAACAGTCTCCACTTATACCAGATTTTTTCTTAATGGCAAATATGGGTGAATTCCAAGGGGAGTTTGAACTTTCCATATAGCCACAGACAAGCTGTTCCCGTACTAATTGCTCTGCGGCTTTTATTTTTTCTAATGTTAGGGGCCATTGATCAATCCAAACCAGTTCCTCATATTTCCAAGTAATAGGATCAGCGTGGAGTACAGGCTGATCAACAGCCCCTTCTAAAGACCTGCTCGAGGGCGTTGTAAATGAAGCTGTAAAGGTTCTATACTACCCTGATTATTTATCTCTAGACCATTCTCTGGTAAAAGTCCTTGATCTAACATCTGTTGTGTCACTATACGGCGGGGTCTATAAAGATATATACCCATGTTCTGCATAACATCTCAGCCCCATAAGTTAACAAGAAGTCCTGGAACAATATAGGGTTGGAAAACTCTATATTGGAAGTATGGCTTTCTTCATCTCTCCAAGTAAGCCAATCACTGCTTTGTTCATGGTTTGGTGTCTGTCCTATGCCTTTAAGGTGAGTGAGGGAAGAATGCTTAGGCCATTTGTTAGGCTATATATCAGCTGTTATGACAGAAACATCTGCTCCCATGTCTAATAATCCTGAAAATACTTTCCCATTAATAAACAATTTTAATTTTGGTCTTTGAGTTCCAATCACTTGGACCCAAAAAGCATCTGATGAGCCAAATCCCCTTTGATCTTGTTTAGGTCTTTGAATACTATTATTAGTTTGCACCTGAGGTAGCAATACTAATTGTGCCAGTCACTGACCTGCATTAATAACAGCTATACCTTGAGGAGAATGTATCATAATTTTTATTTCTCCTTCATAGTCAGAATCAACTACTCCATGGGCTACTATAATTCCTTTCATGGTGACGCTACTTTGTCCTAACAACAAGCCTACTGTCCCGTTAGGTAATGGACCATAAACACCAGTAGGAAGGGCATGCATTTTCATTTCAAGAGTTAATACTTTATAGGTGGAGGCACAGAGGTACAATCCTGCACTGCCTGGTGTTCCTCTGAATAAGTCCTGAATGGATTGTTTTGTTGATTGTAGCCCTGCTGTGGTACAAATGTCTGGAGTGCCCCATAACATTGTTGCGGGGCCTGAGGTGGGCCCCTCCTCCCATTTCCAGACAGAAGCTCATTTTCTTGTGCATCAGTCCTTGATTGACTTGACCGTTATGCACACAGGTGGAATGGCCCTCTTCCACCTTCGATCTGGGTACCTTTCCTCAGAGCAGCACTGCCACCCCCAGGCTGCCTTGTCCTCAACCCCAGACTCGGAAGCAAAACTCATGGCCTACCAACAGAATCTCTGGGCCCTCCCCTAGAGCCTCAACCCCGCCATTACCCGCCCATTCTGCTATGAAAGGTGGAGGTGTTCCCCGGGATGCCAGGTGACCTTCCTTCCTGAGACTGGCTTCAACCCTTGGTTCACAGAAAGAGTCCTCCACCTCCCAGGTGGCCTGCCAGGGGAGATCAAAAGTAGGGGTGGCGGCTGCAGGGGCAGAGGTCCCGAGAGTGGATCTGGGCTGTACAGAACATGCCTGCCCCGAGCAGGGGCATTTCAGGGAAGGCTCCCCACAGAGCAGGCAGTCAAAGCACACTGGCTGGCTGGCAGCCCCAGGCCCGACTGCAGCTGAGGCCTGGGTCTGTTTCTGGGCCAGAGCTGGGGTCCAGAGGATTCTTGGAGGACCTGGGTTGGGGGTCTGGTGTGCGTGCAAAAGAGGACTCTCAGAGGGAGGGACCAAGGGCAAAAAGCCTACACCACCCAGTATTCCCAGCTGGACTCCCATCCAGGTACTAACCAGGCCCGGCCCCACATAGTTTCCGGATCAGAAGATATCAGGTGTGTTCAGGGTGGTATAGTCATAGACTCTCGAGGGCTCCACATGGCTCCTCTTGAGGCTGCTATTGAGCTGCTGCCACAGCCCACCGCAGCCCGCCGCAGGTCTATCTGCTTGTCCCTGGCTGTCTGCAGCTGATGTGGGCCTCCTGCTCCCACTTCAGGCTCTGCCCTACACCTGACCTGAGGCCCAGTGCTCTCTGCCCACCACAGAGAACCCTGGGCTCCCAGGGCTGAGTGCGGGGTCAGAGGAGTTTTGTTTTCCATCCATCCTCCAGCTCTTCTTCCACCCACGTGGGCTTCCCCACTCTGTGCACACCTCCTTCACCCTGCCCTACCTAGTTTGCCCATGTGTTCCATGGGGCTGGCCTTTGAGGTATCAGCACACTCCCAGCTACCTCCCTCACAAACAGCCCACTGCCCACGCCATGCTAGCCATGCCACGCCATGCCACGCTGTGGCTGAGCCCAGTGGGCAGTGCAGGCTGGCTCACTGGAGCCAGCCTGAGACTTTAGGAACTCAGGCCCATGCGCTCCCTCTGCTCTGAGGGAAGGGGCACTGGAGTGGCTGAGGACACCCTGGGCTGATGGGTCCACACTCCGGACACCATGCCATCTCCTTTCGGCCCACATGCCAGAGGCACCACCTACCCACCCACCCACAGCCCAAGATAGATAGAAGTGGGCTCTGGCTCCCGGGAACACATGTGCCTACTCACATGTGCGCTCTGGCACCCACGCACAGGTGCGGAGGCCAAGACTCACACCAGAACCTAGGTACCCTACACACAAACTCACAGTTGTGGGGCCTCACACACTCAGAGAACTCTTGCAAGATGGAGAGAGAAAGAGAGCTTTGCACAAACACTTGAGACAGAGACAGTGCCTAGGCATCTGAGATGTGGCATCTAAGAGCTAAGTTTTGCTCTCTTGGGCATGGGGTGCCCTAGGACCCCTGAATGAGAGAGAAAGAATAGGGTGCCAGGGGCTGGATCCATAGGATTCTGGAAGACCTGGGTGGGGGTCCAGTGTGCATGGCAAAATTGGACAGAGGGAGGGACCAAAGACAAAATGCCTACAGCACCCAGTATTCCCAGGCAGTCTCGCATCCAAGTACTAACAGGCCCGACCCTGCTTAGCTTCTAAGATCAGACAAGATTGGGCATGTTCAGGGTTGTATGGTTATAGACGCTCGAAGGCCCCACAGGGCTCCTCTTGAGGCTGGTACTGAGTTGCTGCCACTGCCCGCTGCAAGTTTATCTGCCTGACCCCAAGGACGGCAGCAGGTCAGCCTTCACAGTCACCAAGGAAGACCCTGAGAGTCCTGGAGCCGCCACACACCCTCCCTGGAGTATAATCATAAAATGGGCTTGATACTGAAAAATCTAGAATTTGGTCTTGTGATTCATTAGGTATGAAAACAGCGGCCTTATTAAAGCTGCATTGAAGCCATTTTGGTCTAGTTATAAGAGCATCCCAAAACTGGTCTGGATCTTTATAAATCTGTGCACAACTAGGCAAGTGCGATTCTTTTTCCAAGTATTTTTCACTAAAATTATGATATCCTAATGTCATTATTCCCAATTTCCAAATTGAAAGTTTTATCTGTTTCGTATCTTCATAATCAGGAGCATCAGTTAAAAATGTTCTATAATTTAAGGGAAGGCACCCTACAGGTGGCCTTCCTGATGTGTTTTTTAATTAGGGTTTGGGTTAGGTTTAGGGTTGGAATTAGGGTTAGGTTTAGGGTTAGGTTTAGAGTTAAGGTTTGTATTAGCGTTAGGGTTATGGTTAGGGTTGGAATTAGGGTTAGGGTAAGGGTTAGGGTTAATGTTGGAATTAGGGTTTGGATTAGAGTTGGAATTAGGGTTAAGGTTAGGATTAGTCTTGGAATTAGGGATATGATTAGTGTTAGGGATGGAATTAGGGTTAGGGTTATAGTAAAAATGAGGGTTAGGTTTATGATTAAGGTGAGGGGGGTTGAAATTAGGGTTAAGGTTAGGTTTAGGGTTAGGGTCAGAATTTGGGTTAGGTTTAGGGTTAGTGTAGGAATTAGTGTTAATTTTAGGGTTCAGATTAGGTTTGAAATTAAGGTTAATGTTAGTGTTAGGGTTTAGTGTTAGGGTCTAGGTTGGAATTAGGGTTAGGGTTAAGGTTAGGGTTAGGGTTGGTATTAAAGTTAGGGTTAGATTTAGGTTTATAATTAAGGTAAGGGTTAGGGTAGAAATTAGGGTTAGGTTTAGGCTTAGTGTTAGGGATGAAATTAGGGTTAGGCTTAGGGTTAGGATTGGAATTGGGGTTAGGGTTAGGTTTAGAGTGAGTTTTGAAATTAGGGTTAGGCTTGGAATTAGAGTTAGGGTTAGGATTAGGTTTATATTTGGAATTATCGTTAGGGTTAGGGTTAGGGTTGGAATTAGGGTTAGGGTTAGTGTTAGTGTATAGGGTTATTGTTATGTTTAAGGTTTAGGTTGGAATTAGGCTTAGGTTTAGTGTTATTGTTTAGGGTTATGGGTATGCTTAGGGTTTAGCTTGGAATTAGGGTTAGGGTTAGGGTTAGAATTAGGGTTGTAATTAGGTTTAGGGTTAGGTTTATGGTCAGAATTAGGAGTAGAGTTAGGGTTTGAATTACGGTTAGGTTTAGTGTTAGGGTTGGAATTAGGTTTAGGGTAGGGTAGGAGTTAGGGTTAGGTTTAGGGTTAGGGTTTAGGTTGAAATTAGGGATAGAGTTAGGGTTGGAATTAGGGTTAAAGTTAGGATTATGGTTGGAATTATATTTAGGTTTAGTTTAGGATTAGGGTTGGAATTAGGGTAAGGGTTAGGGTTAGGTTTAAGGTTGAAATTAGGGTTTGGGTTAGGGTTAGCGTTAGGGTTGGCATTAGGGTTAAGGTAAGGGTTAGGCTTAGTGTTGGAATTAGGGTTAGGTTTAGGGTTGGAGTTATTGTTAGGTTCAGGGTTAGGGTTAAATTTAGTGTTAGGGTTAAGGTTGGAGTTAGGTTTTGGGTTAGGGTTAGTGTTGGAATTAGGGTTAGGACGAGGGTTATGGTTTGGTTTGTAATTAGGGTTAGGTATAGGGCTAGAATTAGGGTTAGGTTTAGGGTTTGGGTTAGGATTAGGGTTGTATTTATGGTTAGGGTTAGTTTTAGGTTTTATGGTTAGGCTTAGGCTTACAGTTTAGGTTGGTAATTAGGGTTAGCTTTGTGTTAAGTTTAGGGTTTGAATTAGGGTTCATGTTAGGATAGAAATTGAGGTTAGGTTTTTGGTTAGGGTTTAATTTAGGCTTAAATTTAGGGTTGGAATTAAGTTTAGGATAAGGGTTAGGTTTAGTGTTAAAATTAAGGTTAGGTTTATTGTTGGAGTTAGTGTTAGGATTAGGATTAGGTTTGAAATTAGGGTTAGGGTTAGGGTTGCAATTAGGGTTAGGGTTTGGGTAGGAATTAGCGTTAGGTTTAGGTTAAGGGTTGGGGTTGTATTTAGGGTTAAATTTAGGGTTAGGGTTAGGGTTTGAATTAGTGTTAGTGTTAGGTTTAGGGTTAGATTTTGGGTTAGAGTTAGGGTTAGGGTTAGGTTTGGAATCATGTTTAGGGTTAGGGTTGAAATTAGGCTTAGGTTTAGGGTTAAGTGTGGAATTAGGGTTTGGGTTAGATTTGGATTTAGGGTTAGGGTAGTGTAGGATATAGGGTTAGGGTTAGTGTTAGTGTTAGGGTTAGGGTTGAAATTAGGGTAATGGTTAGGTTTAGAGTTGGATTCAGGTTAGAGTTAGGGTTTGGGTTAGTGTTAGGGTTGGAATTAGGGTTAAGGTTGGAATTAGGGTTAGTGTTGGAATTAGGGTGAGGTTTAGCATTAATGTTTGGTATGGAATTATGGTAAGGGTTATGTTGAGGTTTGGAATAAGGATTTGGTTTAGGGTTAGGGTTGGAATTTGGTTTAGGGTTAGTGTTGGAGTCAAGTTTGAATTAGGGTTAGTTTTAGGGTTGGAATTAGGGTTAGTGTTAGTATTAGGCTTAGTTTTGGAATTAGGGTTAGGGTTAGTCTTAGGGTTTAATTATGGTTATGATTAGGGTTACGGTTGGAATTAGGGTTAGAGATAGGGTTAGTTTTAGCGTTGGAATTAGGGTTAGGGTTAAGGTTACATTTGGAATTAGGTTTAGGTTTAGGGTAGAAATTAGGGTTAGGTTTAGATTTAGACTTGATATTAGGGATAGGGATAGGGTTAGGATTAGGCTTAGGGTTAGAATTATGGTTAGAGGTAGGGTTGGTTTCTTATTAGGGTTAGGGTTATATTTGGAATTAAGGGTGAAATTAGGGTTATGGTTGGGGTTGGAATTAGGGTTAGGGTTAGTGTTAGAGTTAGGTTTGGAATTAGGGTTAGGGTTAGGATTAGGTTAGGAATTAGGTTTAGTTTTAATGTTAGGGTTTGGGTTGAAATTAGGGTTAGTGTTCGTGTTAGGGTTTAGGATTAAGGTTAGCTTAGGGTTTAGGTTGGAATTAGTGTACTGTTAGGGTTAGGGTTGGAATTAGGGTTAGGGTTAAGATTAGGGTTGGATTTAGGGTTAGGGTAGGTATTAGGTTTACTTTTCAGGTTAGAGTTGGGGTTGGAATTAGGGTTACCTTTAAGTGTTAGATTTTAGGGTAAGGATAGGGTTTAGGATGGAATTAGGGTTAGGGTCTTGGTTAGGTTTAGGGTTGGAATTAGGCATAGCCTTAGGGTTAGGGTTGGAATTAGGGTTAGGTTTAGGGTCAGGGTTGGAAATAAGGTTTGAGTCAGAGTTAGAGTTAGGGTTAGGGTTAGGTTTGGATTTAGGTTTAGGGTTTGAATTAGGTTCTGGTTAGGGTTTGATTTAGGGTTATTGTTGATTTAGGGTTAAGGTTGGAATTAGGGTTGGTGTTAGGGTTGGAATTAGAGTTAGGGTTATGATTAGTGTTGAAATTATGGTAAGGGTTAGGGTTGGAATTAGGTTTAGGGTTAGGGTTAGTGTTGGAATTAGGCTTAGGGTTAGGATGAGGGTTAGAGTTAGGGTTGGAGTTATGGTTAGGGTTTGGGTTAGGGTTGAAATAAGGATTAGGTTTAGGGTTAGAATTAGGGATAAGTTTAGGGTTAGAGTTTGGGTTGAAATTATGCTTAGGGCTAGGATTAGGGTTAGTTTTAGAGTTAGGGTTATGTTTGAAATTAGGTTTAGTGTTAGTGTTAGCATTGAGGTTGTAATTAGGGTTATTGTTATGGTTATGGTTAGGGTGGAATTAGGCATAGATTTAGGGTTAGGGTTGGAATTAGGGTTAGGTTTAGGGTTAGGGTTGGTATTAGGGTTAGGGTTAGTGTAAGGGTTAGGTTTGGAATTAGGGTTAGGTTTACGGTTATGGTTGGAATTAGGATTAGGTTTAAGGTTGGAATTAGAGTTAGGTTAGTGTTAGAGTTTAGGTTGGAATTAGGGTTAGGGTTAGGTTTAGGGTTGGAATTAGGGATAGCGTTAGGGTTAGAGTTAGGGTTGGAATTAAGGTTAGGGTTAGGGTGAGGTAGGAATTAGAATTAGGGTTAGGGTTCGATTTAGGGTTAGGGTTAGGGTTGGAATTAGGTTTAGGAGTAGGGTTAGGGTTGGAATTAGGGTGAGGGTTAGAGTTAGCGTTGGAATTAGGTATAGGTTTATGGTTAGGGATGGAATTACAGTTAGGATTATAGTTGAAATGAGGGTTAGGTTTATAGTTAAGTTTAGGTTTGAAATTAGTGTTAGAGTTAGGTTTAGGGTTGGGGTTAGGGTTTAGGTGGAATTAGGTTTAGGGTTAAGGTTAGGGTTAGGGTTGGAATTAGGTATAGGTATAGGGTTAAGGTTATAATTAAGGTAAGGTTTAGGGAAGGAATTAGGGTTAGGTTTAGGGGTGAAATTAGGGTTAGAGTAGGGTTAGGATTTGGTTTAGGGTTAGTGCTGGAATTAGCCTTAGGTTTGGAATTAGAGTTAGGGTTAGGGTTAGGGTTAGGATTAAGTTTAGATCTGCAATTAGGGTTAGGTTTATGTTTAGGGTTATGTTTGGAATTAGTGTTAGGTTTATTGTTATTGTATAGTGTAATAATCTATAGTGTATTAGGGTTTAGGTTAGAATTAGGGTTAGGGTGAGTGTTAGTGTTTATGGTTATGTGTATGCTTTCGGTTTAGGTTGGAATTAGGGTTAGGGTTAGGTTTAGTGTTAAGGTTGTAGTTAGGTTTAGGGTTAGTTTTAGAGTGGAAATTAGGGTTAGGTTTAGGTTTTTCATTAGGGTTAGGGTTTGAATTATGGTTATATTTAGTGTTAGGGTTGGATTTAGGGTTAGGGTCTGGGTTAGGGTTAGTGTTGTAGTTAGGATTAGGGTTAGGGTTGGAATTAGGGTTAGGGTTAGGTTTTGGGTTGAAATTAGGGTTAGAGGTGGGTTAGGTTTGGAATTTGGTTTAGGGTTAGGGTTAGGGTTAAGGTTTAAATTAGGATTAGACTTATGTTTAGCGTTACAGTTGGAATTAGGTTTTAGGTAAGGTTTAGGGTTAGTGTTGGAATTAGGGTTAGGATTAGGGTTGGAGTTAGGATTAGGGTTAGGGTTAGGGTTAGAGTTGAATTTAGTGTTAGGGTTAGGGTTGGAGTTAGTTTTGGGTTAGGGTTAGTGTTTGAATTAGGGTTAGGGTTAGGTTTGTAATTAGGGCTAGGGTATGATTAGGTTTAGGGTTAGAATTAGCATTAGGTTTAGGGTTTGGGTTAGGATTAGGTTTGTAATTACGGTTAGTTTTAGTCTTAGGGTTTATGGTTATAGTTTAGGTTGGAATTAGGTTTAGGTTTGGGTTAGGTTTACAGTTGGAATTAGGGTTCAGGTTAGGGTAGTAATTAGGGTTAGGTTTTTGGTTAGGGTTGAATTTAGGATTAAGGTTATGGTTCAATTAGAATTAGGGTAAGGGTTAGGTTTTGTGTTGGAATTAAAGTTAGGTTTGTTGGAGTTTGGGTTTGGATTAGGGTTAGGATTGAAATTAGGGTTAGGGTTTTATTTAAGGTTAGGGTTAGGTTTGCAGTTAGGGTTATGTTTATGGTTAGGGTTAGGGTTGGAATTAAAGTTCAGGTTAGGGTTATGGTTGGAATTAGGGTTAGTTTTAGGATTGGATTAAGTTTGGAATTAGGGTTAGTGTTAGGGTTAAAATTAGTTTTAGGGTTAGTGTTAGCTTTAGGTTTGGAATTAGGATTTTGTTTAAAGTTGGAATTAGGGTTAGGGTTAGGGTTGGAATTAGGATTAGGGTTAGGGTTAGGGTAGGATTTAGGGTTAGTTTTAGAGTTAGGCTTAATATTGGAATTAGGGTTATGTTTAGTGTTAGGGTTTAGGGTTAGGGTTAGGGTTTAGGTTGGAATTAGGGTTAGAATTAGTATTAGATTTAGAGTTGGATTTAGGCATAGCATTAGGTTTAGGGTTGGAATTAGAGTTAGGGTTAGGTTAGGTTTGGTATTAGGGTTAGGGTTAGGGTTAGAATTAGGGTTAGGTTTAGGTTTAGGGTTAGGGTTGGAATAAGGTTTAGAGTTAGGGCTAGGTTTTAGTTGATGGCTGTGTTGAAATTATAGATAGGGTTAGGGTTAGGTTTGGAATTAAGGTTAGGGTTAGGGTAGGAATTAGTGTTAGGTTTAGGATTAGGGTTGGGTTTGAAATTAGCGTTATGATTTGGGTTAGGGTTAGGGTTTGAATTACTCTTAGGGTTAGGATTAGGTATATTGCTAAAATTAGGGTTAGAGTTAGGGTTAGGGTTGGAATTAGGGTTAGGGTTATTGTTGAAATTAGGCTTAGTGTAAGGGTTAGAATTTGGGTGGAATTAGGGTTAGGGTTAGATTTGGAATTAGGGTTAGGGTTGAAAATAGGGTTATGGTTAGGGTTAGAGTTGGAATTGGGGTTAGGTTTAGGGTTTGGGTTAGTGTTAGGGTTGGAATTAGGATTGGTTTGAATTAGGGTGAGGTTTAGTTTTTGGGTTAGGGTTGAAATTAGTGAAAGGGTTAGGGCTGGAATTAGGGTTAGGGTTAGGGTAGGAATTAGGGTTAGGTTTTGGGTTAGATTTAGTGGTGAAATTAGGGTTAATTTTAGGGTTAGGTTTAGGGTTGAACTAGGGTTAGTGTTAGGTTTAGATTTAGGGCTAGGGTTAAAGTTGGAATTTGGTTAGAGTTAGGGGTTAAATTAGGGTTAGTGTTAGGTTAGAGTTAGGGTAAGTGTAGGAATTTGGGTTAGTTTTAGTTTTAGGGTTAAGGTTGGAATTACTGTTAAGGGTTTGAATTAGCTTTACGGTTAGGTTTCAATTTAGGGTTTGAGTTAGGATTAGGGATAGTGTTTTAAATTAGGTTACAGTTAGTATTAGAGTTGGAATTAAGGTTAGGTTTAAGGTTACAGTTACAGGTTGTAATTAGGGCTAGGTTTTGGGTAGAAATTAGTGTTATGGTTAGGGTTGAAATTAGGGTTAGGGTTAGGGTTGGAATTAGGGTTAGGGTAAGGTTTAGGATTAGGGTTGGAATTAGGGTTAGGTTTACGGTAGGAATTTGTGTTAGGGTTAGGTTTAGGGTTGAAATTAGGGCTAGGGTTAGGGTTAGGGTTAGGGTTGGTATTAGGGTTATAGTTAGGGTTAGTGTTGGAATTAGGGTTAGGTTTAGGGCTAGGGTTAGGGTTTGAGTTAGGGTTAGGGTTAGGGTAGGAATTAGAGTTAGGTTTAGGGTTAGGGCTAGGGTTAAAACTAGAATTAGGGTTAGGGTTTGGTTAAGGTTGGTATTAGTCTTAGAATTAGGTTTAGGTTTGGAATTAGGGTTAGAATTAGAGTTGGAATTAGCATTAGGGTTAGTGTTAGGTTTAGTTTTGGAATTAGAGTTCAGGTTAAGGTTAGGGTTGGAATCAGTTTTAGCTTTAAGGCTTTAATTAGGGATAGAGTTAGACTTAGTGCTGGATTTAGGGTTAGGGTTAGTTTTAGAGTTTAGTTTGGAATTAGAGTTCGGTTTCAGTTTGGGGTTATGTTTAGAATTAGGACTAGTGTTAGGGTTAGGGTAGGAATTAGGGTTAGGGTTAGGGTTAGGTTTAGGGTTAGTGTTAGGTAAGGTTAGGTTTAGGGTTTTAATTAGGGTTAGAGTTAGGTTTGAAATTAGAATTAAGGTTAGGGTTAGGGTAAGGTTTAGAATTAGGGTTCGGGTTCATGTTAGAGTTTAGTGTTAGTGTTAGTGTTAGGGTTTAGGTTGGAATTAGGGTGAGGTTTGGTTTAGGGTTAAGGGAGGAATTAGGGTTATGGTAGGAATTAGGGTTAGGGTTAGTGTTAAGGTTTTGGTTGGAATTAGAGTTCAAATTAAGGTTAGGGTTGGAATTTGGGTTAGGTTTAAGTCTGTAATTAGGGATAGGGTTAGGGTTAGTGTTGGATTTAGGGTTAGGGTTAGTGTTAGGGTTTAGATTGTAATTAAGGTTAGGTTTTAGTTTAAGGCTGAGATGGAATTAGAGATAGGGTTAGGGTTAGGGTTGGAATTAGGGTTAGGGTTAGGGTTGGAATTAGGGTTAGGGTTAGGGTAGAAATTAGGATTAGGTTTAGAGTTATGGTTAGGGTTGAAATTAGGGTTAGGGTTAATTTTAGGGTTAGGGTTTCAATTAGTGTTAGAGTTAGGGTTAGGGTAAGGATTAAGTTTGGAAGTAGAGTTAGGATTGGAATTAAGGAAAGAGTTAGGGTTAGGGTTATGGTGCAATTAGGGTTAGAGTTAGGGTTAGGGTTAGAATTAGGGTGTGGGTTATGCTCAGGTTTCTAATTAGGGTTAATGTAAGGGTTAGTGTTAGGGTTGGAATTAGGTTCAGGGTTAGGGTGGGAGTTGCAGTTAGGGTTAGGGTACGAGTTGAAATTAGGGTTAAGATTAGGGTAGTAATTAGTGTTAGGTTTAGTGTTATGGTTAGGTTTGAAATTAGAATTAGGGTTAGGGTTTAGGTTAAATTAGGGTTAGGGTTAGTATTAGTGTTTGAAATAGGGTTAGGGTTAGGGTTGAAATGAGGAATAGGGTTAGGGTTTGAATTATGGTTAGGTTTAGGTTAGGGTTATGGTTATAATTAGTGTTAGTGTTAGTGTTAGGTTTGGAATTAGGGTTAGTTTTATGGTTGAAATTAGGGATAGAGTAGAGGTGGAATTAGAGTTAGGGTTATATTTGGAATTTTAGTTAGGGTTAAGGTAAGATTTAGGGTTAGGTTCAGAGTTGAAATTATGGGGGAAAAACTATACTTCAACAAAATGGAAAATCTGAAGGAAATCGACAACTTCCTAAATAAATAAAATCTTCCTAAACTGAGTCAAGAAGATATAGAACACTTAAACCAACCAATAACAATCACAGAGATTGGAACAGCAATAAAGAGCTTACCATCAAAGAAAATCTCAGGACCAGAAGACTTTCCAAGTGAATTATTTAAAGCTTTTATAGAAGAGCTAACTCCAATACTTCTTAAACTATTTCGTGAAATAGAAAAACAAAACAAAACAAAACAAAACAAAAAAATCGGGACTCTCCCAAATGCATTCTATGGAGCCAATAACACACTAATACCCAAACCAAAAAAGACAGTTCAAGGAAGGAAAATTATAGGCCTTTATCTCTGATGAACTTGGATGCAAAACTATTAAACAAAATACTATACATCATGACCCGGTAGGGTTCATCCCAGGGATGCAAGGCTGGTTCAAGATATGAAAATCAATCCATGTTATTCTTCATATAAACAGAATTAAAAACAAAAATCACATGATCATTTCAATAGATGCTGAAAAAGCATTTGATAAAATCCAACATCCATTTATGATAAAAACACTGCAGATAACTGGAATAGAAGGAACATATCTCAACATCATAAAGGCAATCTAAAATAAGCCCACTGCCAACATCATATTAAATGGGGAAGAACTTCAAGAATTCCCCCTAAAAACAGGAACAAAACAAGGATGTCCATGATCACCACTTCCCTTCAGTATGGTACTAGAGACTCTAGCAGAGCAAAAAGGCAAGAAAAGGAAATAAAGGAGTACAAATAGGAAAAGTAGAACTCAAACTTTCATTATGTGCAGATGAAATGATACTATATTTAGAAACCCCAACAAACACAACCAAAAGGCTTATAGAACTGATCAGCAAATTCTGCAAAGTGTCTGGATACAAAATCAATCTTAAAAAATCAGAAGATTTTCTGTACACCAACTATAAATCCACTGAAAAAGAAATTCAGAAAATGCTTCCACTCAGGATCCTCCAGAAAAAATAAAATACTTAGTAATAAACTTAACCAAGGAGGTAAAAGATCTCTAGAAAGAAAATTATAAAACATTGAAAAAAGAAATCGAAGAAGATCTTAGAAGATGGAAAGATTTTCCATGTTCATGGTTTGGCAGAATAAATATTAAAATGGCCATCCTTCCAAAAGTGATCTACAGATTTAATGCAATGCCCATTAAACTACCAAGATCATTCCTCACAGACATAAAAAAATCAGTCCTTAAATTTATTTTGAATAACAAAAAGCCCAGAATAGACAAAGTAGTTCTCAGCAACAAAACCATGCAGGAGGAATCCTAATACCTGACTTTAAACTATACCACAAAGCCATTGTAATAAAAACAGCATGGTACTGGCACAAGAACAGATACGTAGACTAATGGAGCAGAATGGAAGACTCAGAAACAAGTCCACACACTTTCAGCCAATTGATTTCTGACAAAGGGGCCAAAAAATACACTGGGAAAAAGATTGCCTGTTCAAAAAATGGTGTTGGCAAAACTGGTTAACCATATGCAAAAAATTGGAAACTAATCCCACTTTCTCACCCAGCACATGAGTCAATTCAAGATGGATCAAAGACTTGGAAATCAAACCAGAGACCTTGCAGCTCCCTGAAGAGGTCATAGGTCCAACAATGCAACACATAGGTACCGATAAACACATTCTCATCAAGACCCCAAAGGCACAACAAATTAAAAAGGAGAATCAATACGTTGGATTGCATGAAATTGAAGAGCTTCTGTTCAGCAAATGTAAATGTCATGAACCTCAACCCAAAGCCAACAGAATGGGAGAAGATTCTTGCCACCACTCCAATAGAGGACTAATATCTAGAATATACAGAGAACTCAAGAAACTCAACCCTAAAAAATAAATCATCCAATCAAAAAATGGGCAAGTGAACTAAATAGACCTTTCATGAAAGAAGAAATTCAAATGGCCAATAAATGTATGAAAAAAATGCTCAACTTCATTGGCAATCAGAGAGATGAAAATCAAAACTACCTTGAGATTTCACATAACTCCAACTAGAATGGCAATAATTCAAAATACAAACAACAACAAATGCTGGTGATGATTGGAGAAGTGGGAACTCTACAACATTGTTGGTGGGATTGCAAATTAGTGCAACCACTTTGGAAAACAGTACGGAGAATACTAAGAAGAATGGGAACAAATCTACCATTTGATTCAGCAATACCACTTCTTGATATCTACCCAAAAGATAGGAAACCAAACTACCAAACTAATGCATGCAAGTCTATGTTCATAGCTGCACAATTCACTATAGCCAAACTATGGAACCAGCCAAGATGTCCATCAACAGATGAATGGATTACAATACTTTGGGACATGTACACAATGGAAGTTTACTCAGCCATTAAAAAAGCTCAATTACATCATTTTCAGGGAAATGGATGGAACTGGAGGACATTATCCTAAGCAAGATTAGTCAGTCACAAATAATAAAAAAAATCAGTTGTTTTCCCTAATATGTGAAAGCTAAGGAGAAATAGGTCATAGGGGGAACTCTAGATGAAAAAGGAAATCCTATAGAGGAGCAAACAAGACAACCTAAATGAGGGAATGGGAGAGGGGAAGAAGGAAATTCTCTAAAACACACAATGTACTTAAATATATCGAAGTCAATCAGTAAGCCAAGCAAGGAAAGGTGGGATAGGGAGGGAATGGGGTGGGAATTGGGTAGGGGCTAAATGGCTGATATGTACATGTATGTCCACACAATTTTTTTACCCCAATATGATGTATGAATATAATGCAACAATAAAAAATTTTAAAAAGTAATAATATTAATAAAATAAAAATAAAAAATAAAATCAATCTTAAAAAATCATAAGCTTTCCTGTATGAGAATCATACCATAAATCCACTGAAATGAAATACAGAACACACATTCACTCATTATATTTCACAAATATAAAATACTTAATAAACCTAGCCAAGGAGGTAAAACAAAAACCTCTATAAAAATGATAAAACATTGAAACAAGAAATTAATGAATACCTTCAGAGATGGAAATATCTCTTTGCTTTTATATAGATAAATATCAAAATGGCCATTATTCTAAAAGTGATTTGCAGATTCAATGTGATAACCATTAAATTACCAAGGCCATTCTTCACAAACATAAAAAAGCATTTCTTAAATTAATTTGAAAAATCAAAAAACTAAGAATAGCCAAAGTAGTTCTCAACAACAAGAACCATGCAGGAAACATCACAGTACCTGTATTACTAATAAAAGACACTGTCTTTTTGTTGTATACTCTCAGTAACTTTTCAACGATAATTGACCACACACACACACACACACACACACACACACACTTATATATAGTTTAATTCTGGGCTCTTTATTTTGTTTCATTGGTCGTATTTATTTTTATGACCATTACATACTGTTTTAATTTAGATATCTTCGTTATATAATTTGAAAAGAGAAAATGTGATTTATCTAGGCTTTTTTCTTTCTTCACACTGCTTTAGTTATTCAGTCTTTTGTGATTCCATCCAATTAGAATGGAAATCACTAAAAACACAAACAACAGCAGATAGTGGTGAGAATGTGGAGAAGTAAAAACTCTAATACATTGCTGGTGGGATTTTAAATTATTACAATAACTGAGAGAAACAGTATGGAGGATTCTCAGAATCTGAACAAACCACCGTATGATCCAGAAATACTACAATTAGGTATGTACCCTTAAGAATAGCATCCAAACTACCAAAGAATGCATGAGTATTTATATTTATAGCTGCTCAATTTATTATTGCCAAACTATGAAATTAGCCAAGATATCCATCAACAGATGAGTAGATTACAAACATATGGGATATGTATACAATGAAATTTTACTCAGTCATAAAGAAGAGCACAATTACATCATTTGCTGGGAAATTTATGGAACTGGACAACATTATGCTAAGTGAGATTAGTCAGTCACAAAAATTAAAAATCAGATGCTCTCCCTAATATGTGAAAGCTATGGAGAAAAAGGGTCACAGGAAAAAACTCTAGACAAAGAAAGAACATAGATAAGCAAATATGGTGACCTAACTGAGAGGAATTGGAAGGGAGAAGAGGTAAACTTTCTAATGTGCATGACATACATCCATAAACATATAAAAGTCAATCAGTAAGCCAAATATGAGAAGGAAGGAAAGGGGGAAGGATTGGGTTAAAATTTGAGAAAGTGATAAATGAATGATGTGTGTATATATGTCTTTACCATCTTGTACTGCATTAGGTTGTATGACAACAATGCACCAATGAAATAAATAAAATCAACATTACACAATACATACATATATCAAAACATCATTTTGTGTCATTAATATGAGTTTTAATGTTTTCATATATCAATCAAAATGAATTTATTTATTTTTTATTTTAATTTTTATTTTTTTATAAGTGGAACATATTGAGAGTGGTGTACATTTACATTGTGCTTCATGCCCTTCCCCCTCCATTTCCCTCCCCCCTCCAATAGAGAGTGTCCAGGTTAAACATGTTGTATTTATGTTATTACACGTATTCGTATGTAGCTCCTCCATTGAACAACTTCAGCTTTCTTCCTCTCCTATCCTTCTGTTCAAGCTTTCCTGAGATTTCCCCTCCATCATCTGGAATTCCTCTGGTATTACCACTACTCCCTAGCTTGAACATATTAGAGAAAACATATGTCCCTTCTCTTTCTGTGCTTGACTAATCTCACTTAACATAAGGTTCTCTAGTCCCTTCCATTTTTTGCAAATGCTATTATTTTATTTTTCTTTATAGCTGAATAGAATTCCATTGTGTGTATTTCCCATACTTTTGCAATCCATTCATCTGTTGATGGAGATCTAGGTTGGTTCCATATTTTGGCTATTACAAACTGTGCTGCTATGAACATGGGTATGCATATGTTAACGTAGTTCTCTGATTTCAACCCCTTTGGAAAGATACCCTGAGTGGTATAGCCGGATGAAATGGTGGATCTATTCCCAGTTTTCTAAGGAATCAACATACTGATGTCCATAGTGGCTGTACTACTTTACACTCCCACCAACAGTGTAAAAGAGTTCCTCTTTCCCCACATCCTCACCAGCAATTGTTTGTCTTTGATTTCTTTATGTTTGCCACTCTGATTGGGGTTAGATGGGATCTCAGCATAGTTTTGATTTGCATCTCCCTGATGGCTAGTGATGTTTAACATCTTTTCATGTATTTATTGGCCATTTGTATCTCTTCTTTTGTGAAGTGTCTATTCATTTCAGTTGCCCATTTCTTGATTGGGTTGTTTGTTTTGCTAGTGTAGAGTCTTTTGAGCTCTTTGTATATTCTGGATATTAGACCCCTATCAGAGTGGTGGCTGGTAAAGATCTTCTTCCATTCTGTAGGCTTCCTCTTTAGGTTCTTGATGGTTTCCTTTGATGAGAAGAATTTTTTTTACTTTGAAGAGATCCCACTTATTAATTCTTGCTTTAATTTCCTGCGCTTTGGAAGTCTTATTGAGAAAGTTGCTCCCTGTACCTATATGTTGTAGTGTAGATCCTATACCTTTCTCTAATAACTTCATAGTCTCTGGTCTAATTTATAAGTCTTTGATCCATCTCAAGTTGATTCCTGTGCATGGTGAGAAATAAGGATTCAGATTCAACTTTCTACAAATGGATAGCCAGTTCTCCCAGCACCATTTGTTGAAAAGTCTGTCTTTTCTCCAGCGTATGAGTTTGGCTCCTTTGTCAAAGATAAGTTTACTATAGATGTGTGGGTTTGTTTCTGTGTCTTCTATTCTGTTCCACTGGTCAGTCTTCCTACTGTTGTGCCAATACCATGTTGTTTATAATACTATTGCTCTATAGTATAATTTGAAGTCCAGAATTGTGATGCCTTCTGCCTGGTTCTTGTTACTGAGAATTGCTTTGACTATTCTGGGTCTTTTTTTCCTCTATACAAAATCCATAACTGCTTTTTTCAGGTCCATGAGAAATGCTGTTGGTATTTTAATGGAGAGTGCATTGAATCTATGATCACTTTTGGCAGAATGGCCATTTTGATAATGTTTATTCTGCCTATCCATGAGCAAGGGAGATCTTTCCATCTTCCAAGGTCTTCTTCAATTACTTTCTTTAATGTTTTGTAGTTTTCTCTGTAGAGGTCTTTTACATCTTTGGTTAGGTTTATTCCTAGATATTTTATTGGTTTAGAGGTTATAGTAAATGGAATAGTTTTCTTTATTTCTTTCGTACTGGATTAATTGTTGGCATAAAGAAAAGCAACTGATTTTATTTAGGTTGATTTTGTATCCTACAACTTTTCTGAATTGGTTAATCACCACCAGAAATCTTTTTGTTGAGTACATTGGATCTTCTAGATAAAGAATCATATCATCTGCAAATAAGGATAGTTTTAGCTCCTCTCTTCCTATTTGAATTCCTTTGATTTCCTTCTCTTGTCTTATTGTTGTGGCAAGAGTCTCAAGGACTTTATTGAAAAGGTGAGGTGATAATGGGCATCCTTGTCTTGTGCCCAATTTTAAAGGGAATTCTTACAGTTTTTCTCCATTCAGTATGATATTGCCTTTAGGATTATTGTATATAGCCTTAATAATGTTGAAATATGTTCCTTCTATTCCAAGTTTCTGCAGTGTTTTTAACATAAATGGGTGTTGGATTTTCTTGAATGCTTTTTCAGCATCTATTGAAAAGATCATGTGGTCTTTGTTCTTAGTTCTATATATGTTGTGAATAGCATGTATTGATTTGTGTATGTTGAACCAGTGTTGCTTTTCTGGGATGAAACCAACTTGGTCATGGTGTACAATTCTCTTGATATGGTTTTGAATGCGTATAGCTAGTATTTTGTTTAGAATTTTTGTGTCTGTGTTTATTAAGGATATTGGTCTGTAATTTTCTTTCTTGAAGTATCTCTATTTGGTTTGGGGATTAATGTGATACTGGCCTCATAGAAGGAATTAGAGAGAATTCCATCTCTTTTAATTTCCTGGAACAAGTTGTGAAGTACTGTTATTAATTTTTCACTGAAAGTTTTGTAGAATTCAGCTGGGAACCCGTCGGGGCCTGGGCTTTTCTTTGTTGGCAGAATTTTGATTGGTGTTTCTATTTCTTTTTTTGCTATTGGTTGGTTTAGGCTTTCTATATCCTCTTGGTTCAGTTTAGGTAGGTTATATGTGCTTAAAAATCTGTCAATTTCTTCCATGTTTTCCATTCTGTTGGAGTATATCAAAATAGTTTCTAATAATCTTTTGAATTTCCCCTCTGTCTGTGGTGTTGTCTCCTTTCTCTTTTCTGATTTTAATAATTTGAGTTGATTCTCTCTCTTGATAAGGTTGGCCAGGAGTTTGCCCATCCTATTACTCTTCTCAAAGAACCAGCTTTTTGTTTTGTTGATTCTTTGAATTGTTTTTTGTTCTCTATTTCATTTATTTCTGCTCTGATTTTAATAATTTCTTGCCTTCTGCTGGATTTGGGATTAGACTCTTGCAGTCTTTCTAGGTCCTCGAGTTGTGTCATTAGGTTGTTTGATTGGTGGTTTTCTGTTCTTCTTATGTGGGCACTCAATACTATGAACTTTTCTCTCAACACTGCCTTCAAAGTGTCCCATAGCTTTTGGTAAGTTGTTTCTCTGTTTTCATTTAATTCCATGAATTTCTTTATTTCTTTCCTAATTTCTGATCTTACCCACTCATTGTTCAAGAGTGTATCATTCAATCTCCATGTATTTAAATAGTTTATTTTGGGTTTCCTATTGTTAATTTATACTTTCATTCCATTATTGTCTGAAAAGATGCAGGGAATTATATTACATCTTTTGAATTTGCTGGTGCTTTCTTTGTGCCCCAGAATGTGATCTATTTTGGAGAAGATGCCATGGGCTGCTGATAAGAATGTGTATTCTGTTTTTCCTAGTTGAAATATTCTGTATATGTCTATTAAGTCCATTTGGTTTATAGTTTTCATCAGTTCTGCAGAGTCTTTACTCATCTTTTGCCTTGAAGGTCTATCTAGTGGCGTGAGAGCTGTATTGAAGTCTCCCACTATTATTGTATTTGGGTCTATTTGAGATCTTATGTCCCAGAGGGTTTGTTTTACAAATGTGGCTGCACCCACATTCAGGGCATAAACATTTACTATCATTATATCTTCTTGGTGGATTGTTCCTTTTAATAAAAGGAAGTGAACTTCTTTGTCTCTTCTGATGTGTTTTAGCTTCAAGTCTGTTTTGTTGGATATCAGTGTTGCTATACCTGCCAGTTTTTGGTCCCCATTGGCATGACATGTTTCCATCCTTTCACTTTCAGTCTGTGAATGTCTTTTGTTGTAAGGTGTGTTTCCTGAAAACAGCATATATTTGGATTATATTTTTAATCCACATTGTCAGTCTGTGCCTTTTGATTGGAGAGTTAAGTCCTTTGACATTCAGTGATATTATTGAAATGTGTTATTTTCTGTCATTTTGTGTTCTATCTTCTGTTGGATATAGTCTTATTTCTTCATATTTAGATGCACTGATGATCAACTTCATCTCTTCTCTGGTTCTGGAGTCTGCTTCTTTTTTCTTCTTTATGGTTTATTTATTTAAGTATTTTCTCTAGCGTTGGCTTAGAATTCATGAATTTTTGAGGTTCTGCTTATCCTGAAAAACTTTTGTTTCTCCATCAATGTTGAATAATAGTTTTGCTGGATAGAGCAGTTTCAGTTGGAAGTTATTTTCTTCCAGAGTCTGGATCACATCATACCAGTCTCTCCTGGCAATCATGACCTGGGATGTGTAGTCTGGAGTGATTCTTATTGTTTTATCATTGTATGTTACTCGTCCTTTTGTTCTCATTGCTTTTAAGATTCTTTCCTTGAAGTCTATGTTGGTCATTTTGATTATTATATGACATGGGGATGTACTTCTTTGATCTTGTCTTAGTGGTGTTCTGTATGTATCCTGAACATGAAGATTCAAATCTCTTTCCATTTTTGGAAAATTCTCTGAAATTATTTCTTTGAAGAGATTACAGATGCCCTTGGTCTGTAATTCTATCCCTTCTTCAATGCCTTTTATCTGTAGGTTAGGACACTTCATATTGTCCCATAGCTGCTGGATGCTTAGATTTTGTTGCTGTACTGACTTCTGTATGCTGTTGACTTTGTTTTTGGTTTTGAATGAACTGTCTTCTAACAGTGATATTCTACTTTCTATTTCATCTAATCTTCTAGAATTTCTTTCTATTGCTGTCTTCATTTCATTTACCGACTCTTTCATTTCTCTCCAGACCTCTTTCTGATTCTTTCTGAATATTTCATTTTCCTCTTTCATTTTTGGTAGACTTCTTTTTAAAACTTTTCTTCATATTGTAGATCAAGAGTCTGAACTCACTTTATTGATTTTCTTGTAGGTCAGTATTTCTGTTGTCTCTTTATTATTCCTGGTTCTCGTATTTTCAACGTTCTCAGTCCTGTTTTTCTGATTTCTACCCATCGCTTGTGAGTAATATGTTTAGCCCAATCTTAGTATTAGGAGTTTAGAGGTATTGGCAGGTCAGCAGTGCTTTTCCAATGTTGAGGGTTGAGTGATGGGGGAGAAGCTGAAGTGATGGATATAGGAGTCAGATTAGTTAGAGGGTACATTTAGGTTGAGAAAGTCTTTAAGTATGATAAGGTAATATCTTCAGAGAATGAGAGAGAGAGTTAATTAGTAGGACTCTTGTAGTTAGTAGAACAAGTATGGATATATGAAATACTTTGAGTATTAAACAAGGAGATATATTACGGGAAAAAGTTTTTGGGGAAAATAGTAGATAAATTAGTGTGGGGAAGTTTGTAATAGGGGTTGGGCAAGGAGCAAACAAACATAAATAAAGTATCAACAGAAGATACAAAGACTATTATGTAATCAAAGAAAAAAAACCAACCAGAAGAGGAAAAAGAAAAAAGAAAAGAAAGAGGAAGAAGATAAAAAGGAGAAGAATAAAATAAAAGGAAATAGCAACTGTGTGAAACCAGAAAACAAAAGAAACTATCAAATATATATATATATATATATATATATATATATATATATATATATTAAACAAGTAAAAGTAAAAGAAGGATGGGGAAAAAACAAAACAGTAGCACCAATAACAAAACAAAAGCGATAATAAAACAAAATGAAACAAAACATCAACAGCAAAAGAAAAAAACCATCCTATTTATTTATGAATATGGGGGTCAGATCCATATAATATTTGAATGTCTGATTGCTGTGGTAACTTTCAGAATATAATCCAATGTCTCTTAATTTTCTGTACTCTATTGTCATCTTCTTAAGTCACTCTCTGGGTTTTTGGACACCTTTCTTTCCTTTGACAGCTTTGGGTTTAGGTGTCAGAATGGCTGGTGTCACTGTTAATAAATTCTGTACAATTCCCAGGTTCTGTGTATTTCCAACCTGTAGTCAGCTCCTCTGTACTCACCACCCTAGACTCAGGCCTGTGCTTACCTACAGCAGGAATGGAGGATGTCCAAGTAGACTTGGAACCTCCCCCTGAGGCCCTGTGCAGGCATTGTGTCTCAATGAATTTTCCTGTGTCTCTGGAAATTCTAACTGCGTTAGCCCATGTGGTCCCAAGATACACCCTGGGCAAAGGTTTGCTGGTCCCTGGGCACACACACTTACTGCCAGAGCACTGCCAGTTCCCAGGGTGCAGGCAGGGTGCACTGCTATTACTGGACCACAGTGTGTGTGGGCGCAGATGCCTAGTGTCTGGTCCTGGGCTTGGCCAGGGTGCACAGGACTGTGCTCTAGACTAGAACGGAGTCTCCAGCTGTGGGACAAGCGCAGACACCCAGCGGTGGGCCAAGGGTGTGGGGCGGGCGCACAAGGGTTTGGGGTGCAGGCGCAGTGCAGGGTCCTGGACTGGTCTCTATCTCCAGCAGGTCGCACGGGCACAGGCCAGTAACACTAGGGTCCAGGGCATGCGTCGGGCATACGCGCTGGTGGTGGACCCAGTGTGTGAGCTGGGGGCCCAAGGATATCTCACAGGTGCAAAGAGCTTTAGCCACCCGGGAAGCAGGCAGGGCCCCAGGGGAAAGTGCCCAGGCTCCAGCTGCGCATGTGATCTAGGAACACAAGTTGAGCACTGAGTTTAGGAGTGGGGGTGGCACAGGCACAGGCAACTAGCGGGGGTCCTGGGGCACAGACAGGGTGCATGAGGACAGTGCTGGGTTCTGGGGTATGGGACAGATGCTCACAGCCAGTGCCGGACCTGGGGTGCACGCTAAAACCTGCAGTTCCTCTGCACACATTCATATACCTGGCTTCCTTGTTCCAGGTGCCTGCAGGACTCACTGTGCCACTGTGGTCCCATCTTTGGTGAGCACTCAGGATTCTGTTGTGGGTGCCACTTGCTGCTTAAGATGAAGCTCTATGACTGTTTTCAGTCTCTTGGTTTATTTTGCCATGGTGGTATCAGTCAGGACTAGGGAATGCAGTTTGGGCTGGCAGCCCACACTGGCACTGGTGGGCGGCCTGGTTGTGTCTGCAGCAGGTCTGATGCCCTCAATTTCTTCCTCCTCCTCCTCCTCCTCCTCCTCCTCCTCCTCCTCCTCCTCCTCCTCCTCCTCCTCCAACACCACCTCTTCTTCTTCTTCTTCTTCTTCTTCTTCTTCTTCTTCTTCTTCTTCTTCTTCTTCTTCTTCTTCTTCTTCTTCAGTGAATCTTGAGCTCAGGGTTTCTGGATTCTTTCCACCCAGGTACCTGGATCTGTTTTCTGAATTTAATTATAAAAAAGAACATTGGACATGGCAGTTCATGCTTATAATCCCTGTACTTGTTAGGCTGAGACAGGAGGATTACAGGTTTGTGCCTGCCTCAGCTACTTAGTGAAGCCCTCCACAACTTAGTAATATCCTGTTTTAAAATTAAAAATAGCCGGGCATGGTGGTGCATGCTTGTAATCCCAGCATTTGGAGACTGAGACTGGAGGATCTGGGTTTGCAGACAGCCTAAGCTACTTAGTGAGGCCCTTTGCAACTCAATGAGACCCTTTTTCAAACTAAAAAAAATTCCATTTCGTGTATTTCCCATAATTTTGCAGTCCATTCATCTGTTGATAGAGACCTAGGTTGGTTCCATATTTTGGCTATTGCAAATTGTGTTACAATGAACATGGGTATGCATATGTTACTGTAGTTCTCTGATTTCATCCCCTTTGGAAAGATTCACAGAAATAGTATGGCTAGATCATATGATGGATCCATTCCCAATTTTCTAAGGAATCTCCACAATGATCTCCATAGCAGCTGAACTAGTTTGCACTCCAAACAACAGTGTAAAAGAGTTTCTCTTTCCCCACATGCTCTCCAGCATTTGTTGTTATTTGATTTCTTTATTATTGCCACTATGATTGGGTTTAGATGAAATCTGAGTGTAATTTTGTTTTGGCTAATGATGTTGAACATCTTTTCATGTAACTATTGGCCATTTTTATCTCTTATTTCTTTTCAATTCAGTTTCCCATTTCTTTTTTTTGGGGGGGGCTGCTGTCTTTTTTTCATTTTTTTTTATTGGTGCATTATATTCATACAACTTATTGGGGTAAAAAACTTGTGTGTACAAACATGTACTCATTGCTGATTTAACCCCTACCCAATTCCCACCCCATTCCCTCCCCGTCCCTCCCTTGCTTTCTTGATTGGGTTATTTGTTTTGCTAGTATAGAGTTTTTGGAGCTCTTTGTATATTCAGCATATTAGCTTTTTATTAGAGTGGTGCCTCGTAAAGTCTTTTCCCATTCTGTAGGTTTTTTCTTTAGGATCTTAATGGTTTCCTTTGATGAGAAGTAATTTTTTAGTTTGATGCCATTCCACTTGTTAATTCTTGCTTTAATTTACTGTACTTTGGAGGTCTTGTTGAGAAAGTTACTGCCTGTGCCTATATGTTATAGTGTTGAGCCTATGCCCTACTCTTATAACTTCACAGTCTCTGGAATAATTTCTAAGTCTTTGATCCTTTTTGAGTAGTTTCCTCTGCACTGTGAGAGGTAAGGATTTAGTTCCATTTTTCTACAAATGGGGGGATTACACATAATATAATTCTACTCATTTATAAAGAAGAAGAAAACCATGCCATTCACCAGAAGATGCAAAGACCTGGAGAATATTATGTTAAGTGAGATCAACCAAGCACAGAAAGATAAGGAACATATGTTTTTCCCAATATGCCCAAACTATGGACTATGAGGAATACCAGAGTGACCTCAGATCATGTAGGGGAAACCTCAGAAAAGCTGAAATGGTAGGGTAGGAGACAAAGAAGGTTGAGGTTGATTAATGGAGGAGCTACATCCAAATATGTATAAAAGTATGAAAGTAGCATGGTTAACCTGGACACTCACTGTTGAGAGAGGGAAAAGGGGAAGTGGGCAGGGGGAGAGGGCACCAAGCACAGTCTGATGGTATGCCAATTTCATTATAATCTACCTAAAATAAGAATAAAAAATAAAAAATAGGTCTGGGGATGTAGCTCAAAGGTAGAATGCCCTGGGGTCCAATTTCCAGTAGTGCAAACAAAAAAACAAATAAATAAATAAATAATAGGTCTTCAGGTGTGGTTTGGAAGTAGAATGGTGCTGAGTTTCATTTCCAGTTCCGCAAAAAAAAATTTATGATTTTACTTACATGAAGTATGTATAATAATGAATTTTATAGATTCAAATAATATATTAGAATTTTTCCAGGGTTTTGAGGATGTTAATAATTAGGATATTTTTATTCAATGGGTATAATATTTCAGTTATATTAGAATCAGTAAATTTTAGAGATCTGCAACATAACATAATGCCTATGGTTAGTAATATGATATAGTAAACTTCAAATTTTGTGTTGTGTAGCACTCATGTAAAATGTTGCTATATTAAAACATGGGAACAAGAGAGTTACTGAGGGTTTAGCTCAATGGTAGAGTACATGTGTACTTAACATGTACAATGTCCTGGTTTCAATCCCCAGCACCAATCAATAGATCAATAAAATGGGCACATAAAGTAGTTGATTAAAATAAGAAAGATACGGCAGTGTCCCATTGGCACACAAATACATACAGAAGTCCGATATAAGTGATATGCATGCCTTTATTCGTGGAGAGTCGGCCATCAGCCCCCGCGGGCCCGCGGGGCCTAGTGAGGGAAAGCGCGCCTCTCTTTCTCTGTGTGTCTCTATTGGGCTTCTCTTCCTGAGGTAGCAGACAGGCTCCCTTAAATAGAGGGGTGTGGTCTCCTCTGGGAATCACAGAGCTCTGCCTCCTAGCTTCTGACCTCGCCCCCTGCGGGGCAGCGGCTCAAACCTTTCATCCCAGCCTTTTTGACTGAGGGGGAAGAAGCTATGATTACCCCCTCTAGTTACTTCCTGATGTGAAGGGGCATTGTCAGGGGCCCCAGGCCAGGAGAAATCAGAGTCTGAGTCCTCCAGAAGGGGGCAGGTGGATGTGGTTGCAGCAAGAGTTGGAGGTTACCCTGGAGAGCTTGGTGATGTGGTTTTCTTTGAGGAGACTTTAACAGGCAAGGTACTATTAAAGAAAAAAGAAAATCGTGAGAGTGGAACCCAGGCTGGGCAGGAGCCCTTTTAGATATGAGGCAGATTGTCACTAGATCTATTAATACAAATAGCAGCATTTCCCTGAGGAAGACGTGTGCCGCCCCTTTAGCAGTTTTTCATTAGACCAGAGTCATTAATAGCAGCAACTTCTGGAGACGACCCCACACCACTCTTTTCAGCATTGAGTGGGTATGGATTTGTCTGGTCAAACAAACACCTGTTACTGCATCAGGAGCATCAGTTACCAATTTTAGAGGTTT
Source organism: Muscardinus avellanarius (assembly GCF_963383645.1). Taxonomy (NCBI): domain Eukaryota; kingdom Metazoa; phylum Chordata; class Mammalia; order Rodentia; family Gliridae; genus Muscardinus; species Muscardinus avellanarius. The sequence goes on from NC_137792.1 coordinate 78,013,156, forward strand.
AATACTTATGGCAATTTGGCATCCAAAGAGGGAAAGCACCGTAGTATGTAAACAAATGGACCTGCTAAAATATAAACATCAAAGAGATTTATGGCGAGAGAAACAAAGTTTAGTGGGTCCCAACACCGTTCAAGAGAATTTGTCCTGGAGCTGTTGTAATGGAGCCCTTTTAGATATGGCCTAAGCCATGGGCAGAGGCAGGAGAGCTTGCTGTCATCACCCTGGACTGATATTTGGGAAGGGAACTAAGGCCTGAAAGATTGAGAAGGCCACCAAAGAGGAAACTGGCTTACCCTGTACCTGTTGAGTTACCCTGGGCCAGCAAGGAAGATGGAGGAAGGAGGACGAGGGATTCCAGGAGCTGTCAGTCCTTGGTCAGACCAAATAGGGCTAGCGGCAGGTCCTTGTCCAGAAGGGTGGACCCCTTGTATTGAAATACCTGAGGTTCACCACTTTTTAAAGGGCACTCACCTTTCCAATGGCCATTTACGTCATACCTGAAACAGGCTCCTGGAGGTGGTTGTCTTTACTGTCATCCTCCCCTGGGTGGTGCTTTCCACCTGGAGGGCTGCCCTCTCTCCTCAGGCCTCAGGGCTGCTACCAGGGCTTGGGACTGTAGGCCCACCATCTGACGAAGATGGAGGGTACGCTCCACTTCTGCCTGTTCCTCTCTGGAATTAAAGACCTTAAATGCCATATTCATCAAATCTCAGACAGGGGTCTGTGAGCCATCCTCAGCTTTCTTCAGTTTTTTTTTTTTCGTATGTCAGGAGCCACTTGCCCAATGAAATAGGTGGCCAATATGATCGAGCCTTCCTCAGAGGATGGATCTAGATGAGTATAGTGTGTAAGAGCCTCTCGCAACCGATTAAGAAAAACTGTTGGGTTTTCATTTGGACCCTGGGCAATTTCCCTAAGCTTATTATAATTAACCACCTTATGGGAGGCATCTTGCATACCATCAAGAAGACATTGTATCATATAATTTCTTATTTCTATTCCCTCCTTTACATTATAATTCCAGTGGGGCTCCTTGGATGGAACTGCAGCTGCGCCAATAGGAAGCCCCGGATCTGTTAAATGAGCCTGATCAGCTCTTTCCCTGGCTGCTTTCAGGATCCGATCACGTTCGTCTGGAGTTAGAGAAGAAGTTAGAATGACATGCAGATCCCGCCAAGTTAAATTATATGCTTGTACAATATGTTGGAATTCCTTGATAAAACCAGAGGGATTGGTAGAAAAGGAACCTAGCCTCTTTTCCAGTTGAGTGAGGTCAGGAAGGGAAAAAGGAACATGGACCCAGACCACACCTTCTGCATCAGCCACCTCACGAAGTGGGGCCAGGAGAGAGGGAGATGGGGCTTGTAACCCAGCTGGGTCAGACCCCAGCACCCACGTTTCATTGCAAAATGGCAGCCGTGGGTGCGCAGAATTATAAGCCTGTGACCCAGAAGGACCACCAGGTGGCGCCTGTGAGTTGCCATGTGGTGTCCAAGAGGACGGCTGTGGCTGGCAGGAATCCTCAGCCAGCATGTCTCAGGCAGTAGATACGGTAGATGGAGAAAACAGAAAATGCAGTTGCCAGAAGGGCTGCATATACATGAGGTCACACAATTTTGCTGACCACATGCAAAATTCACTGAGAGCCATCAACATCCTAGCATCCAGCGTGCCCATTGCAGGCCATCAAAAATTATTAGTTAAATCATATGTCGGCCAGACCTTAGTGCAGAGAGAAACGAGCCTCTCAGGGGACAGTTCCCCGGAGAACCCCAAAGTCTGAAAATTAGCCAGCACACAGCCGAGCGGACACTGAGATTCAATCTCAATCTTTGGTGGCTGACTTTCCCCCATGACTTGTAAGTGGGCAAGAACGAAGGCAGGACTCCAGCATCCCAAAGTCCCGCCCGAGTCTGGAAACAGATTGAGTGTGCCAGAGAGAAGATGTCTCTTTTCTCTTTACACACCCCCAGATTGCCCTGGCTGACTGGAGAGAACTGGGGGTACCAGTATCGGGTTCGAAAGCAGTCAGAATCCCCCAAGTTCGGCAGAGGCTAAAAAAGCCAGAACCCACTTACTCCCTTAAGGGGAAGCTACCGGCTGAGAGAGGCTGCTGTGGAGATTTGGCCTGAAATGGCTGCGAAAAGTTTTTTAAAAATGGCCGCTGACTCCTAAGATTGGTTAGGAGCAGAAAGTGGGAGGGATTAAAGATGGTGGGGCCTCCAGTGAGGCCATGAGGAAGGTGGGAAGGGTTAAGGATGGCAGGGCAAAAATGGCAGGGCAAAGATGGTAGCCCAAAGATGGCGGCCCCCCAGTGATTCCACGTGGCTGCTTACCAGACACTGGGCAGATTTTGAGTCCAAACCGCAGAGCAGGAGCCTCTGCCCTGGTGCAGAATGTGTTTGGTCCAGGCCAAAGGTGGGCAGGAGAGGTTGGCAGGGTGCAGAGTGCAGAATCAGCCTGCAGGTGGTGGCGTTGGAATGTCTGCTGGAACTGGAATGGCCTGGCTCAGGCAATGGGGGTGGGCGGGCGCAAGGTGACGGGCGCCAGGGTGCGAATCAGAGTGGAGGAACCACCTGGAGTGCGGGCTGGACTTGGCGGGCCAGGCCGGCTGTGGCCACAGCCATGGCGGCCACCCGGATGGAGGAGGCAGCCAGTGCAGGGGCCTGGGCCGCCTCGCGGGTTGCGCAGGCCACACTTGGCGGCAGTGTGCCGGCGGACACGCTTTTGGTGGCTGCAGTGTCCAGGATTATGGGGTGCTGGTCGTGGCAGCTGCGGGTGGCAGTGGCAGCAGAAGCACAGTATGGGTGGCTCTAAGCAGCGCCAGGCATGGACAGGGCATGGGCGCGCGGCACAGGGCAGTCTGCAGGAGGTGGAAGCGGTGCGTGCCCGGCTTGGCGCATTATGAAATCGCTGCGTATTATCTTTCAGCTTTTGCACAAGATCCCCCTGCTGGCGCACAGTGAGCCTGAGAGGGGCCAGCACCTCCTCGGTCCCAGTGTCATCCATGCTGCTCTGGGTGGTGGCGGTGTAGGTGGGGCAGGCGGGCGAGCAGAAGGGGGGGGTGGAGCTGGAGCAACCAGCAGATGGATCAGGCAGATTGGATGGACAGTCCAAGAAGCCTGGGTCCATTAGGCAGGTCCAGGTTAGGCCCCATAAATCCAATAGGCTTTCGGCACCAACTGATTAAAATAAGAAAGATACGGCGGTGTCCCATTGGTGCACAGATACATGCAGGAGTTCGATAAAGGTGATATGCATGCCTTTATTTATGGAGAGTTGGCCGCCAGCCCCCGTGGGCTTGCGGGGGCTAGTGAGGGAAAGCGCGCCTCTCTGTCTCTGTCTGCGTGTCTCTATCGGGCTTCTCTTCCTGTTGTAGCAGACAGGCTCCCTTAAATTGAGGGGCGTGGTCTCCTCTGGGAATCACAGAGCTCTGCCTCCTAGCTTCCGGCCCCGCCCCCTGTGGGGCAGCGGCTCAAACCTTTCAGTAGTGTTGGGACATATTTGATATTTCTCTTACTTTGTTTGTAGCAATGGTATTTCTGACATTTGCATATATTTCTAATATTTATATTGTGTAAATATATTCAATTATTTGTATATTAATTAAGTGCCAATAAAACTGTTCAATTATAGATATACACCCTTTTCTCTCTTCTCTATTGTCTGTCTTCCTTTCCTTTTTATAATGTTTTGCCAATCACCAGTATTTGTGAATTTCCCTATATCTCTTTAATATAGTAGAATAGAAATTACATCATATTTTGTCTTTTTTTTTTCTTTCTTTTTTTTGTATTACTGGGGATGGAACCCAGGGACATTCTACCTCCAAGCTATACCCCCAGCCCTGTTTTTATTCGTTATTTTGAAACAGAGTCTCGCTGAGTTGCAGAGAGACTCACTAAGTAATTGGGGTTGGCTGCAAAACCAGATCCTCCTGTCTCGGCATCCCAAAGGCTAGGATTGCAAGCATGTGCTACCATGCCTGGCTTCATATTTTATCTTTCATAAAGAGAATTTCTTTATGCTAAGATAGATCAATAAATTTGTAAATGCAGTTTCAACTGAATTAGCAGTTTCAAAATTACCTAACCACTTTCTAAATATTTCAGGTTTATTTATTTATTTATTTATTTATTTATTTATTTATTTTTGCTATACTGGGGATGAAATGCAGGGGAATTGCGCTTTTTAGCTATATCTCCAGTTTTATTTTGTAGTCTTTTTATTTTTTGAAATAGGGTCTCACTGAGTTGCAAAGGGCCTTGCTAAGTAGCTGAAGCTGTCGAGAAACCAATATCCTCTGTTCTTAGCCTCCCCAGCAGTACGGGCAATGGAACTCAGGGACATTCTACTTCTGAGCTACATCCCCAGCCCTATTTTTTCTTCTTTATTTTGAAACAGGATCTCATTGAATCATAAAGGGCCTCACTAAGTATTAGCTTATGTTGTCCACAAACCACAATCCTCTGGTCTCAGCCTCCCAAATGCTGGGATTACAAGCATGTACAACCACATGCGGCTGAAAATCCAGTTCTTGATTCCTATCACAGGTCTACTAAATTAGACATTCAGGTAGTAGAGCCCACCTGTATTTTTTATTATTCTAATTTTTAATAATTTTTTAAAGTAAAAATAAATTTTTTATCAGTGCACTGTAGCCATACATCTTAATGGGGTACAAGATGTTAGATGCATACATGCACACATCTCTCAATTAGCCCTTACCCAATCTTATGCAATCTTTAGGTAGAAGATAGTATATTTTATAACGTTATGTACACAAGTATATGAGTGTTATGGGTAATAATTTTATGTCTCAGAACTTTTCATTCTTCTTTGCAATATTGTCACTATGTAGGCATAAAGTTGCCTTTGTGACTATAGTTTTTTCACATCATAGATACAAAGCAAGACATTTTCCTGGACACATCTACAACAGATAAAGTTTCATCCTAGTGGATGTTATTTAAAGAATACTAGAAAGGGACTAAGACTTAAATTTACTGCTTATCATATTTTTTGAAATGTGACTATTAGTGATTCATTTGTTACATTTCTATGAAAATGTTAAATATTAGATGGATGAGTATACTATAACCAGTATAAACGCATACTCTGACAAAAACAAGATTCTATATCATTGTCCACAGTGAAACACTTGAAAATAGAAGGCAGAGCCAAAGCCAAATATTAATAACTGTGGAATGCCAGTCCCATCGATGTATACTATATCTAGAGATGTTGTTGTTGCTCACTCACTATGATCTTGAAGATCCAAAATAAAATATTATGAACACTTTTCTTACATATCTAATTTGCTTATATTTTTTAAAGAAAAATTCCAGTCCCTTTGTAACCTATTAATAGATTCAAAATAGAAAGTTACAAAGAAATGTGTATATTCCAATAATTTTTTTACAAATCACATGAATTCTAGAGAGTGAGAAGAGAGTATATTACAGGATTTTTAGGACTGGAAAAAATTTCATTTAAAATTGGATTACTCTATCCTGTGATGAGCCACAGATCACCAACTGAAATAAAATTAAAAAACCTTTTAAAACTTATGTGGACTATATAAACCTGACACTCCCCTTAGAATAAACTTCAGTGTTTACAAATAACAGAACTTAATCACTGTGATGGTACAGGTGTTCAGCATGTAATTTAACAGAGCACTTATGTATCTCCTGCTCAAATGTTTAAGCAGCTGCCATTTAAAATCTCCAATGTCTTTCAGCAATCTGTATACTTCTAAATATAAATAAAATATTTATTTTGACTATGTGGTGCAGTTCATCATTAAAAGGCCTCATGGAGAGTTTAAACTGAATTATGTATGAGGCTAATGCCAAAAAAAGTTTGTATTTCTAAACATAGCTCCTCAGTTCCATTTAAGCAGAGGTATTTGAATGTGATAGCCAGTTTGCTAGTTTACTTTGAAAAGTGTCCAGAAATATAAGACTCTTCTAAATAACTTTTAGCATAGTATAAAGGAATTCCCAAACACCCAGCACTTGGTGTCAGCAAAATGAGTGAAAATTAAATATATTTGTCATTAATTTAAATATTTAGATTTTAATTAAAAAATAAACTTCCTGACTCTGGCCAAAAGTCTTTTCTTGCTTGACCATTTCTTTTGGGACAGCCTAGGTGAATTCAGGACATCTAAGATAGACCATTTGTCTCCTGTCCAGTAGCTGACCAAATATTGGAATAAATCAACCCAGCAGTAGCAGAAGTGTTATCACAAACCCAGCCCTGGGAATTTTCATTTGCAGAGCTCTGTCACATCAAAATCTGCAAAGTCATTTTTTCTTTGATGAAGATGGGCTAAGGTGGCTGTTATAGAAGGTTTATTTTACATTTTTCCCCACAAATATTTCCTGCAGCTGAACATGGGTAGGGACTAAATTCCTTTATGAGACATGAATTTTATTCTCAGCAATTAATGCTTAAGTTCTGAGTTCAGCTCTGGTGTCCAATGAAGCCTATATTTTGAGTCCTCAATCATACTTAAGTTAAGGGCTACTGTTGCCCTTTTATTTTCAGCATTTTTTTCATTGACTTTCTTGTATTTGAAAATTTTTCAGAAAAAAATCTTCAGTGAGTTATTATGAAAAGCCACATAATAACATCAACAAGTTTATAATTTATTCCTTTTGTTCTATATATAAAATAACCCTGGGCCTTGAAATGAAGTGCTTAAATTCTACTTTATGTATTCCCATTCTGGTCACTTTTTGCAACCACTACTCCACTTTGGGAGGGGGGACTTGGGATTAATGGACCTATTGAAGGATCAGACTATAACTCAAGAAATTAGACAAGTTTATTCTTCTAGGAGACATTTTTATACAGTTCTGACCATGCAATGTCAGGCATAGATAACCTTGATTAAACAAGGCATTCTTTAGCACACGATAAAGTATAAGCCAATCTGAGAACATCAAGGACTGAAGAGGCAGGCCTGCACATATGCCAAATGTTGCCATCAGGAAGCATGAAAGCAAGAAAATAAATTATATCTGGGTACAAGGAGATGGATGGGACACTTTTTCCTTGTTCCTGGAGCCTTTCTCATGAGAACCAGCATGTCTTAGTTTTCCACAGATACATTTTCTGGCCATGTCCCAACACATATGACAGTGTAACTGCTGAATACATAGATCAATATATAATCCACCAAAGGCTTCCAGGTGTGGATTTTAGGAAATAATATCAGCTTACTCAAATGTGTTGACTCATAAAAACTATATAAATATATCTGATATCCATAAAATTTATCTCCAGACATTTGTCACTTGCAATAGCCAAAATCTCTCAGTGGGTTCTCTTTGTTCACCCAGGAAAATCAAAGTTTGCAACTCAGATCTAAAGGCGGTGTATAAATTGAAGAAAGTAACTCATCAGAAAACAAACAAACTCCTAAATTAACTTGCAATGTAATTGTTACATATCTCTTGCCATGTTGAATGACCTTCACCTCAGATGTAGTAAAATCAATGTGCCACTTACTTGAGATTAACCACTAGTGATAAGAACTTCACTTGAACTCCTAATTCTCTTGAATACTTTTCAAACAAAGAATATATATTCAGGGACAGTGTTGAGATAGTTATGTCAAAGGAAGGATGCAATTAGCCAGTTTTCTTCTAGCAGCATATCATCATCTTCAATAATTCTAATATTTATGCCAGGCGTGGTGGTATACATTTGTAATCCCAGCCTTTGTGAAGCTGAGACAAGCGGATCAGGGTTCACGGACAGCCTCAGCTACTTAGGTCCTCTGCAATTTAGTGAGATCCTGTTTCTAAATAAAAAATAAAAAATAGGGCAGGGGTTGTACCTAGGAGGTACAATGCCTCTGGGTTCCATCCCTAGACCTGCAAAAAATAATAATAATTCTAATATTTATGACTTTAGAAAGCTGGTTTCTCTCTTGAACTGAAAATTTTTATAGTTTCCATATTTCTAAGTGGATTTCACATAAGATGCAAATTTATAGTGGTTGGTGGCCTCCCATTTGACTTGGTATGCATGCCTCAGCCAGAAACTCAACATGAAATCTGCTCAATACTGGCACTGGGGATAGAGTAAGGTAAATGTTACATAATTCCTAATTTGTACCTGGATATTCTAACTAACAAACTCTCTTTTAATTATGGAAAAAACACAATACATAAACTTTATATTTTTTGGGAAAAAAACTCATTAGTTTTAGCTTGACCTGTTATTTTTAATGTCCCTTGAGCAAATAGCTTAGGTAATAAGTCATCTGGTAATTGAACCTATAAAAACATACTCTGACATGGGTTCAAAATTACTTGGAGAGGTGATACACAAGGAGAAGAGAGAAGCCCCCCACCTTCCAAATTAACAAAATGCCTCTAGCTCTTTGTCAGCCATCCTAGAAGATAAAATATAACAGGTAAATTGCTAGCTCTAGATATATAACCCTTTTTGAATGGCAATAATAAAAGGTGAACAACTTGTTTCACCCTATCTGCTCTTTAATATTTCTACTGACTCCAAAAAGGAAAAAGTAATTTTAACAACTTTCATTCATTTTCTCTATACACTTTTTGTCTACTATAATAAAGACATTGAGTGATGTTGTTAATGGCAGATAATGGCAGTTCATTCTTATTATCAGGGAGTTTTCAACCTTTTTGATTAGGCTTCCCTTCCCACAACATAGAAAACTAGAAATTTTGAGAATACTAGTCAATGCATTAAGTACTAGAAATGACATATTGGTGCAGACAATTTTTATCAACTTCTCCAGCTACTCAAGAGTCAATTATTTAAGAGATGCCCTATCACTCTTCAGGAGTCATCCTGTACTCTTGCATGTCTCTATCTTTATCAAGTAGAAAATAAACACAAATTTAACTTAAGGTTTAACTCTGCAGGTTTCATAATACAAAGCCTTAAAATTCAGAGTGAAGGAAGAGTTAATTTGAAATAATTTATAGCTTCATGCTTCTGACTCCTAGTTCCTTTCTTGCTATTTAAACAGAGACTTGACATGTCTAATTAGGAAATTTTATATCCAGCAAAGAAGAATTTACACCCAGCTGGGAAAACATGGCTTAGTAAGAGTTTGACATCAGCTCTCATTGATTTGAAGATTATCTCCAGTTTGAAACTGAAGAGCCTCTGGGAGCCTGAGGAAGGGAAACAAACGTGGGAAAGTATGTGAAAATGCATTCTTTGACTTCAGGGTTAGAAGAGAAATCATTTATTTCTTTCCTCTACCTTAGCCTTTTTCTCTTTGCTTCCCTTTTCATTTTTTCATAATCTGAACTTGCTAAAGGAAGGAAAAAAGCACTTATTTCTTATAGCCATTGGGCAAGTTTTGCATGTTTTAAACTCACCAACAAAATGGCTCATTGCTCTGTGGCTTTCAGAGGTTTGATGGGATGTTTCAAGATATTTCTTGAAATTCACTCAGGAAAGTGAGTGCCATTTTCTAAGTCTCTACTACTATAAGAAAGTACCATAAAAAGTGCTTATAGACAAAAGAACTTTATCTCTTAAAATTCTAGAAGCTTGGAAATAAAAAAGCAAAGGTGTCAGCAGATTCAGAGTCTGATGATGGCCCACTTTGTGTTTATAGGATGGCAGTTTACAGAACTGTAAAGCATTCTATAAATAAAATCAAACAAATATAATAGGATTATATAAAAGTGGAAAACTATTGGAGACATACTTAAAAGTGTGTTAGTCTTGAATTGAACCCTGAAACTCTATTACCAATAAAACATAAATTTTGGGTAAAGAACTTCTAAGTATAATGAGCAGCAATGGAAACATATACTAAAAGTAAAAGGAGGTAATGCTTTGATAACATTGAATATTTCATTTGATGAGAAGGTAGAGTATAGGAAAAGTGTGCTGTAAAAGATGGCACCAAGAAAGTTTGATTATTAGAAAGAATGGTTTAGATTGTATTCTTTAAGGACCAAGAATCCATCAATAGTTTTGTAACAGAGGAACTGAATTTAGAAGTCTTATCTCATGATTCTAAGAATGTTAGGTCAAAAAGAAGAAACTTGAGGAATGGGAAACAGTTAAGCATCTGTAGTTATAGAGGTGATATGTGATGATATTTTATTTATTTTTTTGTGGTATTGGGGTTAGAACCCAGAGGCTTTCTACCTCTGGCCTATACTCCCAGCCCTATTTTATATTTTATTTGGAAACAGAGTATTACTAAGTTGCTGAGAGCCTCACTAATTAGCTGAGGCTGACTTTACACCTGTGTGATCCAGCCTCCCAAGCGTGGGGATTACAAGTGTGCACCATCGTGTTCAGCTGTGATGATGTTTTAACCCATCCTATTAGCAGAAAATATGGAAAAGTGTGACAGATAAAAAATATATGGAACAATCTACAAATTTTTAGCAGCCTATTAGAAGTTATAGATGAAGAAAGAGAGGCTTTCAAGATCATTCCACAATATCAGTTCTGATCAACTGGGAGAATTGTAGCTCATAATTCAAACCACTAGTGCCATTTATTAGAGTAAACAGATAATGGGAAAATGTTGCAATATGTTGGATATTCATATGAAAATATTTGGGAGGAAATTGGAAATAAATGCAGAGTGGTTATTATTTCACTCTGGAAAGCCAGTGTAAAACTATGGATTTGGGAGATATTTTAAAAATGTAATTTATAGCTCTGTAGAATTTGTAGAATCATTACTGGGAGCAAGTGTCTAATGTGAGAAGTCTAAGAACACTTCCTTGTGGATCTCAATAGTAGAGAACACTCATTAAGGATATTAAGCAAGACCGATCAAATAAATTTGATGGTAAAATAAGTGAATTCTCACTATTCCACAGGTTTCTTGAAGTTCGTAGCTTTGCTGTATTTATTATTTTATCTCAGCATAGACATTTCTGGAAAAATACTTGACAGATAAATGAATGTCACAGAAGGCAAGGGGAGAGATTTTATTTTGCTTCAAGGAAAGTATAATGTCAAATGTCATCTGAAGTTAAATAAACATTACATCTTGTTGTAGCACTATTTGTATATTGGTAAAGGCAGAAATCATATTGGAATAACGGGTAATATTCTGAAACTGAACAAAAAGAAGTGAAAGTGAGTATAAACTACTCCATGAACAAAGATCTGAAGTGAAAAAAATGAGATATAAAGAAAGGTCTTTTTTCATAAAGGGGGTGTTTTTTCATACTATAAATGTCTTTTATTCATACATAGACAATGGTAAATAAATCAAACAAGAAAAAATTAAATAAGCAAAGCTTAGACTCAGTCTTTATGTCCTGTCCCTTGTACTATCTCATTTTTTTCAGTTTTAATGTACTTTTTAGATAAGATATTGATGTATAATTAACAAGTAAAAATTGTACATATTTAAACTGTGCAATTTGTTTTTTGTTTTTGTAAATGACATTTTATTTTATTATTTATTTATTTTGTTTAATTGGTGCATTGTAATCATATATCACATAGGAATACAAGACTTGAGAGGCTATACAAGCACACACCATCCAATTAGCCCTCATCCATCCCCCATCCCATTCCTTCCCCCTCCTTAGATCCCATGCTTGTTTGGTGATTAACTTTGATACATTTGTTTATGTACCTCCTGCGTTTTAAAGAGGCTCCATCCTGCCTCTCTCTCTCCCTCCCACTTTTGGCTTCCATGATGTGAAAGCCATATACCTCTGCTACACACGCTGCCCCTGCCACCCCCCCCCCATATTTAATGCTTGAGAGATGACTCTATGGACTAAAACCCTAAAATAATGAGCTCCAGAAAACCTTTCTTTTCATAAATTGTTCCTGCCAGGTATTTTGGTCACAGTGACAGGAAAGTTGACTGAAACAAAAGTAATGAAACTTTGACTCAAAAATGTTTCCTAAAGTTTCACAGCTCTTTTGAAGGAGTTAGTATTCAAACCTCTATTTGTGTGTCTCTAAATACTATTAGGTGGGAATAGGAAGAGTGATTTAAAATATTTGTGTCCTGGAGACATTCATTTATTTCTGAAAGAGTTACCTCCTCTCTCCCTTGAATTCCTGATGTTTGTCCTTTTATATTTAGGGGCATGGATCAAAGAATAAATCCTCCAGTTTCCTTTCTCCTTTCATTTTGCTAATGTGTTGTTTTAGATTGCCTAAACTTTGAAGTCAGAGTAATTGGGTTTTAATCTTTCCACATACTAATTGCTAATACTTCAGAAACATATGTAACCTCTCAGACCCTCAGTTTCCTTTCTGTAAAATGGAAACATCTCATAGGATTTAACAACATGGTGTCTTTAAGCCTTCTAGCAGAGTGTTGTTATATGGCCTCACTAAATGCAATTATTGTGCCTGTCACCATTACTGTTATTTTGCCCCTTTGTTAATGTTGATTTTATACTATTTCATTGCTCTGTTCCAGGATCTTTATGTGTTAGGAAATATGCTTCTCAGGATTGTGACCATGCCAGCTTTGCAAACCCCAGACCTGAATCTTAGGGTCCTGAGTATCAGGTACATTAGAGCATTCTGAATTCTGATTATTTGCCCAGGATTTTTGAGATTTGCAGCTAGGGTATGAAAGAAGACAGGGACTATGGCTATTACTAAGTGAAACATGGAAAACTTGTTCTAAAACAAGGCAAACAGGTGCAGTTGGTTTTAGGATAACTTTATATGCCAGAGGCTAAAATATGTGAGCTATTAGTTTAAGTAGTGAATACAGTGATTAAATTGGGCTGGTATGACATGCCCATAATGATGCTAAAAATTAAAATTTCAACAAGGAAGATATGAAGGTATTAATACCATCACTCTCTGCTTTGTGATCCTTTCTTGATCTGGCTCTTCACTCACTTTCCAGCCTTATCTCTGTTTTACACTTTATATTCCAGCAGTATGAGTGAGTTACTCGGCTTTTCCTTGCACATACTCCACAATGTTTTGGCTATCTTTATGTCTTTGCTCATGTAATGTATTTGAATTGACTGCACCACATCCTTTTCCTCATACACTGCAATATCTTCAGTAAGAACTAAGTCATGTATAACCTCCTACAGAGAGATTAACTTGCCTTTTACTCCCTAACACTCAGACTGGATTTGGCCTTCAAAGTATATTATGTGCATTTGCACTATGTTGTTTTATTTTATTATTTATTTATTTATTTATTTATTTATTTATTTATTTATTTGTGGTTCTGGGGTTTCTGAAAGCCCTTCTACCTCCAGGTTACACTCCAAGACCTATTTTTTTTTTTTTGAAACAGGGTCCCTTAAGCTAGCGTGGCTGGCATCGAACCTGTGCGATCCTCCTGTCTCCGCCTCCCAAGTGTGGGGATTACAAGCATGTGCCACCATGCCCGGCCACTATGTAGTTTTAAATAACTTGATAAGTTTACTTTTTGCTTCTAGACTTTTACCCCTTAGAGAATCAAGGTAATATTTTTTTTTAAATCTTTGTATCCAAAGCATGCAGCATGATATTTAACACACAGTTAATAACAGTAAACATATATCTAAAACTCAAGAGTTTGCATGTACATGATAGTAATGTTGTAGGCCAACTTTGTTGGACATTTTAC